>NC_054485.1:70845521-71445521 GCF_017639515.1 Carcharodon carcharias
ACACTGCTCCTTCACTCACTGGATATTGAGTCCTGAACATTAGTGTGGATATTATGGGATACAATCTGTGCAAACTCTGCTCCTTCACTCACTGGATATTCAGTCCTGAACATTAGTGTGGATATTATGGGATACAATCTGGATAAACTATTCTCCTTCACTCACTGGATATTCAGTCCTGAATATTAAGATAAAAGCACAAAACTGCGGATGCTGGAAAACCAAAACAAAAATAAAAATACCTGGAAAAACTCAGCAGGTCTGGCAGCATCTGCAGAGAGGAGCACAGTTAACGTTTCGAGTCTGTATGACTTTTCAACAGGACTAAGTAAAAATAGAAAAGAGGTGAAATATAAGCTGGTTTGGGGGGGTGAGGGGGTGCGGAGAGGGTAGAGCTGGATAGAGGGCCAGTGATAGGTGGAGATAGCCAAAAGATGTCACAGACAAAAGGAGAAAGAGATGTTGAAGGTGGCGATATTATCTAAGGAATGTACTAATTAAGGGCAGAAAGCAGGACAAGCAAGATACAGATAGCCTTAGTGGGAGTGGGGTGAAGGAATCGAAATAGGCTAAAAGGTAGAGATAAAACAATGGATGGAAATACATTTAAAAAAATGAAAATAAGTGGGAAAAGCAAAATCTATATAAATTATTGGAAAAAAAGGGGGCCGGATCAGAAAGGGGGTGGGGATGGAGGAGACAGTTCATGATCTAAAATTGTTGAACTCAATCTTCAGTCCGGAAGGCTGTAAAGTGCCTAGTCGGAAGATGAGGTGCTGTTCCTCCAGTTTGTGTTGAGCTTCACTGGAACAATGCAGCAGGCCAAGGATGGACATATGGGCATGAGAGCAGGGTGGAATGTTGAAATGGCAAGCGACAGGGAGGTCTGGGTAATGCTTGCTGACAGACCGAAAGTGTTCTGCAAAGCGGTCACCCAATCTGCGTTTGGTCTCTCCAATGTAGAGGAAACCGCATTGGGAGGAACAAATGCAGTAGTCTAAATTGAGGAAAGTGCAAGTGAAATGCTGCTTCACTTGAAAGAAGTGTTTGGGCCCTTGGACGATGAGGAGAGGGGAAGTAAAGGGGCAGGTGTTGTACCTTCTGCGGTTGCATGGGAAGGTGCCATGGGAGGGGGTTGAGGTGTAGGGGGTGATGGAGGAGTGGACCAGGGTCGAGGGAACAATCCCTGCGGAATCCCACCGGGGGATGAAGGCAAGATGTGTTTGGTGGTGGCATCGTGCTGGAGTTGGCAGAAATGGCAGAGGATGATCCTTTGAATGCGGAGGCTGGTGGGGTGATAAGTGAGGACAAGGGGGACCTTATCATGTTTCAGGGAGGGAGAGGAAGGTGTGAGGGTGGATGAACGGGAGATGGGCCAGATGCAGTTGAGGGCCCTGTCAACCACCATGGGTGGAAAACCTTGGTTAAGGAAGAAGGAAGACATGTCAGAGGAACTGTTTTTGAAAGTGGCATCATCAGAACAGATGCGATGGAGGCGAAGGAACTGAGAGAATGGAATGGAGTCCTTACAGGAAGCGGGGTGTGAGGAGCTGTAGTCAAGGTAGCTGTGGGAGTTGGTAGGCTTGTAATGGATATTGGTGGACAGTCTATCACCAGAAATTGAGACAGAGAGGTCAAGGAAGGGAAGGGAAGTGTCAGAGATGGACCGTGTGAAAATGATGGAGGGGTGGAGATTGGAAGCAAAATTAATAAATTTTTCCAGGAACTGATTTTCCAATCCTGAGCATTAATGTGGATATTATGGGATACAATCTGTATAAACTCTGCTCCTTCACTCACTCGATATTCAGTCCTGAACATTAGTGTGGATATTATATGATGTAATTATTATAAATTCTGTTCCTTCACTCACATCGCCTCACTTGGTTTTCAGTCCCTGCAGGAAAAGGCGGAGGAGGGAGTGGACAGAGTAGCTGGCTCTATAATTGACGTCACCCTTAGCCAGTCAAGGACAAGAATACATTGAACTACCCCCACCCCCCCAATAATCGACACGTCAATCACTCTACTGATCCAATCACCCAGAGGGGTTGGGTCATCAATGATTAATTGCTTCTTTCAAGTGAAGCAGCATTTCACTTGCATTTCCCCCAACTTAGTCTACTGCATTCGTTGCTCCCAATGCAGTTTCCGCTACCTTGGAGAGACCAAACACAGACTGGGCGACCGCTTTGCAGAACACCTTTGGTCTGTCCACAAGAATGACCCAGACCTCCCTGTTGCTTGCTATTTTAACACTCCACCCTGCTCTCTTGCCCACATGTCTGTCCTTGGCTTGCTGCATTGTTCCAGTGAAGCTCAACGCAAACTGGAGGAACAGCACCTCATCTTCCGACTAGGCACTTTACAGCCTTCCGGACTGAAGATTGAGTTCAACAACTTTAGATCTTGACCTCCCTCCTCCATCCCCACCCACTCTCCGTTTCTTCCCCCTCCCTTTTGTTTTTTCCAATAATTTATATAGATTTTTCTTTTCCCATCTATTTCCATTATTTTTAAATCTATACCTTTTATGCCATTTTAGTCTTATTTCACCCCACCCCCCACTTGTGTGTCCTGCCATTCATTCTTAATTAGCACATTCTTTTAGATAATATCACTACCTTCAACACCTCTTTGTTCTTTTGTCTGGGACATCTTTTGGTCATCTGCTCCTATCACTGCTTGCTTGTCCCTAAAACCTTCCCCCACCCCCCACCTTAAACCAGCTTATATTTCACTCCTCTCCTATTTTTACTTGGTTCTGTTGAAGGGTCATGAGGACTCGAAATGTCAACTTTGTTCTTCTCCGCTGATGCTGCCAGACCTGCTGAGTTTTTCCAGGTATTTCTGTTTTTGTTTTGGATTTCCAGCATCCGCAGTTTTTTGTTTTTATAACTGCTTCTCTCGGTTCTGCACAAGCCCTTGGAGACAGACTCTCACCCAATCAGAACTACATTTCCCATGCTTCAAGTGGACCGCGCGCCTGTGCAGTGACAAGCGGCCATATGGAACCTTGGCGCACACGTCCGTGGTGCCCGATAGGAGTTGTAGTTCTTTGACGTGCCCAGCGGCGGTTAACTCCCAGAGTTCGGAAGTTCAAATCTGAGAAAGCAGGAGACCAAGTGTCTGCCATATGGGCGGGGCTGGAATTGGAGGTGCGCACCTGCAAATCCCAGCCCCGGGATCGCAGCTGTTTAACCCCCTCTACCCCATTCCCCATCCTTCACTCCCCCTTTACCCCATTCCCCCCTCCCTCATTCACCCCACCCCCACCCCCTGCATTCCCTCCTCCTTCACCCCCCATTACCTTATCCACCGCCCCCCCCCTCCTTAAAGGGGATATTTCAGAGTACTCAGAATAAGTACATTCCTACTATAAAGAACAATTCTAAGGGGAGGACCCACCATCTGTGGTGAACTAAAGATGTTAAGGAAAGCATCAAACTTAAGGGAAAAGCATAAAATGAGTGACAGGGCAGATGATCGGACAGAACATAAAGAACTGCCGAGAATGGCAAAAGGTTAATTGGGGAAAGAAATTAGAGTATGAGAGGAAGCTAGCTAGAAATGTAAAAACAGATAACAAGAGATTCTACAGGTATTTAAAAAGGAAAAGAGTAAGTAAAGTGGGTGTTGGTCCTCTGGAGAGTGACAGCAGGGAGTTAATAGTAGATAATAAGGAAATGGCAGAAGAAATGAACAAATATTTTGCTTCTGTGTCCACTATAGAGGATACAAAAAACACTCCAGTAATAGTCGCAAATCAAGAGGTGAACGGGAGAAAGCAACTTAGTGAAATTGAAATCACTGGGGATTTCACTGAGCAAACTGATCAAGCTATGGGCTAGCAAGTTTCCAGATCCCGATGGACTACATCCTAGGGTCTTAAAAGAGGTTGGCTAATGAGGTAGTCAATGTGCTGCTGTTAATTTTCCAAAATTCGCTTGATTCTGGAAAGGTTCCATTGGACTGGAAAGTAGCAAATATAACCCCTCTATTCAAGAAGGGAGCAAGGCAGAAAACAAGAAACTATAGGCCAGTTGGTTTGACATCTGTCATGGAGAAGTTATTCGAATCAATCATTAAGGAGGTTAGAGCTGGACACTTAGAAGGGCTCAAGGCAATCGGGAAGAGTCAGCATGGTTTTGTGAAAGGAAAATGATGTTAAACTAATTTATTGGTGTTTTTTGAAGGAGTAACATGCGCAGTGTTGGATTTCCAGATAAGGCACCACATCAAAGGTTATTACAGAAAATAAAAGTGTGTGGTGTAGGGGGTAACACATTAGCATGGATAGAAGATTGGCTGGCTGGTAGAAAGCAGAGTACGCATAAATGGGTCTTTTTCTTCTTGGCAGAATGTGACGAGTGGAGTCCCACAGGGGTCTCTCCTGGGTCCTCAACTTTTTACAATTTACATCAATGACTTAGATGAGCGGAGTGAGAAATGGTAGCTAAATTTGCAGATGACACAAAGATAAGTATTTAAGTATGTTGTGAAGAGGACATGTAGAGGTTGCAGATGGATATAGATAGGTTGAGTAGGCAAAGATCTGACAAATCAAGTTTAATGTGTGACAATGTGAAGTTGTTCACTTTGGCAGGAAGAACAAAAAAGCAGAGTATTACTTAAATGGAGAACGGCTGCATAATTTTGAGGTGCAGAGGGATCCAGGTGTTCTATTGCATGAATCACAAAAAGCTACTATGTAGGTACAGCAAGTAATTAAGAAGTCTAATGGAATGCTGTCCTTTATTACGAGAGGGATTGAACATAAAAGTAAGGATGTTATGTTTCATTTACACAGGGCATTGGTGAAACCATGCTTCGAATACTGTGTGCAAGCATGGTTTCCTTATTTAAGGAAGGATGTAAATGCATTGAAGGTGATTCACAGAATCACAGTGCAGAAGAGGCCCTTTGGCCCATCGAGTCTGCACCGACATGTGACAAACACCTGACCTACCTACCTAATCCCATTTACCAGAACTTGGCCCATAGCCTTGAATGTTATGATATGCCAAATGCTCATCCAGGTACTATTTAAAGGATGTCAGGCAACCCACCTCCACCACCCTCCCAGGCAGTGCATTCCAGACCGTCACCACCCTTTGGGTAAAAATGTTTTTCCTCACATCCCCCCTAAACCTCCTGTCCCTCACCTTGAACTTATGCCTCCTTGTGACTGACTCTTCAGCTAAGGGGAACAGCTACTCCCTATCCACCCTGTCCATGCCCCTCATAATCTTGTATACCTCAATCAGGTCGTCCCTCAGTCTTCTCTGCTCCAACGAAAACAACACAAGTCTATCCAACCTCTCTTCATAACTTAAATGTTTCAGCCCAGGCAACATCCTGATGAATCTCCTCTGCACCCCTCCAGTGCAATCACATCCTCTCTATAATGTGGCAACCAGAACAGCACACAGTACTCCAGCTGTGGCCTCACCAAGGCCCTAAACAACTCCAACATGACCTCCCTACTTTAGTAACCTATGCTTCGATTGATAAAGGCAAGTGTCCCATATGCCTTTTTCACCACCCCACTAACATGCCTCCCTGCCTTCAGAGATCTATGGACATGCACACGAAGGTCCCTTTGTTCCTCAGAACTTCCTAGTGTCATGCCTTTCATTGAATACTTCCTTGTCAAATTACTCCTACCAAAGTGTATCATCTCACACTTTTCAGGGTTAAATTCCATCTGCCACTTATCTGCCCATTTGACCATCCCGTCTATTTCTTCCTGTAGCCCAAGACACCCAACCTCACTGTTAACCACCTGGCCAATCTTTGTGTCATCTGCAAACTTACAAATTCTACCTCCCACATAGTCATCTATGTCGTTTATATAAATGACAAATAAAAGGGGACCGAGCACAGATCCCTGTGGTACGCCACTGGACACTGGCTTCCAGTCACTAAAGCATCCTTCTGTCATCACCCTCTGCCTCCTGCAACTAAGCCAATTTTGAATCCACCTTATCAAATTACCCTGCATCCCATGTGCCTTTGTCTTCTTTATAAGACTCCCATGTGGGACCTTGTCAAAGGCTTTGCTGAAATCCATATAAACTATATCAACTGCACTACCCTCATCTACACACCTGGTCACCTCCTCAAAAAATTCAATCAAATTTGTTAGGCATGACCTCTCTCTGACAAAGCCATGCTGACTATCCCTGATCAAACCTTGCCTCTCCTTCAGAAATTTCTCCAATAGTTTCCCGACCACTGACGTGAGACACACTGGCCTGTAGTACCCTGCTTATCTCTACAATCCTTCTTAAATAGTGAAACCACATTAGCTGTTCTCCAGTCCTCTGGCACCTCCCCCATGGCCAGAGAAGAATTAAAAATTTGGGCCAGAGCCCCTGCAACCTCCTCCCTTGCCTTCCTCAGCAGTCTGGGACACAAATCATCTGGACCTGGAGATTTGTCCACTTTTAAGCCTGCCAACACCTCCAATACCTTGTCACTCCTTACATTAATTTGCTTAAGAACCTCGCAGTCTCTCTCCCCAAGTTCAATGCTTTCATCCTCATTCTCTTGGGTGAAGACGGACGTGAAGTATTCATTCAACACTCTAGCGATGTCCTCTGCCTCCACCCATAGATTGCCCCCTTGGTCCCTTATGGGCCCTACTCCTTCCCTGGTTATCCTCTTCCCATTGATATATTTATAGAATATCTTGGTATTTTCCCTACTTTTACCACCCAGAGCTTTCTCATATCCCCTCTTTGCTCTCCTAATTGCTTTCTTAAGCTCCACCCTGCACTGTCTGTACTCCAATAATGCCTCTGCTGATTTGTTTCCCTTGTACCTGCTAAAAGCCTCTCTTTTCCTTCTCATCGTAACCTGAATATCTCTGGTTATCCATGGTTCTCTGGGTTTGTTACTCTTTCCTATCACCCTAGAGGGAACATGTTGAGCCTGTACCTTCCCCATTTCCTTTTTGAACACCCCACTGTTCCTCTGTAGATTTCCCCACAAGTAACTGTTCCCAGTCTACCTTGGGCAGATCCTGCCTTATTTTACTGAAATCCACTCTCTCACATTCCAAAACATTTTTTTGCAACTTGTCGATTTCTTTGTCCATACAAAGCTTAAACTGTACCATGTTGTGGTCACTTTCACTAAAATGCTCGCCCACCACCACCTCAGCCATCTGTCCAGCTTCATCCCCCAGAATTATGTCCAGCAATCCACCATCCCTTGTTGGACCCTCTACATATTGACCTAAAAAGTTCTCCAGTACACATTTCAAGAAATTCACTCCATCCAAGCCCTTAACACTATGTCTATCCCAATTAATGTTGGGAAAGTTGAAATCACCGAATATATTTACCCTATTGTTATTACTTTTACACACCTCCACAAATTGTGCGCATATTTGCTCCTCAATTTCCTGCTGACTATTTGGGGGTCTATAATCAACACCTAATAATATGATTGCCCCTTTTTTATTCCTAAGCTCTACCCATAAAGCCTCATTCGATGCCCCCTCCAAGATATCATCTCTCCTTACTGCAGTAACGGACTCCTTAACTAATAATGCAACACCTCCTCCTCTTTTACCCCCTCCCCTGTCTCACCTGAAGATTCTATATCCCAGAATGTTGAGCTGCCAATCCTACCTTTCCCTCAACCATGTCTCAGTGATGGCTACTATACCACAATCCCACATGTCAGTCCTCACCCTTAACTCATCAGTTTTACCTATAATACTCCTGGCATTAAAGTCAAGGCCATCCAGCCTTGCCTTACTCCCTTGAAGCTTATTACAGCTGTACTCCCTCTGACTTGATTGCTTTACTATTCTGATTGTGTCCCTATTCTGCTAACATTCTGTGTCCCCTCCCCCTGCCGAATTAGTTTAAACTCCTCCCAACAGCACTAACAAACCCGCCTGCAAGGATGTTAGTCCCGCTCTGGTTCAGATGTAGACTGTCCCGCTTGTATAGGTCTCATCTTCCCCAGAAACGGTCCCAGTGATCCAGGAATCTAAAACCCTCCCCCTCCCCGCACCAACTCTTAAGCCACGTATTCATCTGTGCTATTCTCCTATTTCTGAGCTCGCTAACACATTGCACTGAGAGTAATCCAGCGATTACAACCCGAGAGGTCTTGCTTTGTAGTCTACTGCCTAACTCCCTGAATTCTTGATGCAAGACCTCATCCCTCTTTCTACCTATGTCATTGGTACCAACAAGTACCATGACCTCTGCCTTTTCATCCTCCCCCTTCAGGGTGCCCTGCAGTCGTTCAGTGACATCCCGGACCCTGGCACCAGGGAGGCAACATACCATCCTGGAGTCCCGTTGACGGCCACAGTTTTGTCTATCTGTTCCCCTGACTATAGAATCCCCTATTGCTATTGCTCTTCTTCCCTTCCTCCCCTCCTGTACAGACAGGCAGCTTGTGGTGCCAGTAGATGGTTCTATCCTCACTCCCTGGAGGAACCAGCACCCTCATCAGCCTCCAAAATGCAATACCAATTTGCGAGCGGGACCCCAGGGGACTCCTGAACTATCTGCCTGTTTCTCTTAGACTGCCTGGTGGTCACCCATTCCCTTCCTTCCTCAAGTCCCTTCGTCTTTGGTGTGACCACCTCCCTAAATGTGCTATCCACAATGCTCTCAGACTCACGGATGCTCCACAGTGTCCCCAGCCACCGTTCCAGCTCTGAAACCTGAGCTTCTAGGAGCTGCAGCTGGACACACTTCCTGTACACATGCTGGTCCTGGGCACTGGAATTGTCCCCAGCTTCCCACATGGAGCATGAGGAGCACACCATGGCTTTGAGCTCTCCTGCCATGACTTATCCCTTTAAATTAAACCTTTTAAGCCAATTACTCTAGGGCCCTTCTTTCCTGATCCTCGTTACTGTAGAATATATAAACTGTAAACCACAAAAAGACCTTAAAATATAAGCAATTAAAGTGGTAAAAACCTTACCCACTACTTACCAGTGATTCATTTCCCTAGTAGCCTCTACTGCTGCAGCAAGGCAAGACCCACACTCTGAAGATTAAAGAAGTGGGATAGCAAGGAAAAAATGCAAAGAACACCTCATCCCCTATGTACTGAATTCCTGCTTTGCACCAAATTGCCAATACCCACTCTGGCTGTGCCCCACTCAGGATGTGCTCTCTCCCCAGTTCGTGTGCAAGCATGCTGTAGTGTGCTTCTCGAAAGTCCCTTTCTTAGATAGAGCTGAGGCAACTCACCACAAGCTAAGCTTCAAATAGTAATTAACACCTATTCAGTCCCTAATTGGGCTTCAGGTGATTGACAGTTAACTGTCACACAGTTAGCTGAGTCAGCTACCTTACCAACCTTTTAACTAGACCACTGAACTTACAAAAATTCAAGAGAAAATTTTACCAATTCAATTCCTGCTTTGCACCAAATTGCCAATACCCACTTTGGCTGTGCAAGCATGACAATGGCTGATCGTCCAACTCAATAGCCTGCTCCTGCTTTCTCTCCATAGCCTTTGACCCCTTTTGCCCCAAAAGCTACATCTAACTCTTTCTCGAAAACTTACAATGTTTTGGCCTCAACTACTTTCTGTGGTAGCAAATTCCACCGGCTCACCACTCTCTGGGTGAAGAAATTTATCCTCATCTCAGTCCTAAATGGTCTACCCCATATCCTCAGACTGTGACCCCTGGTTCTGGACTCCCCATCGGGAACATCCTTCCTGCGTCTACCCTGTCTAGTCCTATTAGAATTTTATAGGTTTCTATGAGATCCCCCCCTCATTCTTCTGAACTCCAGCGAATATAATCCTAACCGACTCAATCTCTCCTCATATGTCAGCCCTGCCATCCCAGGAATCAGTTGGGTAAACCTTCGCTGCACTCCCTCTATAGCAAGAACATCCTTCCTCAGATAAGGAGGAGACCAAAACTGCACACAATATTCCAGGTATGGTTTCACCAAGGCCCTGTATAATTGCAGCAAGGCATCCCTGCTCCTGTCCTTGAATCCTCTGGCTACAAAAGCCAACATACCATTTGCCTTCTTTACCACCTGCTGCACCTGCATGCTTACTTTCAGCAACTGGTGTACAAGGACACCCAAGTCTCGTTGTACATTCCCTTATCTCAATTTATAGCCATTCAAGTAATAATCTGCCTTCCTGTTTTTGCTACCAAAGTGGATAACCTCACATTTATCCACATTATACTGCATCTGCCATGCATTTGCCCACTCACTCAGCTTGACCAAATCACACTGAAGCATCTCTGCATCCTCCTCACAGCTCACCCTCCCACCCAGCTTTGCCTCATCTCCAAATTTAGAGATTTTAGATTTAGTTCCCTCATCTAAATTATTAATATATATTGTGAATAGCTGAGGTTCCAGCACAGATCCCTGTGGTACCCCACTAGTCACTGCCTGCCATTCGGAAAAATACCCATTTATTCCTACTCTTTGTTTCCTGTCTGCCAACCAGTTTTCTATCCATCTCAATACACTACCCCCAACCCCATGTACTTTAATTTTACACATTAATCTCTTATGTGGGAAAGCCTTCTGAAAGTCCAAATAAACCACATCCATTGACTCCCCCTCATGAACCTTACTAGTTACATAGTTACATCCTCGAAAAATTCCAGTAGATTTGTCAAGCATGATTTCCCTTTCATAAATCCATACTGATGCTATCAAGTTCTGCCACTGTTTTCCAAGTGCTCAGCTATTAAATCTTATATAATGTTGACAGTTCCAAGGTGAACTTACAATGTTCTTTTTAAAAAAAATCACAGGTTAGCATCCTGATGTCCATGCCAAGTCCTTCCATTTTGTGAAAAAACTTCAGTCTTGAGAAATATGATTCTAACACAGTGCAGACAGATCCCGACCTGCAGTCATGGAACATCTATACAACTGTCGAAAGGCGTCCAATCTCTTAAAACAATCATCTGGAAATTGGTCGGGTCAGGGGGACTTTGACATATCATCAGATCGGAAACTGGCCAGTGGTGTGGAACTTTGCAAGAGAACCAAGCTTTCCGAAGCTTCGGCTGTGGGTGATCAGTCAGGGTGAGTCTGGGAAGAAGTGTGAGTGACTCTAAGTGTGGTGAGAGTTTCAATCATTCATTGAGCCTCATGAGCCACTGACTCATTCCTACAGGTGAGAGGCTGTTCAAGTGTGAGGTGTGTGAGGAGGAATCCACAGGTTCATAATATCTTGTAACACCTAAAGTGTACCTGTTGTTAACACAAGACAGCCACATGGAAGTGAAACCATTCAAGTGTGAGGGGTGCGGCCAAGCTTTCACACACTCATCGACACTTGTGAATCACCGATGCATTCACACTGGAGAAAAACCACTCAAGTGCGAGGTGTGTGATTAAATCCTTTACCCAGATTTCAAACCTCCTGGACCACCAGGCAACACCCCAACTAAATTACTCCTTAATTTTCTACGTGCAATGGAATGTAAGCTCAGTCTGTGCAAACAGAAAATGGTGGAAAAGCAGCAGATCTGGCAGCATCTGTGGAGAAAAAAACAATTAACGTTTTGAGTCAGTATGCCTTCTTCAGAGACATTTCCAGCATTTTCTGTTTCTTTTTCTTTATCTCAGTCTGTGCAATCTGTCCTCAAGATTTAACCCTTTTAGCCCCAGGAACATTCTGGTAAATCTACACTGCGCTCCTTCCAAGGCCAATATATCCCTCCTGAGGTGCAGTGCCCAGAACTGAACACAGTTCTCCAGATAGAGTCTAAACAGAGCTCTGTACTGCTGGAATATAACTTCCACAAGGACACAATTGGTTTTGAGGAGGAGAAGTTGTGAGTTATCTTTTCTCTTCAGGATGGTCCTGGAGTAATGAGCAGTTTTGGCAGAGGAAAGCAGGACCACTAGTGCTTGATGTGGTCCAGTCAGATCTGCCAATGGATGGCTAAACCAGTTGTGTACCAGATACGCTCAAATCTTCACCCATTGTACTTGAGAAGCAGGGAGATCGGCTAGGAAGGAAGAGAGTAAAAGTGATTTTGGGAACAAGAGTGTCGAAGGTGGAAATGAAGGAGTGACTAAACCAGATTGACAGCTACAGAAGCATTGTGGTGAATGGAGGGTCAAAGGGCAGAGAGTTGGGAATTAGAAAGTGCTGTCCACCTGGCGGAAAAGTATCTTCCAGGAATGGAAACTGATTGGTTCATGGACCCATGTGACTCTGAATCTCTGCAACCATTGGTGGATTTGAATGATGGAAACGAGCTCCATCCTGTGTCACTAAAGTTCGGTGCCATTTCTGACCATCGGAATTGGGAGCCAGACTAAAGCACAGAGATTTTAAAGAAATTTCTGTCTGTCGTATTCTGAGAGAGTTTCCCCTGATGTGTGTGTGTGTATGTGTGTGTGTGTGTGTGTGTGTGTGTGTGTTAGGAAAGTTAGTAAAGTGAGTGGGTATGGGGTAGATTCGGACCCTGCTTTAGTTGATGATGTGAATTATAGACAGATCCTCTTCAGGTGACAGGTGTTTGAATAATACCATGGGAAATGTTTGGACTCTCCTGTCTGGGAGGACTACTATCCTGAGTATGGTGAGGGAGTGGGGGTGAGTCTCTACAGACCTGAGTTCCCTCAGCCCATCATATCTCAATGTAATAACGGTGTGAAATGTTCACCTTACACTCTTCCAAGATTCATTTCATGTTCTGGGAAAGATCTTGAATCATTTTCAAATGTTTTATTATTTTGGTTGATTCAAAGTTTGGTGTAAGCTGAATATTGTGTTGTTGTTTGCTGTTTTATTGTTCTTCTGATTTGTAACTCACATTAAATTCACTTCTTTCAGCTGAACTCAGTCTACCTGATTTGTCAGCATGGTGTGTCCCTATTCACTGAAACACTCAGGAGCCTACAGTAAGTGTCCGTACACAATCTATTGGTCAATGTCACTGTGGCTGGTTTACTTTCTACCTCAATGGGTTTATAATTGCCAGTTCACAGGAAGTATAACATTTCCCGAAGAAGAAAGATTTGTATTTATCTATCAACTTTCATGAACATGGTGTCCAAAAACACTTCACAGCTTTTTGAACTTTGTCACTGTTGTAATGAAAGAAACCTGGCAGCCAATTTGTGCACAGCAAGCTCCCACAAACAGCAATGTGATATTGACCAGATAATCTGTTTTGGTGACATTGATTGTGGAATCCATATTGGCCAGGACATCAGGGATGACTTCCCTGCTCTTCTACAAAGTAGTATCATGGAATCTATTACATACAGCTCAGAGGGCAGATGGAGCCTTAGTTGCACTCATGTGAAAGATGGTCCATCTGACATTGCAGCACACCCTCAGCACTGCAGTAGAGTTTCAGCCTCAGAGCTCAAGTCTCTGGAGTGAGACTTGAACCCACAACCTTCTAACTCAGAGAAGAGAGTGCAAACTAAGCCACAATTTGACAACTATTTCTGTTGTATTAGATTCAGTTTCGAAGGGGTTAAGTCCCAGAGCTGTGTACAGAATGCTTTTCCCCCTGTAAACTGGCAGCCTGAAAGTTTGATTTGATTTAACATGATAACTAGTTGTGGTGCAGGTGTCAGTGTTGTCTTTGTGTCTGGGTTACTGAAGCTGTGAAAGCTGGTAAAGTCCCTGGTGTCAGGAGAAGTGAAACTGATGGAGAAAAGTGGATAGACTCCAGGAGTGAGGAACAACCTACAGACTTGGTACTGATAGAGGATTCCCACATCAAGCAAAATCCAAACATCCTAAATCCCACTGACTCAAACACAGCCACACTTCAGAACAACCTGGTATTCCTCAGTGATACTGATCAGCAGTGCACCCTCCCAGCACTAGATGCGCTGTGTCTGGAGGATTCTCTACCCCACCACCCCCCACCACCCTTGCCTCGATCCTCCACCATTTGCCCTGGTCCTGCTCCCAATCACGGCATGTGATGACATTAAGGTCAGTAAAACAGGTGCATCTGAGTGAGTAAGGCAGGTGAGTATTGATTCTGATCTGGGTGTGAGTGACCGGTGTTCGTTGGTATTGTTCACGGTTCTCTCTCTTTAGATGTCCCTCTCTCTTTTAAATCTACTGTTATCACCCCTCGCCTCAAAAAAAGAACACTTGATCCCTCCAGCCGTGCAAACTACTGTCCCATCTCCAATCTCCCTTTCCTCACCAAAGTCCTTGAATGTGTTGACATCTCCCAAATCCTGAAACCGGAGGTCTGGAAAGAGGTGCAGGGTGAGGGGCAGAGCAAGGAGTCAGGCACAGAGTATGATAGCAGGCGAGGGGCAAGAGGCCAACAGAGAAGTCTGGCGAGGAGTGAGAGTCACTCGACAAGTCACTCCCCCAGTCACAGAGTCAATCTTTTCACCACTCTCCTCAGTTTGCTCTCCTTGCCCCACTCTCCTGCGCATATGCTGATCCCACCACTGCATGTCATCACTGCCTTGGATGCTGGGGGTCTAGACTATCTCTGTAACCTCCTCAGAAAAGGAAGAAAAGATTTGCATTTATATGGAGCATTTCACAACCACCAGATCTCCCAAAGCTCTTTATAGCCAATGAAGTACTTTTGAAGTGTGGTCACTGCTGTAATGTAGGAAACGTGGCAGCCAATGGGCACACAGCAAGCTCCCAAACTTTGGTAAAAGCAAAAAACTGCGGCTGCTGGAAATCCAAAACAAAAACAAAAATACCTGGAAAAACTCAGCAGGTCTGGCAACATCTGCGGAGAGGAACACAGTTAATGTTTTGAGTCCGAATGACCCTTCAACAGAACTAAGTAAAAATAGAAAAAAGGTGAAATATAAGCTGGTTTAAGGTGGGGTGGGACAAGTAGAGCTGGTTAGAGGGCCATTGATAGGTGGAGATACCCAAAAGATGTCACAGACAAAAGGACAAAGAGGTGTTGGAGGTGGTGATATTATCTAAGGAATGTGCTAATTAAGGGTAGAAAGCAGGACAAGCAAGGTACAAATAGCCCTAGTGGGGGTGGGGTGGGGGTGAAGGAATCGAAATAGGCTAAAAGGTAGAGATAAAACAATGGATGGAAATACATTTAAAAATAATGGAAATAGGTGGGAAAAGAAAAATCTGTATAAATTATTGGAAAAAAAGGGGGGGATAGGAAAGGGGATGGAGATGGAGGAGACAGTTCATGATCTAAAACTGTTGAACTCAATATTCAGTCCGGAAGGCTGTAAAGTGCCTAGTTGGAAGATGAGGTGTTGTTCCTTCAGTTTGCATTGAGCTTCACTGGAACAATGCAGCAGGCCAAGGACGGACATGTGGGCATGAGAGCAGGGTGGAGTGTTGAAATGGCAAGCGATAGGGAGGTCTGGGTAATGCTTGCTGACAGACTGAAGGTGTTCTGCAAAGTGGTCATCCAGTCTGCGTTTGGTCTCTTCAATGTAGAGGAAATTGCATTGGGAGCAACGAATGCAGTAGACTAAATTGAGGGAAGTGCAAGTGAAACGCTGCTTTTACTTGAAAGGAGTGTTTGGGCCCTTGGACGGTGAGGAGAGGGGAAGTAAAGGGGTAGGTGTTGCACCTTCTGCGGTTGCATGGGAAGGTGTCGTGGGAGGGGGTTGAGGTGTAGGGGGTGATAGAGGAGTGGACCAGGGTGTCCCGGAGGGAACGATCCCTGCGGAATGCCGCCGGGGTGGTGGGGTGAAGGGAAGATGTGTTTGGTGGTGGCATCATGCTGAAGTTGGTGGAAATGGTGGAGGATGATCCTTTGAATGCGGAGGCTGGTGGGGTGATAAGTGAGGACAAGGGGGACCCTATCATGTTTCTGGGAGGGAGAGGAAGGTGTGAGGGCAGATGCACGGGAGATGGGCCAGACACAGTTGAGGGCCCTGTCAACCACCATGGGTGGAAAACCTTGGTTAAGGAAGAAGGAAGACATGTCAGAGGAACCGTTTTTAAAAGTGGCATCATCAGAACAGATGCGATGGAGGCGAAGGAACTAAAAGACTGGAATGGAGTCCTTACAGGAAGCAGGGTGTGAGGAGCTGTAGTAGAGGTAGCTGTGGGAGTCGGTAGGCTTGTAATGGATATTGATGGACAGTCTATCACCAGAAATTGAGACAGAGACATCAAGGAAGGGAAGGGAAGTGTCAGAGATGGACCATGTGAAAATGATGGAAGGGTGGAAATTGGAAGCAAAATTAATAAATTTTTCCAGGTCCAGATGAGAGCACGAAGCAGCACCGAAGTAATCATCGATATACCGGAGAAAGAGTTCTGGGAGGGGGCCACAGTAGGTCTGGAACAAGGAATGTTCCACATACCCCATAAAGAGACAGGCATAGCTGGGGCCCATGCGGGTACCCATAACCACACCTTTTATTTGGAGGAAGTGAGAGGGGTTTAAGGAGAAATTGTTCAGTGTGAGAACAAGTTCAGCCAGATGGAGGAAAGTAGTGATGGATGGGGATTGTTCAGGCCTCTGTTTGAGGAAGAAGCAGAGAGCCATCAGACTATCCCAATGGGGGATGGAGGTGTAGAGGGATTGGACGTCCATGGTGAAGAGGAGGCGGTTGGGGCCAGGGAACTGGAAATTGTTGATGTGACGTAAGGTGTCAGAGGAATTACGGATGTAGGTGGGAAGAGACTGGACAAGGGGAGAGAGAATGTAGTCAAGATAGCAAGAAATGAGTTTCATGGGGCAGGAACAGGCTGACACGATCGGTCTGCCGGGACAATCCTGTTTGTGGATTTTGGGTAGGAGGTAGAAGCGGGCCGTCCAAAGTTGGGAGAATATCAGGTTGGAAGTTGTGGAAGGAAGATCTCCAGAGGAGATGAGGTCAGTAACAGTCCTGGAAACAATGGCTTGATGTTCAGTGGTGGGGTCATGGTCCAGGGAGAGGTAGGAGGAAGTTTCTGCGAGTTGATGTTCAGCCTCCGTGAGGTAGAGGTCAGTGAGCCAGATAACAACAGCACCACCCTTGTCAGCGGGTTTGATGACAATGTCAGGGTTGGACCTGAGAGAACGGAGTGCAGTAAGTTCAGAGAGAGACAGGTTAGAATGGGTGAGAGGAGCAGAGAAATTGAGATGACTTATGTCATGCCGACAGTTCTCAATGAAAAGATCAAGAGAAAGTAAGAATCCAGAGGGAGGGGTCCAGATGGAGGGAGAATATTGGAGGTGGGTGAACTCTTATTCCGCCACCTTCGTCTCCGTGCTCACTTCTTTGGGCAGGAGTCCTCTCCCCGTTCAACGGATCCTTTTACCCACATCATGGTACCCGATGGGAATTGTAGTTCTGACATGCGCAGCGGCGGTTGGCGCCCAGCGTTTGGGAGTTCGAATCTGAGAAAGCGCGAGACCGAGCAGCTGTCCCTTGGGCGGGGCTGGAATTGGAGGTGCTGCACCTGTAAATCCCAGCCTCGGGCGGCGGGAACCAGGATGGCACCCGTGTAACCCTCTCTACCCCCATCCCTCCTCCTTCACCTCCCCATCAACTTGGTTAAATGGATAACATGGGACTACATTCTACATTGGTTTTCTGTGACTGGTGAGAGACTGTTTTCTCCAGACTGTGGAGTAAAAGTATAAAAGTTTGACTCTCCCAGTTTTGACTCCATCTCCCTTACTGGTGCTGAAGGGCCTGTCCTCCATTTAAACCCTGCCCCAGTTAAGATTGTAGATCTAAGGTGCTCCGCTCCATGGCCCAGTCCTCAAAACATTTCTCTCCCTCTTGAAGCTGTCTGCTTGCCATTCCTTTACTACTAGATTTCTGTTTTGTCTGGTGATGAGGGGCATTTCTTTCTGACTCGAGGTAAAATGGGACAGATTGTAAGAGACCCTCTGTGAATCTGACATCAGGTCATCAGATGGTTTTACAGAGGGGCAGCGTGTGGATGAGAAATAGGAGGGGACTGAGGATAGACCCTTGGTCAGACTCCAGAGCGATGGGGTTGGGAAGATTGACCATTGCAGGAGATTCTCTGGTTACAACTGAAGAGGCAAAAGTGGGCCAAGTGATAACAATCCTACTCACTGGACAACAGAGAAGAGTTGGAGGAGGAGGATAGTGTGGTCGGGCATGTCAAACGCTGCAGACAGGTTGATTCTCTCTCCACAGACGTTGCCTGACTTGAATATTTCCAGCATTTTCTGAATCTATATTAGATTTCCAGCATTCACAGTATTTTGCCACTGTATTTGGAGAGCTGACTGTGTGCACTTTAGGAAAGTATAGACTATGGGGTGATTTGATGGAGCTTTGAAAATAACAAGTTTGTGTTCATGACTTCACGTGGACAAATTATTTTAATTGGATAGGTTAGGGAGGACCAAAGGTCATACTTACAAGTTGTGTAAGGACAGAATTACAGATTCATCAGTCATTGAAAGTGGCAAGTCAGGTCAACAAGGTAAGTTTTAAAAAAAATCAAACATTATCACTGGGGTCCATTTTTCAAAGATTAGAATTGAAAAGCAGAGAAGTTATGTTGAACTTGTATAGAGCCTTGGTTAGACCACACTTGGAGAGCTGTGCACAGTTCTGATCTCCATATTGAAAAAGGACATAAAGGAACTGGAGAAGGTGCAAAAACATTTATAAGTTTGGTATTGAGAATTGAGATTGTAACTATCAGAAAAGACTGAACAGGCTCACACTCTTTTCTCTGGAAAAGAGAAGGCTGAGGGGTGACATAATAGCAATCTTTAAAATGATTAATTATAAAATTAAGAATTTGGGGGTAAATGGAGAGAAGATGTCCCTACTTGTGTGGGGGAATCCAAAACTAGGGATCAGAAATATAAGGTGGTCAATAATAAATCCAATGAGGAATTCAGGAGAAACTACTTTGCCAAGAAAATGATTAAAATGTGGAACTTGCTACCACAGGGAATGGTTGAGGCAAATAGTTTTGCCGAATTTGATGGGAAACATAGAAAATAGGACCAGGAGTCAGTCATTCAGCCCTTCAAGCCCGCTCCTCCATTCAAAATGATCATGGTTGATCCTCTATATCAACACCATACTCCCATTCTTTCCCCATAACCCTTGACGCCTTTAGGGTCTAGAAATCTATCTATTTCCTTCTGAAATATATTCAGTGACTTGGCCTCCACAGCCCTTTGTGGCAGAGAATTCCACAGGTTCAACACCCTCTGAGCGAAGAAATTTCTCCTCATGTCAGTCCTAAATGTATCCTGAGGTTGTGGCCCCTCATTCTAGACTTCCCCCCACACCACCGCCCCCCCCCCCCTCCCCCCCTGCCTACCAGCCAGAGGAATCATCATCCCTGCATCCAGTCTGTCCAGCCCTGTCAGAATTTCATACATTTCAATGAGATCCCTCTCATTCTTCTACACTCCAGTGAATACAGGTCTAGTCGACCCAATTTCTCCACACATGACAATCCTGCCTTCCCAGGAATCAGTCTGCTGAACCTTCGCTGCACTCCCTCTATGGGAAGTATATCCTTTCTTAGGTAAGGAGACCTAACTGCACACAATAGTCCAGGTTTAGTCTCACCAACTCCCCGTACAGCTGCAGTAAGATATCCTTGCTACTGTACTCAAATTCTCTCGCAATGAAGGCCAACATACCATTTGCCTTCTTAATCAAAGGCTTTATCAAAAGCTTTCTGAAAATCCAAATACAAATGGGAAGCCAGGTAAGTACATAGGGAAGGAAGGAATAGAAGGATCTGCTGATAGGCTGAGGTAAAATAGGTAGGGAGAAAGCTCCTGTGGAGCATAAGCACCAATAGGAAGTAGGTGGGCCGAATGGTCTGTTTCTGTGCTTTAAAACCTAAATTAAAAACAAAAAAATGCTGGACATACTCAGGTCAGGCAGCATCTGTGGAGAGAAACAGAGCTAACATTTCAGCTTAAGATGACCTTTCATCAGAAACTATGTTGGATGTTTTCCTTTTATCAGAGTAAACCCCCATTCTCACCAGCATCGTTGCACCCCTGCCCACTGCAACCCCACTCACACAAACACTGTTCTCTGCGCTGTCACTGTCCTGCCCCACTCTCACTGCCCCTTCCTGCCCTCACCAACATTGGCTCCCCCCCCCACTGTTCTTACTACTGCTCCCCCCCCCCTCAGACTAGCATTCCCCCCACCCCCCACCACTCTTGTTTCCCATGGTTAAAGGTCCCTGATTTGATTTCCTGTTAATTGGTCACCCTGGACCGAAAGATTAATACGGAGGGGGAAATTAGGGTATGGGAGAAAGCTAGCTAGATCGTAAGAGTTTCTAGAAGTTTTTAAAAAGAAAAGAGTTAACAAAATGAGTGTTGGGTCTATCAGAAGTGAGGCTGGGGAACTAATAATGGAAAATAAGGAGATGGCAGATAAATTAAATAGGTATTTTGCACTAATCTTCACTATCAAGGATATAAATATAACATTCCAGAAATAGCTGTAAATCAGGAAATGGAAGGGAGGGAGGAACTCAAGAAAATTACAATCACCAAGAAGGTGGTACTTAGCAAATTGTTGGAACTGAGGGTTTACAAGTCCCTGGGTCCTGATGAGTTTCATCCTTAGGTCTTAAAACAAGTGGCTGGTGACATAGATGATGCATTGGTTTTAATTTTCCAAAATTCCCCAGATACGGAGAAGATTCTATTAGATTGGAAAATAGCTAGTGTATCTCCTTTATTCAAAAAGGAAAGGAGACAGAACACAGGAAACTATAGGCCAGTTAGCTTAACATCTGTCACAGGGAAAACGTTGGAAGTTATTATTAAAGATGTTATAACAGGGCACTTAGATAAATTCAAGATAATCAAGCAGAGGCAATGTGGTTTTGTGAAAGGGGAAATCATGTTTAACCAATTTATTGGAGTTATTTGAAGAAGTAACAGATGCTGTGGATAAAAGGGAACTGGTGGATGTATGTATTTAGATTTTCACAAGGTATTGGTTAAGGTGCCACATCAAAGGTTATTGTGGAAAATGAAAGCTCCTGGGGTAGGGGGTGACATATTGGCATGGATAGAAGATTGGCTAGCTAACAGGAAACAGAAAGGGGACATAAATGGCTCATTTTCTGTTTGTCAGGATGTGACAAATGGTGTGTCACAGGGATCAGTGCTGGGCTCTCAACTCTTTATAATTTATATAAAGGATTTGGATGAAGGGACTGATGGTATAGTGGCTAAATTTGCTGATGACACAAAGATAGGAAAGTAAGTTGTGTGGAGGACATAAGGAGGCTGTAAAGGGATATACGTAGGTTAGGTGAGTGAGTACAGATCTGGAAAACGGAGTATAATGTGGAAAAATGTAAGGTTGTCCATTTTGGCAGGGCACATAAAAAGGTATAATACCTAAATGGTGAGAGATTGCAGAGCTCTGAGCTGCAGAGAGATCTGGGTGCATGAACCACAAAAGATTAGTGTGCAGGTACAGCAATTTATTAGCAAATCTAATAGAATGTTATCATTTATTGTGAGGGGAATTGAATACAAAAGTAGGGAGATAAAAGCAAAATACTGCAGATGCTAGAAATCTGAAACAAAAACAGAAAATGCTGGTAAAACTCAGCAGGTCTAACAGCATCTGTGGAGAGAAAGACCCCTACAGAAGTAGGGAGGTTATGCTTCTGTTATACAGAGCACTAGTGAGACCACATTTGGAGCACTGTGTACAGTATCAGTCTCCTTATTTAAGGAAAGATGTGAATACATTAGAAGTGGTTCAGAGAATGTTTACTAGACTAATACCTGGAATGGATGGGTTGCTTTATGAGGAAAGGTTGGACAGGCTAAGTTTGTATCTGCTGGAGGTTAGAAGAGGAAGAGGCAACTTGATTGAAACATATAAGATCCTGAGGGGACCTGACAGGGCGGATGTGGAAAGGATGTTTCCTCTTGTGGGAGAATCTAGAACTCAAGGTTATTGTTTCAAAATTAGGGGTCACCCATTTAAGACATATGAGGAAAAGTATTTTCTTTCGGAGGGCTGTGAGACTCTTCCTCAAATGGCGGCTGAGACAGAGTCCTTGAATATCTTTAAGGCAAAGGTAGATAGAGTCTTGATAAGCAAGGGGGTGAAAGGCTTTCAGGGGTAGGCAGGAATGTGAAGCTGAGGTTAAAATCAGATCAGCCATGATCTTATTGAAGAGTGGAGCAGGCTTGAGGGGCCAAGTGGCCGACTCCTGCTCCTAATTCGTCTGTTTGTATGTATCAACAAATCTCCAATTAAAAGTCAGTCTCCAGGCACAGAGTAACTCCGTAATTCAGTGTTACATCCCGAGCACAGAGACACTCCCAAATTCACAACCCGACTCTGTCACTCCTCAAGCCATACTCTTAATCCCCAAATCAGAGCCACTCCTTGAGACACATCGACACTCCCCAAGGACCAGTGCAACATCTTCTCCCACTCTCTGTCCCTCACTCCCATGCGCCATCTCTTGTATCCCTTTCAGCCCTCCTCACTTCTCCCGTGTCTCTCCCTTTCTCCTGTGACCCTCTCTTCTGTACATCTGCTAATCCCTCCACTGCACGTCATCACTGCCTTGTATGCTGTGGGGTCTTCCTCTTCTGATCTGCTGTCAAACACATCCGTGGCTACACGTTTCACATTGATGTCGTCAGTTTGAAAGTGTCCGAGGGTGAAGAATGCTATTCCCACACTAGAAATCTCTGTCAAACGTTTACCGGGGGAACTGAGACAGCAGCTGCGAAAAGTGAGATTTTATTCAGATGGGACAATGACAAGTTTAAATCTCCACCTGATCTGCTGCTCAAAGTCACCTCCATTTCACTGGTCAGTTTCCCAAGCTTCAGGAAACTCATGTTACTCCAGAAATATTTGGATTGGCTGTGAGAGACGTCAATCAGAGAGCCCACCCACTCTGCCCATTCCCTCCTCTTCCTCTTCCACAGCTGGTTCACTTCCTGTAGGGACTGAAAAACCTAGTGAGGAGATGGTGAGTGAAGGAACAGAATTTATAATAATTACATCACATAATATCCACACTAATGTTCAGGCAGTCTGACTATCCTGTGGGGAATCAGGTGTGGAAATGCCCCTTATGCTGTGTGGGAAGATCCAGCTGAGAGAGCTGTTTACTGGGTGCTCTGTGCTCAACTGTTTGACTGGAGCTGTGTGTTGGATATTGAGTGTGTTTATTGGAAACATTTCCCTTCTGATTTACAGGCTGAGTTTTGTTGATGGGTCATTACTGAATATGAGAAGGTGAGGTGTAATTATCTGGGAGGTGCAGAGTGTCTGAGGATTCTTACTGATTTCCTATTGTTGAGTTCTATGTGTGTGTTGGGAGATGGTTATTATCCTGTGGACTGTGAATGGTCAGTTCTGTCTGTGTTGGGATCTGGATGTTTCCTGTCTTTTCAAATCCCTTCAAGACCTCCCACCACCATATCTCTGAATTTTGGAGAGGGTACATAATAGATTAACTAGATTGGCTCCATGATTGAGGGATTACAGTGACGTGGATAGACCGGAGAAGCTGGAGTTGTTTCCCTTAGAGCAGAGAAGGCTAAGAGGAGATTTGTTAGACATGTTCAAAATTGTGAATAATTTAGACAGAGTAAATAAAGAAAAACGGTTTTCATTGGCAGAAGGGTCAATAACTAGAGGTTACAGGTAAAAGATGATTGGCAAAAGAATCAGAGGTGACCTGAGGGAAAGCTTTTTTCTACAATGTGTGATTAGGATTTGGAATGGACTGTCTGACAGGGCGGTGCCTTTCCTCTTATCATTGAACTTTGTAGTGATTGTTTATCGTTGTTTACTCGGCCACTTCAGAGGGCAGTTCAGAGTCAACCATGTTGTGTGGGACTGGAGTCACATGTGAACCAGACCAGGTAGTTGTAGCAGGTTCCCTTCCCTAAAGGACGATATTTGGGTTCTTAAGATAACCTGAAAGTTTTTCATGTTTTAATTTTGATTGTATTCCCCAAATTCCAAAATTTATCAAATTCAGTTTCACAACGTGGAGTGGTTAAGGTGAACAGCATACATGCCTTTGAGGGGAAACTAGTTAAGCATATGAGGGAGAAAGGAACAGGAGGATATGCTGGTAGGGTGAGGTGAAGAGGGGTAAGAGGAGGCTCATGTGAAGCACAAACACCAGTATGGACCAATTGGGCTGAATGGCCTGTTTCTGCACTGTAATTCCAAGTATGTAACTTTCTGTGGTTGGATTTGAACTCACAATCTCTGGGTTGTTAATCCAGCACCAGAGCAATTTGGCTGTGGTACCTGAAGACCCATTTATTGAAATGTCTTTTGATGCCTTCTTTAAAGATTTTACCTGAAGGCCTCGGCCTTTTCCAAAAGCCTGGCTTGGATTTGATAGTTTTGCCCAGTGCTGTGGCTGGTAGCTGAATTTGGGATGTGCAGTCTGAGCGAGTGCAGTGTATCTAATTTCCCAGGATAAACCAGAACCCTTCAATCGGCTCCACTGAAACAATATTTTCCTTAGCTTCTAGTACTTCCTGTCCAGTGTGTTTTCTTCAAATAATTTTGGAAAGCAATGGGAGAAATTTCAAAATCTCCATTGAATTACCATTTCTCCTGAGTGTTTTTTGTATTAAACACATACTCTAAGGGTAAAACTAGTCATTGTCAGCACGACTTGAGCTCACAGTGAATTGATAGCCCGTTTTACACTCCGCCCGACTGTCTTTTCCATTGTCCTCACGGTACCTGGGAAGATGGGGGGACTGGCCGAAGGAAAGAAAGTAGCCACGTTGTCTGCTCCTGGTCACTTTCCAGTGTCCCTGCTGGAAACAGAGGGTGTGTGACGATCAAGTGAGGAAAAAGAAAGGACTTGCATCTGATCCCCCACACGGGAATAGCAGACTGGCACTCACTGTGGAACAGTTTTTAACTGAGGAGTCAGTCCCTTCAGCAAAGGAGGAGAGAGAGTTGGAGGAAATCATGTTTCCTTTTCCTGTTTTACAGAAGGATTGCACCATATTACACCAGAGAATACAGAGAGGATAGACACCGCAGATAGATCCTGACCATCATCCAAGGAACAACTGCACAACCGTGGGAAGACAGTCACTTCACAGCATTGCTCAACACAGAGAAGGTTGGGCAGTGAAACCATCATCTGGAGATCGGTCAGGTCAGGGGAGCTTTGACATATCATCAGACCTGAAACTGGTCAGTGGTGTGGAACCTTCCATCAGAACCAATCTTTCCGAAGGTTCGGCTGCGGGTGATTGGTCAGGGTGAGGCTGGGAAGAAGCGTGAGTGGCTCCAAGTGCGGTGAGAGCTTCAATCATTCATCGAGCCTCATGAATCACTGACTCATTCATACAGGTGAGAGGCTGTTCAAGTGTGAGGTGTGTGACGGAGAATCCACAGGCTTGTAAGGTCTCCTAACAGTCAACGTGAACAGCCACATGGAAGTGAAACCATTTAAATGCAAGGTGTGAAAGAAATCATTCTCGCGTCATCGACCGTCCTCGAACACCAACGCATTCACACCGGGGAGAAACCATTCAACTGTGAGGTGTGTGACCAAATCTTCGCACAGTCATTGATCCTCATGAAACACCGATGGGTACACACTGGTGAGAAGGCTTTCAAGTGTGAGGTGTGCAACAAATCCTTTTCACTGTCATTGAATCTCCACACACACCAACGCAGTCACACAGGGGAGAAACCATTCATGTGCGAGGTGCATGAGAAATCATTCTCCCAGTTAAAGACCCTCCGCATACACCAACACAGTCATACAGGGGAGAAACCATTCACATGCGAGGAGTGCAAAAAATCATTCTCACGCATATCGACATTCCTTAGACACCAACACATTCACACCGGGGAGAAACCATTCTCATGCAATATGTGCAACACAGCATTTTCAGAGCCAAAGTCACCCCATGTGCATCAATGCATTCATACTGGGGAGAAATTATTCAAGTGCAAGTTATGCGATACATCATTTTCACACTCATCAACCCTCTGCGTGCACTAACACATTTACACTGTGGAGAAACCATTCATGTGCGAGGTGTGTGCTAAATCATTTCCGCAATTATCGTACCTCCGCGTACACCAACGTGTGCACAGCGGGGAGAAACCATTCAAATGTGAAGTATGTGACAAAGTCTTCACACGATCATCAAACCTCTTGGCCCATCAGAGGATCCACACAGGGGAGAAACCCTTCAAATGTGATGTTTGTGATAAAGCTTTTGTCAGGTCCTCGAGCCTCCCGATACACCAGAACGTTCACACAGGAGAGAAACCCTTCAGGTGTGAGGTTTGTGAAATGACTTTCACCGAATCCTCTGGTCTCCTCAGGCACCAGAGAGTTCACACAGGAGAGAAGCCCTTCAAGTGTAAGGTGCGTGAACGAGCCTTCACACAGTCATCAAACCTCTGGAGTCACCAACACATTCACAATGGGGAGAAGACGTTGCCATGCAAGGTGGGAGACAAATCCTTCTGAAGGTCATCGGATCTCCTGCTCCCTCAGAGGATTCACATGCGAGTAACCCTTCAAGTGTGAGGTTTGTGATAAATTATTTCATAACTTCTTCACTGTCCTGGGAAACCAGAGGATTCACACTGGAGAGAAGCTCCTCAGGTGTGATGTTTGTGACAAAGCTTTCACCCACTCCTCCGATCTCCTGAAGCATCAGCAGATCCACACTGGTAGGAAACCATTCGGGTGTGAGTTATGTGTATGTGTAAGTCGAGAAGGCTTTCACACAGTCAGTGTATCTCCTAGTCCATCAATGCATTCACACGGGGGGGCAAACCCTATCAGTGTGAGTTCTGTAAGAAAGCAATCACACAGTTATCAGACCTCCTGAAGCATCAGCTAAACTGCACGGAGACAAACCCTTCCAGTGTGACATGTGCCAGAATTGTTTCACCAACTCCTCCTCTCTCACCAAACGCTAACGTCTTCACAGGGACTTGGAGCTGGGTACTGACAGTTGTCTGTGTTATTTACCCTCCAGTGCTCACACAGGGAGCTGTCATTCCAAAACACTGTCTGTCTCAAACCTCCCCCACCATCAGTCCAATTGTTTCAACAAGGCCAATTTAACCTTTCACCAGATTGCCAAGCATCACAAACTGTATAGAAGCTCCTGTATGAACACAGTATCCTTTCAGTGCAGTGTCAGGTACAAGTCATTCACTGACTCTTGTTCTGACCAAGAAGGCAATCAGATACTCAGTGGTTAGAAAATCTTCAGCTTCTGATCTAATAACACATGCACTCTGGCGAAGGGCCATTTCTGGGGTAGTTAAGGGGGTACTTCAATCAGCCTTAGCATCTCTGGCCTGTGGAGGGGGAGAATCAGCCAGGAATCCTGTTCCTCATCAGTGATCGCAGCTGGGAATTCAGGGGGAGGGCAGGATGTGTCTCAGTTGTGATGGTCAAAAAAAGATTTGCATGTCATGATGATCAGCATATTGTTGGATCTCTCAGACTCTCTCTTCCCACCAGATTTGCTTTATCTATTGGATTTGTCTTTGGGTGTCAGTCTTGAGCTATCGAAATGCTGCCTTTTTGAGTTGCAACCTTGGATTGTCCTGCCAGACAATAAAGGCTGATCATTTTTGTTCCAGGAGGTCACATATTTGAGCTCGTCGAACCAGTCCTGGTGATGATGAAGCTCAAAACCAATGGACAGATTGATCGTGAAATGCACCTTCGGTCAGGCTGTTTTAGGGCTGATGTGGACTTTTGGACCTTGTGATGTCTTGCTGCTGGGTGGATGTTCATCAGCGATTGAACAAGTCGGTGATCTGCCCAGCAGGCATCAGACTCCCACATGGATCGAGTGATACAGACATCACTTGGCTTTAGACTTTCCAGAGGAACCTCGGACATGGGGCAGGACCTTCCGGTTGGCGAGCAGGGGTGGGGCCCGCTCACCACGCATAAAATGCGGCAGGATGACTTCGGGTGGAACTCCCGACATTACCCCACATCATTTCCATTTTCAGGTCGGTGGGGGCACAGCCAAGTCAGCTGCGCGCCCGCTGACCTGAAAATGACCCACTGAGGCACTAATTAAAATCATTAATGGACCTGCCCGTCCAACCTTAAGGTTGGTGGGCCGGCCAGGAGCCCTTCAGAAAAAGCATGAAACCTCATCCACGGGCGGGATGAGGTTTCATGAGGGTATTTAAATTTTTAATAAAGGTTTCAGTTAAAGACAGTGTCACATAAGGGGATATGTCAGGGAAATTTTCCTATCATTTTTATTGCAAATTTTAATTCGGAGCTGACCTCCCTGAGGCAGCACTTAGCCTGAGGGAGATCAGTGCGCTCTTTCATGCGCATGCATGACTGGGAGCGCCTATCAGAGGCGCACACACCCGCTCCCGCACTTCCCCTCCGACGGGGGAAAAATTTTTCCTCAGGTCTTTGTTGCCAGACATCCAAGAAGAAGATCTAGAACAACATCAGGAACTCTTCATTACATTCATCAACATGACCAAAGCATTTGACTCAGTAAATCGTAAGGCTCTGTGGATTGTGCTCCAATGATTTGGATGTCCAAGAAACTTCCTCACAATTCTGCAATGCTTCATGATGATATGACTGCAGCTGTCTTGAGTGGAAGATCTGAAACAGAAGCCTTCAAAATCCAGACTGGTGTCAAGCAAGGCTGTGTGATAGCCCCCATTCTATTTACAATCTACCTTATAGTGACTATTCACCTCATCAAAGATCAACTGCCCTCTGGTGTCAGTATTAAATACCATCTAGATGGGAAACTCATTTACCTCGGTCATCTCCATGCCAAAACTAAACTGACCACCATGGATACACATGGGCTACAGTTTGCAGACAACTGCAGCTTTACTGTCCACTGAACAACAAATTTCCAAGCCACTCTGGAGCTCTTAAATTCAGCATGTGTTTGTATGATGGAAACGAGCTCCATCCTGTGCCAGTAAAGTTCGGTGTCATTTTTGACCATTGGAATTGGGAGCCAGATTTAAGCACAGGGATCCTAAAGAAACTTCTATCTGTAGTATTCTGAGGGAGTTTCCCCTGATGTAGGTGTGTGTATTAGTAAAGTGAGCCAGCTCTCAGGAATGGGTATAGGGTAGAATGAGACCCTGCTTTAGTTGGTGATGTGAATTTTAGACAGATCCTCTTCAGGTGATGTGTGTTTAACTAATACCATGGGGAATGTTTGTACTCTCCCGTCTGGGAGGAGTACTGTCCTGAGTATGGCGAGGGAGCGGGGGTGAATCTCTGCAGACCTGAGTTCCCTCAGCCCATCATACCTCGTTGTAATAACGGTGTGATATGTTCACCTTACACTCTTCCAAGATTCATTTCATGTTCTGGGAAAGATCTTGAGTCATTTTCAAATGCTTTGTTATTTTGGTTGATTTAAAGTTTGGCGTAAGCTGAATACTGTGTTGTTTAGAACTATAGAACCTTAGAAAAGTTACAGCACAGAAGGAGGCTATTTGGCCCATCTTGTCTATGCCAGCCTGAGGCCACCCATGTGCCCTTTCTAATCCCACCTTCCTGCACCCGGCCCATAGCCCTGCAGCTTACAGCATTTCAGGTGCAGATCCAGGTACTATTTAGAAGAATTTAAAGTTTCTGCCTCTACCACCAACTTGGGCAGCATATTCCAGACACCCACTACCCTCTGCGTAAAAAAGTTCTTCCTCATGTCCCCCCCTACACCTTCTGCCACCTATCTTGAATCTATGTCCCCTGGTTCTAGAATTCTCATCAAGGGAAACAATTTTATCCTGTCCACTCTATCTATTCCCCTCATAATTTTGAGCACCTCAATCAAGTCACCTCTCAGCCTTCTTTGTTCGAAGGAAAATAACCCCAACCTATCCAATCCCTCCTCGTAGCTACACTTTTCTAACCCTGGCAACATTCTTGTAAACCTCCTCTGCACTCTCTCCAGAGCTATTACGTACTTCCTGTAATGTGACCAGAACAGCACATAATACTCCAGTTTGTCAGCTGTTTAATCAAATGATTTATAAGTCACAATAAATTCACTTTTTAGCTTAAATCAAACCACCTGATCTGTCACTTAATTTATCAATATCCCTTTGCAACTTTCCACTCCCATCTACATTACTGTGTCACCTAACTTAGTGTCATCAGTAAACTATCCTATACTATTCCTCCATCAAAGTCATTGATGGATATAATGAAAAGCTGAATCCCAGCACAGATCCCTAGGAACATCACTGGGCACATCCTGACAATCAGAGAACATTTCCTTTATCCCTACTCTCCATCTCCTATCTCCCAAACAAATTATCAACCCATGTCACAAGGTTGCCCCCAATTCCCTGCACATTCATCTTGATGAATAATCTCCTGTGCAAAAAATGATCAATACCTTCTAGAAGTCCATATAGACAAACCTCCATAGACCCTGTCCAGTTAATAATCTCCTCAAATTGATTTATAAAATTAATCATGTTGGTTACAATGACTTGCTGCAGAATAATGCAATAACAGCTATAACAACCCAGAGAACATGATGAACATAAGAAATAGGAGTAGGAGTAGGCCATTCAGCCCCTACTGCCTGCTGTACCATTTAATATGATCATGACTAATCTCCTTCAATTCCACTTTCCCACACAATCCCCATATCCCTTATTCCCTCAGCATCCAGAAATCCATCAATCTCAGTCTTGAATATATTCAATGACTGAGCATCCACAGCTCCCTGGGGTAGTGAGTTCCAAAGATTCACAACCCTTTCAATGAAGACCTCCTAATCTCAGTCCTCATCGTCTGACCTCGAATTTTGAAGCTTGAATGACAGGTCAAAACAAACGTACAGCAACAAACCTCCAAGTATCAGCTAGTGAGTGATGTTTCCATTATCACAGTCAGTGCAGTTCCCTTTCCTTCACACAAACTGGTTGTGTAGTCTTCTGCCTCAAACTGAGCCCATTTATAAACTATTGTGATGTATGACCTCACTGGGATGTGCAGTGTGAGGGTGAGGCTTATCCCATGATCACACGGTTTGACCCATCCAGTTAAAGGGCCTTCAATTTGATTAAACAAAGCTTGTCAAACCCTTGGGCTTCATTGTGCTCGAATACAATAACAGGATTCCACTCAGTTACAACCCAGAGAACAGGGTGCATGGGTGATGGACAGGGATGGGATTGTTTGTCTCCTACCAATGATGTTACGTTGTTGTATACATTTACAGCAACAGTTGGAGGCCATTCAGCCCCTTGATCCTGGTCCCTACTTAATTCCATGATGGCTGATCCACATTACAAATCCATTTCCCTGCCTTTTAATCCTGATCCCCTGATAAACTTAGGAACATTGGAACAGGAGGAGGCCATTCAGCCCCTCAAGTCTGTTCCATCATTCAATTTGATTACAGCTGACTTGTACCTTAATCCCATCCACCCCACTTAGTTCCATATTCCTTAATACCCTTCCTGACATAAATCTATCAATCTAATTCTACATATTATTGATTGATGTTTCAAAGTAGTGACTCTGTTTGTGGTGTTGGTTAAACAGAAGGCAGGAGTTAAAGGGACAGTTTTTGCCTGGAAAATGGAGGTGATATTGTTCCCTGAGTGTTGGGATGATGCACAGCTCCGTTCACCACAACATTTCTGCAGCTCCTGATTTACTCAACCCCACCCTCACCTCCACCTGAGATGCCTGAGTCCCCAGTAAAACCATTCGCCTCTCTCACCCTGGCCCTATCCCAGGTACAGACTTCACTTCAACTCCCTTAAATTCAAGAGACACAGACTTGAAAGGTTATGGTGTACAACTGGTTAACCATCCACTGCCAGTGGACTTCCAGGGACAGTTTAGACAAAGCTTGACTCTGTATGTAACCTGTGCTGCACCTTCTCTTGTGATTGTTTGATGGGACAGTGTCGAATGTGGAGAATTTATTCCTTCAAGCTGATATCCCAATTTTTTTTTAATGTGATGAGGGTTTCTGTCTCTATCACCCTTTCAGACAAAGAGTTCCAGACCCTCATCACCCCCTGGGTGAGTGAATTACTCCTCAACTCTCTTATAATCCTCCAATCAATTACTTTAAATCACTGCTCCCTGGATATTGACCTCTCTGCTCAGGGAAATAAGATCGAAACAATCCCAACACCTGCCTCTGTCACTTCCCTCCCTTCCACTAGCCCGCCTGGACAAACTTCCATTAATGCCCCCCCTGCCCTAGCCCTGAACTCATATCTTTCTCTAGTTTCTCTCCTAGCTCCCCTCATGCCCTCTCTGAGCTCAGAATGAGGACTGCTGGGCTGTGAGATTGTGGTGGAATACAATCTGCTGCTGCTGATGCCTCACTGCAACTCATGGATACCCAGTTTTTGTATCTGTCCTTGCTCTACTTCCCTAGCGGTGATTAACATGGTGAAGTACTCATTCATCAGTTGGGAGGGGAGTGGTAGTTTTCCTTGAAGTTGTTTGACCTGAAGCCATGAGACTCCATGGAGTCAATATTGAGACTTCCCCACCTGCCAGTGGGATGGGACATACCCAGGGATGGTGACGGAGGAGTCTGGGATGTTTCCAGATTGATATGATTCTGTGTGTATCACTGCTACTTGACCAGTCTGTGGGGCAGCTCTCCTCACTTGGGTACTTGTCCTCAGACCTTGGTAAGAGAGACTTTACAGATTTCACTGGGCTGAGATCATCTTAATCTTATTCTGACACAATGTCAGGATTGTCCAGATCTATCTGATTTTCCTCTTATTGGACTTTGTAGTGATTGTTTATCATTGTTTGCTCGGCCACTTCAGAGGACAGTTCAGAGTCAGCCATGTAGTGTGGGACTGGAGTCACATGTAGACCAGACCAGGCAGTTGTAGCAGGTTCCCTTCCCTGAAGGACAATACTTGGGTTTTTGGAACAACCTGAAAGTTTTCATTTTTTAAATTTTGATTCTATTCTACAAATTCCAAAATTTATCAAATTCAGTTTCACAACATGGAGTGGTTGAGGTGGTTGCCTAGATGTCTTTAAGGGGAAACTAGATAAGCACATGAGACAGAAAGGAACAGAAGGATATACTGACAGAGTGAGATGAACAGGGGTGAGAGGAGGCTTATGTGAAGTATAAACACCAGCATGGACCAATTGGGCCAAATGGCCTGTTTCTGCACTGTAATTCTATGTATGTAACTTTCCGTGGATGGATTTGAACTCTCAATCTCTGGATTGTTAATCCAGCATCATAACAATTCAGTTGCCATACCTGGAGACAGATTTATTGAAATGCCTTTTTTAAAGATTTTACCTGAAGGCATCGGCCTTTCCCAAAAGCCTGGGTTTGAATTTGATAGTTTTACCCACTGCTGTGGCTGATAGCTGAATTTGGGATGTGCAGTCTGAGCGAGTGCAGTGTATCTAATTTCCCAGGATAAACCAGAACCCTTCAATCAGCTACACTGAAGCAATATTTTCCTTTACTTCTAGCATTTCCTGCCTAGTGTATTTCCTTCAAATAATTTTCAAAAACAAGGGGAAGTTTCAAAATCCAAATTGAATTAATATTTACCCTGAGTGTTTTTCAAATTAAACAAATTAAACTGGCCTTCACCTGCACGACTTGAGCTCATAGTGATTTTACACTCTGCCCGACTGTCTTTTCCATTGTCCTCACGGTGCCTGGGAAGATGGAGGTCTGGGCGGAGAAAAGAAAGTAGCCACGTTGTTTGCTTCTGGTCACTATCCAGTGTCCCTGCTGGAAACAGAGTGTGTGATAGTCAAGTGAGGGAAAAAAAGGACTTGCATCTGATCCCCACAGATGGGAATAGCCGACTGACACTCACTATGGAACAGTCTCTAACTGAGGAGTCAGCCCCTTCAGCAAAGGAGGAGAGGGAGTTGGAGGAAATCATGTTTCCTTTTCCTGTTTTACAGAAGGATTGCACCGTACTACACCAGAGAATACAGAGAGGATAGACACTGCAGATAGATCCTGACCATCACCCAAGGAACAACTGCACAACTGTGGGAAGACATCCAGTCCCTTCACAGCATTGCTCAACACAGAGAAGGTTGGGCAGTGAAACCATCATCTGGAAATCAGTCAGGTCAGGGGAGCTTTGACTTATCATCAGATCTGAAACTGGTCAGTGGTGTGGACCCTTCCATCAGAACCAACCTTTCTGAAGGTTCAACTATGGGCGATCGGTCAGGGTGAGGCTGGGAAGAAGTGTGAGCGGGCTCCAAGTGTAGTGAAAGCTTCAATCATTCATCGAGCCTCATGAACCACTGACTCATTCCTACAAGTGAGAGGCTGTTCAAGTGTGAGGTGTGTGAGGAGGACTCCTCAGGCTTATAAGATTTCCTAACACATAAGGTGCATCTGTTGTACCACCTGTAACACCGGATCAGTTACGTGGAAGAGAAGTCATTCAAGAATGAGGTGTGCAACCCAGCCTTCGCCCAGTCATCAAAGCTTGTGAAACATCGATTCATCCACACTGGGGACAAACCATTCACATGTAAGGTGTGCAACAAATCATTTTCACAATCATCGAAGCTCCTCGATCACCAGTGCATTCACGCGAGGTGAAATCTTTCACTTGTGAGGTTTTCTATAAATCGTGTACACCAACGCATTCACACCAGGGAGAAACCATTCTAAATTGAGGTGTGTAATAAATCATTCTCCACCCATGGTCCCTTCCCATACATCAACGTACTCACACAGGCGAGAGACCTTTCATGTGCGACATGTGCGAGAAATTGTACTCGCGGTCCTCAAGCCTTCTCTAGCATCAACGCATTCACACAGACGAGAAACCATTTATGTGTGATCTGTGCAACAAATCATTCTCGCGGCCATCGTCCCTCAGTGCACACCAACACATTCACACAGGGGAGAAACCTTTGATGTGCAATGTGTGTGAGAAAATGTTTTCAAACACATCGAATCTCCATTTACACTGACGTGTTCACACAGGTGAAACCATTCGTGCGTGAAGTGTGCAACAAGTCATTCTCGCAGTCAACCCTCTGGAAACACATCCACACAGGGGAGAAATCATTCAGTTGTGAGGTTTCTGAGATATCTTTCACCCACTCTTACATCCTCTTGAGGCACCAGAGGATTCACGCTGGGGAGAAACCCTTCAAGTGTGAGGTGTGTGACAAATCATTCTCACAGTTAATGAACCTCTGTGTACACCAAAGCATTCACACGGGAGAAACTGGTGAAGTGTGAGGGGTGTGACAAATCATTCTCACAGTTAATGAACCTCGGTGCACACTAACTCATTCGCATGGGAGAAACAGGTAGAGTGTGAGGTGTGTGACAAAACCTTCACATATTTAAGGAGCCTCTTGTGTCATCAGATAAATCACACAGGAGAAGCCCTTCAAGTGTGATGTTTGCAGTGAAGCTTTTGTGACATTTACGAGCCTCCCGATAAACAACAGGATCCACACGGGAGAAACCTCAGGTGTGAGGTGTGTGACCAACATTCTCTCAGTCATTGAACATCTGCGAACACCAATGCATTCACGTATGAGCCTCCTTAGATAGCAACCTCAAACTCACGACCACTATCATCTAGAAGGACAAGGGCAGCAGATAGATGGGAACACCACCACCTGGAAGTTCCCCTCCAAGCCACTCACCATCTTGACTTGGAAATATATCACAATTCCTTCAGTATCACTGGGTCATAATCCTGGAACTCCCTCCCTAACTGCACTGTGGGTGTACCTGCACCACAGGGATTGCAGCGGTTCAAGAAGGCAGCTCACAACCGCCTTCTCAAGGGCAACTAGGAATGGGCAATAAATGCAGGCAAAGCCAGTGATGCCCACGTCTGACAAATGAATAAAAAACATATGATGTATGCTACAAATTCTTCTGGGGTCATCATGTCTCCTGCTCCATCAGAGGATCCACACGGGAGATGTTTGTGACAAGGCTTTCACCCAATCTCCAGAAGCACCAACAATCCATTCCGGTGTGAGTTGTGTGTCAAGGCTTTCACAGTAGTGTAGCTCCTGATCCATCAATGCACTCACGAGAGAAACCCTATTGGTGTGAGGCCTGTAATAAAGCCTTCAGACCTCCTGGGACATCAGTGAACCCACACGGAAGACAAAGTGTGACGTGTGCCAGAATCGTTTCACCTTATTGTCCTCTCTCGCCATACACCGACATCTCCACATGGACTTGGAGCCGGGACACCTGCTTCCATTGCACTGAGAGTTGTCTGTGCTGTTTACCCTCCAGTGTTCACACAGGGGAGTTGTCGTACCAAAGCACACTCTGTCTCAGCAATGTCTGTCTCGAACCTCTCCCACCATCAGTCCAATTGTTTCAAGAAGACCAATTTAACCTTTGACCAGACCACTAAACATCACCAAAAGACATCAATGTGCATAGTAGCTCCTACATAAATTCAGCATCCTTTCAGTGCAGTGTCAGATACAAGTCACTCACTGACTCTTGTTCTGACCAAGAAGGCAATCAGATACTCAGTGGTTAGAAAGGCTTCAGCTTCTGATCTATCAGCACAAGCACCCAGGAGAGGAGCCATACCTCGGGTAGTGATAGAGGGATATTATGACACAGCCGATGGTAAAGGTTGAGTTGTTCAAATCCCAGAGGGAAACTTTAAACAACTGTCATAATTCATTTCTGCAATTTGTATGTTTCGAGATGCAGGCTTTAAATTCAGGAATAATAAGACCACTGAGTCGAAAGAATTTTTTTATAAAACTAAATTAAACATTTATAAATACAAGAAAAATTATAAACACATACATATATCTACAAAAATACTACTATAATAACTTTAAAAATCCCCTAATTAATCTGACTCTCAGTTGCACCCCCGTTAAGGCAACAGTAAAACTCATAGATTTAAAAGACCCCAAGCAAAGCACATTTGACCTTACGAATTCAAAATGAAGTTTCTTGCAGACACAGTTGCAGGCATACAGGCTGTTTACATTTTAAATGCCTCTGCCTTACACACATAAACTCCTTTCTGTTTACACGTGGCTTTCCCATTGTATTACAAGGTTTTTAATTTTACCTCTTCTAACAATAACACCCCTTTGATTCCGCCAATTTTATTAGTAAGCTGAAAAAAAACACATTGCTTGGCATCTTTTAGCTAGGTGCAAGATTTTACCAATTCTTTTGAATGTTTTATTTAAAAATACAAATTGCCCCCTTGACACCTATGTTTCTAAACTTCCCCATGTTTATCTAATTACCATTTCAAGCATACTTATTTCTTTACATCAAAGCACCCAAACTAGCTGGCTTCAATCCAAATAAGACACATATACATAAACACACTTAGACAGACACCACTAAAGTCTATTTAAAAAAATAATTTCCAATAACATTATAGACATTAATCTCTTCATGACATCACCTCTTTATTGAAAAATGAACCGTCATAATTCTGAAAGAAGGCTTCATTTTTTTAAACCCATATTCCACTATCTATCGTTCCAGTTCAGTGTCCAGGTTTTAAAATGTCCAATTTTCTCTTTAAGCTTCAAAAACTTGATAACGCATCTGGAAACAGATTCTCTCATCCAGCGACATGTTTTGTCTGTCGATTAAACGGTTGCAGTAATAAACTCCACCTGAAAGTTTTGCACTTTTTTCTCAAAATTCGATCAGGAACTTTAAAGGATTTTGGTCTGTACAAACAATTGTTTCTGGTGAGTTGTTCACGGCGTAGATGTCAAAACGCTGCAATACCAACACCAACTCCAATGTCTGCTTTTGAATCATTAAATATCTTCTCTGCTTTGCATTCAATTTCCATGAAAAATACCCTATCGGTTTTTCAAGTCCAGTGTCATCTTCCTGTAACAATATGGCCCCATCGCCTATATTGCTCATGTCAATGGCCAACTTAAATTGCTTGGCATAACTGAGTACTGCCAAAACAGGTGTCATGGTTAATACAGTTTTCAAACTATCAAATTCCTTTTGACACTCCAGTGTCCATTGAAACTTCTTGGGCAGAATTTTCAGTCTTGGGTGGGCGGGCCTGACCCAGTCTATGGCGGGTGGGGAGCCGACCCCACCGGAGAAGCGGGCCCCGCCACCATTTTACGTGAGTGGGCCAATTAAGGCCCACCCGGCATGACATCTGGCGGGAAGCGCTATGCGTTCCCTGTGCGGGCGAGGGAGGGATTCCCCAAAAGCGAGAGTGCGCTCTTTCGAGCATGTGCACGAAAGATCGTACATCTCCCTGAGGCTATGTGCTGCCTCAGGGAGATCGCTTACACTTTTAAAAAGATTAAAAATAGAAAAAAAAAATTCCTAACGTTTCCCTCTCATGTGACGATCTCACATGAGATGGGACATGTTCATAAATTACGGTTAAACTTTTTAGAACACTGCATGGATGAGGTTTCATGTTTTTTCTATTTGCTGCCGGGGCTCCTGGCCTGCTCACCAACTTTAAGGTTGGATGGGCAGGTCCTTTAATTGTTTAAACGATCCTGTCAATTGGCCATTGACAGGTCAGCGGGCGCATAGCTGATTTTTGCTGTGCCCCTGCCTTCCCGAAAATTTAAATGAAGTGGGATGACGTCGGGGGTTCTGTCAGCAAGTGAGCATATACCTGCTCGCCGACAGCAAAATTCTGCCCCTTGTTTTTTTAATATTTCAGTCAGTGGAGCAACCATACTACTAAAATTTGGTACAAATTTCCGGTAAAACCCACTCATGCCCAGAAATCTCAAAACTTCTTGTTTTGTTGTAGGCAGTGGGAAATCCATGATAGCTTTGACTTTCACATCTCTTGGAGCCACCTTACCATGTCCAATGGTATGGCCTAGATACGTAACTTGCGCTTTTGCAAATTCACTTTTAACCAAGTTCATCACCAAATTAGCTTCCTGTAATTGAGCAAATAACTTTTCCAGATGCTGTAAATGCCCATCGTACATCTGACTGAAAACTATTAAGTTATCAGTATAAACAGCACAATTGCTTAGACCTGCAATTACTTTGCTTGTCAGTCTTTGAAATGTCGCAGGTGCATTGTTCATCCCAAATGGCATGACTTTAAACTGATATTGTAAACTTGGCATCACAAAAGCCAATATCTCCTTTGCTCTCTCCGATAATGGTACTTGCTAATATCCTTTTAGCAAGTCAATCTTTGTGATAAATTTTGATTGTCCCACTTTCTCAATACAATCCTCCAACCGTGCTAGAGAATATGAATCCGCTTTTGTCACCACATTAGCCTTTTGATAGTCCACACACAGTCTTTGTGTTCCAAGCGGTTTCAGTCCCAGCACAATATGCAAACTCCAGTTATTGCAACTAGACTCAATGATATCATTTTGAAGCACAAAATCAATTTATTTCTGTACTTGTGATAACTTTTCTGGGTTTAACCTATGAGGATGTTGCCTTATCGAAGATGAAACTGTTACAGACACATCATGTATACTTAAATCTGTCTTCCCCAACTTATTCCCATAAATAGCTTTGTGTGACTGCAATGGCTTTTCCAAATCAGTTTGACACTTTTCTGGAAGGTAACTCAATATTACATTTAAGTTTTCAAGTACCCCCTCATTATCCAATTTGATTAAAGGAAAATCAAATTCAGAGTCCTGCATTTCTACTTCTTTCTCATCTTCTACCATGACTAACATTTCCTTTTGTTCCTCTTGCCTGTCAAAGTATTTTTTAAGCATATTTACATGACACACCCTCTGCTTATTTCTTCTAGCTGGAGTGTTCATTAAATAATTTACTTAACTCAATTTCTTTTCAATCCTGTAAGGTCCACTAAATCTTGCCTTTAATGAGTCACTCAGTACTGGTAACAGCAATAAAAGTGCAAGCTTTAGCTTTCTTATCTGCCTTCACATCCATCACTTGCTGTGGTATCTTTAAATGTTGCCTAGCCAACTCACATGCTCTGTCTAATCTCTCACTGAAGTTTGATACATAATCGAGGAGAGTAGTTTCTGTATTTTGCCTCACCAATTTCTCATAAATTAATTTCAGTTGTTCCCTTACCTCATGAATATGGTTAAAAATGACTAAAACCAGTCGATGCATTAGGAGTGTCCCTAATAGCAAATAACAAAAATGGAATTCCCCTATACCAATCCTGTGGATAATCCTGACAGTTTGCTCTCATCATAGTTTTTAAAGTTTGATGCCATCTTTCCAAATCTCCTTGTGACTCAGGATGATAAACTGTTGACTTAAATTGTTATCCCCAAACTGTTCACTACTTCCTTAAATGACCGTGACATAAAATTTGAACACTGATCTGATTGTTTTTCTTTAGGTAAGCCATATCTAATTTTAAAAAATTTGTTAACTCTTCCACAATCTTCTTAGTTGTAATATTTCTTAAAGATATCACTTCAGGGAACCTGGTAGACACATCCATTGTTGTCAGTAAGTACTGATTTCCACTTTTAGTCCTATGGAGGGATCCTTCACAACCAATCATGATCCTAGTAAAAGTTTGTTCAAATGCTGATATTGGGATTAAAGGTGCCTGCTTGTGGTTTTTCTATTACCTGGCATGTGTGCCATGTTCTACAGAATTTGACTACATCCCTATGCAATCCTAGCCAATAAAAATACCTCTGTATCTTTTCCTAATTCCTAAATGTCCCCCGTTGGAATTTCATGAGCCACCATCAGAATCACATTTCTATACCCTAATGGGATAACGATTTTATGTACCTCCCTCCAGCTTTCATTTGCTGAGGCATGATCCAGCCTCCATTTTCTCATTAAAATATCACCCTTAAGGTAACAACATTCTGGTATACATTTTGCTTCTGTTTCTGAGAAAATTTTCTGATATAACTGTTTTAATTGCAAATGCTCCTGCTGCAACCTAATTAACTGCCTTGAGTCAAACACTTCAGCTGAATTGCCCTGTAATATTTCTTACTGAACAAAGTTATCAAACACAGTGCCTGCTATTTAGATTTCAATACCTTCTTCCAGGCTTTGAACTGCCTGTCCTTCTTGTTTTTCTTGTTTCAATCTGTGTTCCTGTGATCTCATTATCACTCAATCTGGAAACAATTCAGTATGCTCTCTCTGTAACACCACTGTTGACAACACTTCTACAGGCTGCTCAACTACCATAGGCATCTCCCAGAATAAATTGAACCTCTCCAATGAGCAATTTTTCTGCTATTCCAACAATAATTTCACCTTTCTTCCATTTATTTAAATTTATCTTCCACAATAGAATAGATTTAGCATTTCCAGGAACCTGTTCCTGCAATCCTCCCTCTGAACAAATATCACTATCCCACAAACATTAAGGATTGACTAGCCCCCATGTCTCTTAAAATTTTAACATCTTTACCTACACTCTGTAAACATGGTAAGACTTTCCCTTCACACACAAACTCCTTAAACATTTTTTGCAACTTGACCCTCAGAATTCTCTTGGGTAAACTTTACCTATCACAGATTCTCCCTGTTTACCTATCACGGATTCTCCCTGTTTTACTTTACACAAACCACTTGTTTTTCCTGTACTTGTACCTGAAAACCCAAAGTACTTTTACTTCCAGAACTTTTCTGCACCCCAATAATTCCAAAAGATTTTCCCTACAATTTCCAACACACTGACTTCATGTGCCCCACTTTATTACAATGAAAGCACCTCAACTTTCTAATGTCACATCTACGCTCAGCACCTTCCTCCTTATTCTGAGAAAAAACTTCCTGGGAATTTCCAGCTACTCCTCTTCCCTGACTACCCACCTTCCATTCACCTTCCCACTTTCTGTTTAAAAGGGTGACAGAAAAATGCTTTAGCTCTATGAACTCAGTCATAATCATCAGCTATCTCTGCTGCTTGTCTTGTAGAATCAACCATCTGTTCCTCCACATGATCTCTCACTATGAAAGGGATTGATTCTTTAAATTCTTCCAAAAGAATCACTTCTCGAAGAACTGCATATGTGGCCTCTGTTTTTAATGCTCGTATCCATCGGTCAAAATTACTTTGTTTTTCTCTTGCAAACTCAATATAAGTTTGCCCAGGCTGTTTTCTCAAATTCCTAAATTTCTGCCTGTATGCTTCAGGAACCAACTCATACACACTCAAAATAGCATTTTTCACCATATAATTCACCAATACTTCTTCAGACAGCGAAGCATATACCTCATGCGCTGTATCCACCAACTTAGACTGTAACAATAATGTCCAGTTTTCCTGTGGCCATTTCATTTGTTTAGCTATCTTCTCAGATGAAATAAAGAATGCTTCAATATCTTTTCCTCAAACTTTGGAAGAGCTTGTACAAATTGAAGCATTTCCTGACTGGGTTTTACTCTGGAGATAGGTCCTTCCTCACCTCCTGGCGTCTTTTTTTTTTTAACTGCCAACACTTTCAGTTGGAATTCTCTCTCCCTGTTTCTCTTCCCTCCTTCTCTATCTTTACAATTTCTAGCTTCCTTTCCTGTTTCCTTTCTCTCTCCTACGTTTCTGCCTGTTCCCTTTGGAATGCCCTGTCTCTTTCTTTTTCTTCCAATTCAATCATTTTAATTTGCAACTGAATTTGAGCCCATTCCAATGAACCACCCTTGGAGAACTCTGTCTCTCAGATATTCCTTTCAATTTCAAATGCTGTGCTGTCACTTCAATTATGTCTGATTTCCTCACTCCCACAGCTAACCCCAATTGTAATTTGTCCGCCAACTCTGTTAACGTACTCTTGGACATTTTTTGTAACCCAACCAGAGTTATATCTTTTACTTCCAGAAAAGATTTAAGCATGGATACAACCATTTTTGCAGTTTCACTTCTTCAAAAATACCTCACACCCACTCCTGAGTTCAAAGTGCTTCTTGTGCTCATAGCTTTAAGATTCACCAATTCCAAAAAAAAACAAGGAATTTCAAATGCATTCTGCCAAGTGCCCCCAATTATTATGATACAGCCGATGGTAAAGGCTGAGTCATTTAAATCCCAGAGGGACACTTGAAACAACTGTCATAACCCATTTTTGCAATTTGTATGTTTCGAAATGCAAGCTTTGAATTCAGGAATAATAAGACCAGTGATCCTCAAGAGGTTTTTCATAAAACTAAATTAAACGTTTATTCATACAAGAAAAAAATTGTAAGCACATAGATATGTCTACAAAATTACTACTATAATAACTACAAAAATCCCCTAATTAATCTTACTCTTACTTACATCCCTGTTAAGGCAACAGTAAAATTCATAGAGCAGAATTTTCTCATCAGTGTGCGGGGGCGGGCCCTGCATGCCGACGTGTAAAATGACATGCGGTGACGTTGGACATGCATCCCAATGTCACTGCGCACTATCGTGATATTTCGGTGGGCGGGCGCACAATGCTCTCTGATACGTGCTGCCATTAATTAACAGGCCAGTTAAGGCCTTGAGCCACTAACTGACACCGATTTTTTGGGACCCGTGTGATCTACAGATCATCGCATGAGCGCAACAGGCAGGCCACATTTTTATTAACCTCATCCATGGGGGTGATAAGATGGGTGAGTAGGGTTGTGAGTGATCTTTAGTACACATTTACTGTTTAAACTTACTGCTACTTGCCTGTGCGAGCAGGACAACTTCAAATCTTTTCACAGCTGCTTGAACAGGAATAACAGGCTTCAGGTCAGGACTCTGGAGTAAACATCACTTTTGGGGCCTTGCTAGTTTCAGGAAGCCTTCCCTTACCCTGGGAATGGGAGCTGTGCTCTCCACTGGAGGCACCTTCTCTGAGGAGGAAGGGAGGGCCAGAAAGGAGAGGAGGCCAGCAGTCCATATTCAGTCTCCAGGGGAGCAACCTTTGGAAGGAAAGGCGCAGGCACAAGGGGCGCAGGGCCAACACTAAGTGCAAGGTGGAAGGGGCCACAGAAGATGCCACTATCCTGCTGCCAGGGTTTACAGGCAGTGAAGCAGCTCCTCAATATGTCTGAGGTGCAGTGCCGAAGGAGGCTTCTTCTCTCAAGGGAGACAGTGACCTCCATCTGCCAGATGATAGGCCCTGAGATCTGCGCCAACTGTGTGGGTGAGCACAGATGCTCTGTTCAGGTGTGCATTGACTTTCATTCACTACCACTGGGATGAGGCCAGCCAGACCGAGTGAGCCAGAGGCTCTGTAGCGATTGCTGGGTCCCCCTGCATCCAGGGTGGAATTGACTGCACACGTGTTGCCATCAAGGCACAAGCAGGTGCCTTTGGCAACAGGAAGGGATTCCACTCCTTGAAAATGCAGATTGTGTGTGACCATAGGATGCAGATTCTGCAAGTCTGTGCAAAGCACCCAGGCAGCTCCCATGATGCTTACATCCTGAGACACTCCCAGGTGCCGAGGATCTTCAGTGCTCCAGCCCAGCTGAATGATGGCTGCTGGATGTTGAGGGCTATCCCCTCAAAAGGTGGCTCATGACGCCTCTCTGCCATCCAAGAACAGAGGCTGAGAAGCGGTACAGTAGCCTCCACAAGGGTGGTGGTAGAGAGAACCATTGGTCTTCTCAAGATGCGCTTCTGATGTCTGGACTGTTCAGGGGGCGCACTCCAATACCCACCTCGATCGTGTATCGCTGATAGTGCTTACATGTTGTGCTCTGCACAATCTGGTGCTGGGAAGGGGCGATGCAGTGCAGGCAGAAGATGTAGACCCGATGAGTCCAGTAGTGAGTCTGAGGATGAGCATGCACAGTAGAACGCTGAAGGGATAGACGCTGACCCGGGCAACCTCCAGGGAGGCTGGGACACTCAGGAGGCTTTAATCCAACGAACCTTCAGCTAACTCACCACAAATAGACCTCCAACACACGCCAGGGCTGCAGACTCCATACTTGATATCTGAGAGCAACATTTGCCTGGTTAGGGACATTAACTATGTACCTTGTCAATAAAGCTCAATGACAAACAAGTCACTCATAACACCATGGGTTCCTGTCCACCTGCAGAAGTAAGGAATCACCCTGAGCCATGTTCACATATGAAGCATTTAATGAATTCACAAAATAAAACAGAAAAGAAATTTCATTCACAGGTGTTCAGCATCACACCAAATTATAATCAACTAATACCAGAGGAACATAAAACCACCAGTGAGAAGCCCATGGTGTGCCTAAGGTGCCTTAAGTTTACATTTTCAGGTTCTACGCCCAGGTGCTCCCCTTTCGCTGGCACTGACATTCGAGACAGCCTGCCCGCTCTGCTGTCCTGTTGGCCTTGATGACCTCAGTGGGCATCCTCTGGCCCATGGAGCCTTTGGTGGCCCCACCTGGGAAGGAGCAGCCAGTTCCGCGCTGGCCCCAGTTGCCACAGCCTCATCGGATCCCACGGTTACTGGCAGAGGGGTGGAAGAGCAGCTACCCTCATCCGGAGCGCCCTGAGAGGAGCCCGCAGAGACAACAGGCAACTCATGCACCAATGTGAGGTTGCTTCGGACCTCCCTGCTCACCATTGATGGATGGGAACCTACCTAGGATACTTGGTGCCCACACCATCTCCCACACTGGCACTTACCAGCTGAGGTCAATGCCGCTGTGAGGGCTTGCAGGTCTGAGAGCAACCCTAGGAAGTCCTGATTGTTCTCCTGGAGGAGCCTGTCTACGAGAGTCACCACTCTCTCCATGAAGGAAGTAGGGCACTCGGCCATGATGGTCATTGCATTGCTGATGGTCCACATGGACTCCTCCAGCACAGAGACCATGCCACACATAGCTTCATGTATCTCCGCCAAATCCTCCCACAGACCCTGCAGGACTTCTAGCATTTGCTGCCTCAGGGACGGCTCTAGGGGAACATCATCAACCACCTACTGAGCATGTGCCTGATCCCCTGCAGTCCTCCGACTGCCAGCGCCATGGGTCCCTTTCTGTCTCCGTCTGCACCTCAAGCGAGTGTGAAGGGCCCTCACTGCTGTGCCCTGGGGCACTAGCCGACAACCTCATTTCCACTGAGGTGCTAGTATCCACGTTGGTGCCTGCCTGGCAGAGATGGTGTGACACTGGTGCTTGTAATTCGTCAGACCCTCAGCCTCCTCCCCCCAGCCCTGCTCCAGTGATGCTGAAAGGAAGAACAAGGACACTTAATTAGTTCAAGTTGATACAATGTCAATGAGCATGCCTGGCCCCTGGATCAGTATGCACTCATCTTTCCATAATCAATGTTGGAAGTTTAAATCACTAAATATTCAACAGTGGAATGGTTGCTGGGACAGACATGGTGACCTCAGTGCGCAGCACTCTTACCTCCCCCAGGTACCCAGCCTCACCGCCACCGGTGGACCTGGGCACATGGCGCCTCTCCAGCTCCATCTCCTCCTGCTCATATCTGGTTATAATGGCCAACTAGGCCTGGCCTTCGCCAGTCCACATCAACTTTGTGGTGTTCTTTGTGGTCTTCTCCTGAAAAAGAGAGAGGAGCATTGATTAGTCCACCCTGTACCTGGATTGCCATTGCATCTCTGCCACCCCCACCTGAGTGGGACATTGCAGGGCTCCAGTGAATCATGACCCTGCAGCTGCTGCACACTCACACCAAGAAGCCAGGGCTAACCTCCCTTGCCCGCATGTTGCCTCCATCACATTTGCCACCCTCATGGTTTCACCTTGCAAAGCAAGGATGCACAGGCACATAGAACGCCAAGGGCAGCAGATGGATGAGTGCCCCGCCACCTGGAAGCTCCCCTCCCAGCATGTCAGCAGCCTGACTTTGACATGTTTTGGAGTTCCAGCACTGCACCTAGGAGTAGATCCTTGAGGTTGCCCCCAAAACAGTCCTGTGGGTGTCTGTTTACCACATGCAGCAGGTGCGGAGCCCAGCTCAGCACAACCCTCTCAGGGTGATGGCAATAAATGCTGGCCCACCCAACGAAGGACACATGCCGTGAATGTTTCAATTCAGTAACTAAATTCAGACTTGAGGGAGATTGCGGCGGGGTGGGGGGGAAGCCTAACTGCCACTAAAAAGTGACCCATACCAACAGGGTACTCATCCTTGCCGAGTTCAAGAGGTCATTGAAACGCTTGTGGCATTGAACCCAGGTGTGTCGCACCATGTCTTGCGAACTCACTATCTCTGCCACCTCCTCCCAGGCACGTTCAGTCATATGGGGGAGCCTCCTCCTCCCGTCCCTGGGAACAAGGATCTCATGACGTGCTGACACCTCCTCGAGGAGGGCAGCAAGGCATTCATCCAAAAAGCGAGAGGCGCAGTGCCCTGCTGACCTGCCCTCCTGCCTGGCCTGCTCACCAGCAGCACTCTGGGAAGCCCTTCTTTTGGCCATGGTTCACAGCCTTTGGAAGGCTGCCTGCACGCTCTTTAAACAGGCTGCCGGGTCACCATTGGACCTGGCAGTCATTGCAGCCCCACCACCGCCCGCCCACACCCACTGTCCTCGGGAGCCACATTTCATGCTGGGCAGGCCTTAATTGGCCCGCCCTTGTAAAATGGTGGCACGGAGCCGATTTTGGGTGGCAATTGGCTCCGCGCCCACCCGCGCCACTCCCAAATGGCCTGCCCAACAGGGAGAAAATTCTCCACCATAGATTTAAAAGACCCCAGGCAAAGTACATTTGGACCTTACAAATTCAAAATGAGGTTCCTTGCAGGCGTACAGGCTAGTTACATTTTAAATGCCTCTGCCTTACACAGACAAACTCCTTTCTATTTACACGTGGCTTTTCCTTTGAATGTAAATTTCCCATTGTATTATGAGGTTTTTAATTTTACCTCTTCTAACAATAACACCCCTTTGATTCCACCAATTTTATTAGTAAGCTGAAAAAAAATAAACACATAGCTTGGCATCTTCCAGCTGGGTGCAAGATTTCACCCATTCTTTTGAATGTTTTGTTTAAAAATGTAAACTGCCCCCTTGACACCTATGTTTCTAAACTTCCTCATGTTTATCTAAGTACCATTTCAAACCTACTTCTTTCTTTACATCAAAGCACCCAGACTAGCCGGCTTCAATCCAATTAAGACACATATACATCAACACACATAGACAGACACCACTAAAGTCTATTTTAAAAATAATTTCCAATAACATTATAGATATTAATCTTTTCATGACAATGGACTTCAATTAGTCTCAGCATCTCTAGTCTATGAAGGGGGAGAATCAGCCAGGAATCCTGTTCTTCATCAGTGACCCCGGCTGGGAAGTCAGGGGGAGGCCAGGATGTGTCTCGGCTGTGACAGTCTCCATTGTCTCACAACATTCAGTGTCTGGGTCTACACATGCTGAATGGCCACTCGAACAGAGCACTAGAGGCCAGTCATTGTCCACAGTCTGTACTCCAGGTCAGTACCTTGAGGATTAGGGGGAATGTGAGATGGGAAAGAGGGTATCACCCTTTCAACAACAACTTGCATTAAACAGCGCCTTTAATATAGTAAAACATCTCAAGTTGTTTCATACAAAAATAATCAGATAAAAATGAATACTGAGACAGAGAAGGAGACATGAGGAGGAGGTGTCACTGTGTCTGCTAATGGTCTAGTTTAGAAGCAACAACAGCATGGATGAGGATTTCAACAGATAGACTAATGTGGGGGTGGGGGTGTTGTAAATGGGTGATGTTACAGAGGGGGAAATGGGTAATCTTTGTGATGGAGAGGGTATGGGGTTGGAAGCTCTGCTGGAGGTTGAAGAGGATGACACTGACCAATTGTTGTTGGGGATGAGAGTGGAGAGGGCAATCAAGAGGAATTTAAGGAATGCAGGAGCTGGAGTAATCCCTTGAGCTTACACCATTCAGTAAAATCATGGCTGATCCGTATCTGAACTCTATCTACCTGCCTAGGCTCTGTAACCCTTAATCTCTTTATCTAACAATAAACCTATCAATCTCAGTTTTCAAATTTTCAATTGACTCCCAGTCCCAACAGATTTTTGTGAGGAGAGAGTTCCAAATTTCCAGTCCCCTTTTTGTGAAGAAGTGTTTGCTGACATCAGCCCCGAACGGCCCAGCTTGAATTATAGTGCTATGATCCCTTGTTCTGGACTCTATCAACTCATTTAATCATCATAAACACCTCAATCAGATTGCCCTTTAATTTTCTACATTCAGGGGAATCTCTTCCTGAGATGCAGTGCCCAGAACTGAACACAGTTCTCCAGATAGGGTCTAAAGACAGCTCTGTGCAGCTGAAACATAACTTCCACAAGGACACAGTTGGTTTTGGGGAGGAGAAGTTGTGGGTTATCTTTTCTCTTCAGGATGGTCCTGGAGTAATGAGCAGTTTTGGCAGAGGAAAGTGGGACCACCAGTGTTTGATGTGGTCCAGTCAGATTTGATGTTTAAACCAGTTGTGTACCAGTTACACTCAAATCTTCACCCCTTGGACTTGAGAAGCAGGGAGATCGACCAGGGAGGAAGAGGGTAAAGGTAATTTTGGGAACAAGGGTGTAGAATATGGATATGAGTAAGCGGTTAAACCAGATTGATGGCGACAGAAGCATTGTGGTGAATGGAGAGTCAAAGGGCAGAGAGTTGGGAATTAGAAAGTGCTGTCCAACTCACCTGGGGGAAGAGTGTCTTCCAGGGTTGGAAACTGATTGGTCCATGGATGCACGTGATCACTGGATCTCTGTAACCTTAAGTACATTTGTATGATGGAAACGAGCTCCATCCTGTGCAACTAAAGTTCGGTGTCATTTCTGACCATCGGAATTGGGAGCCAGACTAAAGCACAGGGATTTTAAAGATACTTCTGTCTGTAATATTCTGAGAGAGTTTCCCTGAAGTGAGTGTGTATTAGTAAAGTGAGCCAGCTCTCAGGAGTGGGTATGGGGTAGAATCAGACCTGCTTTAGTTGGTGCTGTGAATTATAGACAGATCCTTTTCAGTTGACGGGTGTTTGACTAATTCCATGGTGAATGTTTGTATGTCATGTCTGGGAGGACTACTATCCTGAGTATAGTGAGGGAGTGGAGGTGAGTCTCTCCAGTTCCCTCAGCCCATCATACCTCGATGTAATAACAGTGTGATATATTTTAAACTCTTTGAACTCTTTAAACACTTTAAACTCTTTCAAGATTTATTTCATGTTCTGGGAAACGTCTTGAGTCATTTTCAAATGTTTTGTAATTTGGCTGATTTAATGTTTGGTGTAAGCTGAATATTGTGTTGTTGCTTGTCTGCTATTTTGTCAATCTTCCATATAGATTTGTAAATCATGATAAATTGATCTTTTTTAAGCTTAGCCCAAACTACCTGATTTGTCACTCCTAACACCCAGGAGCCCACAGTAACAGTCTTGTAAACAATATATTGGCCAATGTCACTGAGGGGTGGTATCCCTTCCCCGTCAATGGCTTTATAATTTTCAGTTCACAGGAAGCATAATCTTTCCGTAAGAAAGACTTGCATTTATATATGAACTTTCACAAACCTGGCAGTAAACACTGTTGTAATTCAGGAAACTGGCAGCCAATTTGCACACAGCAAATTCCAACAATAATGACCAGATAATCTGATTTTGCAACATTAAATGCAGGATTCATGTTGGCCAGGACATCAGGGTTAATTCCCCAGCTCTTCTACAATATAGTGTCATGGAATCTTTTCCATTCACGTGAGAGGCCATATGGGCCCTTGGTTTAACTCATCCGAAAGATGGTACCTTTAACAGTGCAGCACTCCCTCAGTACTTCATTGGAGTATCAGCCTCAGTGTTCAGTTCTCTGGAGTGAGACTTGAACCTACAACCTTCTGACTCCGAGATAAGAGTGCTAACTAAGCCACGACTGACAAAAACTTATAATATTTCTGTTGTATTAGATTCAGTTTCTAAGGGGTTAAGACCCAAGGCTGTGTACAGAATGCTTTTCCCTCTGTTAACTGACTGCCTGAAAGGTTGATTTGATTTAAAATGGTAACCAGTTAGAGCTGCAGGTGTCAGTGTTGTCTTTGTGTCTGGGTTCCTGAAGCTGTGAAAGGTGGTAAAGTCCCTGGTGTTAGGAGAAGTGAAACCAATGGAGAAAAGTGCGTAGACTCCAGGAGTGTGGAACAACCTACAGACTCGGTACTGATAGAGGATCCCCACATCAAGCAAAAGCCTAAACATACTAAATCCCACTGACTCAAATAGATACACAGAGCAACCATTGACTGTCTGAAAATCTCTGCTTTTCCTCAGTGATGATGGTCAGCTGTGTGCCTTCCCACCACTAGATGTGCTGTACCTGGAGAACTATATCCTGATCATAAAGCTGGCAGGTCAGCAGTCCACACTCCCACCAATTGATGCATTGTGACTGGAGGACTCTCTTCCCCCCATTTGCCCAGGTCCTGCTCCCAAACATGGAATCTGATGACATTAAGGTCAGTAATACAGATGTCTCTGAGTGAGTAAGGCAGGTGAGTATTGATCTGGGTGTATGAGTGACCCAGGTTAGTTCATATTGTTCATGGTTCTCTCTCTCTAGATGTCCCTCTCTCCTTTAAATCTTCTGTTATCACCCTTCGTCTCAAAAAACCAACACTTGATCCCTCCATCTTTTCAAATTACTGTCCCATCTCCAACCTCCCTTTCCTCTCCAAAGTCCTTGAACGTGTTGATGTCTCCTAAATCCTGAAACAGCGGGTCAGGAGAAAAGTGAAGGGTGAGGGGCAGAGCAAGAATTCAGGCACAGAGTGTGATAACAGTGAGAGGCTGACAACGAGGTCTGGTAAGGAGTGAGAGTCACAGAATCACACAGTGCAGAAGAGGCCCTTCGGCCTATCGAGTCTGCACCAACACATGAGAAATGCCTGACCTACCTACCAAACCCCACTTACCAGCACTTGGCCCATAGTCTTGAATGTTTTGATGTGCCAAGTGCTCATCCAGGTACTTTTTAAAGGATTTGATGCAACCCGCCTCCACCTCGCTCCCATACAGGGCATTCCAGACTGTCAGCACCCTCTAGTTAAAAATGTTTTTCCTCACATCCCCCCTAAACCTTCTGTCCCTCACCTTGAACTTATGTCCCCTCCTGACTGACCTTTCAAATAAGGGGAACAGCTGCTCCCTATCCACCCTGTCCATGCCCCTCATAATCTTGTACACCTTGATCAGGTCGCCCCTCAGTCTTCTCTGCTCCAACGAAAACAACCCAAGGCTATCCAACCTCTCTTCATAACTTAACTGTTTCATCCCAGGCAACATCCTGGTGAATCTCCTCTGCACCCCCTCCAGTGCAATCACATCCTTCCTATAATGTGGCGACCAGAACTGCACACAGTACTCCAGCTGTGGCCTCACCAAGGTTCTATATGACTCGAGTCACAGAGTCAATCTCCAAGTCACAGTCACTTCCTCTGTCAATCTTTGCACCCCTCTCCTCAGCTCACTCTCCCGTGCCCTGCTTTCCTGTGTCCCTCTCTCCTGTCCCCCTCTCCTGTGTATGTACTGATCCCACCACTGCACGTCATCGCTGCCTTGGATACTGTGGGTCTTCCTCTTCTGATCTGCTGTCAAACACATCAGAGGCTACACATCCCACACTGATGTCAGTTTGAAAGCCTCCGAGGATAAAGAATGTTATTCCCACACTAGAAATCTCTGTCAAACATTTACCAGGAGGAACTGAGACAGCAGCTGCAATAAGTGAGGTTTTATTCAGATGGAACAATGACAAGTTTAAATCCCCACCTGATCTGCTGCTCAAAGTCGCCTCCTTTTCACTAGTCAGTTTCCCAAGCTTCAGGAAACTCATGTTGTTCCAGGGATATTTGGATTGGCTGTGAGAGACGTCAATCAGAGAGCTCACCCACTCTGCCCATTCTCTCCTCTTCCTCTTCCACAGCTGGTTCACTTCCTGTAGGGACCGAAAACCAAGTGAAGAGATGGTGAGTGAAGGAACAGAATTTATAATAATTGCATCACATAATATCCACACTAATGTTCAGGCAGTCTGACTATCCTGTGGGGAATCAGGTGTGGAAATGCCCCTTATGCTGTGTGAGAAGATCCAGCTGAGAGAGCTGTTTACTGGGTGCTTTGTGCTGAACTGTTTGACTGGAGCTGTGTTGGATATTGTGTGTTTATTGGAAGCATTTCCCTTCTGATTTACAGGCTGAGTTTTGTTGCTGGGTCATTACTGAATATGAGAAAGTGAGGTGTAATTATCTGGGAGGTGCAGAGACACATTTATTGAAATTTCTTTTCATGCCAACTTTAAAGATTTTACATGAAGGCCTCGGCTTTTCCCAAAAGCCTGGGCTTGGATTTGATAGTTTTGCCCAGTGATGTGGCTGATAGCTGAATTTAGGATGTGCAGTCTGAGCAAGTGCAGTGTATCTAATTTCCCAGGATAAACCGGAACCCTTCAATCAGCTACACTGAAGCAATATTTTCCTTCACTTCTATCACTTCCTGTCCAGTATGTTTTCTCCAAATAATTTTGGAAAACAAGGAGAGAAATTTCAAAATTTCCATTGAATTAACAATTCTCCTGAGTTTTTTTTATATTAAACACACACTTTAAGGGTAAAACTGGTCTTCTCCAGCACGACCTAAACTCATAGTGAATTGATAGCCCATTTTACACTCTGCCTGACTGTCTTTTCCGTTGTCCTCACGGTGCCTGGGAAGATGGGGGTGCTGGGCGAAGCAAGTAGCCACGTTGTCTGCTCCTGGTCACTATCCAGTGTCCCTGCTGGAAACAGAGCGTGTGTGACAGTCAAGTGAGGAAAAAGAAAGAACTTGCGTCTGATCACCCACACAGGGGAATAGCAGACTGGCACTCACTGTGGAACAGTCTCTAACTGAGGAGTCAGCCTCTTCAGCAAAGGAGAGGGAGTTGGAGGAAATCATGTTTCCTTTTCCTGTTTTACAGAAGGATTGCACCGTAATACACCAGAGAATACAGAGAGAGTAGGCACCAGAGATCCTGACCATCACCCAAGGAACAACTGTACAACTGTAAGAAGACATTCAGTCCCTTCACAGCTTCAGGGGAGCTTTGACATATCATCAGATCTGAAACTGGTCAATGGTGTGGAACCTTCCATCAGAACCAACCTTTCCGAAAGTTTGGCTGTGGGCGATCGGTCAGGGTGAGGCTGGGAAGAAGTGTGAGTGGGCTCCAAGTGTGGCGAGAGCTTCAATCATTCATCGAGCCTCATGAACCACTGACTCATTCCTACAGGTTCAAGTATGAGGTGCGAGAGGAAGGCTTGACAGACTTATATGATCTGCTGATACAAAAGGTAGAACTGTTCTGACCACTGTGAACATAGGGCAGCTATAAGGAAGAGAAACCCTTCAAGCGTGAGGTTTGAGATACAGCTTTTTTTGGCGTCTTCAAACCCCCTGGAGATTCACACCGGAGACAAACCCTTCAGGTGTGATGTTTGTGAGATGGCTTCCACACAGTCGTCTGATCTCCTGAGGCACCAGAGTATTCACACAGGAGAGGAACCATTTACATGCGAAGTATATGACAAACCATTCTCAGGGTCATCGTCGCTTCACCTTCATCAGCACATTCAGACCAGGGAGAAACCATTCATGTGTGACGCGTGCAAAAAATCATTCTTTGACGCATCGGCCCTCCGTAAACATCAACGCATTCACACGGGAGAGAAACCATTCACGTGCGAGGTGTGCAACAAATCATTCTCACTGCCATGGATCCTCCGCGTACACCAACACATTCACACAGGGGAGAAACCATTCCCATGTGGATTATGCAATAAATCATTCCCGAGTTCATCGCAATTCCTGATGCACCAGAACATACACACTGGGGAGAGACCATTCACGTGTGACGTGTGCAACAAATCATTCCTGAACTCATCATCCCTCTATCACCACCAACGCATTCACACAGGGGAGAAGCCATTCACGTGTGATGTGTGCAATAGATCATTCTCCAAATCATGTAACCTACACACACACCAACGCATTCACACAGGGGAGAAACCATTCACATGCGAGGTGTGCGACAAGTCATTCTCACAGGTGGCGAGCCTCCGCAAACACCAACGCAGTCACACAGGGGAGAAACCATTCACATGTGATGTGTGCGACAAGTCATTCTCACAGATTGCGAACCTCCGCATGCACCAACGCATTCACACAGGGGAAAAACCATTCGCATGCGAGGTGTGCGACAAGTCATTCTCACAGTTAGTATACCTCCGCATGCACCAACGCATTCATACAGGGGAGAAACCATTCACGTGTAAGGTGTGTGACAAGTCATTCTCACGGTTAACGAACCTCCGAATGCACCAACGCAGTCACACAGGGGAGAAACCATTCACATGCGAGGTGTGCGACAAGTCATTCCCACACTTAACGAACCTCCGTGTACACCAACGCATTCATACAGGGGAGAAACCATTCACATGCGAGGTGTGCGACAAGTCATTCTCGCAGTCATCAAGCCTCCGCATGCACCAACGTAGTCACACAGGAGAGAAACCATTCACATGCAAGGTGTGCAACAAGTCATTCCCACACTTAACAAATCTCCGCGTACACCAACGCATTCACACAGGGGAGAAACCATTCACATGCGATGTGTGTGACAAGTCATTCTCACAGTCATCAAGCCTCCGCATGCACCAACGCAGTCACACAGGGGAGAAGCCATTCATATGTGAGGTGTGTGACAAGTCATTCCCACACTTAACGAATCTTCGCGTACACCAACGCATTCACACAGGAGAGAAACCATTCACATGCGAGGTGTGCGACAAGTCATTCTCACAATCATCAAGCCTCCGTGTACACCAACGCAGCCACACGGGGAGAAACCATTCACATGTGAGGTGTGCGACAAGTCATTCTCACAGTTAGCGAGCCCCCTCTACCAACACATTCACACGGGAGAAACCATTCACATGCAAGGTATGTGAACAAATCATTCTTGCAGTTAATGCCTCTCCATGGGCACCAATGCATTCGCACTGGGGAAAAGCCATTCATGTGTGAGGTGTGCAACAAGTTATTCTCCAAGTCATTGACTCTCCGCACACATCAATGCATTCACACAGGGGAGAAACCATTCACTTGCAGGTTATGCAACAAGTCATTCTTGAAATCATTGCAATTCCTCATGCACCAGCACAAATACTGGGGAGAAATCATTCGCGTGCGAGGTGTGAAACAAATCGTTCTTAAACTCAACATCCCTACACACACACACCAACGCATTCTCACAGGAGAGAAGTTATTTGCATTGAAGGTGTGCGAAAAATCTTTCATGCAGTCATCAAACCTCCGTGCTCACCACCCATTCACAACAGGAGAGAAACTGTTCATATTCAAGATGTGTGATAAATCATTCTCGCAGTTGCCGACCCTCCGCAACCACCAACGCATTCACACGGGAAAAACCATTCACGTGAGGTGTGTGACAAATCATTCTCGCATTGAATGAGCCTCTTGGTCCATTGGAGGATTGACACAGGAGAAAACCTTCAGATGTGAGGTGTGTGACAAGGCTTTCACACAGTCAGCAGATCTTCTGGCCCATCAATGCACTCACTCATGGGAGAAACGCTGTCGGTGTGAATTATTAAGCCTGCAATCTCCTGGAACATCAGCAAACCCGCATGGGATTCACCTCCTGAGACACCAGAGGATCCACACGGTAGAAACTCAAGTGTGAGGTGTGTGACCAAACCTTCACACAGTTAGCAAACTTCCGCATTCATCAGTCCATTCGCAAAAAGGAGTTAATTACCAATTGTGAATTGTGTGGTAAAGCTTTCTTGATAACTTTGACCTTCCCTGGACACCAGCAGAAACTCTTCAGGTGCAATATTTGCTCCCAATCCTCCGACCTCCTGAAGCACCAGTGAATCCACACTGGTGAGAAACCATTCAGGTGTGAGGTGTGTGATAAGTGTCATGATATTATTGTGATTTATTGTAAAGGTAGATTAATGGGTTTGGATTAGTTTCTCTGTGTGGATGTGGAGGGGCGAGGTGGATTTAATTAAATTGGAGGCAGCTGGTCTGGAGCTTTTGAGTTATCAAAAGGGAAGCTAGGTTTAAAACGCTAAATACATAAACATGGCTGATGTTTTAGAATCTGAGGTGTGAGGAATATTTGCATTTTTAGATAAATTAGGTTAGTTTGAATTTCAAAGAGATGGTATGAGGTTATACCTAGCCTTATCACGCTAAGCTAAATTGTGTTTTCCCCAAAGGTTACTGATAATATGAGTACTATGAAAGATTTATATTATGAGAAAAGTAAAGTTGCAAAGAAATATTGGAACAATGGAATTTACATTAAAAGGGAGAAACATGTATAAAGGAGGTGAGGTTATGTGTAAGGAGAAGGCATTCTCAGATCACACAAGTATGAAAAGCCTCCAGCCTCAGTGCATCAAGACTCCTGTCGACAGGAAATGAAGCTGAGAAAACTCACTTTAAATATCCCTGTCCAGGGTGTTGTGTGCTTTGCCTGGGTGTATTGAAATCTAATTTGTTTTACTGCTGCCTTAATGAAGGTGTAACTGGGAGTCATGTTAATTAGGGGAGTTAGGAGTTACTATAGTGGTAATTTGTAGACCTACATATGTGCTTAACATCTTTTCTTTTATTAATAAATGTTTAATTTAGTTTTGTAACAAACCTCTATGTCTCAATGGACTTATTACTACTGAATTCAAAGTACGCATGTCGTAATAAAATACAAATTGAAAAGCAGTTGTGGCAGCTGTTTCAAGTTTCCCTGTGGGATTTGAGCAGCTCGGCATTTACCATCCGCCATGCCATAACAAAATTGGGGGCTCTTTGCGGGATATATTTGAAATTCCTTAATTGGTTTGGGATTGGTGAATCTTAAGGTTACGAGTACAAGAAGCACTTTGAATTCAAGAGTTGGTGTAAGGTTTTTTTTTTAAGTGGTGAGACTCCAAAATGGCTTTGGTAGTTGCAAAGACTTATCTGGAAGTTGAAGTTATAACTTTGTTTGGTTTACAAAAGGCAAATAAAGCTAAGTTAATGGAACTGGTAGAAAAGTTACAATTAGGATTACCTGCAGGAATAAGGAAGTCAGACATAATTGAAGGTATAGCACAGCATTTGAAATTGGAAGAAATACCTAAGAGACCGAGTTCTCCAAGGGTAGGTCGTTGGAATGCAATAAAATTCAGTTACAAATGAAAAACACTGGAACTAGAGGCAGCAGAAAAAGGGCAAAGAAAGAAAAGGAAAGAGAAAGGACATTCCAAAGGAAACAGGCAGAAAGGCAGGAGAGAGAAAGAAAACAGGAAATTGAATTAGAAGTGGCAAGGTTAGAAAAGGAGGAAAGAGAAAAAGAGAGAGAGATAGAGAATTCCAGCTTAAAATGCTGGCAGTTAAAAAAAGAGACACCAGATGGTGAGGAATGACTTATTTCCAGATCAAAACTCAGTGGGAGATGTTTAAATTTGTGCAAGCTCTTCCAAAGTTTGAAGAAAGAGATGTTGAAGCATTCGTTTTTTCATTTAAGAAGATAGCTAAATCGATGAAATGGCTACAGGAAAACTGGACGTTGTTGTTACAATCTAGGTTGGTGGGTGGAGGTTTACGTTTCAGAAGAAATGTCGGTAAACTATGATATGGTGAAAAAGGCTATTTTGAGGGCATGTGAGTTGGTTCCTGAGGCATTCAGGCAGAAATTTAGGAATATGAGAAAACAGACTGGTCAAACTTATATTGAGCTTGAGAGAGTTAAACAAAATAATTTTGACTGGTGGGCATTAAGGGTAGAGGTACATATGCAGCTCTTAGAGAAGTAATTCTTTTGGAATAATTTAAAATTCAATTCATTCAGTCATGAGGACTCATGTGGAGGAACAGAGAGTTGAAGCGGCAAGACAAGCAACAGAGATAGCTGATCTTTATGAGTTAGTTCATAGCTCTAAACCTTTTTTTTTGTCACCCTTTTAAATCAGAGATGGATAGAAAGTGACAAGGTGAAAGGAAGGTGGGTAGTCAGGGAAGAGAAGGAGTAGGTGGAAATTCTGTTTGTTCAGAATAAAAAGGAAGGTGCTGAGGGTAGAAGTGACACTCGAAAATTGAGGTATTTTCATTGTAATAAAGTTGAACACAGGTCAGTGAGTTGGGAATTACGGGGAAATCTGTTGGGATTATTGGGGTACAGAAAAGTTCTGGAAGTAAAAGTACTGTGGGTTTTGAGGCTCAGGCACAGAAAAAAAAAGTGTACAGGCTAAACAGGAAGAATCAGTGATAGGAAAAGAGTGGAAATGTGGTCACAATTTACCCAAAGGAGTTCTGAAGAGCAGGTTGCAGAAATGTTTAAAAATATTGTATGTGAAGGAAGTCTTTCCGTATGTACAGAGTGGAGTTCAGGATGGAATAGATAAAGATGTTAAAATCTTAAGAGACACAGGGGCTAGTCAATCCTTCATGTTATGGGATATTGATATTTGTTGTTCAGAGGGAGTATTGCAGAAACAGGTAATAATAAGCAGGGTTCATGGAGATGCCAGACCTATTCCATTGTGGAAGGTAAAGTTAAGGAGTAAATAGAAAACAGCTGAGGTGATTGTTGGAGTAGTGGAAAAATTGCCCATTGTAACGGTTCAATTAATTTTAGGTCGTGATGTAGCTGGGTCACAGATATTGGTGATGCCCATGGTAGTTGAGCAGCCTGTGGAGATGTTTTCTACAGAAGTGTTGCAGAGGGAGCACCTTGGATTGTTTCCAGATTGTGTGATAACAAGATCACAGGCTTACAGTTGAAACAGAAAAAACAGGAAGTTAAAAGGCATGGAGAAGGTGTGGAAGTCCAATTAGCTGAAAGCAAAACATTGCAGATGCTGGAATTCTGAAACAAAAACTGAAAATGCTGGAAAAACTCAGCAGGTCTAGCAGCATTTGTGGAGAGAGAAACAATTAATGTTTTGAGTCCATATGACCCTTTTTAAGAGCTCTGAAGAAAGGTCATACAACTCAAAACATTAACTCTGTTTCTCTCCACAGATGCTGCTAGGCCTGCTGAGTTTTTCCAGCATTTTCTGTCTTTGTTCCAAATTAGTTGACACTGTTTTTGCTAAAATTGTTCAGGAAGAAAGAATGGAGGATAATGCACCTGAGGTATTTAGCTCAAGGCAGTTGGTAGAGTTACAGAAGAACGATATGCAAATAAGACGGTTAGATCAGACAGCTTACTCAGGAACAGAGGCGGAATGTTTTCCAGAATGATATGACCTTAAGGGTAAGGTTTTAATGAGAAAATGGCAGCCTTTCAGCAAATGAAAGTTGGAGGGAAGTGTATCAGATTATTAAACCATTTGGATGTAGAAATGAGATCCTGAGAGTAACTCATGAAATTCCAATGGAGAGTCATTTAGGAATTTGAAAGACACAAGCGGAAATGCAAAAAGTATTTTTATTTGCCTGGATTGCTTAGAGATGTAGTCAAATTCTGTAGAATATGTCACACCTGGCAGGGATAGGGAAACCACAAGTAATGATTAAGCCGGCTCTTTTAATTCCAATTCCAGCATTTGAAGAACCTTTTACTAGGGTCATGATTAATTGTGTAGAACCGCTCCCTAATAACAAAAGTGGAAATCAGTACTTGGTGACCATAATGTATGTGTCTACAAGGTTTCCTGAAGTGATACCTTTGAGAACTATTACAAGAAAGAGAATTATGGAGGAGTTGACTAAATTTTGTACAAGATATGGTTTACCAAAAGGAACACAATAAATCAAGGTTCAAATTTCATGTCACAGGTGTTTAAGGAAGTACTGAACAGTTTGGGGATAAAACAGTTTAAGTCAACAGCTTACCATCCTGAGTCACAAGGGGCTTTGGAAAGATGACGTCAAACTTTAAAAACTATGATGAGGTGAGGACAATCCACAGGATTAGGATAGGGGAATTCCATTCATATTATTTGCTATTAGGGATGCTCCTAATGCATTGACTGGTTTTAGTCCTTTTGAACCAGTCTATGGTCATGAGGTAAGAGGACAATTGAAATTGATTCATGAGAAATTGGTGGGTCAGAATTCAGAAACTACTGTCCTGGATTAAGTATCAAACCTTAGAGAAAGATTGGACAGACTATGTGAGTTAGCTAGGGAACATTTAAAGACACCATAGCAAGTCATGAAAGTGAAGGTAGAAAGTAAAGCCACAGCGTTGATGAGGAAAAAATGCTAGTCCTGTTACCAGTACTGGGTGACTTATCAAAGGCAAGGTTTAGTGGGCCTTACAGGATTGAAAAGAAGCTGAGTGAAGTAAATTATCCAATAAATACTCCAGAAGAAAGAATCAGAGGGTATGTCATCTAAGTATGCTTAAAAAGTACTTTGACAGGGAAGAAGATCAAAAGGTGTTAATGATGGTAGATAAAGAGAAAGAGGTAGAAATAAAGGATTCTGAATTGTATTTTCCTGTAATCAAATTGGATAATAAGTAGATACTTGAAAATTTAAATGTAATATTGAGTTACCTTCCAGACAAGTTCAAAGTGATTTGGAGAAGCTATTGCAGTCACAGTTCAAAAAAAAAATTGTATGTTATGATGATTAGCATATTGTTGGATCTCTCAGGCTTTCTCTTCCCACATATTCTTCATCTTGCGGATTTGTCTTTGGGTGTCAGTCTTGAGCTGTTGAAATGCTGCCTTCTTGAGTTGTGACCTTGGATTGCTCTGCCAGACAATGAAGGCTGATCATTTTTGTTCCAGGAGGTCACATATTTGAGCCAGTTCATCGAACCAGTCCTGGTGACGATGATACTCAAACTCAATAGTCTGGACACAGGAGTTTAGTACAGCTGACTTTATTTGATCCCACTGTTTGGAATTGAGTTGGATGTGCGAAGATTTTCCAGATTGGTCGTGAGCTGCACCTGGAATTCCTTACTTCAGTTGGGCTGTTTTAGGGCTGAGACATTGATCTTCTCCCTCTTGGACCTTGGACATTGTGATGTCTTGGTGCTGGGCGGATGTTCATCAGCAATCGAACAAGTCGACGATTTGTCCAGCAGGCATCAGTTCCCCACGTGGATTGAGTGATGCAGACATCACTTAGAACTTTGAATTGGTTTTAGACCTTCCAGAGGAACCTCCGACATGGTCTTTGTTGCCAGACAAATCCAAGAAAAATGTCGAGAACAAGATCACAAACTCTTTGTTACATTCATTGACAGGATGAAAGCATTTAACTCAGTAAATTACGAAGCTCTGTGGATTGTGCTCCAATGATTTGGATGTCCAAAAAACTTCATCACAATCCTGCAATTGCTTCATGATGATATGACTGCAGCTGTCTTGCGTGGGAGATCTGAAACAGAAGCCTTCAAAATCCAGACTGGTGTCAAGCAAGGCTGTGTGATAGCCCCCATTCTATTTACAATCTACCTGACAGTGACTATTCACCTCATCGAAGATCAACTGCCCTCTGGTGTCAGTATTAAATATCATCTAGATGGGAAACTCATTTATCTCAGTTGCCTCCGTGCCAAAACTAAACTGACCACCATAGATACACGTGATCTACAGTTTGCAAATGACTGCAGTGTCATTGTGCACTCTGTACCAGATTTGCAATTTAGAACAAATAACAAAGAAAAGTACAGCACAGGAACAGGCCCTTCGGCCCTCCAAGCCTGCGCTGATCATATTGCCCATCAACTAAAACATTTTGCACTTCTGGGGTCCGTATCCCTCTATTCCCATCCTATTCATGTCTTTGTCAAGCTGCCTCTTAAACACCACTATCGTACCTGCTTCCACCACCTCCTCTGGCAGCGAATTCCAGATACTCACTACCCCCTGCGTAAAAAACTTGCCCTGCACATCTCCTCTCTAGTTTTCTCCTCTCACCTTAAATCTATGTCCCCTAGTAATTGACTCTTCCACCCTGGGGAAAAAGCTTCTGGCTATCTATTCTGTCCATGCCACTCATAATTTTGTAAACTTCTATCAAGTCGCCCTTCAATCTCTGTCGCTCTAGTGAGAATAATCCAAGTTTTCCAACTTCTACTCCTAACTAATAACCTCCAGACCAGGCAGCATCCTGGTAAACCTCCTCTGCACCCTCTTCAACGCCTCCATATCCTTCTGGTAATGTGGCAACTAGAATTGCATGCAATCTTCCAGGTGTGGCCTAATCAAGGTTCTATACAGCTGCAGCATGACTTCCCAGCTATTATACTGAATACCCCTGCCAATGAAGGCAAGCATGCCATATGCCTTCCTGACTACCTTATCCTCCTGCGCTGCCACTTTCAGTGACCTGTGGACCTGTACACCCAGATCCCTCTGCCCGTCGATGCATTTAAGGGTTCTGCCATTTACTGTATAATTCCTGCCTGTATTAGACCTTCCAAAATGCATTACTTCACATTTGTCTGGATTAAACTCCATCTGCCGTTTCTCCGCCCAAATCTCCCGTTGTATCCTTTGACAGTCCTCTTCACTATCTGCAACTCCTCCAACCATAGTGTCGTCTGCAAACTTACTAATTAGCCCAGTTACATTTTCCTCCAAATCGTTTATGTATACTACAAACAGCAAAGGTCCCAGCACTGATCCCTGCGGAACTCCACTAGTCACAGCTCTCCATTCATAAAAGCACCTTTCCACTGCTGCCCTCTGTCTTCTATGACCAAGCCAATTCTGTATCCATCTTGCGAGCTCACCTCTGACCCCGTGCAACTTTACCTTCTGTACCAGTCTGCCATGAGGGACCTTGTCAAAGGCCCTACTGAAATCCATGTATATAACATCCACTGCCCTTCCATTGTCGATCATCTTTGTCACTTCCTCGAAAAACTCGATCCATTTAGTGAGACACGACCTCCCCTTCACAAAACCATGCTGCCTCTCGCTAATACGCCCATTTGCTTCCAAATGGTAGTAAATCCTAACACGAAGAATCTTCTCCAATAATTTTCCTACCACTGACGTAAGGCTCACCGGCCTGTAATTTCCTGGATTATCCCTGCTACCCTTCTTAAACAATGGAACAACATTGGCCATTCTCCAGTCCTCTGGGACCTCACCTGTAGCCAGTGAGGATACAAAGATTTCTGTCAATGCCCCAGCAATCTCCTCCCTTGCCTCTTTCATCACCCAGGGCTAGATCCCATCTGGCCCTGGGGAATTATCCACCTTAATATTCTTCAAGACGCCTAGCACCTCCTCTTTTTTGATCTCAACATGATCCAGGCTATCTACACACTCTTCCCTAGACAAATCGACCACTAAGTCCTTCTCTTTGGTGAATACTGATGAGAAGTATTAATATAGTATCTCTTCCATTTCTTCTGGCTCCACATACAGATGCCCACCTCTGTCCCTGAGTGGGCCTACCCTTTCCCTGGCTACCCTCTTGCTTTTTACATTTGTATAAAAGGCCTTGGGATTTTCCTTAATACTGGTTGCCAGTGACTTTTCGTGACCCCTTTTAGCCTTTCTGACTCCTTGCTTAAGTTTCTTCCTACTTTCTTTATATTCTCCACGGGCTTCATCTATTCCCAGTCTTCTAGCCCTTATGAATGTTTCCCTTTTCTTTTTGACTAATCTCACAATATCCTTCCTTATCCAAGGTTCCTGAAACTTGCTGTGCTTATCCTTCATCCTAGCAGGAACATGCCGATCCCGAATTCTTATCAACTGACTTTTGAAAACCCCCCACATGTCAGTTGTTGATTTGTCTTCAAACATCTGCTTCCAGTCTAGATTCCTTAGTTCTTGCCTAATATTGTTATAATTAGCCTTCCCCCAATTAAGCATCGTAACCCGAGGACTCCTGTTATCCTTATCCACCAGTAACTTGAATTATGGTCACTTTTCCTGAAATGCTCCCCTGCTGAAACTTCGACCACCTGGCTGGGTTCATTCCCTAATACCAGGTCCAGTATTGCCCCTTCCCTAGTTGGACTATCTACATATTGTCTCAGGAAATCCTCCTGGATGCACCTTACAAATTCTGCACCATCCAAACCCCTAGCACTAAGTGATTCCCAGTCAATATAGGGAAAGTTAAAATCACCCACCAAAACAACCCTATTGCTTTTACATCTTTCCAAAATCTGCCTACATAACTGTTCCTCAATCTCCCGCCGGCAATTGGGAGGCCTATAGTAAACCCCCAACATTGTGACTGCACCCTTCCTATTCCGGAGCTCTACCCATATTGCCTCGCTGCATGAGCCCACTGAGGTGTGCTCTTGTCGTACAGCTGTGATATTCTCCTTAACCAGCACTGCAACTCCTCCACCTCTTCCACATCCCTCTCTATGCTGCCTGAAACATCTAAATCCTGGAACATTTATCTGCCAATCCTGTCCATCCTTCAACCAAGTCTCTGTAATAGCAATAACATCATAGTCCCAAGTACTAATCCAAGCTCTAAGCTCATCTGTCTTGCCTGTTATACTTCTCGCATTGAAACAAATGCATTTCAGACCCCTAGTCCCACTGTGTTCAGTAATTTCTCCCTGCCTGCTCTTCCTCTTACTGGCCATATTCACTGGTTCCCAGTCATTTATTTCACCTGCTGACTTATTGCTCTGATTCCCACCCACCCCCAGCCATACTAGTTTAAACCCTCCCGAGTGACACTAGCAAACCTCGCAGCCAGGATATTGGTGCCCCTCCAGTTTAGATGCAACCCGTCCTTCTTGTACAGGTCCCACCTGCCCCCGAAGAGATCCCAATGATCCAGATATCAGAAACCCTCCCTCCTACACCATCTGTTCAGCCACGTGTTTAGCTGCACTATCTTCCTATTTCTAACCTCACTGGCATGTGGCACAGGGAGTAATCCTGAGATTACAACCCTAGAGGTCCTGTTTTTTAACTTTCTGCCTAACTCCCTCAACACCTGCTGCAGGACCTATGTCTATGTTGTTAGTAGCACAACTTCTGGCTGTTCTCCCTCCCCCTTCAGAATGTCCCGTACCCGATCAGAGACATCCTGGACCCTGGCACCAGGGAGGCAACATACCATCCTGGTGTCTCTTTCACGACCACAGAAGCTCCTATCTGAGCCCCTGACTATAGAGTCCCCTATGACAATTGCTCTTCTGCGCTTTGACCCCCCGTGCTGAACAACAGAGACAGCCATGGTGCCACTACTCTAACTACTGCTGTTGTTTTCCCCTGATAGGCCATCCCCCCCCAACAGTATCCAAAATGGTTTACCTGTTAGGAGGACAGCCACAGGGGATTTCTGCACTGACTGCCTGCCCCTTCTAGCGGTCACCCATCTATCTGTCTTTACCTTGGGTGTGACCACATCTCCAAAACTCCTATTTCTACTATAAATGCTAAATTCTAAGAACAGTAATCCCCTGATTCTGGTCTAGATACCCTCTACTTATTAATTAAGTGATTAATTTATTTGGTTTAATTAGTTTAACAATGTTTTAGATTCAAATTCAGTGTAGATTCTCTACCAGCCAATCAGGTCACAGATTTACCGGTATGCCACTAACTCTATCCCCCGACTCTTGTTCCCTGGAACTAGGCCGCGAATCCCCGAGGTAAGGTTTTTATACTCACCTCTCTGGAACTCCGCCCTCTGACTCTGCTCCCTGGAACTAGCATATGTTTGCACGATGGAAATGAGCTCCATCCTGTGTCACTAAAGTTCAGTTCTGACCATCGGAGCACAGGGATTTTAAATAAGCTTCTGTGTGTCGTATTCTGAGAGAGTTTCACCTGATGTGAGTGTATGTGTTAATAAAGTGAGCCAGCTCTCAGGAGTGGATATGGGGTAGAATCAGACCTTGTTTTAGTTGGTGATGTGAATTATAGATAGATCCTCTTCAGGTGACGGGTGTTTGATTAATACAATGGGGAATGTTTGTACTCTCCTGCCTGTGAAAATTACTATCCTGAGTCTGGTGAGGGAGTGGGTGTGAGACTCTGCTGACCTGAGTTCCCTCATTCCTTCAGCCCATCATACCTCAATGTAATAATGGTGTGAAATGTTCACCTTACACTCTTCCAAGATTCATTTCATGTTCTAGGAAAGATCTTGAGTCATTTTCAAATGCTTTGTTATTTTGGTTGATTCAAATTTTGATGTGAGCTGAATATTGTGTTGTTGTTTGTATGCTGTTTTATCAATCTTCTGTATAGATTTATAACTCACAATAAATTCATTTGTTTAATTAACTTAATTCAAACTACCTGATTTATCAGCATAGTGTGTTGCTGTTCACTGAAACATTCAGGAGCCTACAGTAAGATTCCTTTACACAATATATTGGTCTGTGTCACTGTGGGTTGGTATATTCTCTCCATCAATGGGTTTATAATTTCCAGTTCACAGGAAGCATAACATCTCCCTAAGAAAGAAAGGCTTGCATTTATATATTAACTTTCATGAACTCAGGGCATGTAAAAGCACTTTACAGTCAATGAAGTGCTTTTTGAAGTGTACTCACTGTTGTGGTGTAGGAAACTAGCAGACAATTTGTGCACAGCAAGCATTTTATGGCAAGATGGATGGTAAATGTCAAGCTGCACAAATCCCAGAGGGAAATTTGAAACAGCCACCACAACTATTTGCAATTTGTATTTTATTTCGAGATGTTGGATTTAAATCCAATAATAAGAAGTCCACTAAGGCTTAGAGGTTCTTTACAAAACTAAATTAAACCTTTATTAATAAAAGGAAACAATTTTAAGCACATACATATGTCTATAAATTGCTACTATAATAACTTCTAAATCCTCTAATTAATCTGACTCCCAGTTATACCTCTGTTAAGGCAACAGTAAAACACACAGATTTAAACAGATGCAGGCAAAGCACACACTCTGGAGAGTCGAATTAAAAGTGAGTTTTCTTAACTTCAGTCCTTGTAGACAGCAACTTGAAGCTTAGAGGCTGGAGGCTTTTCACACTTGTTAGATCTTAGAATGCTTGCCCTTACACACAGACTTCTTTCCTTATACATATTTTCCTCTTTGAATGCAAATTCTCATTGTTTCACTATGTTTTTGGGCTTTACCCGTCTAATAAACATTTATCATAGTACCAATTTTACCAATAAATTTCAGGAAAAGTAAACGCATTGCTTCTTAATCTCTTTTGGCTCTAGGTGTAACATTTCACCCCCTCTTTTGAATTCAAGCTACTCTGGTTTATTTAAAATTGCAAATTACCTTACACCTCCCATTCTGAAACTTCAGCCATGTTTACCTATTTAGCATTTCAAACTGAGCTTTTTTGTGACATCAAAGCCTTCAGACCAGCTGTCGTGAATTCAATTAAGTTCCCCCGACACATATACACACACACACACACACACGCCATACAAACACATAGACACTATCAAACACAGTAAATTCCAATAACATTATGAAAGTTGTTATATCTTCCTGACAAAGTGTCCAGATACAGCAATATGGTAATAGCATGATAATCTTTTTTGTGACATTGCAGTATTCATATTGGCCAGGACACTGGGGACAACTCCCCTCTTCTACAATGACTTTACTGTCACCTGAGAGGGCTGAGAGACCTTGGTTTAACTCATCTGAAAGATGGTACCTCTGACAGTGCAGCACTCCCTTCGTCATGCACTGGAGTGTCAGCCTCAGTGTGCAAATCTCTGGAGTGAGACTTGAACCCACAACCTTCTGATTCAAGAGACGAGAGTGCTAACTAAGCCACAACTGACAATAACTTACAATATTTCTGTTGTATTAGATTCAGTTTCTAAGGGGTTCAGTCCCAAGGCTGTGTACAGAATGCTTTTCACCCTGTAAACTGGCAGTCTGAAAGTTTGAATTGTTTTAAAGTGGTAACTAGTTAGAGCTGCAGGTGTCAGTGTTATCTGTGTCTGGGTTCCTGAAGCTGTGAAAGGTGGTAAAGTTCCTGGTGTCAGCTGGAATGGACATCTTAAGAGATTGTCTTCAGTCAGTACTGCTGATTAACCAGTCTGCTTTCATTCACTCATGAAAGTTCTATTGTTTTGGGCATAGTTCCAACAGTCTGTCAGGAATAAAACTCGAGGAATAACCCAGTCTTCCCATGAAAGCTCAGTCTTAGTTTTAGTGAGGTTTTTTTAGCTTGTTTTCAAATGCCTCCATGGCCTCTCCCCTCCCTATCTCTGTAATCTCTTCCACCCCTCAGTCCTGAGTGTCAGCCATGATATTTTTGTGCTCAAGTCCTGGAGTGGGACTTGAACCCACAATCCTCTGACTCAGAGAACAAGGTTGTGGGTTCAAATCCAACTCCAGATGGATTATTCCATGAACATGGATGAAAGTTGTTGTCAGGGCCGCACAAATAATTCCTCAGGTTCTGGGCTCTCTGTACAAACCCCACCCACTATTTATTAAAACACAAACATGTTGTAAAATGAGTGAAGAAATTATCCTGTAGATATTTACACAGTACAGTGATCTTGAAACCAATCAGATCACAATGTACCACCTGTAAATAAAACTGCTTCAATTGGTCATATACAATGGAAAAAGATTTAATTCAGGAAAACCCCTTGAAAAATATTACATAAGGTGAGATTTCAACTTTCACAATCTTTAACTCTGGTTTATTAAACATCATCCAGGAAGCTGGTATCAGCCACAGAAATGACCACGGCCCCAGATGGGAATAATGAGAGTGGTGAGTTTCTGCCGATTGCACCTGTTTGAGGCGGCTCTTCAAATTACACTCAGGGTTTTGGGCGTTCAGGCACCAACAGTCTCAAAACATCCCGAGAGAGTTGAATGGACCAGGACGCCCTGGGAGAGCTGAATCAACTAGAGACATCTCTGGGCAGGTGAGTGGACTGGGACACCCTGGGAGAGAAACCAAATGTTGAGCCTCAGAAACTGGAACTGAGGGGGGCTGAACTTCAACAGGAGGCCACCATTGGACAGGGCAAGGCTGTCATATATCAACCCATGCTGCATCTACTCATACAAGGAGCCCCAACTCTATCCCTAAGTGACAGAGTCACTCTGGGTAATAGAGTCACTCCCTGAGCACTGGTTCAATCACCCCTCTCTCTCTTATGTCCCTTTCTTCTGTGCATGCCACCATCATCACTGCCTTGGATGCTGTGAGTCTTCCTTTTCTGATCTGCTGTTAAACACATCAGAGGCTACACATCCCACACTGATGTCAGTTTGAAAGCCTCCGAAGATGAAGAATGCTATTCTCACACTAGACATCTCTGTCAAACGTTTACTAGGGGAACTGAGACAGCAGCTGCAATAAGTGAGGTTTTATTCAGATGGGACAATAACAAATTTAAATCCCCACCTGATCTGCTGCTCAAAGTCGCCTCCGTTTCACTGGTAGTTTCCCAAGCTTCAGGAAACTCATGTTACTCCAGAAATATTTGGATTGGCTGTGAGTGACGTCAATCAGAGAACCCATCCACTCTGCCCATTCTCTCCTCTTCCTCTTCCACAGCTGGTTCACTTCCTGTAGGGACCGAAAACCAAGTGAGGAGATGGTGAGTGAAGGAACAGAATTTATAATAATTGCATCACATAATATCCACACTAATGTTCAGGCAGTCTGACTATCCTGTGGGGAATCAGGTGTGGAAATGCCCCTTATGCTGTGTGAGAAGATCCAGCTGAGAGCTGTTTACTGGGTGCTTTGTGCTGAACTGTTTGACTGGAGCTGTGTTGGATATTGTGTGTCAGATGGGCTGATCAGTGGGAAATGGAATTTAATTCGGATAAGTATGAGGTGATGCACTGGGGCAGGACAAACAAAGCACGGGTATACGCAATGAATGGTAGGATCCTGGGAAGTACCAAGGATCAGAGGGACCTTGGTGTGCATGTCCACCAGTCCCTTAAGGTAGTGGGACAGGTAGATAAGGTGGTTAAGAAGGCATATGGGATACTTGCCTTTATTAGCCAAGGCATATTGATGCACCTTGTGATCTATGTATAAAAGTTGAATCTGATTGTACTTATGTGATGGCGATTTTGAAATGGCTTGGAATGTTCTTTCAGATATTTTATGAATAAAGTATATTTTTCCAAAAAAAAAAGCCAAGGCATAGAATATAAGAGCAGGGAGGTTATGCTGGAACTGTATAAAATGCTGGTTAGGCCATAGCTAGAGCATTGCATGCAGTTCTGGAATCCACATTAAAGGAAGGGTGTGATTGCACTAGAGAGAGTACAGAGGAGAGTTACCAGGATTTTGCCTGAGCTGGAGAGTTTTAGTTATGAGGAGGGATTGGATAGACTGTGGTTATTTTGCCTGGAGCAGAGGAGATTGAAGAGGGACATGATTAAGGTGTATAAAATTATGAAGGGCATAGGTAGGGTAGACAGGAAGGAACTTTTCCCCTTGGTGGAGGGATCAATAACCAAGGGGCATAGATTTAAGGTAAGCGGCAGGAGGTTTGGAGGGGATGTGAAGAAGAGTTTTTTCACCCAGATAGTGGTGGGAATCTGGAACTCCATGCCTGCAAGGGTGGCAAAGAACCCTCATAACATTTAAGAAAATTTGGATGTACACTTGCGATGCCATGCCATACAAGGCTATGGGCCTAGTGCTGGAAAATGGGATTAGAATAATTAGCTACTTGTTTGACCGTGCAGACTCGATGGGCCGAAGGGCCTTTTTCTGTGCTGTAGACCCCTATGACTGTATGACTATGTTAATGTTAGTTAAACTCAACTCCTTAGCTCAGCCTTGGTCCCCTCCCCCTTCCCTGTGACCAGGACTTGGGGCCAATTCTGACTCTCTCTCTCTCTCTCTCCAGTGAGAAGGCAAAAAAGGATTTTATTAGGTCACTCTGCTGCTTGGCAGTTTTTAAATGGTCATTTTTATTGGTTACTCATTTTTAAAAATTATCAATTTATTGCTTTGGCATTGATTTTGTTTTTGCCCAGCAGGTTGTTTATGTTTTCTTCTCACCTTAATGTATTTTTAAATTGATGTTTAATGTTGTTCCAAACCAGATCTCAGGCAGCTGCTGCTGAAGGGGAATGATGGGCTCACAGGAATCTGGTTGTTTTTTGGAGAGCTGGTGAAAGGGGCTACTTTTGCGTCAATAGAAATGGGAGGGTTTTGGAAACATTCAGCATCACTGGTGGCATCTGTGAAGACAGAAAAAGGTCAGTGAGTCTTTGTCAGAACTAGTGCAGATCGTGGACCTGAAATGTTGTCTCTGTTTCTCTCTCAACAGGTGCTGCCTGGCCTGCTGAAGTACAAAGATAAATTTTCTGTTTATATTTCACATTTCCAGCATTCTGCAGTAGTTTTCTCTCCTATTATATGAAGTGTGGTTAGTTTCAATTTAAGATTAGAAAATATTGATCACTCAATGTAAAGTGTAATTTTTCTTTTAACAAAGCCCACTTGTGTGGATAGAAATAGCAATATTACTGGTGAATTGGTTGGTGCTAACTTATTGGAAGATTTTGCAATTTTTAAACTTGGAAGTAAAAGCAGGAATCATTGACCAATAGAATATTTCACTGTTAGTTCAGATATTCTCACTTGCACATGGGATTGTTGTTTGAAGTGCTTCTTAGGTTCAAGCCTTTTGGATGTTGCTGTCTGGATATTGCATAGGAGGACCAGGATCAAAGAAATGGAGCTGGTTGCTTGGAATGAATGACCAAATTGTGTGTAATTGTCTGACAGAGCCGTGGTTGTAACATCTATCATACTGAAACCTGAGCTTTCAACGGGCTTTATAAATAGATGCATACAGTACAAAAGCCAAGAGGTTTTGCTAAAGCTATTTGAAACAGTTTGACCCCCGTGTGACTATGGTTCATAGTTCTGGGTGCCTGAAGGATGAGGGGGAGGGTTAAAGGGGCTGGGGGTGGTGGAGATAAGGGGCCATGAAACAGGAGAAGCACCAGGGCCCATGATTTCTCTCCATGGCCCTGGCTGTACCTACATCACAAGGCCTGCAGTGATTTAAGAAAGTGGCTCACCGCAACCACGCAATTAGGGATGGGCAGCAAATGCTGGCCTAGCCAGTGGTGCCCATACCCTGTGAAAGTACAAATAAAAATAAACTGAGGAGTCAGTCCCATCAACAAGGGAGGAGAGGGGGTCGGAGGAAATCATGTTTCCTTTTCCTGTTTTATAGAAGGATTGCACCGTACTACACCAGAGAATACAGAGCAGATAGACATCACAGATCCTGACCATCATCGAAGGAACGACTACACAACTGATGGAAGACATCCAGTCCGTTCACAGCATTGCTCAACACAGAGGAGGTTGGGCAGTGAAACCATCATCTGGAAATCGGTCGGGTTAGGGGAGTTTTGACACATCATCAGATGTGAAACTGGTCAGTGGTGTGGAACCTTCCATCAGAACCAATCTTTCCGAAGGTTTGGCTGTGCGCGATCGGTCAGGGTGAGGCTGGGAAGAAGTGTGACCGGGCTCCAAATGTGGTGAGAGCTTCAATCATTCATCGAGCCACATGAACCATTGACTCATTCCTACAAGTGAGAGGCTGTTCAAGTGTGAGGAGGGCTCCACAGGCTCATTAAGTTTCCTTACACACAAGGTGCATCTGTTGTTGAACTGGTAACATAGGGACAGCTTCATGGAAGAGCAACTGTTTGAGTTTGAGGCATGTGATTGAGCTTTCACACATCCATCGATATTCGAGAATCATCGACGCAGTCACACTGGGGAGAAGCCTTTTGAATGTGAGGTGTGTAACAAGGGCTTTGTACAGTCATCGGGCTGGTGAATCACCTGCCCATTCACATGGGAAAAACCATTCTCGTGTGATGTGTGCGACAAATCCTTCTCGCAGTCATCAGCCCTCCTCGTGCACCAACACATTCACACAGGTGAGAAACCATTTACATGCAAGGTGTATATCAAATCTTTTTTGCAATCATCTCACCTCATACACCAACGTATTCACAGAGGGGAGAAACCATTCACATGTGAGGTGCGATAAAATGTTCTCTGACTCATCAAATCTCCACAGACACCATTGCATTTACACAGGGGAGAAGGTATTTACATGTGAGGTGTGTGACAAATCATTCTATGACTCATCAAACCTCTGCATACACCACCGCATCCACATGGGAGAAACTGTTCCAAGTGTAACATGTGAGACAAATCATTCTCTAACTCATTGTGACTTCTACTCAATCAGAGGATTCACACGGGATAAACCGTTCATGTGTGAGGTGCATGACAAAATATTCTCGGTTTCATCCCACCTCCGCACGCACCAACGCAGGGAAGAAACCATTCACACGCAATGTGTGTGACAAATCATTTGGGAGGTCATGGAACCTCCTGGTCCATCGGAGGATCCACACAGGGGAGAAACTCTTCATTTGTGGGATTTGCAATAAAGCTTTTCCAATATCTATGAGACGCCTGATGAGAAGCCCTTCAAGTATGAGGTTTGTGATAAAGCTTTTCCAATATTTATCAGGTTGCTGAGTTACCAACACATTCACACCAGTGAGAAACCGTTCACATGTGAGGTGTGAGACAAATCATTCTCACAGTCATCAAACATCCGTGTACGTAAGTGCATTCACACAGGGTAGAAACCATTCACTTTGAGGTGTGTGACAAATCATTCTCACAGTCATCAAACCTCCTGCTGCAGCAGAGATTCCACACAGGGGAGAAACCCTTCAAGTGTGAGGTTTGTGATGAAGCTTTCTTTGACCCTCCTGGAATATCGAAGGATTCACACACAGGAGAAACTCTTCAGGTGTGATGTTTGTGACAAGGTTTTCACCCTCTCTGATCCCCTGAATCATCAGCAGATTCATAATGGAGAGAAACCATTCAGATGTGAAGTGTGTGACAAGGCCTTCACACAGTCAGTGTATCTCCTGGTCCATCAATGCACTCAACAGCGGAGAGACGCTCTCAATGTGAGTTCTGTAATAAAGCCTTCACACAGCTGTTGGTCTTCCTGGAACATCAGTGAACCCACACAGGGTCTCCCTCACCAAGTTTTAGCCAATCTGTCATCAGACTCTGAACCTCTACACAAGCTCACTGCAAAGGATGCTCACAGAACAAGGTGCAGCTTTCACTCACATCAAACAATGAGTGACGACAATGCCGGTGCTGAGGGACTGAGATTGAAACATAGAAGATCGTGAGGGGACTTGACAGGGTAGATGTGGAAAAGATGTTTCCTCTTGTGGGAGAATCTAGAACTAGGAGGTCACTGCTTAAAATAAGGGGTCGCCCGTTTGAGACAGAGATGAGGAAAATTTTTTCTCTCAGAGGGTTGTGAGCCTTTGGAACTCTCTTCCTCAAAAGGTGGTGGAAGCAGAGTCTTTGAATATCTTTAAGGCAGAGCTAGGTAGATTCTTGATTAACCAGGGGGTGAAAGGCTATCGGGGGGTAGGTGGGAATGTGGAGTTGAGGTCACATCAGATCAGCCATGATCTTACTGAATGGCAGGGCAGGGTCAAGGGGCTGAGTGGTCTACTCCTGCCCTAATTCGTATGTTCATATGTATGTTCGTACTATTGTAAGTTTTAGAAGGGGTATTTTGATATTTTAGACTTGTTTTAATTTAGCGATGCACAGCCTAATACTGGAACCCAAACCGCCCTTTTAAACTGTTTGAGTTTGTCAAAGATTTAACCACCGGGCAAAGACTCAGACACCAAATTAGTAAATGGTATCAGAGCTTATTGATTATAAACACATTTTAGAAACTTATCAGCAAATGAATAGAGGGACAATAGAGGAAAAGGTTACTTATCAATGAAATTCTACCAACTCCACACTTTCAAATGGGTGATCAATCCAAGAGAAGTGGACAACAACTTCAACTCCTCACACCGACAGAGAAACTGGCACTGACTCCGAGAAGCACTACACCTTACTGGGATTTCTACTGACAGGGAATCCGCCACTGAAACAGTCCCAGGACTAACCACACTCAGTACTCACCTGTCCCTGAGGTTTGTTGGAAACGACCTTTGCGCTGATAGGAGGACGCTCACCTACCCCCGAAGATCTAAACCGGTTCTTCCATACTTGATTTACATAATAGGAGCAGAGGAATAGGAGAAGGCCATTCAGCCTGTCCAACTTACCCTGCCATTCAATACAATCGTAGCTGATCGAACACTGTCTCCATAACCCTTTACATTATTGTGAATCAGAGATCTATCAATCTCTTTCATAAACATACTCAATGACTGAGCTTTCACGACCCTCTTGGGTAGAGAATTCCAAAGATTCACAACCCTCTTGAGTAAAGAAATTTCTCCTCATCTCAGTCCTAAGTGGCATCTCCCTTATTTTGAAATTGTGTACCCTGGTTTGAGACTCCCCAACCAGGGGAAACATCTTATTGGCATCTACCCTTTCTATTCCTTTAAGTATTTTGTAGGTTTCAATGAGATCACCTCGCATTCTTCGAAACTCGAGAGAATACAGGCCCAGTTTGCCCAATCTCTCTTCATAAGACAGTCCCGCCATCCCCAGAACAAGTCTGATGAACCTTCGTTGCACTCCCTCCATGGCAATAATATCCTTTCTGGGGTAAGGGGACCCAAACTGCACACAGTACTCCAGGTGCGGTCTAACCAAGCTTCTATACAATTGAGGCAACACTTCACTACTCCTGTACTCAAATCCTCTTGCAATAAAGACTAACATTCCATTAGCATTCCTAATAGCCTGCTGCACCTGCATGTTAGCTTTTAGTGACTTATGGACAAGGACACCCAGGTCCCTTTGAACATCTGTACTTTCTATCTCTTATCATTTAGGAAATAATCTGCACGTCTGTTCCTTTTGCCAAAGTGGATAACCTCACATTTTTCCACATTATATTCTATTTGCCATGTTCTTGCCCACTCACTTGTCCAAATCCTCCTGTAGCCACTTTACATCTTCCTCACAACACACATTCCCGCCTAGCTTTGCGAACTTGGAAATATTACATTTGGACCCCACATCAAATCATTGATATAGTAACCAGCTGGGGCCCAAGTACTGATCCTTGCGGTAATTCACGAGTCACAGCCTGCCAACACGAGAGTGCCCCATTTATTCCTACTCTCCGTTTTCTTCCTGTTAGCCAATCCTTAATCCATGCCACTATATTGCCTCCTATCCCATGTGCTTTTATTTTGCTAATCAACCTCCTGTGGGGGACTTCATCAAAAGCCTTCTGAATACCCAAGTTTACTCCCTCCATCAACTCCCCTTTATCAGTTTTGTTAGCAACATCCTCAAAAAACTCCAACAAATTCGTCAAACCTGATTTCCCATTCGTAAATCCATGCTGACTATGCCCAATCAGATCATGATTATCCAAGTATCCATTTATCACATTGTTTATCATACATTCTAGCATTTTCCCTGCTACAGGTGTACGGCTAACTGGTTTGTAGTTCCCTGTTTTCTCTCTCCCTCCCTTCTTAAATAGTGGAGTGACATTTGCTATCTTCCAATCTTCAGGAACCATTCCAGAATCTATAGAATTTTGGAAAATGATCACCAATGCATCCACTATCTCTATAGTAACCTCTTTCAACACTCTGGGATGCAGAATATCAGGTCTGGGGTACTTACCAACTTTCAGACCCATTAATTTCCCCAATACAACCTTCTTACTTATACTAATTTCCTTCAACTCATCATTCTCCCTCGTCCCTTGGTTCTCTAAATCTGGGAGATTTCCTGTATCTTGCTCAGTGAAAACAACAAAGTAATCATTTAGCTTCTCTATTCCCCATTATGAATTCTCCTGACTCTGCCTGCAATAGACCCACATTTGTCTTATCCAAACGCTTCCTTTTTACATACCAATAGAAGCTTTTACAGTACGTTTTTATGTTTTTTTGTTAGATTGCGTTCATATTCTACTCTCCCTTTCTTTGCCAGTTTCTTGGTCTTCCTTTGCTGTATTCTAAAAACCTCCCAATCCTCAGGTTTACTCCTACTTATGTCAACATTAAATGCCTTTTCTTTTAATCTTATATAATCCTTAACTTCCTAACGATGGTTTCTACAATCCTTTTAATATACTCAAGAGATGTTGTAATTCTTTCGAGTACAAACACGTTTCCATCTGTTCCTATTCAGATGAAGTTACATTGTTTCATAGTTTGCCATTGTGAGATTTGAACTCTTGATCTTGGGGTTACAAACCCAGTACCATAACCACTTGGCTATTTAGGCCAAACTCAAGAGATGTTGTAACTCTTTCGAGTACAAACCCGTTTCCATCTGTTTCAGATGCAGTTACATTGTTTCATAGTTTGCCATTGTGAGATTTGAACACTTGATCTTGAGATTACAAGCCCAGTACCATAACCACTTGGCTATTTAGGCCAAGCAAACACGTTTCCATCTGTTCCTATTCAGATGAAGTTACATTGTTTCATAGTTTGCCATTGTGAGATTTGAACTCTTGATAATCTTTTAAATAAATTTGGAGTGTACTCTGTAACTCTTTCGAGTACAAACACGTTTCCATCTGTTTTTTCAGATGAAGTTACATTGTTTCATAATTTTGCCATTGTGAGATTTGAACTCTTGGTCTTAGGGTTACAAACCCAGTACCATAACCACTTGGCTATTTAGGCCAAGCTCAAGAGATGTTGTAACTCCACCTTAGCCGAGTTATTGGAAATAGCTAATTGGTTTATAATTTGTCACTAATGTGCTAAGAGTTAACTCCATTGGTTCTAGCTAATTACACACATTGTCTTAAACTGAAACAATACCGTCCTTTAAGCTATGTCTCTTACCGTGATGTCTTTACAGGTCTCCCATTCAATAAGACAGACTCAACAATCAAGGACAGTGTATGTTCCTGATAGGGAGGGAGTCCAAAGCTTATGGCTTTTCTCTTCCAGCTGTTACAGCACTTTAATTCTTTCATAAGAAATACAGAAATAACATAAAGCAACTTCTAATTAACTACCGATTATTATTTATTATCCTTCAATTACCCGAGTAATTGAGGCACTTACTTCTAATGAAATCATCTGTTTCTAGTCAGTTAAAAACAAAAAACTGTGGATGCTGGAAATCCAAAACAAAAATAAAAATACCTGGAAAAACTCAGCAAGTCTGACAGCATCTACGGAGAGGAACACAGTTAACATTTTGAGTTTGTATGACTTTTCAACAGAACTAAGGAAAAATAGAAAAGAGGTGAAATATAAGCTAGTTTAAGTGGGGGGTGGGGGGTGAGGCAGTGGGTGGGACCAGTAGAGCTGGATAGATAGGCCTATCACTGGCCCTCTATCCAGCTCTACTGGTCCTACCCCCCCCCCCCCAAACCAGATTATATTTCACCTCTTTTCTATTTTTCCTTAGTTCTGTTGAAGAACCATACAGACTTGAAACGTTAACTGTGTTCCTCTCCGCAGATGCTGTGAGACCTGCTGAGTGTTTCTAGTCAGTGACTGCTTCATAACACTGTTTTGGGTTAGTTTGTTGTAAAAGGTTAACAGTATTAACATGGCTTCTTTTTCTGGTCACCTGATGTGAGTATAAAATGGCCAAGTTAAGCAAGCACACTAAAGCCGACTAAAATAAAATATAAAACCTTGGACAGCTTACAAATTTTCCAGAAAGTTTTCTCTGAAATGAACGTTGGTTTTGAACCTGTTTTCTGGTCTCTCCCAGGAGGTAACACAGTCTCGGTTGGACTGGAGAAGTCGATATATTTTACTGCATTTGTGTGGGACAGGCTGGTTGGGCCAGAGGATCTTTTCCTACCTGTAATTTTTCATATGTTCTTATGTTTTATTTCAGTGATTTGAGAAGTTTAAGATCAGGAGTTAGACATGGAAGGGAAATTAACGTGTATCCGATTTGTACATGGATCCTAGTGAGGAACAGATGCAGGAAGAGCTGAATTCTCTAATGGGGGGAAATTACAGTCTGGGGATTGTCACTGGGCTCAGCTACTGACTGGGTGAAATCTCTGAATCACACACCAGGCAGGGCTCAGATACAATGCACAGTCTGCACGTACTCTTCACTTACCCATCATTTTGTACATTTCTATCAGATCCATCAAGCTTGTCTCATCTGGCAGACAGCATCAACTCGCTTGCTGCTGTCCCACCACCTAGGAATGCTGTCTCTTGGAATATGACCATTTCAGGAAAACTCTCGGCAATTTCTCCCCTACTCCCTGAGGCTCCAGGAGAGTTACATTCCAATGGAACATAACCTCGAACTCCCTGGAACTGACAACGTTCTCTCAGCAAATGGTCACATTTTCATTGAAGAGACTGGAGTGACCTCAATTTCACCTCATGTTGCCGATGTTTCTACCAGAACATGACGACTCTGTGACAAGTCGTCCCATCTTGTATCTATCAGCCAGGCTGTCAAAGCTCAGATAGCCAGGCAGTGAATGACAGAACACTGAAGTCAAGTCTTGCTTCATTTCTCAGCTTTTATTTACTGATTCCATACCAAGAACAACAGCACTCTTTCAGTCTGCTCCTACATCTGGATAGAAGGCACCAGCTGTTGCTGCTAATATCCTGAAAGCCTCAATCAAATCACCAGTCGACATTCTAAACCCCAGGGAATACAGCCCAAGCTGAAAGTGTTAATCTTGTTCTGTTATCTAAAGTTTCACATCCTTCCCCAACATTTGCCCCTGACAATGTGAACAAGGGGTTATGTTTTTCCAAGCATACGGTTCAAACCAATTCTGCCTGCCCATGTGGTTTAAGCAGGGTTGCTGTATTATGGTAATCCCCAGGATGTTGTTAGTTGGGGATTCAGTGATTGTAATGCCGTTGAACATCAAAGGGCGATGGTTGGATTCTCTCTTGTTAGAGATGGTCGTTGCCTGACACTTGTGTGGTGTGAATGTTACTTGCCACTTGTCAGCCCAAGCCTGGATATTGTCCAGGTCTTGGACATGGACTGCTTCAGTATTTGAGGAGTCACGAATGGTGCTGAACATTGTGCAATCATCAGTGAACACCCCCATTTCTGACCTAATGATGGAAAGTAGGTCATTGTTGAAGCAGCTGAAGGTGGTTGGGCCGAGGACACTACTCAGAGGAACTCCTGCAGTGATGTCCTGGAGCTGAAATGACTGACCTCCAACAACCACAACCATCTTCCTTAGTGCTAGGTATGACTCCAACCAGCGGAGAGCTTTCTCCCTGATTCCCACTGACTCCAGTTTTGCTTGGGCTCCTTGATGCCACACTCAGTCAAATGCTGCCTTGATATCAAGGGCAGTCACTCTTACCTCACCTCAGGAGTTCAGCTCTTTTGTCCATATTTGAACCAAGGCTGTAATGAGGTCAGGAGCTGAGTGAACCCAAACTGGCCATCAGTGAGCAGGTTCTTGCTAAGCAAGTGCCGCTTGATAGCAGTGTTAATGGTGCCTTCCATTACTTTACTGATATCGAGTGTAGACTGATGGGACAGTAATTGGCTGGGTTGGATTTGTCCTGCTATTTGTGTACAGGAGAATAACTGGGCAATTTTCCACATTGCCGGGTAGATGCCAATGTTGTATGCCAATTTTGATGCTAATGGAGTGTCATTCTCAGTGCTCAAGTCTCTGGAGTGAGACTTGAACTGATAACCTTCTGACTCGGAGACCAGAGTGCTAACTAAGCCACAGCTGAAAATAACATAATACTTCTTCCTTGAACAGAGGACCGAACAATCCCCATCCACCAGCACTCTCGTCCGTCTGGCTGAACTTGTTCTCTCACCGAACAATTTCTCCTTAAACTCACCTCTCTTCCTCCAAATAAAAGGTGTGGCCATGGATACCCACATGGGCCCCAGTTATGCCTGTCTCTTTATGGGGTATGCGGAACATTTCTTGTTCCGGTCCGACTCTGGTCCCCTTCCACAACTCTTTCTCCAGTACATTGATGACTGTTTTGGTGCCGCTTCATGTTCTCGTCTGCATCTGGAAAAATTTATTAACTTTGCTTCCAATTTCCACCCCTCCATCATTTTCACATGGTCCATCACTGACACTTCCCTTCCTTTCCTTGACCTCTCAGTCTCAATCTCCAGTGATAGACTATCTACCAATATTCATTACAAGCCCACCGACTCCCATAGCTACCTCGACTGCAGCTTCTCACACCCTGCTTCCTGTAAGGACTCCATCCCATTCTCTCAGTTCTTTGCCTCCGTCATATCTGTTCTAATGATGCCACTTTCCAAAGCAGTTCTTCTGACATGTCTTCCTTCTTCCTTAACCAAGGTTTTCCACCCCTGGTGGTTGACAGGGCCCTTAACCCTGTCCGGCCCATCTCCCGTGCATCCGCCCTCACACCTTCCTCTTCCTCCCAGAACCATGATAGGGTCTCCCATGTCCTCACTTTTCACCCCACTAGCCTCCGCATTCAAAGGATCATCCTCCGCCAATTCCAGCATGGTGTCACAACTGAACACACCTTCTATTCATCAGCGCCCCCCCCCACCCCGGCGGCATTCCGTAGGGACCATTCCTCCGGCACACCCTGGTCCACTCCTCCATCACCCCCTACACCTCAACCTCCTCCCACGGCACCTTCCCACGCAACCGCAGAAGGTGCAACACCTGCCCCTTTACTTCCCCTCTCCTCACCGTCTAAGGGCCCCAACACTCCTTTCAAGTGAAGCAGCATTTCACTTGCACTTCCCTCAATTTGGTCTACTGCATTCGCTGCTCCTAATGCGGTCTTCTCAACATTGGAGAGACCAAACACAGACTGGGTGACCGCTTTGCGGAAAATCTTTGGTCTGTCCGCAAACATGACCCAGACCTTCCTCTCACTTGCCATTTCAACACTCCACCCTGCTCTCATGCCCACATGTCCGTCCTTGGCCTGCTGCAATGTTCCATTGAAGCTCAACGCAAACTGGAGGAACAGCACCTCATCTTCCGACAAGGCACTTTACAGTCTTCTGGACTGAATATTGAGTTCAACAATTTTAGATCATGAGCTCTCTCCTCCATCCTCACCCCCTTTTTGATCCCCTTTTTTCTAATAACTATTACTTTTTTTATATTTTTTTTTCTTTTCCCACCTAGTTCTATTATTATTTTTAAAATTTATTTCCATCCATTGTTTTATCTCCAACTTTCAGCCTATTTCAATCCCTTCCCCCCACCCCACCCCCTCTAGGGCTATCTGTACCTTGCTCGTTCTGCTTTCTACCCTTAATGTCCCCATTAGCACATTCCTCAGCTAATATCACCACCGTAAACACCCCTTTGTCCTTCTGTCTATGACATATTTGGCAATCTCTCCTTTGCCTCCACCTATCACTGGCCCTGTATCCTGCTCCACCTGTCCCACCGCCCCCCCCACCCACCCAAACAGCTAATATTTCACCACATTTCTATTTCTCTTCAATTTTGATGAATAGTCATACGGACTCGAATCGTTAACTGCATTCCTCTCCACAGATGCTGTCAGATCTGCTGAGTTTTTCTAGCTATTTTTGTGTTTGTTTCAGATTTCCAGCATCCACAGTATTTTGCTTTTAACATAATATTTCTGTTGTATTACATTCAGTTTCAAAGGGGTTAAGTCCCAAGGCTGTATCCAGAAAGCTTTTCCCCCTGTAAACTGGCAGCCTGAGAGTTTGACTCGATTTAAAGTGGTAACTAGTTAGAGCTACAGCTGTCAGTGTTGTCTTTGTGATTGGGTTCCTGAAGTTGTGAAAGGTGGTAAAGTCCCTGGTGTCAGGAGAAATGAAGCTGATGGAGAAAGTGGGTAGACTCCAGGAGTGTGGAACAACCTACAGACTCGGTACTGATAGAGGATCCCCACATCAAGCAAAAACCTAATATTCTAAATCCAACTAACTCAAACAGCCACACTGCAGAACAACCTGGTATTCCTCAGACAAAAACAGAATTACCTGGAAAAACTCAGCAGGTCTGGCAGCATCGGCGGAGAAGAAAAGAGTTGATGTTTCGAGTCCTCATGACCCTTCAACAGAACTGGTATTCCTCAGTGTTACTGGTCAGCAGTGCACCCTCCCACCACTAGATGCACTGTGTCTGGAGGACTCTTCCCTTCACCCCCCGATTTGTCTGGGTCTTGCTCCTGAACACAGCATGCGATGACATGAAGGTCAGTAATACAGGAGCATCTGAGTGTGTAAGGCAGGTGAGTATTGATTGTGATCCGGGTGTGACTGACCCGGGTTAGTTGGTATTGTTCATGATTCTCTCTCTTTAGATTTCCCTCTCTCCTTTAAATCTTCTGTTATCACCCCTCTCCTCACAAAACCGTCTCCCTCCATTCTCACAAACTACCGTCCCATCTCCAACCTCCCTTTCCTCTCCAAAGTCCTTGAATGTGTTGACGTCTCCCAAATCCTGAAATGGAAGGTCTAGAAAGAGGTGCAGGGTGAGGGGTAGAGCAAGGGGTCAGGCACAAAATGTGATAGCAGGCGAGGGGGCAAGAGGCCAACAGAGAGGTCTGGCGAGGAGTGAGAGTCACCTGATAAGTTGCTCCCCCAGTCACAGAGTCAATCTTTTCACGCCTGACCTCAGTTTGCTCTACTGTGCCCCTTCTTTCCTGTCTATGTACTGATCCCACCACTGCACGTCATCGCTGCCTTGGATGCTGTGGGCCTTCCTCTTCTGATCTGCTGTCAAACGCATCTGAGGCTACACATCCCACACTGAAGTCGTCAGTTTGAAAGCCTCCGAGGATGAAGAATGCTATTCCCACACTAGAAATCTCTGTCAAATGTTTACCAGGGGAACTGAGACAGCAGCTGCAATAAATGAGGTTTTATTCAGATGGGACAATGACAAGTTTAAATTCCCACCTGATCTGCTGCTCAAAGTTGCCTTTGTTTCACTGGTCAGTTTCCCAAGCTTCTGGAAACTCATGTTGCTCCAGAAATATTTCGATTGGCTTTGAGAGACGTCAATCAGAGAGCCCACCCACTCTGCCCAATCTCTCCTCTTCCTCTTCCACAGCTGGTTCACTTCCTGCAGGGACTGAAAACCAAGTGAAGAGATGGTGAGTGAAGGAACAGAATTTATAATAATTACATCACATAATATCCGCACTAATGTTCAGGCAGTCTGACTATCCTGTGGGGAATCAGGTATGGAAATGCCCCTTATGCTGTGTGAGAAGATCCAGCTGAGAGAGCTGTTTACTGGGTGCTTTGTGCTGAACTGTTTGACTGGAGCTGTGTGTTGGATATTGAGTGTGTTTATTGAAAGCATTTCCCTTCTGATTTACAGGCTGAGTTTTGTTGAAGGGTCATTACTGAATATGAGAAGGTGAGGTGTAATTATCTGGCAGGTGCAGAGTGTCTGAGGATTCTTACTGATTTCCTATTGTTGAGTCCTGTGTGTGTGTTGGGAGCTGGTTATTATCCTGTGGACTGTGATTGGTCAGTTCTGTCTGTGTGTTGTGATCTGGATGTTTCCCGTCTCTTCAAATAAATCCAAGACCTCCCCACCACCTTTCACCCCCCCACCCACCCCCATCTCTGTAACCTCCTCAGAAAAGAAAGAAAAGACTTGCATTTACATGGAGCCTTTCACAACCACCAGATGTCCCAAAGGTCTTTACAGCCAATGAAGTACTTTTGAAGTGTGGTCACAGTTGTAATGTAGGAAACGTGGCAGCCAATGTGAGCATAGCAAGCTCCCAAACTTTGTTAACACACATGCAAAGCACCTTGGGACATTGAAATATGTTAAATGTGCTATATAAATGCAAGTTTTCTTGTCTATTGTCCTGTAAAAAGTCAGAAATTGGCCAAGCATTCAGTGGGAGCAGTATGATTTCTCCTCATGGTTCACTATCCTACTGCCCCTTGCTATGGTTTGTCTACCAGTGAAGGAGCAGACTCATTGTAAAGGGACTTCGGGTTATAACTTATAACTAGCAGCAGAGCAGGGTAGGAATGGCTGCACACTAGTTCAAACTCAGTGTGTCGAGGAGCACTGAAGGATGCACCTTCGGGCTTCAGTCCCCCTCCCTGCATGGGTGGGGGGGTGGTGTTGAGGGTAGTTCCTGATCTCAGCCCAGATAGAGAGGAGGCAGTGGACAGAGAGGCAAGTGGCAGAAAGGCTGCCACTGCTGCTCTTGACATGTCCATCTACTGGTTTGATGATCATCATAGATTAAGGGATGTGCCGGGCTGTGAGATTGTGGTGGACTACAATCCTGCTGCTGCTGATGGCTCACTGCACCTCATGGACACCCAGTTTTGGGATCTGCCATTAGTCTACCTCCCTAGTGATGATTTAACACGATGAAGTACTCATTCATCAGTTGGGAGAGGATAGGTCATTTTTCGTGAACTTGTTTGACTTAAAGCCATGGGACTGCATCCTGCCAGTGGGATGGGACATACCCAGGGATGGTGACGGAGGAGTCTGGGATGTTTCCAGATTGATACAATTCAGTGAGTATCACTGCTACTTGACCAGTCTGTGGGGCAGCTCTCCTCACTTGGGTACTTGTCCTCAGACCTTGGTAAGAGAGAGTTTGCAGATTTCACTGGGCTGAGATCATCTTAATCTTATTCTGACACAATGCCAGGATTGTCCAGATCTATCTGATTTTCTTCTTATTATTGGACTTTGTAGTGATTTTTTATCATTTGTTTGCTTGGCCACTTCAGAGGGCAGTTAAGAGTCAACCATGTTGTGTGGGACTGGAGTTACATGTAGACCAGACCAGGCAGTTGTAGCAAGTTCCCTTTCCTGAAGGACAAATTTTGGGTTTTTAGGACAACCTGAAAGTTTTCTTGTTTGTTTTAAAGTTTTATTTCACTAATTCAGAGCACAGCATAGAGTAGCTGAGGTTGTTTTTTATTTGTTCATGGAATGTGGGCATCACTGGCTAGGGCCACATTTATTGCCCACCCCTAATTGCATTTGAAGGGTCAAGCACATTGCTGTGGATCTGGAGTCACACGTAGGCAGATTTCCTTCCATAAACGACATGAGTGAACCAGATGGATTTTTACGACAGTAGTTTCATGGTCATCAAGATGTTTATTGAATTCAAATTCCACCATCTGCCGTGGTTATTCGAACCCGGACCCTCAGAACATTACCCTAGGCCTCTGGATTACAAGTCCAGCAACAATACAACTATGTCACCACCTTCCCTTACTATGCCGCTGCCTCCCCTTAGCATAGATACCTTTCAGGGGAAACAAGATAAGCACCATGAGGGGGAAAGGAACAGAAGGATACACTGGTCGGCTGAGATGAAGAGAGGTGAGAGGTGGCTCATGTGAAGCACAAACACCAGCATGGACCAGTTGGGCCGAATGACTTGTTTCTGCACTGTAATTCTATGTATGTAACTTTCTGTGGTTGGATTTGAATTCTCAATCTCTGGATTGTTAATCCAACGTCATAGCAATTTGGCTGCCATACCTGGAGATACAGTTATTGAAATGTCTTATAATGTCTTCTTTAAAGGTTTTACCTGACGACCTTGGCCTTTCCCAAAAGCCTGGGCGGAGGACAGAAAGTAGCCACATTATCTGCTCCTGGTCACTATCCAGTGTCCCTGCTGGAAACAGAGGGTGTGTGACAGTTAAGTGAGGAAATAGAAAGGACTTGCATCTGATCCCCCACACAGGGGAATAGCAGACTGGTACTCACTGTGGAACAGTCTCTAACTGAGGAGTCAGCCCCTTCAGCAAAGGAGGAGAGGGAGTTGGATGAAATCATGTTTCCTTTTCCTTTTTTACAGAAGGATTGCACCGTACTACACCAGAGAATACAGACAGGATAGACACCGCAGGTAGATCCTGACCGTCATCCAGGGAACAGCTGCACAACTGTGGGAAGACATCCAGTCCCTTCGCAGCGTTGCTTAACACAGAGAAGGTTGGACAGTGAAACCATCATCTAGAAATCGGTCGGATCTGGGGAGCTTTGACATATCATCAGATCTGGAACTGGTCAGTGGTGTGGAACCTTCCATCAGAACCAACACTTCTGAAGGTTCGGCTGTGGATGATCAGTCAGGGTGAGGCTGGTGAGTGGGCTGCAATTGTGGTGAGAGATTCAATCATTCATCAAGCCTCATGAACAGCTGACTCATTCCTACCGGTGAGACGCTGTTCAAGTGTGAGGTGTGTGTGGACATCTTCACAGGCTCATATGGTGTCTGCACACGCTAGGTGTATCTTTGAACAGCCACATGGAAGAGAAACCATTGAAGAATGAGATGTGTGACGAAGACTTCACCCAGTTATCGAAACTCATGAGACACCAATGCACCAACACTGGGGAGAACATGTTCAGTTGTGAGGTGTGTGACAAACCAATCACAGAGTCAGCATATCTCCTGGTCCATCAGAGAATCCACACAGGGGAGACACCCTTCAATTGTGGGATTTGCAATAAAGCTTTTCCAACATCTACGAGACTCCTGATACACCAGAGGATTCACACAGGGGAGAAACACTTCAGTTGTGATGTTTGTGAGAAGGCTTTCACCCACTCCTCTGATCTGCTGAGGCACCAGAGGATTCACACAGGGGAGAGGCCATTCACGTGTGATGTGTGTGACAAGTCATTCTCACAGTTAGGGAACCTTCGTACCCACCAACGCATTCACACAGGGGAGAAACCATTCACGTGCGATGTTTGTGATAAAGCTTTTGTGTCGTCCTCGACCCTACTGATACACCAGAGGATTCACACAGGGGAGAAACCCTTCAGGTGTGAGGTTTGTGACAAGGCTTTCACCCGTTCCTCTGTTCTCCTGAGACACCAGAGAATTCACACTGGGGAGAAACCATTCCGGTGTGAGGTCTGTGAGATGGCTTTCACCCGCTCCTCTGAGCTACTGATGCACCAGAGGATTCACACGGGTGAGAAACCCTTCACATGTGAAGTGTGTGACAAATCATTCTCAAGGTCATCGGATCTCTGCGCACACAAACGTATTCACACAGGGGAGAAACCCTTCAAGTGTGAGATGTGCAACAAAGCCTTCACATGGTCATCGCCGCTTGTGAAACACCGACGCATCCACACTGGGGAGAAACCATTCAAGTGTGAGGTGTGCAACAAATCGTTCTCGCAGTCATCATACCTCCTGATCCATCAGAGGGTCCACACAGGGGAGTAACTGTCAAGTGTGAAGTTTGTGATAAACGTATTGTAAAGTCTTCGACCCTGCTGGTTCACCAGAGAATTCACAAGTGGCAAACTCCGTGATGTTTGTGACCAGGCTTTCACCCAATCCTCTGATTGAAGCCCCATGGATTCACACAGGGGAGAAACCATTCAGGTGTAAGGTACGTGATAAGGCTTTCGCACAGTCAGTGTATCTCCTGGTCCATCAACACACAGACACACAGGGGAGAAACCCCATCAGTGTGATGTATGTAATAAAATTTGGACTACAGATGTTCAACAAGGTGACTCATCACCATCTTCTCAAAGACAGTTTGGGATGAGCAACATATGCTGGCCTTGCCAGTGACACTCAGATCCAATTAAAATGAAAGAGTTAGAAGAAAAGTAAAAACAAAGACAACACAAGTCCCTCATGTATGGAGCAGTTGTCATTACCACACTCCTAAACTGCTGTGAAACCCGGACTGTGTATGAGCGGCACTTAAGAGCATTAGGGAGAATCCATCAGCAATGTCTCTGCTGAATCCTGCGGACTCAATGGGAGGAGCTTCGAACAAATGCCAGCGTCCTTCTTGAAGCCAGGTCCACAAGCGCTTCAGAAAATGTCCTGCAGAAACAGCTTCGATAGACTGGCCACTGTGTGCGGATGGCCAAAAACAGTCTGTCCCACCAGGTCAACATTCCAGGGGAGGACAAAGTAAACACTTCAAAGACACTCTGAAACTCTCAATGAAGCAGGCAGATTTGACCTCAACGATTGGGAGGAGCTTGCTGCCAATCATTCAGAATGGGGTTACTTCAAGCTGCATCTCACTTTGAGTCCAAACTCCATAATGAGGAGGCAGAGCAGTGGCAGAGAAGGAAGGAAAAGAATCCAGATCCCACTACTCTGTGCTTCGGATCCCACAATCCCATGCTCCGTATCCCACTATCCCGTGGGACATTCTGCCCCATGTGCACAGAGAGCTGTGGGTCGAGAATCAGCCTTATCATTCACATAAAGGGCCATGGCAGAAACCATGCTGAGTAGACGTCATCCTCAAAGCAAGGGAGAGCTGATGAGGAAGACAGGATGACTGAAAGTTTGGTCAAAGAGGTGGGATTTAAGTCAGAAGAGAGAGATAAATATGCAGAGGTTTAAAGAGGGAATTCAGGCTCCATGCTCATGAAGACACAACCGTCAAGGGTGAAGGGAAGGAAGTGGGGCGGATGTACTAAAGGCCAGAATTGGAGGAATGCAGAGATCTTGGAGGGAGACGGGGCTAGAGGTGACAAAGATAGGGAGGGGTGAGTACTATGGAACATTTTGCACTTGAGCATGAGAATTTTAAATTGGAGGCGCTGGGAGACTGGGAACCAGTGTAGGTCAGCGAGCACAAGGGTGATAGGTGTGTGAGTTAGGATAGAGACCACAGAGTTTTAGCTGACCTGAAGTTTATGGAAGGTGGAAATGGGAACCTGGACAGGAAAGCATTGGAATGGTCTAGTCTAGTCTAGAAGCAACAACACATGGATGAGGGTTTCAACAGCAGATGGACTAATGCGAGGTGGGGGTGTTGGAAATGGGCGATGTTACAGAGGGAAATGGATAATCTTTGTGATGGAGAGGGTATGGGGTCGGAAGCTCAGTTGGACGTTGAAGAGGATGACACTGACCAATTGTTGTTGGAGATGAGAGTGGAGAGGGCAATGGAGAGGAATTTAATGAATGTAGGAACTGGAGTAATCCCTTGAGCCAGTTAACCCATTCCATCAGATCATGGCTGATCTGTACCTTACCTGCCTGGGGTCTGTAACCCTTAATCCCCTTGTCTAACAATAAACCTATCAATCTCAGGTTTGAAATTTTCAATTGACCCTCAGCCTGAACAGATTTTTGTGGAGAGAGAGTTCCAGATTTCCAGTCCCCTTTTTGTGAAGAAGTGTTTGCTGACATCACCCCTGAACAGCCCAGCTGGAATTTTAATGTTTTGCCCCCTTGTTCTGGACTCTCCCACCATAGGAATAGTTTCTCTCTAACTACTCGATCAACTCGTTTAGTCATCTTAAACACCTCAATTAGATTACCCCTTAGTTTTCTACATTCAAGGGAATGCAAGCTCAGTTTGTGCAACCTGTCCTCGGAATTTAACCCTTTTAGCCCCAGGAACGTTCCGGTGAATCTACGCTGCACTCCCTCCAAAGCCAAAATATCCTTCCTGAGGTGCGGAGTCCAGAGCTGAACACAGTCCTCCAGATATGGTCTAAACAGAGCTCTGTACAGCTGGAATGTAAGTTCCACTAGGACACAGTTGGTTTTGGAGAGATGTTGTGGGTTATCTTTTCTCTTCAGGATGGTCCTGGAATAATGAGCAGTTTTGGCAGAGGAAAGCAGGACCACAAGAGCTTGATGTGGTCCAGTCAGATCTGGTGATGGATGGCTAAACCAGTTGTGTACCAGATATGCTCAAATCTTCACCCCTTGGAGTAGAGAAGCAGGGAGATCAACCAGAAAGCAAAAGGGTAAAGGTGATTTTGGGAACATGGGTGTAGAAGGTGGATATGAGGGAGCGGTTAAACCAGATTCATGGCTACAGAAGCATTGTGGTGAATGGAGGGTCAAAGGGCAGAGAGTTGGGAATTAGTAAGCGCTGTCCAACTCACCTGGGGGAAGAATGTCTTCCAGGAATGGAAACTGATTGATCCATGGACCCATGTGACCACTGGATCTCCGTAACCATTGGTGGGTTTGTATGTTGGAAACGAACTCCATCCTGTGTCACTAAAGGTCGGTGTCATTTCTGACCATCAGAATTGGGAGCCAGACTAAAACACAGGGATTTTAAAGAAACTTCTGTCTGTAGTACTCTGAGAGAGTTTCCCCTGATGTGAGTGCGTGTGTGTTAGTAAAGTGAGCCAACTTTCAGGAATGGGTATGGGGTAGAATCAGATCCTGCTTTAGTTGGTGATGTAAATTATAGACAGATCCTCTTCAGGTGACAGCTGTTTGACTAAAATGTTGGGGAATGTTTGTGCTCTCCTGTCTAGGAGGACGACTATCCTGAGTATGGTGAGGGAGTGGGGGTGAGTCTCTACAGACCGGAGTTCCCTCAGCCTATCATACCTCAATGTAATAACAGTGTGATATGTTCACCTTACACTCTTCCAAGATTCATTTCACATTGAGCAACAGATTTTGAGTCATTTTCAAATGCTTTGTTATTTTGGTTGTTTTAATGTTTGATGTAAGCTGAATATTGTGTTGTTATTTGTCTGCTGTTTAATCAATCTTTTGGATAGATTTGAAACTCACAATAAATTCATCTTTTTTTAAACTTAACCCAAACCACCTGATTTGTCAGCATGGTGTGTTCCTATTCACTGAAACACTCGGGAACCTACAGTAAGAATCCTGTACACAATCTATTGGTCAAGGTCACTGTGGCTGGTATACTTTCTCCATCAATGGGTTTATAATTTCCAGTTCACAGGAAGCATAACGTCTCCCTGACGAAGAGAGAGTTGTATTTATATATCAACTTTCACAAACTTGGCAGTAGCCACTATTGTAATTTAGGAAACTAGCAGCTAATTTGTGCACAGCAAGCTCCCACAAACATCTGTGTGATGATGACCAGATAATCTGTTTTTGTAATGTTGATTACGGGGTCCATATTGACCAGGACATCAGGGATAACTCCCTTGCTCTTCTACAACACAATGTCATGAGATCTTTTCCATTCACCTGAGAGGAAAGATGGGCCCTTGGTTTAACTCATCTGAACGATGGTACCTCTTACAGTGCAGCACTCCCTCAGTACTGCACTGGAATGGCTGCCTCAGTGCTCAAGCCTCTAGAGTGAACCCATAACCTTCTGACTCAGTGCTAACTAAGTCACAACTGATAAAAACTTATCATATTCCTGTTGTATTAGATTCAGTTTCTAAAGGGTTAAGTCCCAAGGCTGTATACAGAATGCTCTTCCCCCTGTAAAGTGGCAGCCTGAAAGTTTGATTTGATTTAAAGTGGTAACTAGTTAGAGCTGCAGGTGTCAGTGTCGTCTTTATGTCTGGGTTCCTGAAGCTGTGAAAGGAGGTAAAGTCCCTGTGTCAGCTGGAATGGACGTTTTAAGGGATTGTCTTCGATCAGTACTGTTGATTAACCATTCTGCTTTCATTCACTCATGAAAGTTCTATTGTTTAGGCACAGTTCTAACAGTCTGTCAGGAATAAAACTTGAGGAATAACCCACTCTTCCCAGGAAACTCAGTGTTAATTTAGTGAGGTTTTTGAGCTTGCTTTCAAATCCCTCCATGGCCTCTCCCCTCCCTATCTCTGTAATCTCTTCCAACGTCTCTGTCCTGCACTGGAGTGTCAGCCACGATTGGTCCTGGAGTGGGACTTGAACCCACAAACCTTTGACTCAGGGAGCAAGGTTGTGAGTTGAAGTCCAATTCCAGATGGATTTTTTTTTATATTCGTTCATGCGGTGTGAGCATCACCGGCTGGGCCAGCATTTATTGCCCATCCCTAATTGCCCTTGAGAAGGTGGTGGTCAGCTTCCTTCTTGAACTGCTGCAGTCCATGTGGTGTAGGTACACCCACAGTGCTGTTAGGGAGGAAGTTCCAGGATTTTGGCCCAGTGACAGTGAAGGAACAGCGATATAGTTCCAAGTCAGGATGGTGAGTGATTTGGAGGAGAACTTCTAGGTGGTAGCGTTCCCATCTGTCTGCTGCCCTTGTCTTTCTTGATGGTGGTTGTCATGGGTTTGGAACATGCTGTCGAAGGAGCATTGGTGAGTTCCTGCAGTGCATCTTATAGCTGGTACACGCTGCTGCTATTGTGTGTTAGAGGTGGAGGGGGTGAATGTTTGTGGATGGTGTGCCAATCAAGCAGGGCTGCTTTGTCTTGGAAGGTGTCCAGCTTCTTCAGTGTTGTAGGAGCGGCACTCTTCCAGACAAGTGGGCAGTATTCCATCACACTCCTGACCTGCGCCTTGTAGATGGTGGACAGGCTTTGGGGAGTTAGGAGGTGAGTTACTTGATTATTCCGTGAACATACATTAAAGTTGTCAGGGCCATACGAATAATTCTTGAGGTCCTGGACTCTCATTAGAAACATTGCTCCAAAATCCACTGTGGTTTATTAAAATGAGTGAAGAAATTATCCTGTCGATGTTTACACACTGCACTGATGATGATCACAATGTACCACCCTTAAATAAAACTGCTTCAATTGGTCTCGTATAATTTTTTAAAAAATGTTTGCTTTCGTAAAACTCCTTGACAAATATGTAACAGCTTCAGGTTCTGCAATAGGTCATGGACAAGAGTTTACACAAGTTTGTGTGGGTTTCACTCTGACTGAAATTGACCGTATCAGGATGTCAAGTTTAAACTGAACTTTTGTGATCTTTAGCTCTGGTTTATGAAACATCACCCAGGAAGCTGGTGCCAACCACAGAAATGACCACGGCCCCAGATGGGAATAATGAGAGTGGTGAGTTTCTGCCGATTGCGCCTGTTTGAGGCGGCTCTTCAAATTACACTCAGAGTTTTTGGGCATTCAGACACCAACAGTCAGTCATGTTCATGACTCCAGTCTACATGTTGTGGTCAGCAATTATTTCAGCAAACTACAGCCCACAGATAATAGTTTATTTCAGTTGTGTCACATAACCAGGAGAAATAGTTAAAAATGCTCAGTAATATTGTAAGGAGTTTCTGCTTTATGTTTTCATTTATGATAGAGATTTCAAATAGTTAACTTTCTCTGTAACCCTGTTACCCTTAAAATACTGGAGGAAGAGAGATAGGAAAGATAGAGAGAGAGATAGAGAGGATTGAGGAGTTGGTGATTAGGGACAAGGTCCATCCCTTCCTTCCGAGGCTGATGCTACCATTTGATGCAATACACATTGAGGAGGAGATGTTGTTTATTGATGCCTGTGTCTCTCTGAGGCAGCTCACAGAGGGAAGCTAGTGGGATGTTGAAGAATTGTTTCAGGTACTGGCTACACCTGGGGGTGGATCACAGTATTCCCCAGAGAGAGAGTAAACGGTCACAATCATCCTGGTGTACTGCACACTGAACAATATCATTCTCAAACAAGGCCTAGACTGGGACAGTCCAGGAGAGGAACTGGGAGACACGAACAGACCAGGACGTCCCGGGAGAGGAACCAGACCAGGTGAATGTTGAGTCTCAGAAATTGGTGCTGAGAGGAGCTGAACCTCCACATGAGGCAACCCCAGGATAGGGCAGGGCTGTCGGGACATGGGGCATATACTCACACAATGAGTCTCACCTCATGCCCGACTGGGCTGTCCTCCTAGATGGAGTCTAACAAAACCAGGACACTGATTCAGAGATTCAGAATCTGGGGCTAAATGGAGAGAAGATGTTCCCACTTGTGTGGGGGAATCTAAAACTAGGGCCCAGAAATATAAGATGGTCAATAATAAATCCAATGAGGGATTCAGGAGAAACTTCTTTCCTGAGAGAATGATTAGAATGGGAACTTGCTACCACAGGGAATGGCTGAGGCAAATAGTTTCGATGTATTTGATGGAAAGCCAGGTGAGTCCATGAGGGAGAAAGGAATAAATCTGCTGATAGGGTGAGATAAAATAGGTAGGGAGTAAGTTCATGTGAAACATAAGCACTAGTAGAAAGCAGATGGGCCGAATGGTCTGTTTCTGTGTTTGAAAAACTAGAATCAAATGAAAAATGCTGGAAATACTCAGTAGGTCAGGCAGCATCTGAGGAGAGAAACAGTTAATATTTCAACTCGAGATGACCTTTCATCAGAAACTAAGTTAGATGTTAGGTGGCTCTTCCTTTTAACAGAGAAAACCCCCCACTCTCACCAGCATTGGTACACCCCCCACCACAGCCACACTCTCACCAGCACCATTTCTCCTCTCTCACCATGCCTTCCCTCTCTTTCACAGCCTCTGCCTCCCAATCCTCTTTGTCAATTCTACTCACAGCAGCATTGCCCCCACCACATCTCCTCGCTGGGTTGTATGGTCGATTTTATTTCCCCAATCTCCGCGTCATAGTCACTCCCAAAGCACAGAGTAATTCCCAAGTCACAGTGTTACTAGTTGAGCAAAGACTGAATCCAGAGCACAGAGACACTCCCAAAATCACTCCCTGAATCTGAGTTTCACTCCCTGAATCTGAGTTTCACTCCCTGAGGCAGACTGTTAATCCTCAAGTCAGATTTATTCCTAGAGACACAGTAACTCCCAAAGTACTGGATCAATCTCCTCCCTCACTCTCTTCTCTGTTCTTCTCTCCTGTGTGCCCCTCCTTCCTATGACCCCTCTCTCCAATGCCCCCCTCTCCTGTGCCTGTGCTGATCCCACCACTGCACATCATCGCTGCCTTGGATGCTGTGGGTCTTCCTCTTCTGATCTGCTGTCAAACACATCCATAGAACCATAGAACACCACAGCACAGAAAACAGGCCATTCGGCCCTTCTAGTCTGTGCCGAAATATTATTCCACTAGTCCCATTGACCTGCACCTAATCTATAACCCTCCAGACCTCTCCCATCCATGTATCCAATTTATTCTTAAAACTTAAGAGTGAGCCCGCATTTACCACGTCAGATGGTAGCTCGTTCCATACTCTCACCACTCTCTGAGGTGAAGAAGCTCCCCCTAATGTTCCCCCTAAACCTTTCCCCTTTCACCCTAAAGCCATGTCCTCTTGTGTTTATTTCTCCTAATCTAAGTGGAAAGAGCCTACTTGCATTTACTCTGTCTATACCCCACATAATTTTGTAAACTTCTATCATATCTCCCCTCATTCTTCTACACTCCAAGCAATAAAGTCCTAACCTGTTTAATCTTTCCCTGTAACTCAACTCCTTAAGACCCGGCAACATCCTAGTAAATCTTCTCTGCACTCTCTCAATCTTACTGATATCCTTCCTGTAGTTAGGCGACAGAACTGCACGCAATACTCCAAAGTTGGCCTCACCAATGTCTTCCACAACCTCACCATAACATCCCAACTCCTGTACTCAATACTTTGATTTATGAAGGCCAGTATGCCAAAAGCTTTCTTTCCAACCTTGTCTACCCGTGACGCCACTTTCAGGGAACTACGTATCTGAACTCCCAGATCCCTTTGTTCCTCCGCACTCCTCAGTACCCTACCATTTACTGTGTATGTCCTACCTTGGTTTGACCTTCCAAAATGTAACACCTCACACTTTTCCGTATAAATTCCATTTACCATTTTCTGGCCCATTTTTCCAGTTGGTCCAAATCTCTCTGCAAGCTTTGAAAGCCTTCCTCGCTGTCCACAACGCCTCCAATCTTAGTGTCATCAGCAAACTTGCTGATCCAATTCACCACATTATCATCCAAATCATTGATATAGACAAAAAACAACAATGGTTCCAGCACAGATCCCTGAGGCACACCCCTAGTCACAGACCTCCAGTCTGAGAAGCAATCATTCACTACCACTCTCTGTCTTCTCCCACACAGCCAATTTCGAATCCAGTTTACAACCTCTCCATGGATACCAAGTGTCTGAACCTTCTGAACTAACCTCCCATGTGGGACCTTGTCAAAGGCCTTACTAAAGTCCATGTAGACAACATCCACAGCCTTTCCTTCATCTAATTTCTTGGTAACCTCCTTGAAAAACTCTACAAGGTTCATTAAACACGACCTACCACGCACAAAGCCATGCTGACTATCCTTAATCAGCCCTTGGCTGTCCAAATAATTATATATCCAATCTCTCAGAACACCTTCCAATAATTTACCTACTACTGACGTCAGGCTCACTGGCCTGTAATTACCCGGTTTACTTTTGGAGCCTTTTTTAAACAACGGAACAACATGAGCTACCCTCCAATCCTTCGGCACCTCACCCGTGGCTAAGGACATTTAAAATATTTCTGCCAGGGCCCCTGCAATTTCTACATTAGTCTCCCTCAAGGTCCGAGGGAATATCATGTCAGGCCCGGGGGATTTATCTACCTTTATTTGCTGTAAGGCAGCAAGCACCTCCACCTCTTTAATCTCTATATGTTCCATGAAACTACTGCTTGTTTCCCTTCCTTCCTTATACACTGTGCCAATTTCCTGAGTAAATACTGATTCTAAAAAACTGTTTAAGATCTCCCCCATCTCGTGAGGCTCCACACATAGACGACTACTCTGATCTTCAAGGGGACCAATTGTGTCTCTTACTATCCTTTTACTCTTAATATACTTGTAGAAACCCTTCAGGTTTATCTTCACATTATCTGCCAAAGCAACCTCATGTCTGCTTTCTGTCTTCCTGATTTCCTTTTTTAGTATTTTCTTACATTTTCTATACTCTACAAGTACCTCATTTGCTTCTTGTTGCCTATACCTGCTATACACTTCTCTCTTCTTCTTAACCAGATCGTCAATATCCCTTGAAAACCAAGGTTCCCTATGCCTGTTAACTTTGCCTTTAATCCTGACAAGAACATGCAAACTCTGCACTCTCAAAATTTCACCTTTGAATGCCTTCCACTTACTGAACACATCCTTGCCAGAAAATAACTTATGCCAATCCACTCTTCCTAGATTCTTTCTCATTTCCAAAACATTGGCCTTTCTCCAATTTAGAATCTCAACTCGAGGACTAGACCTATCCTTATCCATAATTAGCTTAAAACTAATGACATTGTGGTCACTGGACCCAAAATGTTCACCTACACATACTTCTGTCACCTGATCTGTCTGGTTCCCTAATAGGAGATCAAGTATTGCATCCTCTCTCGTTGGTACCTCTATATATAGATTTAGAAAACTTTCCTGAACACATTTGACAAACTCCAAGCTATCCAGCCCTTTTACAATATGGGAATCCCAGTCAATATGTGGAAAGTTAAAATCTCCTACTATCACAATTTTCTGTTTCTTACATCGGTCTGCTATCTCTCTACAGATTTGCTCCTCCAATTCTCTCTGACTATTGGGCGGTCTATAATACAACCCTATTAGTGAGGTCACACCTTTCCCATTCCTCAGCTCCACCCATATGGCCTCTGTAGACGAGCCCTCTGGGCTGTCCTGCTTAGGCACAGCTGTGATATTTTCCCTGACTAGTAATTTCACTCCTCCCCCTTTCATTCCTCCCCCTCTATCACGTCTGAAACAACGGAACCCCGGAACATTGAGCTGCCAGTCCTGCCCCACCTGCAACCAAGTCTCACTAATAGCAATAATGTCGTAATCCCACGTGCCAATCCACGCCCTAAGCTCATCTGCCTTTCCGACAATACTCCTTGCTTTGAAATAGATGCACCTGAGAACATTTCTATCACGTACGGACCCTTGATTTATATCTATACATGCGTACCTCGCTTGACCTTTATCCTCCTCCATCTCACTATCTGCTGTAACACTCTGGTTCCCCTCCCCCTGCAAATCTAGTTTAAACACCCCGGAGCAGCACTAGCAAACCCACCCGCAAGGATGTTAGTCCCCCTCCAGTTCAGCTGCAAACTGTCCCATCGGAACAGGTCCCACCTTCCCTGGAACAGAGCCCAATTGTCAAGAAACATGAAGCCCTCCCTCCTGCACCATCTCCTTAGCCACGTATTTAGCTGCATTATCCTCCTATTTCTAGCCTCACTACCACGTGGCACGGGTAGCACTCCTGAGATCGTAACCCTGGAGGTCCTGTCCTTCAACTTAGCACCTAACTCCCTAAACTCTCTTTGCAGGACATCCTCCTCCCTCCTATACACGTCATTGGTCCCTACATGGACGACGACATCTGGCTGCTCACCCACCCTCCTGAGAATACGATCCGAGATATCGCAGACCCTGGCACCAGGGAGGCAACAGACCATCTGGGATTCTCAATCTCTCCCACAGAACCTCCTATCTGTCCCCCTAACTATCGAATCCCCTATCACTACTGCTCCGAGGCTACATATTCCACATTGATGTCAGTTTGAAAGCCACCGAGGATGAAGAATGCTATTCCCACACTAGAAGTCTCTGTCAAACGTTTACCAGAGGAACTGAGACAGTAGCTGCAATAAGTGAGGTTTTTTTCAGATGGGACAATGACAAGTTTAAATCCCCACCTGATCTGCTGCTCAAAGTCGCTTCCATTTCACTGGTCAGTTTCCCAAACTTCAGGAAACTGGTTGCTCCAGAAATATTTGGATTGGCTGTGAGAGATGTCAATCAGAGAGCCCACCCACTCTGCCCATTCTCTCTTCCTCTTCCACAGCTGGTTCACTTCCTGTAGGGACTGAAAACCAAGTGAGGAGTTGGTGAGTGAAGGAGCAGAATTTATAATAATTACATCACATAATATCCACACTAAAGTTCAGGCAGTCTGACTATCCTGTGGGGAATCAGGTGTGGAAATGCCCCTTATGCTGTGTGAGAAGATCCAGCTGAGAGAGCTGTTTACATCCACCTCTGTAACCTCCTCAGAAAATGGAAAAAAGACCTACATCTTTTGATGATCTGCTTCTATCACTGCTTGTTTGTCCCTACAACCACACCAACCCCCTCCACCTCTCTGTCTCTCTATCTCTCCACCCCCCACACACACACCTTAAACCAGCTTATATTTCAGCTCTTTCCTGGACTCGAACTCAAGTTCTGTCGAAGGGTCATGAGGACTCGAAACGTCAACTCTTTTCTTCTCCGCCGATGCTGCCAGACCTGCTGAGTTTTTCCAGGTAATTCTGTTTTTGTTCTGCATTTATAGAGCCTTTCACAACCACCAGATGTCCCAAAGCTCTTTACAGCAAATAAAGTACTTTTGAAGTGTGGTCACTGTTGTAATGTGGGAAACATGGTAGCCAGTGTGCACACAGCAAGATCCCATAAACAGCACTGTGATAATGACCAGATAATCTGTTTTTTAGTGACGTTGATTGAGGGATTAATGTTGGCCAGGACACCTGTTCTTCAAAATAGTGCCATGGGATCTTTTACACCCAACATAGAGAGAGCAGCAGGGGCCTCATTTGAGATCTCCTCGGAAAGAGCAGCACTGCTACACTCCTTTTGTGCTCTAATATTCTATGATTCTATGAAGGGTTCTTGGTTACCATCCCTGGCTCTCACTGTCATTTCCCTATATTGGTCAGGAATAGGGACACTGCATAGGAAGAGGTACAAGCTCCAATCACAGGAGAGACCAGCAATGTTCTGCCTCAGCTCATCTGCTGCTGAAACCCTCATCCAGACCTTTGTAGGTTCCAGACTCAACTATTCTAAAGCTCTCCTGGCTGCTCTCACATCTTGCACTGTAAACTTGAACTCCTCCAAAATTCTGCAGCCCATGTCCGAACTGACACCAAGACCCATTCCCCGATCACCCCTGTGCTCACTGATCGACATTGTCTCCTGGTCACGTAGCAATTCAATTTTAAAATTCTCATCCTTGTTTTCAAATCCCTCCATGGCCTTGCCCCCTCTCTATCTCTGTAATCTTCATTGTAATTCAGCTGCCAGACCTGGAGACATGTTTATTGAAATGTCTTTTAATTATTTCTTTAAAGATTTTACCTGAAGGCCTTGGATTTTCCCAAAAGCCTGGGCTTGGATTTGATAGTGTTGCCCAGTGCTGTGACTGATAGCTGAATTTGGGATGTGCAGTCTGAGCGAATGCAGTGTATCTAATTTCCCAGGATGAACCAGAACCCTTCAATCAGCTACACTGAAGCTATATTTTCTTTAGCTTCTAGCACTTCCTTTCCAGTGTGTTTTCTTTAAATAATTTTGGAAAACAAGGGGATAAATTTCAAAATCTGTATTGAAGTAGCATTTCTCCTGAGTGTTTTTTGTATGAAACACAAAATTTCAGGGCAAAACTGGTCATCACCAGCACGACTCGAGCTCATAGTGAATTGATAGCCCATTTTACACTCCGCCCGAATGTCTTTTCCATTGTCCTCACGGTGCCTGGGAAGATGGGGGCTGGGTGGAGGAAAGAAAGTAGCTACGTTGTCTGCTCCTGGTCACTATCCAGTGTCCCTGCTGGAAACAGAGGGTGTGTGACAGTCAAGTCAGGAAAAAGGAAGGACTTGCATCTGACCCCCCCTTCACAGGGGAATAGCAGCCTGGCACTCACTGTGGAACAGTCTCTAACTGAGGAGTCAGCCCCTTCAGCAAAGGAGGAGAGCGAATTGGAGGAAATCATGTTTCTTTTTCCTGTTTTACAGAAGGATTACACCGTATTACACCAGAGAATACAGAGAGGATAGACACCACAGATAGATCCTGACCATCACCCAAAGAACAACTGCACAACTGTGGGAAGATATCCAATCCCTTGACAGCATTGCTAAACACAGAGAAGGTTGGGCAGTGAAACCATCATCTGGAAATCGGTCGGATCAGGGAGCTTTGACGTGTCATCAGATCTGAAACTGGTCAGTGATGTGGAACCTTCCATCAGAACCAACCTTTCTGAAAGTTCGGCTATGGGTGATCGGTCAGGGTAGGGCTGGGAAGAAATGTGAGTGGCTCCAAGTGTGGGGAGAGCTTCAATCATTCAGCAAGCCTGCACAGGCTCATACAATCTCCTCGCACACAAGGTGCGTCTGCTGTACAACTGTTAACACAAAGGCAGCTACATGGAAGAGAAACCATTCAAGTGAGGGGTGCGACCGAGCCTTCCCAAAATCTTCAAAATTCATGCAACATTGACATATTCACGCAGGGGAGAAACCATTTACGTGCGAAGTGTGTGACAAATCATTCCCATGGTTAACAGATCTCCATGAACACCAGCTCATTCACATAGGGGCAGAAGGGGTCAAGTGTGAGGATTGTAACAAAGTCTTCACAAAGTTAAGGAGCCTCCAGCTACATCAGACAATCAGACACAGGAGAGAAACATTTCAATTGTTGAGTTTAGTGATAAAACTTTTGCGAGATCATCAACCCTCTCGATACACCAGAGATTCACACAGGGGGAGAGACCTTTCAAGTGTGAATTTTATGAGATGCCTTTCTCCCAAACCGATCATCTCTTGAGGCACCAGAGGATTCACACGGGAGAAACCCTTCAAGTGTGAGGTGTGTGATCAAGCCTTCACACAGTCATCGATGCTGGTAAAACATCGATGCAGTCACACTGGAGAGAGGCTATTCAAGTATGAGATGTGTGACAAATCATTCTGACACTCATCGTCCCTCCGTGCTCACCAACACATTCACACTGGGGAGAAATCGTTCAAGTGTGAGGTTTGTGACAAGAGTTTTGCAGAATCATGGGACCTGCTGAAACATTTGCCAGTTCACAATGGGGAAAAGCTTTTCACGTGCGAGGTGTGTGCAAATCGTTCTCAGCCTCTTCGTCCCTCTGTACACACCAACAGATTCACACAGGAGAGAAACCTTTCCCATGCGAGGCGTGTGACAAATCATGCTCGAGTTCATCGGATCTCCTGTTCCATCAGAGGATCCACCTGAGGTTCCATCAGAGGAGAGTGAGTCTTCTATTGTGAGCTTAGCATGGGGAAAGCAGTGCTCTAACTGCAAGAAGCTGAACCAAGTTGCACACATGCACTTCATCAGATCAAAGAAGAAATTGTAAATGATGTTCTTGGAACAACCAATGAAGTTCAAAGGCTGAATTCAGCACAGACTGTCTCAAAGACTGAGTTTGAAAATTCACCTGTGAATAAGAATGAAGAATCTTCTTTTGCAGGTGGAACTTTGGACTATAAATATTGTAAGAAGAAAAACTTTCCGAAAACATCCCAAAAAGCAATATTTTACATCTTAAACTGGACATGGAATTGAGCAGAGAGCTGATGAACTTATGAAGTTGATTGGACAATGGGAGGATGATTATTGTGTGTATTGCATGTGGTCAGATAATTGTTAAGATACACAACATATTGTAAAGTGTAATATTCTACATGATATAAATGAAAACACATCACTTGGTGACACATTTTCATTTTCTTTTGGTGGGGAGTGTTGTGAATTGTTCATGTATTGGAATATTGTTTTTAGTTTTAGGATATAACTTTTAGGTTGTAGGTTTTAAAGGTCAGAATAGAGAAAGTTCTAAAACAGCAGGTGGGCTTACTTAGCTGGAGAGCTGATATCTGCACTCCTTGCAGTAATGACTATCCAGAGAGATTGTTTTGTTTTGGGAGCTAGAGTTAAATGAGTTTAAAAGCATTCAGTGAACTCTGAAAGGCTGTAAAACCCATTCACTTTATCAGGGTCAGAGAATAAATTTTAAATAAGGGAGAGTTAATTTAAAAGTCAGTTTGAGGACAGCCCAGAACAGGCTATGTTGTCATGGAGATGGGTAGAACTGAAGAAGGCTCTCTGGTTTTAATTTATTTAGGTATTTGCTGGGAGAGGCTTTTCGTTGCAGTTTGGACCTCATGTGGTTTGCAACTCATGGAGAAGTTAGCCAAAATAAATGACAGTTAGACAGAGCTGCACTGTAAGCACAGTAAAAGCCTAAGATCATCGTTGACCACGTGGAAGTTGAGTGAGACTTATTCTCAGTTTGAATTTTGTGAGGAACAGAAACTGGAAGATGAAGGTTAACGGCTCCTCAGGGCTGGAGAGACACTCAGGCTGTGATTTTCGGACAGGGGATTGGAAATTCCTGCTGCAAGTCAATGGACTCTTTGCTGGTTTGCCAAATTTTCCAGCTGACCTGCGATGAGCCCTGCCACGGGTAGGAAATCATGGCCTTGAGTTGGGAATAGGAGAATCCAGTTGTCATGGTTGATGTAGGCACCAACAATATAATTAGGACCAGGGAAGAGGTTCTGCTGAGGGAGTAAGAGCAGCTCGGGACTAAATTAAAAATCAGAACCACAAAGGTAATAATCTCTGGGTTATTACCTGACACAAAAGCAAATTGGAAGAGGAAAGACCCACAGCATTCAAGGCAGCGATGAAGGGATCAGCGCATGCACAGGAGAGAGAGAAGGGCACAGGGGAAAGAGGGGAACAGGAGAGAGGGAGATGGGAGAGAGAAGGGGCAGGAGAGAGAAGGATCACAGGAGAGAGAGAGACCACTGGAAAGAATGATACAGGAGGGAGGAGAGAGGAGGTTGACCCAGTGCTCGGAGAGTGATTCTGCAACTGTGGGACTAGCTTGGGAATGATCCCGCCCTTCTTACCAGACCCCTCACCTCTTGCATGATCCTTCACCCCTCACCAAACATCTTTGTCAGCCTCTCTACCTTTGCTTGATGCCATCTCTCTTTCCTAACCCCATGCTCAGTCCTACACTTTTTGCCTGACCCCTCATTCTGTCCCTGACCCCCTGTCCTTTTCCCAACCCCAGTCAGTTGCACAGAGCCCACAAGGTCTCAGTCTTCGAGTCGAGGCAGCAGCTTCTCTGTCCAGAAACAGACGACAGTGAGAGATGGTGAGTCCTAGTCTCAGAGCCCATTGGATCTCCATTTCTCAAGCAGGGATACTCACTAAACACAGTGCTTGACACACAGCACAGGGGGCAGCAGGGAGATTCACTGAGCACAGTGCCTGGCACACAGTGCAGGGGGCAACAGGGAGACTAATTGAGCACAGTCGCTGGTACACAGCACAGGGGGCAGCAGTGAGAAGAGCTGGTCTGGGGCACGGAGGCAGAGCGAGGAGTCTGGAGAGAAGCAGATTATTTAATTCCTGTTTCTGACACCTCTACTTTCCCCTCTTTGTCAAAGGGTAGAGTTGGTTTCACATTTTGAATACAGGAAGCCCTCAGACTTTTTTTTTGTTCCTGAAAACCGCGTTTTAAGTTGAAACGTCGTAACTCTCAATGATTTTCCCATAAGAACAATGCTATAAATGGGGGATTGGTTCCTGAACCAAGGAGTCTTACCCTATTTTCACCAAAATAACCCAGAATTTTGTACTCAATCATAGATGAGCAATATAGCAACATTAATGTATTTTTGTAAATATTTGTAAATATTATTTTTGTAAATAGTACTTATATTGTAAATAGCAATTATATTGACACAAGTCCATTTTAAACTCATCATAAAGGAATGAACTAAGCAGAAATAGCCTGCTCCCACTTTCTCCCCATATCCTTTGATCCCTTTCACCCCAAGAGCTATATCTAACTCCTTCTTGAAAACATACTATGTTTTGGCCTCAACTACTTTCTGTGGTAGTGAATTCCACAGGCTCACCACTCACTGGATGAAGAAATTTCTCATCTCAGTCCTAAATGGTCTACCCCGTATCCTCAGACTGTGACCGCTGGTTCCCGACTCCCACCATTGGAAACATCCTTCCTGCATCTACCCTGTCTAGTGCTGTTAGAATTTTATAGGTTTCTATGAGATCCCCCCTCATTCTTCTGAACTCCAGCGAATATAATCCTAACTGACTCAATCTCTCTTCACATGTCAGTACCGCCATCCCAGGAATCAGTCTGGTAAACCTTCGCTGCACTCCCTCTGTAGCAAGAACATCCTTCCTCAGATAAGGAGACCAAAACTGCACACAATGTTCCAGGTGTGGTCTCAGCAAAGCCCTGTATAATTGCAGCAAGGCATCTGTTCCTGTACTCAAATCCTCTCGCTATGAGGGCCAACAAACCATTTGCCTTCTTTGCCGCCTGCTGCACCTGCATGCTTCCCTTCAGCGACTGGTGTACGAGGACATCCAGGTCTAGTTGCACTTTCCTCTCTCAATTTATAGCCATTCAGATAATAATCTGCCTTCCTGTTTTTGCTATCAAAGTGGATAACCTCACATTTATCCACATTACACTGCATCTGCCATGCATTTGCCCACTCACTCAGCTTGTCTAAATCATACTGAAGCATCTCTGCATCCTCCTCACAGCTCACCCTCCCATCCAGCTTTGTCTCATCTGCAAATTTGGAGATATTACATTTAGTTCCCTCATCTAAATCATTAAGTTATATTGTGAATAGCTGGGGTCCCAGCAATGATCCCCAATAGTCACTGCCTGCCATTCGTTTATTCCAACTCTTTGTTTCCTGTCTGCCAACCAATTTTCCATCCATCTCAATTCTCTACCCCCAATCCCATGCGCTTTAATTGTACATGTTAATCTATTATGTGGGACTTTGTGGAAAGCCTTCTGGAAGTCCAAATAAACCACATCCACTGGTTCCCCCTCATCAACTCTACTAATTACATTCTCGAAAAATTCCAGTAGATTTGTGAAGCATGATTTATGTGACACGACGGAAATAAGCTATTGTCTATGGGCCTGTAGTTTGCTGAAATAATTGCTGACCACAGCACGTAGACTGGAGCCATGAACATGACTGACTGTTGGTGCCCGAACACTGAAAAACCCTGAGTGTAACTTGAAGAGCCGCCTCAAACAGCCACAATCGGCAGAAACTCACCACTCTCATTATTCCCATCTGGTGCCGTGGTCATTTCTGTGGCTGATTCCAGCTTCCTGGGTGATGTTTAATAACCCAGAGTTAAAGATCACAAAAGTTCAAATTATATTTGATGTAAGTGGCATTTAAATTTCCTGATACGGTCAATTTTAGCCAGATTGCACTGATAAAAATTAGTGTAAACTCTCGGCCACAAACTCTATGCTTCTGGTTCCTACATATTTTCCGAAGCAAATACTTAAAAACAATGTGTCTGACCAATTGAATTATTAATGTGGCCCTGACAACAACTTTATTCCATGTTCATGTAATAATCTATCTAGCATCGAATTTGAACGCACAACCTTGCTCGCCAAGTCAGAGGGTTGTGTGTACAAGTCCCACTCCAGGATTTGAGCACAAAAATTCATGGCTGACGTTCCAGTGCAGTACTGAGGGGTGGAAGAGATTACAGAGATAGGGAGGGGAGAGGCCACTGGAGGGATTTGAAAACAAGCTTAAAAATCTCACTGAAACTAACACTGAGCTTTCCTGGGAAGAGTGGGTTATTCCTGGAGTTTTATTCCTGACAGACTGTTAGAACTGTGCCTAAACAATAGAACTTACATGAGTGAATGAAAGCAGAATGGTTAATCAGCAGTACTGATTGAAGACAATCCCTTAAGATGTCCATTCCAGCTGACACAGGGACTTCACCACCTTTCACAGCTTCAGGAACCCAGACACAAAGACACATTGACACCTGCAACCCTAACTAGTTACCATTTTAAATCAAATCAAACTTTCAGGCTGCCAGTTTACAGGGGGAAAAGCATTCTGTACACAGCCTTGGGATGTAATCCCTAAGAAACTGAATCTAATGCAACAGGAAAATTATAAGCTACTGTCAGCCATGTCTTAGTTAGCACACTCATCTCTGAGTCAGAAGATTGTGGATTCAACACTGAGGCTGACATTCCAGTGCAGTACTGAGGGAGTGCTGCACTGTCAGAGCTACCATCTTTCAGATCAGTTAAACCAGGACTCCATCTGGCTCCTCAGGTGAATCTAAAAGATCCCATGACACTAAGTTATTGGAGACCAGATGAGTTACTGTGATATCCTGGCCAATAAGGATCCCACAATCAATGTCACCAAAAACAGATTATATGGTCAATATCCCATTGCTGTTTGTGGGAGCTTACTGTGCACACACTATTGTAATGTAAAAAATGTGGCAGCCAGTGAATACACATCAAAAAGCACTTCATTGGCAGTAAGGTGCTTTCAGGTGTCTTGAATTTGAGAAAGTTGATATTCTTTCTCAGGGAAACATTGTTTTCTGTGAACTAGAAATGATAAACTATAAATGATAGAGAAAGCATACCAGCCCACAGTGACACTGACCAATATATTGTGTACAGGACTCTTACTGTAGGCTCCTGAATGTTTCAGTTAAGAGTAACACACCATGCTGACAAATCAGGTAGTTTGAGTGAAGCTAACTAAAAAAAATGATTTATTGTGAGTTATAAATCTATACAGAAGATTGATAAAACAGCAGACAACAATGCAATATTCAGCTCACACCAAATTTTTAAATCAATCAACATAGCAAAACATTTGAAAATGATTCAAGATCTTTCCCAGAGCATGAAATGAATCTTGGAAGAGTGTAAGGTGAACATTTCACACCGTTATTACATTGAGGTCTGATGGCTGAGGAAACTCAGGTCTGTAGACACTCACACCCACTCCTTCACCATACTCAAGATAGTAGTCCTCCCAGACAGGAGAGTACAAACATTCCCATAGTATTAGTCAAACACACGTCACCTGAAGAGGATCTATCTATAATTCACATCAACTAAAGCGGGGTCTGATTCTACCTCATACCCACTCCTGAGAGCTGGCTCACTTTACAAACACACACACTCACTTCAGGGGAAACTTTCTCAGAATGTGTTTACTTCAAATCCCTGTGGTTTAATCCAGCTCCCAATTCCGATGGTCAGAAATGACACCAAACTTTAGTGGCACAGGATGGAGTTCGTTTCCATCATATAAACACATGCAGAATTGATGAGACCGAGAGAGGTTTGCAAATCTGACGCAGAGTGCACAACAACACTGCAGTCATCTGCAAACTGTAGATCATGTGTCTCTATGGTGGTCAGTTAGTTTTGGCACAGGGGTGACCAAGGTAAATGAGTTTCCCATCGAGATGGTATTTAATACAGAGAACAGTTGATCTTTGATGAGGTGAATAGTCACTGTCAGGTAGATTGTAAATAGAATGGGGGCTATCACACAGCCTTACTTGACACTATTCTGGATTCTGTTTCAGATCTCCCACTCGAGCCAGTTGCAGTCATATCGTCATGAAGCAATTGCAAGATTGTAATGAAGATTTTTGGACATCCAAATCATTGGAGCACAATCCACAGAGCCTCACAAGTTACTAAGTCAACTGCTTTGGTCACCTCAATGATGTAATAAAGAGCTCATGGTGTTGTTTTCAATTTTCTTCTTGGATTTGTCTGGCAACAAAGATCATTGGCAATGCAGCCAATATGCGCTGACAGTGGGCAAACTTCCCCACATGCCCACATTTGATAATACACACCAAAAACAAGATTAGCAAACAAATTCTAATTGAAAGAATCCTAATATAGTTCCAGGCTTAATTAACATTGATCTCAGATGTTCTTGTCAAATGCCAGTTCCCCATCCCACTATGTTTTCTTTATTCATTCACGGAATATGGGCATCACTGGCTGGGCCAGCAGTTGGGGAGTGTAGAACCAGGGGCCACAGTGTCAGGATACAGGGCAAGCCATTTAGGAATGAGATAAGGAAAAAGTTCTTCACTCAGAGGGTGATCAACCTGTGGAATTCTCTACCACAGAAGGCTGTGGAGGCCAGGTCATTGAGTATATTCAAGAAAGAAATTGATAAATTTTTGGATGTTAGGGGCATCAAGAGGTATAGAGAAAAAGCGGGAAGATGGCATTGAGATGGAGGATCAGCCATGATTATATTGAATGGTGGAGCAGGCTCGAAGGGCTGAATAGCCTACTCCTGCTCCTAGTTTCTATGTCAGAGGTTCCTCTGGAAGGTCTAAAGCCAAGTCAAAGTTCTAAGTGATGTCTGTATCACTCGATCCATGTGGGGGCCTGATGCCGCTGGACAGATTGTCGACTTGTTCGATTGATGATGAACATCCACCCAGCACCAAGACATCAGAAGGCCCAAAGTCCAAGAGGAAAAAGATCAATGTCTCAGCCCCAAAATAGCCCGACAGAAGAGAGGAATTCCAGGTGCAGCTCACGACCAATCTGGAAAATCTTCACACATTCAACTCAATTCCCGAACAGTGGGATTAAATAAAGTCAGCCATAATAAACTCCTGTGCCCGGACCATTGGGTTCGAGCATCGTCATCACCAAGACTGGCTCGACGAACATGACGTGAAAATCCATGACCTCCTGGAACAAAAATGATCAGCCTTCATTGCCTGGCAGAACAACCTAAGGTCACAACTCAAGACGGCAGCATTTCAACAGCTCAAATGATTCCCAAATACAAATCCAGAAGATAAAGGACAGGAAGAGAAAACCCAAGAGATCCAACAATATACTGAGGATCATGACATGTGAAGCTTCTTTGAAGTCATCGGGGCCACCTATAGATGGAAGTCAAATGCACAAAATCCCCTTCATTCACAGGATGGTGTTTCTCTTCTTAAAGGATGACAATGCCATCTGTTAATGCGAGAAAGGAGATTTTGAACAACTCCTCAACTATCAATCCACAGTGGCAGCTGATACCCCCCAGTCTATCCCCTAGTGCCTGTGGTAGAATCCATGGGTGAGTCACCATCGATGGGAGAGCTACAACAAACAATCAAACAGATGAAAAACAACAAAGCCTGTGGTCCCGATGGTATTCCAGCTGAGGTCTTCAAAGCTGGACTTCTGCTCACATCGAGACTCCATGAACACATCCAATGGATTTGGGAGGAAAAAGAAATTCAGGAATGTGACAATTGTAACCATCTTCAGGAAGGGAGATAAATCACACTGTGAAAAATATTGAGATATTTCCCTCTTGTCCAGAGCAGGGAAAATCCTGACACACATTCTCCTGAATCACCTGCTTCCTGTGGTGAGGAAATCCTCCCAGAGACACAGTGACATCTGTGCATAAGCAGGAGCTTCTATGTCTTATTTTGGTGATGTGTGGCAATCAGGTGAAAGGTTAAATTGGCCTTCTTGAAACGATTGAACTAGCTAGACACTGGTAAGACAGACAGTGCTTTGGAATGACAGCTTCCCTGTGCGAGCACTGGAGGGTAAACAACACAGGCAACTCTCAGTGTAACGGAAGCAGGTGACCCGGTCCCAAGTCCATGTGGAGATGTCAGTGTATGGTGAGAGAGAAGGAGTAGTGAAACAATCCTGGCAGACGCCAGGATTTGTCTCCCGTTAGATTCGCTGATGTTCCAGAAGGTTCGACAACTGTGTGAAGGTTTTATTACGGAACTCACACTAATAGGGTGTCTCCCCTGTGTGTGAGTGTATTGATGGACCAGGAGATATGATCACTGTGTGAAAGCCTTGCCACATACTTCACGGCTGAATGGTTTCTCTCCAGTGTGGATCCACTGGTGCTTCAGGAGATGGAAGGAGTGCCTTGTCACAAACATCACACCTGAAGAGTACCATGTGAGCTTATTGAAGGTTTTTTTGAGTCCTCTGGTGTCCCAGGAAGGTCAAAGATCTCTCAGAAGCTTAATTCCAAACCTTACACTTGAAGGGTTACTCTCCTGTGTGGATACGTTGATGTGTGCAGAGACTTGATGACACTGAGGATTTGTCACACACCTCGCATGTGAATGGCTTCTCCCCTGTGTGAATGCGCCGGTGCAGCAGAAGTTCAGATGAATGGGTGAAAGCCTTCTCACAAACCTCACAATTGAAAGGTTTCTCCCCTGTGTGAATTCTCTGATGTATCAGAAGGCTTGAAGATGTCACAAAACCTTTGTTGCAAATATCACATTTGAAGACTTTCTCTCCAGTGTGAGTCTTCTGATGGACCACCAGGCTTGATGACAGTGTGAAGGCTTTGTGATACACCTCACACTTGAACGGTTTCTCCCCTTTGTGAATCTTCTGGTGCCTCAGGAGATTGGAGGAGTGATTGAAAGCCTTCTTGCAAACCTCACAAGTGAAGGGTTTCTCCTCCGTGTGAATTCTCTGATGCATCAGGAGTCACAAAATCTCTATCACAAATCTCACACTTGAAGGGTTTCTCCCAGTGTGCATTGTCAAATGGCAAAGGAGTCTTGATAATTGTGTGAAGGCTTTGGAACACACCTCACACTTGACCAGATTCTCCCCTGTGTGAATACATTGGTGTTCACAGAGGGTCGATGACTGTGAGAATGATTTGTCACACACCATGCACATGAATGGCTTCTCCCCAGTGTGAGTGCGCTGGTGCACACAAAGCACACCTGACTTCGAGAAAGCTTTGTCGCACACATCACATGAAAATGGCTTCTCCTCTGTGTGACTGTGCTGGTGTACAAGGAGATACGATGACTTAGCAAATGATTTGTCGCATACATCACATGAAAATGGTTTCTCTCCAGTGTGAATGCGTTGGTGTATGTAGAGGGTCGATGACTCTGAAAACGATTTCTCACACAAGTCACACGTGTATGGTTGCTCCCTTGTGTGAATGCCCCAGTGATTCAACAGGTACGATGACTGTGCAAGCCCCTGTTACATATCTCACACTTGAACGGCTTCTCTTCTGTGTGAACGCATTGGTGTGCATGCAGGTTGGATGACACCGAGAATGATTTGTCGCACAGCTCGCATGTGAATGGTTTTCCCCCTGTGTGAATGTATCGGTATTTCACCAAGGCTGACAATTCTGCAAAGCCCTTGTCACACACCTCGCATGTAAATGGATTCTCCCCGGTATGGATGCATTGGTGATTCAGGAGCGCTGATGATGTTGCAAAAGCTCAGTCACACACCTCACACTTCAATGGTTTCTCTGCCATGTAACTGCTCATGTAAAGAGTTCTACAACAGATGCAGCTTCCGTGTTTGGAGGTCGTATGAGCCTGTGCAGTCCTCCTCCACTTAAACAGCCCCTCACCTATAGAAATGAGTCAGTGGTTCATAAGACTCGATAAATGATTGAAGCTCTCACCACGCTTGGAGCTCACTCACAGTTTTTCCCAGCCTCACCCTGACCGATCGCCCACAGCCAAACCTTTGGAAATGTTGGTTCTGATGGAAGGTTCCATACCACTGAGCAGTTTCAGATCTGATGAAATGTCAAAGCTCCCCTGACCCAACCGATTTCCAGATGATGGTTTCACTGCCCAACATTCTGTGTTGAGCAATGCTGATAAGGGACTGGATGTCTTCCAACACTTGCGTAGTTGGCATTGGATGATGGTCAGGATCTATCAGTGGTGTGTTTCCTCTCTGAATTCTCTGGTGTAGTGCGGTGCAATCCTTCTGTAAAGCAAGAAAAGGAAACATGATTTCCTCCAATTCCCTCTGCAAAGCAGGTTTGCTGAAGGGGCTGAATCCTCAGATACAGACTGTTCCACAGTGAGTGCCTGTCTGCTATTTCTCTGTGTGGGGGATCAGATGCAAGTCCTTTCTTTTCTTTTTCCTCAGTTAACTGTCACCCTCTGTTTCCAGCAGGGACACTGGATCATGACCAGGAGCAGACAACGTGGCTACTTTCTTTCCTCCACCCAGCCCACCATATTCCCAGGGGCTGTGAGGACAATGGAAAAGACAGTCGGGCGGAGTGTAAAATGGGCTATCAATTCACTTTGAGCTCGAGTTGTGCTTGTGAAGATCAGTTTTACCTTTAGAGTATGGCTTTAGTGTTAAAAACACTTAGGAAAAATGTTAATTCAATGGAGACTTTGAAAATTTTCCACTTGATTTCCAAAATTATTTGAAGAAAACACACTGGGCAGGAAGTGCTAGAAGCTAAGGAAAATATTGCTTCAGTGTAGCTGATTGAAGGGTTCTGGTTTATCCTGGGAAATTAAATACACTGCACTCGCTCAGACTGCACATCCCAAATTCAGCTATCAGCCACAGCACTGGGCAAAACTATCAAATCCAAGCCCAGGCTTTTGGGAAAGACCAAGGCCTTCAAGTAAAATCTTTAAAAAAAAAGGCATTGAAAGAAATTTCAATAAATGTGTCTCTGCACCTCCCAGATAATTACACCTCACCTTCTCTGATTCAGTAATGACCCATCAACAAAACTCAGCCTGTAAATCAGAAGGGAAAAGCTTCCAATAAACACACTCAATATCCAACACACAGCTCCAGTCAAACAGTTCAGCACAAAGCACCCAGTAAACAGCTCCCTCAGCTGGATCTTCTCACACAGCATAAGGGACATTTCCACACCTGATTCCCCACAGGATAGTCAAACTGCCTGAACATTAGTGTGGATATTATGTGATGTAATTATTATAAATTCTGTTCCTTCACTCACCATCTCCTCACTTGGTTTTCAGTCTCTACAGGAAGTGAACCAGCTATGGAAGAGGAGATAATCACCAAGTTCAACAACTATGTGTTCTTTTGTTCTGTTGTCTGTGACATCTTTTGATGATCTGCTTCTATCACTGCTTGCTTGTCCCTACAACCACACCCCCCCCTCCACTTCTCTCCACCCCCCCCCCAACCCATCCCCCCGCACCACACACACACACACACACCTTAAACCAGCTTATATTTCACCCCTTCCTTGGATTCACCTAGTTCTGTCGAAGGGTCATGAGGACTCGAAACGTCAACTCTTCTCCACCGATGCTGCCAGACCTGCTGAGTTTTTCCAGGTAATTCTGTTTTTGTTTTGAATTTCCAGCATCCACAGTTTTTTGTTTTTGTTTTTATCTCTGTGTTTAGTTGACTGCCACTGCTCTTCAAGAAATGCCTACCTCCTTGAAGAAGTTCTGTTCGTCTCTGCGACAAGATTTCCGTATCTCTCTTTTGCCTTCTTCACCTTCATTGCTTTCCATTTCTCTCCTGGTGTTTGACAAGGTGTTTACTAAAACCTGCTTTCACAGCCATGTCTCCTTTCTCAGTGACTGTCTCCATCTCCGAATTACCCACGTGGATTTCAACTGAAATTCCACCCTTCATGTTTCGATCCCACCCAGGATTACAGGTATTTCCGGGACATAAAACATTTCTCGGACTGCTGTTCCCGTCGCATCCTGAGATCCACACTCAGTGCCATGCACCGCCATATGAACACACTCGACCTCTCCCTCCAGCAGCACCGCCGTACCCTTTTTCAAAGCTGCGCGTGCCCCCAGTTTCATTTTATTCTTCGTCTCATCCGACGCCTCAAGAAGAAGCTATTTCTCTTTTTCTCAAGTGCTAAGGAACGCAAGCTCCAACAACTCATCGACACCAACACCCATCTAGGACCCTCCCCCCCTGCCTGTCCCTCCGTCCCCACCCCATCTTCCAATCCCAGCCCCAGCTGTGTATTCACTATACCCCCTGACCTTCCCCTCTCTGATGCTGAACGTTCAGTGCTCAGCAAAGGACTTAGCTTCATACCCCTACGCCCTCACCTTAATGAATTTCGGGCTCGGCATGATGCTGAACTCTTCTTCCGCCGTCTTCGTCTCCGGGCTCACTTCTTTGGGCAGGAGTCCTCTCCCCATTCAACGGATCCTTTCTCCCTCCACCTGGACCCCTCCCTCTGGATTCTTACCTTCTCTTGATCTTTTCATTGAGAACTGTCGGCGCGACATTAGTCGTCTCAATTTCTCTGCTCCTCTCACCTATTCTAATCTCTCTGTCTCTGAACTTACTGCACTCCGTTCTCTCAGGTCCAACACTGACACCGTCATCAAACCCGCTGACAAAGGTGGTGCTGTTGTTGTCTGGCACACTGACCTCTACCTCGCGGAGGCTAAGCGTCAACTCGCAGACACTTCCTCCTACCTCTCCCTGGACCATGACCCCACCACTGAACATCAAGCCATTGTTTCCAGGACTGTCATTGACCTCATCTCCTCTGGGGATCTTCCTCCCACAGCTTCCAACCTGATAGTCGCCCAACCTCGGACGGCTCACTTCTACCTCCTACCCAAAATCCACAAACAGAACTGTCCCGGTAGACCAATCGTGTCAGCTTGCTCCTCCCCACAGAACTCATTTCTCGCTATCTTGACTCCCTTCTCTCTCCACTTGTCCAGTCCCTTCCCACCTACATCCGTGATTCCTCTGACACCTTACGTCACATCAACAATTTCCAGTTCCCTGGCCCCAACCGCTTCCTCTTCACCATGGATGTCCAATCCCTCTACACCTCCATCCCCCACCAGGATGGTCTGAGGGCCCTTAGCTTCTTCCTCGAACAGAGGCCCGAACAATCCCCATCCACCACTACTCTCCTCCGTCTGGCTGAACTTGTTCTCACACTGGACAATTTCTCCTTCCACTTCTCTCACTTCCTCCAAGTAAAAGGTGTGGCTATGGGTACCCGCATGGGCCCCAACTATGCCTGTCTCTTTATGGGGTATGTGGAACATTCGTTGTTCCAGTCCTACTCCGGCCCCCTTCCACAACTCTTTCTCCGATACATCGATGATTACTTCGGTGCTGCTTCATGCTCTCGTTGGGACTTGGAAAAATTTATTAATTTTGCTTCCAGTCTCCACCCCTCCATCATTTTCACATGGTCCATCTCTGACACTTCCCTTCCTTGACCTCGCTGTCTCAATCTCTGGTGATAGACTGTCCACCAATATCCATTACAAGCCTACCGACTCCCACAGCTACCTTGACTACAGCTCCTCACACCCCGCTTCCTGTAAGGACTCCATCCCATTCTCTCAGTTCCTTCGCCTCCGTCGCATCTGTTCCGATGATGCTACCTTCAAAAACAGTTCCTCTGACATGTCCTCCTTCTTCCTTAACTGAGGTTTTCCACTCACGGTCGTTGACAGGGCCCTCAACTGTGTCCGGCCCTTCTCCCGCGCATCCCCCCTCACGCCTTCTCCTCCCTCCCAGAAACATGTTAGGGTCCCCCTTGTCCTCACTTATCACCCCACCAGCCTCCGCATTCAAAAGATCATCCTCCGCCATTTCTGCCAACTCCAGCATGATGCCACTACCAAACACATCTTCCCTTCACCCCCCCTGTCGGCATTCCGTAGGGATCGTTCCCTCCGGGACACCCTGGTCCACTCCTCCATCACCCCCTACTCCTCAACCCCCACCTATGGCACCACCCCATGCCCACGCAAAAATGTAACACCTGCCCCTTCACTTCCTCTCTCCTCACCGTCCAAGGGCCCAAACACTCCTTTCAAGTGAAGCAACATTTCACTTGCATTTCCCCCAACTTAGTCTACTGCATTCATTGCTCCCAATGCGGTCTCCTCTACATTGGAGAGACCAAACGTAAACTGGGTGACCGCTTTGCAGAACACCTGCGGTCTGTCTGCAAGAATGACCCAAACCTCCCTGTCGCTTGCCATTTCAACACTCCACCCTGCTCTCTTGCCCACATGTCTGTCCTTGGCTTGCTGCATTGTTCCAGTGAAGCCCAACGCAAATTGGAGGAACAACACCTCATCTTCCGACTAGGCACTTTACAGTCTTCTGGACTGAATAGTGAATTCAACAATTTTAGGTCTTGACCTCCCTCCTACATCCCCTCCCCCTTTCTGTTTCTTCCCCCTTCCTTTTTTTTCCAATAAATTATATAGATTTTTCTTTTTCCCACCTATTTCCATTATTTTTAAATATTTTTAAATCTTTTATGCTCCCCCCACCCCGACTAGAGCTATACCTTGAGTGCCCTACCATCCATTCTTAATTAGCACATTCGTTTAGATAATATCACCAACTTCAACACCTATGTGTTCTTTTGTTCTGTTGTCTGTGACATCTTTTGATGATCTGCTTCTATCACTGCTTGCTTGTCCCTACAACCACACCCCCCCTCCTCTTCTCCCCCCCCAACCCAACCCCCCAGCAACCCCCCCCCCCCCCCCCCCCGACCACACACACCTTAAACCAGCTTATATTTCACCCCTTCCTTGGATTCACCTAGTTCTCTCGAAGGGTCATGAGGACTCGAAACATCAACTCTTTTCTTCTCCGCCAATGCTGCCAGATCTGCTGAGTTTTTCCAGGTAATTCTACTTTTGTTATGGAAGAGGAGAGAATGGGTAGACTCTCTGATTGACATCTCTCACAGCCAATTAGAAATTGAAACTGTTGCAATCACATTGCAGCCAATCACAGATGAGGAGGCGGGACCTTTCCCAGACGTGGCTTCTCCCAGCTGTCCGCATGAGCTCCAGAGACAGGCTCTCATCTGCTCGGAACTACTGTGCGCTTGCGCAGTGAGGAGCAGCTGTGTGCAATGGTTAGTCGAACCCCAAGGTGCATGATGGGACCAATTTTAGATCATGAACTCTCTCCTCCATCCCCCACCCACTTTCCGATTCCCCTTTTTCCCAATAGTTTATATAAATTTTTCTTTTCCCACCTATTTTCATTATTTTTAAATGTATTGTTTTATCTCTACCTTTTAACCTATTTCTGTCCCATCCCCCCACCCCACCCCCACTAAGGCTATCTGTACCTTGCTCGTCTTGCTTTCTAACCTTAATTAGCACATTCCTTAGATAATATCACCACCTCCAACACCTCTTTGTCCTTTGTCTGTGACATCTTTTGGTTATCTCCATCTATCACTGGCCCTCTATCCAGCTCTACCTGTCCCACCCCCCTTAAACCAGGTTATATTTCACCTCTTTTCTGTTTTTACTTAGTTCTGTTGAAGAGTCATATGGACTTGAAACGTTAACTGTGTTCCACTCCACAGATACTGTCAGACTAGCTGAGTTGTTCCAGGTATTTCTGTTTTTGTTTTGGATTTCCAACATCCGCAGTTTTTTGCGTTTATCATGATGAGACTTGTTGCCAGTTGGCGTCCAGCGTTCGGGTGTTCGAATCTGAGAAAGCGCGAGCCCGAGCGGCTGTCACGTGGGCAGGGCTGGAATTGGAGGTGACCACCTGTAAATCCCAGCCCTGGGTGGTGGGAATCAGGATCACAACCATTTAACCCCCTCTACCCCCCATCCCCCCTCCTTCACCCTCCCCCCCCCCTCATCAACTTGGTTAAATGGATAACATGGGACTACATTCTACATTGGTTTTCTGTGCCTAGTGAGAGACTGTTTTCTCCAGACTGTGGAGTAAAAGTATAAAAGTTTGACTCTCCCAGTTTTGACTCCATCTCCCTTACTGGTGCTGAAGGGCCTGTCCTCCATTTAGACCCTGCCCCAGTTAAGATTGTAGATCTAAGGTGCTCCGCTCCATGGCCCGGTCCTCAAATAATTTCTCTCCCTCTTGAAGCTGTCTGCTTGCCATTCCTTTACTACTAGATTTCTGTTTTGTCTGGTGGTGAGGGGCATTTCTTTCTGACTCGAGGTAAAATGGGACAGATTGTAAGAGATCCTCTGTGAATCTGACATCAGGTCATCAGATGGTTTTACACAGGAGCCGCGTGTGGATGAGAAATAGGTGGGGACTGAGGATAGACCCTTGGTCAGACTCCAGAGCGATGGGGGTGGGAAGATTAACCATTGCAGGAGATTTTCTGGCCAAAAGTGGGCCAAGCAATAACAGTCCCACTCACTGGACAACAGAGAAGAGTTGGATGCGGAGGATAGAGTGCTCAGGCATGTCAAATGCTGCAGAGAGGTTTATTCTCTCTCCACAGATGCTGTCTGACCTGGGAATTTCCAGAATTTTCTGAATTTATATCAGATTTCAGCATTCACAGCATTTTGCTATTGTATTTGAAGAGCTGGGTGTGTGCACTTTAGGGAAGTGTAGACTCTGTGCTGATTTGATGAAGATTTGAAAATAACATGACTTCATGTGGACAAATTATTTCAATTGGATAGGTTGGGGAGAACCAAGGGTCATATTTACAAGTTGTATGAGGGCAGAACTACAGATTTATCAATCGTTAAAAGTAGCAAGACAGATCAACAAGGTAATTTTTAAAAATCTAACAACATCACAGGGGTCCATTTTTCGAGGAATAGAATTGAAAAGCAGGGAAGTTATGTTGAACTTGTACAGAACCTTGGTTAGACCACATTTGGAGAGCTGTGCACAGTTCTGAAAAAGGACAAAAAGGAACTGGAGAAGGTGCAAAAACATTTATAAGGATGTATTGAGAATTGGGAGATTGTAACTATCAGGAAAGACTGAACAGGTGAGCACTCTTATCCCTAGAAAAGAGAAGGGTGGGGACGGGGGGAGGGAGGGGTAACATAATAGAAATCTTTAAAATGATGAATTATAAAATGAAGAATTTGTGGGTAGATGGAGAAAAGATGTTCCCACTTGTGTGGGGAAGTTCAAAACTAGGGTCCAGAAAATATAAGATGGTCAATAATAAATCCAATGAGGAATTCAGGAGAAACTTCTTCACCAAGAGAATGATTAGAATGTGAAACTTGCTCCCACAGGGAATGGTTGAGGTAAGTAGTTTCTATGCATTTGATGGGAAGCCAGGTAAGTACATGAGGGAGAAAGGAATAGAAGGATCTGCTGATAGGGTGAGATAAAAGGCTGTATTTGTTGCCAACGATGTGCATGTGCAGTTTTAGTGTTTTACTGTGTTCTGTCATTGTGAGTGATAGAATCAGCATTGACCAGGAACAAAGATGGTGCTGCTCAAATCATCAGGATGTGTTTTAGGTGATGTCCTTTAATTCCAAATTGAACTGGATTAGCCGGAGCTCCTGTCGCTCATGGAGAAGGAGTAACTTTTCCCAGTCGGGGCTCCAGTCAGACTCAGACTTCGTGCAATGAGTTTGTCCGAATGGGAGTCAGATGTTCGTTTATCAGTTGTGGGATTTTGTGGGTGAGAGAGAGATTGTTCAGCACCAAGAGATTTTTTTCTTTCTTGACTCATTTTCCAAATTGTGAAAATATATTTTAAACCCAGAAGTTTATAACCCCTGTGCCCTGGTTACAACTTCAATGTCACAAGAATTGTCGTAGAATCATTCGCATATTGAACTTTCCTTGCTGCTTCTTTAAGTGTGATGTGTGGTCCAGCAGCTCTCATTCCACTCAGCTTATCTGCTTCCATCTGTTCCAGCATGCATTATTCAGAATAGTATTTTAGTCCTGTAAAATTTTCAGTTCTTCCTTGAGACAGTTTACAACCAAATCAGCTCAGATGCTGTTACTAAGACTTTCTGTTTGGTATTTTGTTTCTGACTGCTAGCAGCAAAAGGCAGTTTCTCGAAGCAGAGGATGCTTCCTATGAAATGAAACTTTTCCCCTTTGCAGGTGCTTCATAGTGTGGACCTATCATTGATGACTTTACAGTACACCAGCATCAATGCCCTGGAGTTATTATTGAGCAGAAAATGTACTAGACTAGTCATATAAATACTGTGGCTACAAGAGCAGGTCAGAGGCTAGGAATCTGGCAGCAAATAACTCACCTCCTGACCTCCCAAAGCCTGTCCACCATCTACAAGGTACAAATCAGGAGTGTGATGGAATACTCTCCAATTAACTGGATGAGTGCAGCTCCAACAACACTCAAGAAGCTCAACACAATCCAGGACAAAGCAGCCCAATTGTTTGACACCACATCCACAAACATTCACTCCCTCCACCATTGATGCACAGTAGCAGCCATGTGTATCATCTAAAAGATGCACTGCAGAAGTTCACCAAGGCTCCTTAGACAGCATCTTTCAAACCTACGACCACTACCATCTAGAATGACAAGGGCAGCAGACAAATGAGAATACCACCACCTGGAAGTTCCCCTCTAAGTCACGCACCATCCTAACTTGGAAATATATCGTCATTCCTTCACTGTCACTGGTTCAAAATCCTGGGTCTCCCTAACAACACTGTGGGTGTACCTACAGCACATGGACAGCTCACCACCGCCTTCTCAAGGGCAATAAATGCTGGCCTAGCCAGCGACACCTGTGGATGAATAAAAAAAACCCTGAGACAACGTGTGAGGGCTGCCTATCACTTTCTCCTGTCTCATTTTAAAAGCAGGAAATGCAACGCCATCAAACCATTATTAACAAAATAAAATGAAGATATTTATTGATATGTAAAATTTTAGACAGAAGCAGAAAAACACTGCTGGAAACTAATAGTGGTAATATGCAAACCATAGCATTTACAGCACAGAAACAGGAGGATGGCATATGTGCATGGTGACATCATTGACATGCGCAGAGGCAATTGGCAGGCACGGCGCAGCAGAGTGACATCATTGGATTTCTGTGCACTCGCAGACCAGTGAACATGTGCAGATAGGTGTCGGCAGCCATCTTGTGTTGGCAAGAGACACAGTGGAGATAAAGTAGGTCAGGAGAGCATAAGCACAGGTAGAAAGCAGATGGGCGGAATGGTCTGTTTCTGTGTTTTAAAAACTAGAATCAAAAGAAAGAATGCTGGAAATACTCAGCAGGTGTCAAGTTTAAATCCCACCTGATCTGCTACTCAAAGTCGCCTCCGTTTCACCACTCAGTTTCCCAAGTTTCAGGAAACTCATGTTACTCCAGAAATATTGGGAGCTATTTGAATGTTAAACATTGTACATGTTGTGTGTAAAATGGTTGCTGCCCTCAAACCTTTATTTACATATGATGACAGTCGAGGTCACCTTAATATGGGAAGCCACAGTGTACAAAGGGAATTATCCAAACATACCCCTGTTCATAAAAAAAATGCATTTTCCATTATTTTTAAGTTACTCCACACATATTGTTCTCAAAGCAAATTATCACACAAGAACACAAAACAATTTGTTCTTTCTAGTCTGTTGCAATTTCATCTGTCCCCACAGCACATTACACACACAATCTTTAACGTGTTCAGGTTTTCTCATGGTACGTGTGTGAGTTGGTGCTGACTGTTCATCCAGTGTCTGCTGGTTCCTGAAGTGACGTCTCTCTGGGGAATGTTGTTGCCGTGGCGAGTGTTGTTGCTGTGGTAATTGTTGCTGCTGATCCGTTGCATTTATTGGGGAACAATTGACCTCTGGGACTGATGGTCGTTCAGTTCCTTGCTCAGTTGGTGAAATCAGATCTGCCTCATCAGCTGTCTGCTGTGAAGGAGCAGCTTCTCCAGTTGGACATAGATGTCTGGTTGTGACGATAGATCTGGTTGTTCACTTTCACCGTGTATGATCGAGGTGACAATTTCTCCACACAGGACCCAAGTTGCCCAGTGAGCTGACTTCTGTTGAGCATGTTGAATGTTTTCACTCTGACCTGCTCTCCAACTCTCAGCTCTGGCAACGATGTGGCAGCTTTATTAAAGTGAAATTTGTCTTTCTGTTGTTTCACTTTGATCTTGTCACTCACTCCTCTTACTGTTTCTGGTCTCAGTAGTTTTTTAGCTGTTGGAAAAGTAGTCCGGGTGCAGCGTGACATTAGTCACTGGACTGGACAACTTTCCATGCCTTCAGTAGGTGTGTTTCTCCACTGTAAGATTGCCTTGTACACATCTGTGCTGGATCTAGTTGATTTTTTGATGATCCCTTTGGCAGCTTTCACCGCTGTCTCAACCTTTCCACATGACTGGGGATAGTGTGGAGATGATGTGTGGTGCTGAATTTCCCAATCATTCATAAAGTGTCTGAATTCTTCACTCGTGAATTGAGGGCCATCGTCACTCATCACAATGTCAGGAATGTCATGACGACTGACGTGTGCTTTCAAGCGTTCTACTGTCTCACTGGTAGTCATTGACGTCAGCTGGTCTAACTCCCAGTAGTCTGAATAGTAGTTGACTGTGATGAGATAATCAGTTCCAAAGAGAGTGAAGAGGTCTACTCCAAGCTTCATCCGTGGACAACTGGGATGTCATGAATCATGAGCAGTTCTTTATCTTGCTTAGCTTGATGTTTATTACAAACACTGCACTGGCTGATGTGGTCCTGAATCTCATTGCTCATGTTTGGCCAGTAGAGCACTTCTCTTCCCTCCCTCAGACTGGACTCGATTCCTTGATGGTTTGTGTGGATGTGCTTCAGCATCTCTTTTCTCATCTCTTTAGGGATAATGACCCGAGTCCCTTTGTACAAGATGCCATCTTGGACGATCACTTCCTCTCTCTCTGCCCAATACTCTCTTACAGCAACAGGTGTGTCCTTGATGGTTTCAGGCCATCCTTTCATCACAACTTCCTGTAACATTTGAAGAGTTGTATCTCATTGTGTAGTTTGCTTGATCTGAGCAAGATGCTTGTCTGTCAGATTCAATGCCTCTGCTTTTTTATTATATTCATTCACGAGATGTGGGCTTCGCTGGCTGGGCCAGCATTTATTACCCATCCCTAGATGCCCTTGAGAAGGTGGTAGTGAGCTGCCTTCTTGAACTGCCGCAGTCCAAGTGGTGTCGGTACAGTGCTGTTAAGGAGGGAATCCCAGGATTTTGACCCAGCGACAGTGAAGGAACAGTTTCCAGGTGGTGGTGTTCCCATCTATCTGCTGCGCTTGTCCTTCTAGATGGTAGTGGTCATGGGTTTGGAAGGTGCTGTCTAAGGAACCTTGGTGAATTCCTGCAGTGCATCTTTTAGATGGTACACACTGCTGTTACTAAGCATCAGTGGTGGAGGGAGTGAATGTTTGTTGATGTGGTGCCAATAAAGAGGAATATTTTGCCCTGGATGGTGTCAAGCTTCTTGAGTGCTGTGGGAGCTGCACTCATCCAGGCAGGTGGGGAGTATTCAATCACACTCCTGACTTGTGCCTTGTAGATGCTGGACAGGCTTTGGGGAGTCAGGTGAGTTACTTGTTGCAGGATTCCTAGCCTCTGGCCTGCTCTTGCAGCCACAGTATTTATATGGGTAGTCCAGTTCAGTTTCTAGTCATTGGTAACCCTAGAATGTTGATAGTGGGGCATTCAGTGATGGTAATGCCATTGAACATCAAAGGGCAATGGTCGGATTCTCTCTTGTTGGAGATGGTCATTGCCTGTCACTTGTGTGGTGCAAATGTTACTTGCCACTTGTCTGCCCAAGATTGGATATTGTCCAGGTCTTGGACATGGACTGCTTCAGTATCTGAGGAGTCGTGAGTGGTGCTGAACACTGTGCAATCATCAGCGAACATCCCCACTTCTGACCTTATGACGGAAGGAAGGTCATTGATGAAGCAGCTGAAGATGCTTGGGCCGGGGGCACTACCCTGAAGAGCTCCTGCAGTGATGTCCTGGAGCTGAGGTGACTGACCACCAACAAATACATCTTCCTTTGTGCTAGGTATGACTTCCCATTGATTCCAGTTTTGCTAGGGTTCTTTGATGCCACACTCGATCAACTGCTGCCTTGATGTCAAGGGCAGTCACTCTCACCTCATCTTGGGAGATCAGGTTTTTTGTCCATGTTTGAACCAAGGCTTTAATGAGGTCAGGAGCTGAATGGCCCTGGCAGAACCCAAACTGGGCGTCAGTGAGCAGGTTATTGCTAAGCAAGTGCCACTTGATAGCACTGTTGATGACTCCTTTCATTACTTTACTGATGATGGAGAGTAGATTGATGGGGCAGTAATTGTCTAGGTTGGATTTGTCCTGCTTTTTGTGGGCAATTTTCCACATAGCTGGGTAGATGCCAGTGTTGTAGCTGTACTGGAACAGCTTAGCTAGGGGCGCAGCAAGTTCTGGAGCACAAGTCTTCAGTACCAATGCCGGAATATTGTCAGAGCCCATAGCCTTTGCAGTATCCAGTGCCTTCAGCCATTTCTTGATATCATGTGGAGTGAATCGAATTGGATGAAGTCTGGCATCTATGATGCTGGGGACCTCCGGAGGAGGCCAGAATAGATCATCCACTCAGCACTTCTGGCTGAAGATTGTTGCATTGATTTGCTGGGCTCCTCCATCATTGAGGATAAGGATATTTGTGGAGCCTCCTCCTCCAGTGAGTTGTTTAATTGTCCACCACCATTTATGACTGGATGTAGCAGGACTGCAGAGCTTAGATCTGATCTGTTGGCTGTGGGATCACTTTGCTCTATCACTTGCTACTTATGCTGTTTGGCACGCAAGTAGTCCTGTGTTATAGCTTCACCAGGTTGCCACCTCATTTTTAGGTATGCCTGGTGCTACTCCTGGCATGCCCTCCTGCACTCTTCATTGAACCTGGGTTGATCCCTTGCCTTGATGGTAATGGTAGAGTGGGGGATATGCCGGGCCATGAGACTACAGATTGTGTTCAATTCTGCTGCTGCTGATGGTCCACAGCGCCTCATGGATGCCCAGTCTTAAAAAGCTAGATCTGTTCGAAATCTATCCCATTTAGCATGATGGTAGTGCTACACAACACGATGGAAAATATCCTCAATGTGAAGGTGGGACTTTGTCTCCACAACAAATGTGTGGTGGTCATTCCTACTATCATGGACAGATGCATCTGTGGCAGGCAGGTTAGTGAGGATGAGGTCAAATATGTTTCTCCTTCTTGTTGGTTCCCTCACCACCTGCTGCAGACCCAGTCTAGTAGCTACGTCCTTTAGGGCTTGGCCGGCTCGGTCAGTAGCTTGGTGCTACCGAGCCACTCTTAGTGATGGACATTGAAGTCCCCCATTCAGAGTACATTCTGTGCCCTTGCCAGCCTCAGTGCTTCATGGGGTCCAGAGTCGATGTTATGGATTCCCAGTGCAACTCTCTCCCGATGGCATACCACTGTGCTGCCACCTCTGCTGGGCCTGTCCTGCTGGTTGGACAGGACATATCCACGAATGGTGATGGTGGTGTCTGGGACATTATCTGCAAGGTATGATTCCATGTCTGTTGCTTGTGAGCCTCCCTTGATAGCTCTCCCAATTTTGGCACTAGCCCCAAGATGTTGGTAAGGAGGACTTTAAGGAGGGTTCACAGGGCTGAAATTGCTGTTGTTGTTTCCAGGTCGATGCCAGGTGGTCCATCTGGCTTCATTCCTTTTTGGTGACTTTGTAGGGGTTTGTTACAACTGAGTGGCTTGCTAGGCCATTTCAGAGGGTATTTAAGAGTCAAACACATTGGTGTGTGTCTGGTGTCACATGTAGGCCAGGCCAGGTAACGACAACAGATTTCCTTCCCTAAAGTGCACTCGTGAACCAGATGGGTTTTTACAACAATGGTTGCATAGTCATAATTAGACTTTTAATTCCAGATTTTTGTTGAATTCAAATTCCACCATTTAATCCAGGGTCCCCAGAGCATTACCCTGGGTCTCTGGATTATTAGTCCATCATATTTGATGGCATTGTTGATAACTTCCAGAACATGTCGTGCTGTTGCTTCTTGTTGAATCTGGAAAATTTCACACTCTGTACCAGCATCATCAACTTCCTTCAGAGAGACTGCAGCTTTCAACAGCATGTTGGTGATGTACATCTGCTTCCCTTGCTTATACTTCACTTCCTAATTATATCTCTGCAAATGAAGTAACAACCTTTGCAATCACTTTGGAGCAGAGAGAAGCAGTTTGAGAAAGATGTTTTGAAGTGACTTGTGATCAGACTCTACTGTCACTTTTTCTCTCCCAGTTACTAGTTGAAATGCTCACAAGCAAAGACAATAGCTAGGTTCTCTTTCTCAATCTGTGTGCAGCATCGTTCAGTTTGTGTTAATGATCTGGATACAAACACAACTGGTTGTTCTTGTTGCATTAGGATTGCTCCAAGTTCTGTTTCACTGGCATCTCACTGCAGGGTGACTTCATCATTGACATCATCGTACCTCAGCACTGGGGTTGTCATCACTAGTTGTTTGATGTGAGTGAAAGCTGCTCCTTGTTCTGTGTCCCAATATCACTAAACATCCATTACAGTGAGCTTGTGTAGAGATTCACACTGATGACAGATTGGGAAAAACTTGGTTAAAGAGATCCTGTGTGGGTTCACTGATGTTCCAGGAGGTTCAACAACTCCAGGTCCAATATTTGGGGTCGGGGGAGTTGGTTCCTGATTTCTGGAGGTTTGGCCAGGGAGGGAAATAGTGTTTGGGGGAGGATATAGTGGTTGGTGAGGGAAGACAGATCACTGATTGTTTGGTGGGGGGAGGGTGTGGTTTATACAGGTAGTTTTTTGAGCCTGGAACAAACATTCCTTCTCCTCCTGGCTCACAAGCAGTGCTGTAAAGACAATAACCTCATGGATTCAATTCCTCTCATCCCTTGGCCAATCCTTTGGCTTAGGAAACACGGACAATCTTTCCTGTCAAGCAATCAGAGAGGACTCCCAGCCAGCCCAGGGAAAATTCCCCGATGGCGGGAATACGTTAGGGAGCCAGCCCAAGGAGGATTCCACCCCCCGCCCCTGCAATATTCCCTGCATCCCCACCTCCAATCCCGCTAACACCAGACTGGTAAAATTCGGCCCAAGGTGTCAACCTCCTGGCCGAGCTCAGCTCCACCCCTTGGACTTGAGTTGTTGCCTTTGTGACCAAAGCTGAGGCCAGGCCTCAATGGGAGCCCCTACCTGCTGCTGTGTTCTTGGAGTTCTGAGAGACGACATGACTGAACTTCACACAGCCTGCTGGGAATGAAGGAAATGGCCTCTTGGTCATGATAATGGTTGACAACTCATTAACATATCATTCTAAGTTATAAATATGTAAATAGGAGGGTTTGACATTGGAAGTTCCTCCAAACACCATTGTCCCTTTCTAGCCACAGGTTTCTGGTGTTCTGCTGCTGGATGAAACACGAGAATGCAGCCAATTTCATTCCTTTTGAGTTACAAACACCTTTTGTTTCCAATATTCTCCTGCGATCAGCCCCTGTCCACTGCCATCCTACTTTGTCATTTCCTGTGGTTCCAGTTGGAATGTTCTAAACATTGTAATTTCCCACCTTTGACCTCTTCAATTTCTTTTTATTTCAGCTCATCTTCAAACAGCTGGACTGTCTGACAGATGTTGTGTATTTCCTGACAGCACATGTCCAGGAGTGTACAAGAAACAAGAGAGTGACAGCAGAGGTAGGACATGTCCACTCACACTCAGCACCATCCATCTTGTCCACACCTCTTGCTGTGCTGTTCAGATGGGGAAATGCTGGATTTCTCCTGCAACTGAGATAAAGGCAGGTTTGTTGCATCAAAGAATCACCCTGAGTGAGAGATGATGAAGGAAAGGATCGAAAAATGTAAAGCTTTGAGGAACTGGATTCTGAACAAAATGAGGCTCCCCACTCAATCCAGATGAACACACACGAGGCCTGTTCCAAAGGAATTGGAAAGCAAACAGCTCAAAGAGAACTAGCACAGAAATATTGAACAATGGGAAGATGTGAATTGTAGACATGAGATGAAATTTAACCCTGCAGGAAGGAAGGAAGGAAGGTGTCAATCTGTAATATCTGGAACATTGAAGCTCGAATGTGCTGAGTCATGGACTGAGTAGAATGATCACTCTTCCCACTCTCTTTGATCTACTTTCCCACTGCTGTTTATGGAGTGGCTCGGCCCCATTCGATGGGTTTACAGCGAATCTCAGCATTTGTTCCTGAGACCCAATTTGTTGAAATTTAGTTGATGTTCATATTCCCTCTCCAGAGGCGGGTGGCACAGAGCCGACCAATGTATGGACACTGGTCAACGCTGAATCACTGAGCTCATTTGTAGAGATCATTTTCTCCTCTTATACCTCACCCAGAACTCGATGGAGACACAAGGGGCAACTCCTGGTCTCTTCATTCACCATTCCAGTAAATGCTGAGCCTGATGGGGGAACCGAGGCCCTGTTCTTCTGAAGTACTTTGATGACATCTCCATAGCCATGGAAAGCTTCATCTGACTGATGGAGAATCCAGTCTCTGGCACTTCATGAGTGGGAGGACGATGCCCTCGAATGGACCAACACTGCCCTTGTGTCTGTTTCTCTCACCAGCAGCAGGACATCCCTTTCCCATCTCCTGGATCAAAAACCAAGCTGACCTTCCTGATTCCTGGGATACGTTTCCATAGTTTCCAGACTTCCCTGCATTCTGTTGTGAAGCCAGGTGTAGGCTCCAGACCCAGTGGAAGCAGAGTGGGATTGAGGAAGAGGGATATTTGTTGTAACAAACTTTGGGAACTGAGGAATAAGGTGAATGTGGGGAATTTTGGGAGGTTTGTTCAGTGAAATATCTGAGAGAATCTTTGGGTTCTTGAGGAAATACACATCCTAGAGGGAGTGATCTTAGTTCCATTGCACGAGGGAGGATTTGATGACAAGCTGTTGGACAAACACTTTCTGGTGCTCAATAAGGTGGTGGGGAGAGGGGCATGGGGGAGGAGTTGCAGGGTGGGAAATCAGTGGTTTGAGTGTAGGGGAAGGGAATTAGTGATGGGGGTGGGAAGGAAGGGGGTTCAAAAAGAAGGGGAAGGGTTCGTGAGGGGAAAGGGAAGGGGAAGCGGGAAGAGCCAAGCACTCCATGCCATGTGTCGGGCCCCTGTGCATAGAGCTGGGCCCCTGTGCGGAGATCTGGGCTCCCATGCAGAGTGCTGGGCACTGTGCAGTGAGCCAGGCCCCCGAACTGTGAGTCAGACCCCCATGCTGCGTTCCAGGACTCCATGCTGAATGCCGGCCAAACATGCTGTCAGCTGGACCAGGCCTCCAGCACAGACCTCCATGCCAGGCCTCCATGCTGAGTGCCGAGCCTATGAGCTGTCAGCCTGTGCAGGGCTGCATCCCTGTTTGCCGCAAGTTTCACCGCGCCCTCCCCCCCACCCCTGCTCCCCTCCCTCAGTGCAGAGTGCCGAATAGACCCTGTGCTGCATTACGGGCCACCAGACTGGGGTCTCTGTGCTGCAAGCTGGGCCCTCAAACTGCGAGCCAACCAGGCTCCTGTGCTGTGAGCCTGAAGTTTCCCTCTTGAATCAGTCTTACACTGAATGCGTTTCACAACCCTTACAGTCAAGTCGTCAGAAGCTGCTATCCCACTCCGCCAATGTGTTTGTCTTCCAGGAAAAAGACAAGTGAACACAAATGTCCACAACGTCCTGCGAGAGAGCGAGGACACAATTGGAGCTTGAAGATGCAGGGGACAGTGACTTGGGGGGAGGGGGGGGGGAAGTGTAGGAGTTGGACCGAAACAGTGCACAGTGCAGGTTTACAGAGCTTGGAAAATGTAATGTAAATAGTTTAATGAAAGAATGTAAGATTCGAGATTATACTGTGGAGAGATGTAGAGTAATGGGTTAATGGTTGTGTTAATGAGACCATGATGATATTAATGATGTAACTGTGACATCAATAGTCAAATGACCAAGAGGGTCCAAGAGAGCTCGGTGCAGAATAGTCTGTATCCTGAATACCAGGTGCTTACCCTGAGGTCTTTGTTAATGGTTCTTAATAAACTGTTTGAAGTTAAACTACACCGACTATCTCAAGTCTGTCAGAGGGAAGCAAAGCTTCACCAAGGTACAGTAAGACCTTAAAGTACGGGAACAGTAAAACCTCACTAAAGCTTGGCAATAACATCAAAACAACTCCCTCTCCTCCATTGCTGAAGGGACTGACTCCTCAGTTAGAGACTGTTCCACAGTGAGTGCCAGTCTGCTATTCCCCTGTGTGGGGGATCAGATGAAGGTCCTTTTTCCTCACTTCACTGTCAGACACTCTCTGTTCCCTCAGAATCTTGTAAGTTTCAGTACCATCACCTCTCAATTTTTCAAACTCCACTGAGCATAGGCCCAACCTGCTCAACCTTTCCTCTTCAGACAGCCGCTTGATTTCAACAATCAACCTAGTAAATCTTCCCTGAACTGCCTCCAATGCAAGTTTGTTCTTTCTTAAGTAAAGAAACCAAAACTGTAAACAGAGAAGCTAAGCTAACATTGAAACTAGACTATCAGCCGTGAGCCTACAATAAAACACCTTCTGACAGGTGGTTACTGATGACAGCCACAGTTCCCACAATCCCCCGCGTCCCAGAAACCGCTCTATCATTTTCCCCAGTCGCTGGGAGGACGCATGCTCCCCAGGCGACTGATTTAGCCTCTAGGAGCCACACTCGCTGTTGCTGAGGCTGCGCTCGGCTCCGCTCAGCTTCCGGGAGCCGCACACAGTGCGCATGCTCTGCGCGGACACCCGGAAGTAGAGGGGGAGGAGAAGAGATAGACGGCCGACCTGCGCCTGCGCAGTTCGCCTCTTTAGATGGCGATCCAAATTGGCTCACTCCATGCTTTCTAGGTAGAATCGTCCTCCATTATCCCACGTTGAAATAACTTAGAAACCGGCCATTCGGCGCTTAAAACCACAAGTTATTTCAGAGGCTGCTGCAATAGAAGATCATTTGTCTGGGTGAATAAATTTTAAAAAGTGTCTCTTCAAAACTGTTTCTGTAACTTGTGACCCTCTACTGGCGGATGTGTGCAATTCGAGAAGAGGGAGAGCAGCATCAATCAATGAGAAATCACAAGGAATACAAACACCCCGTTTTAAAAGTCATAACGTCGCTCTGTTCAGAATCTGCTGCCAATCCAACAGGTCAATTCTTCCCAAGTATTGCAGTACATGATTGAATCTCTATGAGGGAAAAGGCTGCATTGAGACGGAGTCTTCCGTGCTTTCCTGCTGTTTCTCCCTTCACATAGATGCTGCCAGACCTGCTGAGCATCTGTAGCATTTTCTGTTTTCATTTCACTCCGAGTTTGGGATGTTTTTCTTGTCCTTCCACCTGTGTGACTGTACTTGTGAGTCTGTACTTTGCAAAGTTGAAAATTGGGGTGCAGTTTTGAAAATCTCGTAGCTGCATTCGATGAAGCGTGAAGATTGAGTGAGTTGGTGGGAGAAATTAGTCATTACATAACGGTTGAATGCGTTTGAAGAAAGGCTTTCTCATACAAGCGCATTTGCAGTGCTTATAACAATCTGAATTATTAACTTTTTTATTTGTAAATCGGGGAAAACACGAATGCAGTCCCCCGCTACCACAAATTTTGCAGTGGAGTGTCCCGCATTTGGGGACACCACAGGCGTCAGCACACCTGGAGTGCAATAGAAGAGCCTCGACCTTTTGGAAAAATCTACTTTATTCATAAAATATCTTAAAGAACATTACATTTCTAAATGGCCATCACATAAAGTGCAATCATATTTAATTTTCCCATATAGATCATAAGTTGCTTCAATACAATCAATGAACATTACAGACATTTCAACATAGTTATTAGACAGTCATGCAATAGTATTCAAGCACTCTTTCAGTCTGCTCCTACATATTGATAGATGACACCAGTTGTTGTTGCTAATATCCTGAAAACTTCAATCAAATCACCAGTAGACATTCTAAACCCCAGGAATACAGCCGAGCTTAAAGTGTTAATCTTGTTCCATTATCTAAAGTTTTACATCCTTCCCCAACATTTATCCCTGACAAGGTGAACAAGGGATTAGATAAGCATATGGTTCAAACCAATCCCACCTATCCCATGCAGGGTTGCTATATGAACTGTTCTGTCTCTATATTAAAAACAATGTAAAAACAAATTGAGATTTTTCTGCTCCTTTGCCTTTTCACCTGAGGAGTCAGCCTGAGGTGAGGGAGCAGCGACATTGACTGGACAATATTCGTACTGCAGGCAGCATTCATTGCCTTTTAAGGGCGGTTCATTTCCTTTTAAGGGCAAGATGCAGATAAGGGCGGAAGGCTCTCTATCAATGCAGCCTTTTCTCTAGAAAAATAATTAAATTGAATAGAGATGGCTGGACAGGCAATGTGTTGCAGCTGTAGTATGTGGGAGCTGGTGGACGCCAGTGCGATCCAAGATGAGCACATCTGCGCAAGTGTTGGCTGCTCAAGGAATTTCGGCTCAGAATTGAGGAGCTGGAGTCCGAGTTGCGGACACTGCAACACATCAAGCAGGGGGAGAGTTACCTGGACACCGTTTCAGGAGGCAGTCACACCCCTTAAATTAATTACATCAAATTTTGTCTGTGGACAGGGAGGGTGTGACTGAACCAAGTATGGGGATTCAGAATTTAGCTTTGGAGGAGCCTTAACCAGTGCCATTGTCCAATAGGTACGAGGTTCTTGCTCCCGGTGTGGACGAGGGCACAGACTGCAGGGTGGATGAGCGAACTGATCACAGCACCGGGTGGAACAGAGCACCATTCAAGTGGGGAGTGGGGGGGAGAAAGATATTTAGTAGTAATAGGGGTTAGCATAGTTAGGGGAATAGATACTGTTCTCTGCAGCAAAGGCAGAGAGTCATAAAGGCTCTGTTGCCTACATGGTGCCAAGGTTAAGGACATCTCTTCTGAGCTGGAGAGGAACTTGGAGTGGGAAGTACCACATAGGTACCAGCGTCATAGGTAGGACTAGGAAAGAGGTTCTGCTGAGGGACTAAGAGCAGCTTGGGGCTAAATTAAAATGCAGAATCACAGAGGTAATAATCTCCGTATTACTACCTGAGCCACATGCAAACTGGCGTAGGGTAAATAAGACTAGAGAGGTAAATGTGTGGCTCAGAACTGGTGTGGGAGAAATGGGTTCAGATTCATGGGGCACTAGCACCAGCAACTGGGGAAGGAGAGAGCTGTTCCGTTGAAATGGGCTTCTTTTGAACCACGCTGTGTCCTGGTGAATTGTATAACTAGGGTTGTAGATAGGAATTTAAACTAATTAGTCGGGGGGTGGGGTTCAATTGAAGGGAGGTTTAAAAGATCAAAAAGAGAGAGCAGAAGTGCAGGGTAGTGAAGAGGTGACCAATAATCAAAGTGTCACAGGAAGGGGCAGAAAATATAAGCAGAAGAGTGCAGCAGAAATCAGAACCAGAATGAGCAATAATGGTAAAAGCAAAGTTTAGGGCTCTTTATCTGAATGCACACAGCACTTGTAACAAGATAGATGAGTTGACAGCAGAAATAGAAATAAACGAATATGACTTGATAGCTATTACAGAGATGTGGTTGCAAGGTGACCAACACTGGGAACTCAATATTCAAGGGTTTTCGATGTTCCAGAAAACTAGTCAAAATGGAAAAGGAGGCAGGGTAGCTTTGTTAATAAAGGAAGGTACCAGTGCGATAGTGAGTAGTGATGTAGGTGCAATACATCATGATATGGAAATAGTTTGGGTGGAAATAAGGAATAGCAAGGGGAAGAGGTCATGGTGGAGAGCCGTCTACAGGCCCCCGAAGAGTTGCCTCACTGTAGGACAAAGTATAAATTGGGAAATAATGGAGGTGTATAAGGAGGGTGCTACAATATTTATGGGTGATTTTAATCTGCATATTGACTGGACAAATCAGTCTGGTAGGGGTAACATGGAAGACAAATTTGTAGAGTGCATATGGTATTGTTTCTTAGAGCAATACGTTGCTGTTTTAGATCTAGTAATGTGTAATGAGGTGGGATTAATAAGAGATATCATAGTTAAGGATCCTCTAGGGGTTAGCGATCACAATATGGTAGAATTTCAAATACAGTTTGAGGGCAAGCAACTCGGGTCTGAAACCAGTGTCCTCAACTTAAATAAGGGGAATTACAGCAGCATGAATAAAGAGTTGTCGAAAGCAGGCTGGGAAAATAGATTAAGGGGAAGGTTAGTGGATGAGCAGTGGCAGATATTTAACCAGATATTTCATAACGCTCAGCAAAAATTTATCTCGATCAAAAAGAAGGACTTGATGAGAAGGATGAACCACCTGTGGTTAACAAAGGCGGTCAAGGAGAGTTTCCAATCAAAATCCAATGCATACAAAGTGGCGAAAACTAGAGGTAGGCCAGAGGATTGGGATTTTTTTTTAGGAAACAGCAATGGGTGAATAAAAAGCTAATAAAGAGGGAGAAAATTGATTGTGAAAGTAAATTGGCAAGAAATATAAAAACAATCAGAAACAAAACAGTCTGTAAATCAGAAGGGAAATGCTTCCAATAAACACACTCAATATCCAACACACAGCTCCAGTCAAACAGTTCGGCACAAAGCACCCAGTAAACAGCTCTCTCAGCTAGATCTTCTCACACAGCATAAGGGGCATTTCCACACCAGATTCCCCACAGGATAGACTGCCTGAACATTAGTGTGGATATTATGTGATGTAATTATTATAAATTCTGCTCCTTCACTCACCATCTCCTCACTTTGTTTTCAGTCCCTACAGGAAGTGAACCAGTTGTGGAAGAGGAAGAGGAGAGAATGGGCAGAGTGGGTGGGCTCTCTGATTGATGTCTCTCACAACCAATCCAAATATTTCTGGAGCAACATGAGTTTCCTGAGGCTTGGGAAACTGACCGGTGAAACGGAGGCGACTTTGAGCAGTAGATCAGGTGGGGATTTAAACTTGTCATTGTCCCAGCTGGATAAACTTTCATTAATGCTCCCCCTGCCCTCGACCTGAACTCACATCTTTCTCTAGTTTCTCTCTTATCTTCTCTGAGCTCAACTTGTCCATGAGACCCACCTCCTATTCCCTCGACCCTAATCTCAGTAAACTGCTGATCACCCAACTTCCCCTCCTGGTCCCCATGTTAGTTAATATTGTTCATGGTTCCCTCTCTTCAGATGTTGTCCTTCTCTCCTTTAAACTTGCTGTTATCGCCCCCTCCTCAAAAAAATCAACCATTGACCCCTCTGTCCTTGCAACCTACTGTCCCATCCCCAACTTCCCTTTCCTCTCCAAAGAGTCCCTCACTTATTGTAGCTGCTGACTCAGGTCCCCCTGCAATCGTTTGATAGAGATTTCAAGTGTGGGAATAGTATTCTTTCTTCATCTCCGGAGCCTTCAAACTGACAACATCAGTGTGGGATTTGTAGCCTTGGATGTGCTTGGCAGCAGGTCAGAAGAGGAAGACCCACAGAATCCAAGGCAGCAATGACGTGCAGTGGTGGGATCAGCACAGAGAGGGGGCACAGGAGAGATTAACAAAGAGATGGGGAGGAGACTGATCCTTGGTTCAGGGACTGACTAACTTATGTAACCTGTATTTGGGAGTAACTATGATTTGGAGATTGACCCGATGTCTGCTGGAGGGACTTGGGCAGTGATCCCTCACTCCTCGCCAGATTTCTCTACCAGCCTCTCGCACTGATGCCACGTCTCACTCTGCCCCTCACCCCTCCCTGATCCCATGTGCCTTTCCAGGATTTAGGAGGTGACAACACGTTCAAAGACTTTGGAGAGGAAAGGGAAGTTGGGGATGGGACAGTAGGTTGCAAGGACAGAGGGGTCAATGGTTGATTTTTTTGAGGAGGGGGCGATAACAGCAAGTTTAAAGGAGAGAAGGACAACATCTGAAGAGAGGGAACCATGAACAATATTAACTAACATGGGGACCAGGAGGGGAAGTTGGGTGATCAGCAGTTTAGTGAGATTAGGGTCGAGGGAATAGGAGGTGGGTCTCATGGACAAGTTGAGCTCAGAGAAGATAAGAGAGAAACTAGAGAAAGATGTGAGTTCAGGTCGAGGGCAGGGGGAGCATTAATGAAAGTTTATCCAGGTGGGCTAGTGGAAGGGAGGGGAGTGGCAGAGGAAGCTGATGGGATTATTTCAATCTTATTTCCCTGAGCAGAGAGGTCAATAACTAGGGAGCAGAGATTTAAATTAATTGATGAAAGGATTAGAGAGGTTTTGTGGAGTAATTTTTTTAGAGTGTGGTGAGGGTCTGGAACTCTGTCTGAAAGGCTGATAGAGGCAAAAACCCTCATCACATTTATAAAACACTGGGATATGAACTTGAAGGAATAACTTCTCCACATTTAAAATGGGGATGGAATAACTTCTCAAGTTGACTCTGTCCCATCAAACACTCACAGAGAAGGTACCGCATGGGTTAGGTACAGAGTCAAACTCCATCTAAACGGTCCCTGGATGTCCACTGGCAGTGGATGGTTAACAGTTGTTCACCATAACCTTTCAAGTTTGTGTCTCTTGGACTTAAGGGAGTGGATATGAAGTTTGTACCCAGGAAAAGGGCCAGAGTGAGAGAGGGGAATGGTTTTATTGGGGCCTCGGGCATCTCAGGTGGAGGTGAGGGTGGGGTTGAGTAAATCAGGATCTGCAGAAATGTTGTGGTGAACGGAGGCCCAAAGGCCTAGACAGTTGGGATTTGGAGAGTGCAGTTGTTAGTGAATTGCGGAATAGTTTTTTCCAGGGACGGATACAGAAGGAGGTAGAGCTGGAATGTGGGAGGGGGATGTGCGTGCTGAGTAACACATGGAAGTGATCAGAGATGGCCTTCTCTGTGATTGGTACGATGAGAGTCGTGAGACTGGGTGAGACAGCGAGGTCAAGGAGGTGGCCGGGAATCTGGGTTGGGAAATCACTGAAACTTCGAGTCAGCGCAAGCAAGGAAACTTCCGGAAAGACAATTGCTTCTCACATACAATCTACACTTTGCCAGCATAAATTACTGACACACAAAAAGCAAATCCCGATCCTGTCAGCTCATTACTGGAATGTTTGGAATTGATCCAATCTGGTTGTGGATGAAAAGAAAGGGTCGGCCCACAGAAAGGCATCAAATTTGGCAGCGATTTCACTGAGACAAAGGTCAAAGTTACAATCACCAAACCCCATCTTGTTCAGCCCCAGTGGCCTATTGGATAAGGCACTGTCCTCCTAAGCCAGGGATTGTGGATTCAAGTCCTATCTGGGGCAGTGTAAAGTTTGTTCCAGAAACAAATGTTAAAGCTCCTTCTCCAGACAGTGTGACAGTCAGGGAACTTTCTGTTTAACTTCTCAACCAATCTGGGCACTTCCTGTTCAATCCTCTTCTCACTCTGTTACGGGCTTTCCACTGACACAAACCAATGCAAGGTTTCTCCCAAGCTGTGCACCATCCCAACACTCAGGGAACAATGTCACCTCCACTTAACAGGCAAAGAGTGTCCCCTTAATACCCTTCCTAACATAAATCTCTCAATATAATTTTACATATTATCAGTTTACATTTCAAAGTAGTAACTGGGTTGCTGGGTAAACTGAAGACAGGAGTTAAGGGTGGGGTTAATATACTATTCAGACATAATCGAATTGAATGGTGGAACAGACTTGAGAAGCTGAATGGCCTCCTCCTCTTTCGATGTTCCTTAGTTTATCAGTGGATCAGGATCAAAAGACAGCGCATTGGATTTGAGATACAGAACAGCCATCGTGGAATTAAATAGGGACTGGGATCAAGAGGCTGAATGGCCTCCACCTGTTGCTGTAAATGTGTACAACAATCTAACATAATTGGTAGGAGACAAACAATCCCATCCCTGTCCATCACCCACGCATATACGAAATAAGGTAAATGAGCTTTTGGCGCAGATTGAAATTGGCAGGTATGATGTGGTGGGCATCACGGAGACATGGCTGCAAGGGGATCAGGACTGGGAGCTAAATATCCAAGGATATACATCCTATCGAAAAGATAGGCAGGTTGGCAGAGGGGGTGGGGTTGCTTTGTTAGCAAGAAAAGAAATTAAATCGATAGCAAGAAATGACGTAGGGTCAGATGATGTAGAATCGTGTGGGTAGAGTTGAGGAACCGCAAAGATAAAAAAACCGTAATGGGAGTTATGTACAGGCCTCCGAACAGTAGTCAGGATGTGGGGCACAACATACACCAGGAGATGGAAAAGGCGTGTAAGAAAGGCAAGGTTACAGTGATCATGGGGGGTTTCAATATGCAGGTAGACTGGGAAAATCAGATTGCTAGTGGATCCCAAGAAAAGAAATTTGTAGAATGTCTATGAGATGGCTTTTTGCAGCAGCTTGTGGTGGAGCCCACTAGGGAACAGGCAATTCTAGATTTAGTGATGTGTAATGAGACAGATTTGTTAAGGGAGCTTAAGGTGAAGGAACCCTTAGGAGGAAGTGACCATAATATGATAGAATTTACCCTGCAATTTGAGAGGAAAAAGCTGGAATCAGATGTAACGGTATTACAGTTGAATAAAGGCAACTACAGAGGCATGAGGGAGGAGCTGTCCAGAATTGACTGGGAGATGAGCCTAGCAGGAAAGGCAGTGGAACAGCAATGGCAGGAGTTTCTGGGAGTAATTTGGGAGACACAGCAAAAAATCATCCCTAGGAAGAAGAAGCATGCTAAAGGGAGGACGAGGCAACCATGGCTGACAAGGGAAGTCAGGGACAGCATAAAAGCTAAAGAGAAAGCACACAATGCGGCGAAGAGCAGTGGGAAACCAGGGGATTGGGAAGCCTACAAAGAGCAACAGAGAACAACTAAAAAAGAAATAAGGAGGGAGATTAAATATGAGGGTAAACGAGCCAGTAATATAAAAGAAGATTGCAAGAGGTTTTTTTTAGATATATAAAGGGTAAGAGAGAGGCAAAAGTGGACATTGGGCCGCTGGAAAATGTCGCTGAAGAAGTAGTAGTGGGGAACAAAGAAATGGTGGAGGAACTGAATAGGTACTTTGCATCAGTCTTCACGGTGGAAGACACGAGTAATGTCCCCAAAGTTCAAGAGAGTCGGGGGGGGCAGAGGTGAGTATGGTGGCCATTACCAAGGAGAAGGTGCTAGGAAAACTGAAAGGTCTGAAGGTGGATAAGTCACCTGTACCAGATGGATTACACTCCAGAGTTCTGAAGGAAATAGCTGAAGAGATAGTGGAGGCATTAGTGATGATATTTCAGAAATCACTGGAGTCAGAGGACTGGAAAATCGCTAATGTAACCCCCTGTTTAAGAAGGGAGTGAGGCAAAAGACAGGAAATTACATGCCGATTAGCCTGACCTCGGTCGTTGGTAAGATTTTAGAGTCCATTATTAAGGATGAGATTTCAGAATACTTGGAAGTGCATGATAAAATAGGGCAAAGTCAGCATGGTTTCATCAAGGGGAAGTCATGCCTGACAAATCTGTTAGAATTCTTTGAGGAGGTAATGAGTAGGTTAGACAAAGGAGAGCCAATGGACGTTATCTACTTGGACTTCCAGAAGGCCTTTGACAAGGTGCCGCACAGGGGGCTGCTCAGTAAGATAAGAGCCCATGGTGTTAGAGACAAGGTACTAGCATGGATAGAAGATTGGCTGTCTGGCAGGAGGCAGAGTGTGGGGATAAGGGAGTCCTTCTCAGGGTGGTGGCCGGTGACTAGTGGAGTTCCACAGGGGTCAGTGTTGGGACCACAACTTTTCACTTTATACATTAATGATCTAGATGAAGGAACTGAGGGCATCCTGGCTAAGTTTGCAGATGATACAAAGATAGGTGGAGGGACAGGTAGTATTGAGGAGGCGGGGAGGCTGCAGAAGGATTTGGACAGGTTAGGAGAATGGGCAAAGAAGTGGCAGATGGAATACAATGTGGGGAAGTGTGAGGTCATGCACTTTGGTAGGAAGAATAGAGGCATAGACTATTTTCTAAATGGGGAGAGTATTCAGAAATCTGGAGTGCGAAGGGACTTGGGAGTCCTAGTCCAGGATTCTCTTAAGGTTAACTTGTAGGTTGGGTCGGTAGTTAGGAAGGCAAATGCAATGTTGCCATTTATTTTGAGAGGACTAGAATATAAAAGCAGGGATGTGCTGCTGAGGCTTTATAAGGCTCTGGTCAGACCACATTTAGAATATTGTGTGCAATTTTGGGCCCCGTATCTCAGGAAGCCTTGGAAAGGGTCCAGAGGAGGTTCATGAGAACGATCCCAGGAATGAAAGGCTTAACATATGAGGAACGTTTGAGGACTCTGGGTCTATACTCGATGGAGTTTAGAAGGATGAGGGGGGATCTGATTGAAACTTACAGAATACTGAAAGGCCTGGATAGAGTGGACGTGGGGAAGATGATTCCATTAGTAGGAGAGACTAGGACCCGAGGGCACAGCCTCAGAGTAAAGGGAAGACCTTTTAGAACAGAGATGAGGAGAAACTTCTTTAGCCAGAGAGTGGTGAATCTTTGGAATTCATTGCCACAGAAGGCTGTGGAGGCCAGGTCATTGAGTGTATTTAAGACTGAGATAGATAGGTTCTTGATTGCTAAGGGGATCAAATGTTAGGGGGAGAAGGGGGGAGAATGGGGTTGAGAAACTTGTCAGCCATGATTAAATGGTGGAGCAGACTCGATGGGCTGAATGGCCTAATTTCTGTTCCTATGTCTTATGGTCTTATTACCCTGTTCTCTGGTTGTAACTGAGTGGAAACCTGTTATTGTATTCGAGCACAATAAGTTATTGTCAATGAAATGAAGCCCAAGCTGTTTAATCAAAGTGAAGGCCCTTTAACTGGACGGGTCAAACCGTGTGATCACAGGACAAGCCTCACCCTCACACTGCACATCCCAGTGAGATCAGACATCACAATAGTTTATAAAAGATCCCAGTTTGAGGCGGGAGACTGCAAACCAGTTTGAGTGAAGGAAAGGGAACTGCACTGACTGTGACAATGGAAATATCACTCGCTAGCTGACACTTGGAGGTTTGTTGCTGTGGAAGGTTTGTTTTGACCTGGTCATTATCACATTACTGTTTGTGGGAGCTTGCTGTGCACACATTGGCTGCCATATTTCCTACATTACAATAGTGACTACACTTCAAAAAGCAGTTCATTGGCTGCAAAGTGCTTATGGACGCCCTGAGATTCTGGAAGTTGATACGTAAATGCAAGTCTTTCTTTCTGAGGGAAACATGATGCTTCCTGTGAACTGGAATTTATAAACCCATTGATGGAGAAAGTAAACTAGCACATAGTGACATTGACCAATAAATTGTATACAGGACTCTTACTGTAGACTCCTGAGTGTTTCGGTGAATAGGAACACACCATGCTGACAAATCAGGTAGTTTGAGTGAAGCAAAAAAGTAAATTTATTGTGAGTTTTAAATCTATGCAGAAGATTGATTAAATAGCGGGGAAACAACACACTATTCAGCTTACATCAAACTTTGAATCAACCAAAATAACAAAGCATTTGAAAATGACTCAAGATTGTTCCTAAAAACACATGGTGAATCTTGGAAGAGTGTAAGGTGAACATATCACACCGTTATTACATTGAGGTATGATGTTGCTGAAACTTCGAGTCAGGACAAGCAAGGAAAGTTCTGGAAAGACAATTGCTTCTCACATACAATCTACACTTTGCCAGCATTAATTACTGACACACAAAAAGCAAATCCCGATCCTGTCAGCTCATTACTGGAATTTTTGGAATTGATCCAATCTGGTTGTGGATGAAAAGAAAGGGCCGGCCCACAAAAAGGCATCAGATTTGGCAGCAATTACTTCGAGACAAAAGATCAAAATTTCAATCACCAAGACCCATCTTGTTCAGCCCCAGTAGCCTAATGGATAAGGCATTGGCCTCCTAAATCAGAGATTACAGGCTCAAATCCCTTCTGGGGTGGGGTAAGGTTTGGTCCAGAAGCAAATGTCATCTCTAGACAGTGTCACAGTCAAGGAACTTTCTGTTTAACTTCTCAACCAATCTGGCCAGTTCCTGTTCAGCTCCCTTCTCAGTCTGTCACTGGCTTTCCACTGACGCAAAGCAATGCAATGTTTCTCCCAAGCTCTGCACCGCCCAACATTCAGGGAACAATGTCACCTCCACTTTCCAGACAAATAACTCCTGTCTTCAGTTTACCCACCACCCCAGTTACTACATTAAAATGTAAACTGATAATATGTAAAATTATATTGAGAGATTCATGTTAGGAAGGGTATTGAGGAATATAGAACCAAGTGGGGTGGATGGGGTTAATGTACTAATCAGCCATAATTGAATGGTGGAACAGATTTGAGGGGCTGAATGGCCTCCTCCTGTTCTGATGTTCCTCAGTTTATCATTGGATCAGGTTTCAAAAGACAGTTTATTGGATTTGAGATAAGGAACAGCCATTGTGGAATTAAATAGGGACCGGGATCAAGGAGCTGAATGGCCTCCTCCTGTTGCTGTAGATGTGTGCAACAAAGTAACATAATTGGTCGGCAACTTACATACCCATCCCTGTCCATCACCTTATTCTCTGGGTTATAACTGAATGGAAACCTGTTATTGTATTCGAGTATAATAAGTCATTGTCACCAAAATGAAGCCCAAGAGTTTGACAAGCTCTGTTTAATCAAAGTGAAGGCCCTTTCACTGGAGGGGTCAAACCGTGTGATCACAGGACAAGCCTTACCCTCACATTGCACATCCCAGTGAGATCAGACATCACAATAGTTTATAAATGGGGTCAGTGTGAGGCAGGAGACTGCACAACCTGTTTGAGTGAAGGAAAGGGAACTGCACTGACCATGACAATGGAAATATCACTCGTTAGCTGACACTTGGAGGTTTGTTGCTGTGGAAGGTTTGTTTTGACCTGTCATTCAAGCTTCAGAATTCAAGGTCAACCGATGAGGACTGATATGAGAAATGTCTTCACTGAAAGGGTTGTGAATCTTTGGAATTCTCTCCCCCAGGGAGCTGTGGAAGTTCAGTCATTGAATATATTCAAGACCGAGATTGATGGATTTCTGGATGGGATTATTTGTGTGGCTCAGACAATAAGCATAATCCCTGATGTCAATATGCAATCAACAACATTGATTATCTGATCATTATCACATTGCTGTTTGTGGGAGCTTGTTGTGCACTCATTGGCTGTCATGTTTCCTACATTACAATGGTGACTACACTTCAAAAAGCACTTCATTGGCTGCAAAGTGCTTATGGATGCCCTGAGATTCTGGAAGTTGATATGTAAATGCAAGCCTTTCTTTCTTAGGGAAACATGATGCTTCTAGTGAACTGGAAATTATAAACCCATTGATGGAGAAAGTATACCAGCCACAGTGACATTGACCAATATATTGTGTACAGGACTCTTACTGTAGGCCGCTGAGTGTTTCGGTGAATAGGAACGCACCATGCTGACAAATCAGATAGTTTGATTGAAGCAAAAAAGTAAATTTATTGTGAGTTTTAAATCTATGCAGAAGATTGATTAAATAGCAGGGAAACAACACACTATTCAGCTTACCTCAAACTTTGAATCAACCAAAATAACAAAGCATTTGAAAATGACTCAAGATTGTTCCTGAAAAACACATGGTGAATCTTGGAAGAGTGTAAGGTGAACATATCACACCGTTATTACATCGAGGTATAATGTAACTGAAACTTCGAGTCAGGACAAGCAAGGAAAGTTATGGAAAGACATTGCTTCTCACATACAATCTACGCTTTGCCAGCATTAATTACTGACACACAAAAAGCAAATCCCGATCTTGTCAGCTCATTACTGTTTGGAATTGATCCAATCTGGTTGTGGATGAAAAGAAAGGGCTGGCCCACAAAAAGGCATCAAATTTGGCAGCGATTTCACTGAGACAAAGGGTCAAAGTTACAATCACCAAACCCCATCTTGTTCAGCCCCAGTGGCCTAATGGATAAGGCACTGTCCTCCTAAGCCAGGGATTGTGAGTTTGAGTCCCACCTTGGGTGGAGTACAGTTTGTCCAGAAGCAAATATCAAAACTCCTTCTAGTAACAGTCAGGGAACTTTCTGTTTAACTTTTCAACCAATCTGGCCAGTTCCTGTTCAGCCTCCTGCTTACCCTATCACTAGCTTCCCATTGATGCAAGCCAATGTAATGTTTCTCCCAAGCTGTGCACCATCCCAACACTCAGGGAACAATGTCACCTCCACTTTCCAGGCAAATACTATCCCTTTAACTCCTGTCCTCAGTTTACCCAACACCCCAGTTCCTACTTTGAAATGTAAACTGATAATATGTAAAATTATATTGAGAGATTCATGTTAGGAAGGGTATTAAGGAATATGGAACCAAATGGGGTGGATGTGGTTAATTTACCAATCAGCCATAATTGAATTGAACAGTGGAACAGACTTGTGGAGCTGAATAACCTCCTCCTGTTCTGATGTACCTACGTTTATCAGTCAATCAGGATCAAAAGACAACGTATTGGATTTGAGATATAGAACAGCCATTGTGGAATTAAATAGGGACCGGGATCAAGGGGCTGGATGTTGTACATGTGTACAACAATGTAACATCATTGGTAGGAGACAAACAATCCCATCCCTGTCCACCACCCATGCACCCTGTTCTCTGGGTTGTAACTGAGTGGAAGCCTGTTATTATATTCGAGCGCAAAAGTCATTGTCACCAAAATGAAGCCCAAGCTGTTTAATCAAAGTGAAGGCCCTTTAACTGGACGGGTCAAACCGTGAGATCACAGGACAAGCCTCACCCTCACATTGCACATCCCAGTGAGATCAGACATCACAATAGTTTATAAACAGGGTCAGTTTGAGGCAGAAGACTTCACAACCAGTTTGTGTGAAGGAAAGGGAACTGCACTGACTGTGACAATGGAAATATCACTCGCTAGCTGACACTTGGAAGTTTGTTGCTGTAGAAGGTTTGTTTTGACCTTTCATTCAATCTTCAGAATTCGAGGTCACTCGATGAGAGCTGAGATGAGAAATGTCTTCACTGAAAGGGTTGTGAATCTTTGGAATTCTATCCCCCAGGGAGCTGTGGATGCTCAGTCACTGAATATATTCAAGACTGAGACTGTTGGATTTCTGGGTGCTGAGGGAATAAGGGATGTGGGGATAGTGTGGGAAGGTGGGATTGAGGTAGAAGATTAGCCCTGATCGTATTGAATGATGCAGCAGGCAGTAGGGGCCGAATGGCCTACTCCTGCTCCTATTTCTTATGTTCATCATGTTCTCTGGGTCATTATACCTGTTACTGAATTCTTGTGCAGCAAGTCATTGTAACCAATATGATCAATTTTATAAAACAATTTGAGGAGATCATTAACATGCTGGATAGGGTCTTTGGAGGTTTGTCTATCTGGACTTCCAGAAGGTATTTTATCATGTTCTGCACAGGGGATTATTCACCAAGATGAACGTGCAGGGAATTGGAGGAAACCTTGTGACATGGGCTGCTAATCTGTTTGGGAGATGGGAGACAGAGAGTAGGGAGAAAGGGAATGTTGTCTGATTGTCAGGATGTGCCCAATGGTGTTCCCTAGGGGTGTGTACTGGAGACTCAGCTTTTCATTATATTGATCATTGATTAATGGAGCAACAGGATGGGGTAGTTTACTGATGACACTAAGTTAGCTGACACAGTAAGTATTGTAGATGGGAGTGGAAAGTTGCAAAGGGACATTGATAGAGAAGTGAGGGGATGAAGCTGCAACAGCTGGAGTTCAATGTGGGGAAGTGGGAGATTATTTATTTTGTACCTCAGAAAGATAAATCAGGGCATTTTCCAAATGGTGAGAATCTTGGAGCTGTTTCGAGTCCAATATGTTCCAAAAGAGTCATATTGAACACAAAACATTAACTCGGATTCTCTCTTCACGGATGCTGCCAGATCTGTGGAGTATTTCAGGTACTTTCTGTTTTTATTGCCAATCTCCAGCATCCACAGTATTTTGATTTTGTTTTACTAAAGCAAACATATAAAAAAAACTTGTGACCAATTAAAGCAGTTCATTGAAGGGTTGTACATTGTGATCTGATTGGCTTCATGACCAATGCAGCGTGTAAACATCTACAGGATAATTTCTTCACTCGTTTTACAACATGTTTGTGTTTCAACAAATGGTGCATGGGGTTTGCACAGGGAGCCCAGAGCCTGAGGAATTATTTGTGTGGCCCAGACAACAAGTTTAAACCCCAATATCCTGGTCAATATAGATCCTACAATCAATACCACTAAACAGATTATCTGATCATTATCACATTGCTGTTTGTGGGAGCTTGCTGTGCACACATTAGCTGCCATGTTTCCTACATTACAACAGTGACTACACTTCAAAAAGCATTTCATTGGCTATAAAGCACTTCCAGATGCCCTGAAGTTGTGAAAGTTGATATATAAATGCAAGTCTTTCTTTTTTCGGGAAATATTATGCCTCCTGTGAACTGGAAATGATAAATCCATTGATGGAGAAAGTGTACCAGCCCACAGTGACATTGACCAATATATTGAGTACAGGACTTTTACTGTAGGCTCCTGAGTGTTTCAGTGAATAGGAGCACACCATGCTGACAAATCAGGTAGTTTGAATTTCAGCTAAAAAGTAAATTTATTGAGTTATAAATCTATATAGGAGATTGATAAAACAGCAGACAAACAACAATAATATTCAGCTCACATCAAACATTGAATAAACCAAAAGAATGAAACATTTGAAAATGACTCAAAATCTTTCCCAGAACATGAAATGAGTCTTGGAAGAGTATAAGGTGAACATATCACACCGTTATTACATTGAGGTATGATGGACTGAGGGAACTCAGGTCTGTAGAGACTCACCCCCACTCCCTCACCATACTCAGGATAGTAGTCCTCCCAGACAGGAGAGCACAAACATTCCCCATGGTATTAGTCAAACACCCGGCACCTGAAGAGGATCTGTCTATAATTCACTTCACCAACTAAAGCAGGGTCTGATTCTACCCCATACCCACTCCTGAGAGCTGGCTCACTTTACCAACACACACACACACACACCAGGGGAAACTCTCTCAGAATACGACAGACAGAAGTTTCTTTAAAATCCCTGTGCTTTAGTCTAGCGCCCAATTCCGATGGTCAGAAATGACACTGAACTTCAGTGACACAGGATGGAGCTCGTTTCCATCATACAAACCCATGCAGAGTTGAAGAGACTGAGAGAGGTTTGCAAATCTGTTGCAGTGCTAGAAGTGAAGGAAAATATTGCTTCAGTGTAGCTGATTGAAGGGTTCTGGTTTATCCTGGGAAATTTGATACACTGCACTCACTCAGACTGCACATTCCAAATTCAGCTATCAGCCACAGCACTGGGCAAAACTATCAAATCCAAGCCCAGGCTTCTGGGAAAGGCCGAGGCCTTCAGGTAAAGTCTCGACAGAAGGCATTAAAAGATATTTCAATAAATGTCTTGACAGGTATGACAGGCGAACTGCTCTGGAGATTAAAAGGATAGGGAGGGGCAAGGTTATGGAGATATTTGAAAACAAGGGTGAGAATTTTAAAATTGAGGTGTTGCTTGACCAGGGGCCAATGTCGATCAGCGAGCACAGGGGTGATTGGGGAATGGGTCTTGATGTCAGTTAGGACATGGACAGCAGAGTTTTGGAGGAGCTCAAGTTTACAGTGCAAGATGTGAGAGCAGCCAGGAGAGCGTTAGAATAGTTGAGTCTGGAGCATACAAAGATATGGATGAGGGTTTCAGCAGCAGATGAGCTGAGGCAGGACATTGCTGGTCTCTCCTGTGAGTGGAACTTGATCTTCTTCCTATGCACAGTGTCCTGATTCCTGACCAAGAAAGGGGAAATGACAGTGAGAGCCAGGGATGGTGATGGAGAACTCTTCATAGCATCATACAGGATCATAGAATAGTATGACACAAAAGGAGTGTGGTACTGCTGCACTGTCAGAGGTGCCGTCTTTCAGATGTGATCTCAAATGAAGCCCCTTCTGCTCTCTCTAAGGCATGTGTAAAAGATCCCATGGCACTATTTTGAAGAACAGGGGAGTTCTCTCTGGTGTCCTGACCAAAATTAAACTCTCAATCAACACCGCTGAAAAACAGATTATCTGGTCATTATCACAAAGCTGTTTGTGGGAGCTTGCTGTGTGCACATTGGCTGCCACATTTCCTACATTACAGCAGTGACCACTCTTCAAAAGTACTTCTTTGGCTGTAAAGACCTTTGGGACATCTAGTGGTTGTGAAAGGCTCAATGTATATGCAAGTCTTTTTTTTTCTGAGGAGGATACACAGGGATAGGGGGTGGAAGACTTTGGAGGGATGCCCTTGAGTCCTTTGAGAAGAGTTAAACTCACGGAAGCGATGGCTTACCAACTGAGTTGTATTTGGCTCTGTGGAACTGGATCGGCCCAGAGGTGTGGCTGGCAGCATGTCAGAATCCATGAGGAAAGGCATTATCATCCTCATCTACAAGCACAAGACAGGAAGGGAGGAAATTAGAAATTGGCAACCCATTTCACTGTTGAATGTGGACTATAAGGTTCTGTTCAAGGTCATCGCCAATCGGGTCAGGTCTGCTCTGGAATTGGTGATCCACCCTGATCAGACTTGCGTGTGCCCGGCAGGAAGATCTCTGACAGCCTCGCACTACTCAGGGGTACGATTGCCTATGTACAAGTCAAGCGTGTAGACACCTGCCTCATCAGCCTGGATCAGGAGAAGGCATTTGACAAAGTACTGCACACCTACATGGTGGATGTGCTCTCCAAAATGGGGTTTGGGGAGGGAAGCCTCAACTGGATCCAACTGCTCTACACTAATATCAGTAGCGCAGTCTCAATCAATGGGTGGGAATCAGAAATCTTTCCAATTAAATCTGGAGTCAGGCAGATTTCTCTCCTCTGTCCTGTTTGTGTGTTGCATTGAACCCTTTGCTGAGTGCGTCAGGAAGAATCCGGGCATAACAGCAGTGACAATCCCAGGCAGTGGAGGCACTCAGGTTAAAGCCTCCCTGTACCTGGACGATGTCGCCGTCTTCTGCTCGTTTCCACTGTCAGTGTGCAGACTGATCCACATCTGCGACCAGTTTCAACTGGTCTTGGGAGCCAAGGTAAATCGTGGCAAGAGCGAGGCCATGTTCTTTGGGAACTGGGCTAGCTGATCCTCTGTTCCCTTCACCGTCAGGTCAGATGGCCTGAAGGTGCTGGGGATATGGTTCGGAAGGACCAGGGCATGCATTAGAAACTGGAAGGAGCGAATTTCTATGATGAAAATAAAACTGGGCATGTGGGAACGACGCTCCCTCTTCATTGTGAGTAAGAACCTGGTCATCAGGTGTGAGGCACTCTCAGTGTTGGTGTACATGGCACAGGGCTGGCCCATTCCTCACTCCTACATGGTGGAAATCACCTGAGACATCTTTTGCTTTATCTGGAGGTCGAAAATGGATTGTGTTTGCAGGGACATGATGTACAAACCTTGAAATAAAGGAGGAAAAATCATGTCCAACATCGCCCTCATCCCAATGGCCATTTTTGTGTTTGGCTGCATCAAGCTATGCTTAGACCCTCGGTACACAAGCACCAAGTGTCATTACGCGCTGAGGTTCTACCTGTTCCCAGTGTTGCGAAGGATGGGTCTGGCCACGCTGCCGTGGAACACTCCAGGTAGTTGGACTGTGCCATACCACTTATCCCTCGTAGAAAAATTTATGCAGAGAAACACCTTTCACCAAAAATCCATCAGGCAGTGGTCGGCACATAACGTCCCAGAGGCCCTGAGGGAAGAGAGGGTGGATCCTGTCAAATGGTTCCCCGAGCAGTCAAAGTCATTTGGCAGAATGCCTCATCGCCAGAACTTTCCAACTAGCACCAAGATGTAGCTTGGCTGGTGGTGAGAATGGCCCTCCCCGTCAGATCTTTCCTACACGCCAGTTGTCTCACCCCCTCTGCACGTTGCCCTCGAGGTGGCTGTGGTGGGGAAGAGTCCATTGTTCACCTCCTTGTGGTTTGTGCCTTTGCAAAGAAGGTCTGGAGAGAGACGCAGTGGTTTTTGTCGAGGTTCATCCCAAGCAGTTCTGTGTCGCAGGACTTTGTGTGCTACGGGCTGTTCCCGGGGACACACACCGAGACAAACATCAACTGCAGCTGGAGGATCATCAACTCGGTGAAAGACGATCTTTGGTCTGCCTGAAACTTGTTGGTCTTCCAGTGCAAAGAGTTGTTCCTGACCGAGTGTTGCAGACTGGCACATTCCACGGTCCAGGGCTACGTGTTAAGGTACACACTAAAGCTTGGGGCAGCCGCTGCAAAGGCATAATGGAGAAAGGTCGCTGTCTAAGACCTTTCTGCCATAGTGCACCGAGGGGCTGGGAATTGTACAGACCCCTCGGGCTGTATGACTCACAATGAATGTATGTAGTGAATACTAAATATAATTGTATTGAAGCATCTCAGAGTGCAACATGATGTATGTCGATAACTCCAATCCCATTGCACTGTCTGACTGTCTGTAATGACCATGTTGAAATGTCTGTATTATTCATTGATTGTATTGAAGCACCTCATGATCCAAGTGTAAAAGTTGAATATGATTGTACTTTTTGTGATGGCCATTTAGAAATGTTTTAGTTATGTTCTTTCAGATATTTGATGAATAAAGTTTGTTTTTCCAAAAAAAAAGAGGGATTTGAAAAGACAGGAAACAATCCAGATCCCAACACACAGACAAAACTGACCATTCACAGTCCACAGGATAATAACCAGCTTCCAACACTCACACATACAGAACTCAACAATAGGAAATCAGTAAGAATCTTCAGACACTCTGCACCTCCCAGATTATTACACCTCACCTTCTCATATTCAGTAATGACCCAGCAACAAAACTCAGCCTGTAAATCAGAAGGGAAATACTTTGGGAGTGTGTCTGTGAGCCGGGAAATAACATTGTGCTCCGTGTGTGACCCTGTATTAGGATTGTCACTCTCTGACTGTGGGTGTAACTTTGGGAATGATCCTTTATCCCTCACCAGACCTCTCTTTTCTTTTCCCACCTACTTCCTTAATTTTTAAATGTATTTCCATCCATTGTTTTATCTCTACCTTTTAGCCTTTTCTGATTCCTTCACCCCACCCCCACGAGGGCTATCTGTACCTTGCTTGTTCTGCTTTCTACCCTTAATTAGCACATTCCTTAGATAATATCACCACCTTCAACACCTCTTTGTCCTTTTGTCTATGACATCTTTTGGTTATCTCCACCTATCACTGGCCCTCTATCCAGCTCTACCTGTCCCACCACCCCCCCACCTCCCCCTTAAACCAGCTTAAATTTCACCTCTCTTCTATTTTTACTTAGTTCTGTTGAAGGGTCACTTGGACTCGAAATGTTAACTGTGTTCCTGTCCGCAGATAATGCCAGACCTGCTGAGTTTTTCCAGGTATTTTTGTTTTGGGAGATTGTGAACTTCAGCTGGGCTGTTTCACTGTGTTTATCACCAGAATGGGCGGAATGGCTGCGCTCTCTGATTGACGTCTCTCACAACCAATCAGACCTCCCTTCCAGAATTTACATGTCAATCACTCTGCTAAGCCAATCTCAGAGGAGGGAGCAGGGCTTGTCTGACAACATTAATAGTCGGAACTACATTACCCATGCTGCATGTGGAGCAGTTAACAGCAGCGGTTTGCGATCAGGGTTCGACTCGCTGTGCCTGACCGGAGTTGTAGTTCTGGCGCGCGTACCGGTGGTTGGCACCCAACGTTCGAATCTGAGGAAGCGCGAACCCGAGCGGCTGTCACTTGGGTGGGGCTGGAATTGGAGGTGCGCACCTGTAAATGTCAGCCCCGGGCAGCGGGAACCAGGATCTCAGCCGTTTAACCCACCCCCAATCCACTTGGTTAAATGGATAACATGGGACTACATTGGTTTTCTGTGATTGGTGAGAGACTGTTTTCTCCAGACTGTGGAATAAAAGTATAAAAGTTTGACTCTCCCAGTTTTGACTCCATCTCCCTTACTGGTGCTGAAGGGCCTGTCCTCCATTTAGACCCTGCCCCAGTTAAGATTGTAGATCTAAGGTGCTCCGCTCCATGGCCCGGTCCTCAAATCATTTCTCTCCCTCTTGAAGCTGTCTGCTTGCCATTCCTTTACTACTAGATTTCTGTTTTGTCTGGTGGTGAAGGGCATTTCTTTCTGACTGTTCTGTCGAAGGGTCATGAGGACTCGAAACGTCAACTCTTTTCTTCTCCGACGATGCTGCCAGACCTGCTGAGTTTTTCCAGGTAATTCTGTTTTTGTTTTGGATTTCCAGCATCCGCAGTTTTTTTGTTTTTATATTCGGGAAACTTATGTTACTCCAGAAATATTTGGATTGGCTGTGAGAGACATCAATCAGAGAGCCCACCCACTCTGCCCATTCTCTCCTCTTCCTCTTCCACAGCTGGTTCACTTCCTGTAGGGACCGAAAACCAAGTGAGGAGATGGTGAGTGAAGGAACAGAATTTATAATAATTACATCACATAATATCCACACTAATGTTCAGGCAGTCTGACTATCCTGTGGGGAATCAGGTGTGGAAATGCCCCTTATGCTGTGTGAGAAGATCCAGCTGAGAGAGCTGTTTACTGGGTGCTTTGTGCTGAACTGTTTGACTGGAGCTGTGTGTTGGATATTGAGTGTGTTTACTGGAAGCATTTCCCTTCTGGCTTACAGGCTGAGTTTTGTTCATGGGTCATTACTGAATATGAGGTGAGGTGTAATTATCTGGGAGGTGCAGAGACACATTAATTGAAATATCTTTTAATGCCTTCTGTAGTGACTTTACCTGAAGGCCTGGGCCTTCCCAGAAGCCTGGGCTTGGATTTGATAGTTTTGCCCAGTGCTGTGGCTGATGGCTGAATTTGGGATGTGCAGTCTGAGTGAGTGCAGTGTATCTAATTTCCCAGGATAAACCAGAACCCTTCAATCAGCTACACTGAAGCAATATTTTCCTTAGCTTCTAGCACTTCCTGTCCAGTGTGTTTTCTTCAAATTTCAAAATCGCTATTGAATTAACATTTTTCCTGAGTGTTTTTTATATTAAACACATACTCTAAGGCTAAAACTGGTCTTCGCCTGCACAACTCGAGCTCACAGTGAATTGATAGCCTGTTTTACACTCCGCCCGACTGTCTTTTCCATTGTCCTCACGGTGCTTGGGAAGATGGGGGTCTGGGTGGAGGAAAGAAAGCAGCCATGTTATCTACCCCTGGTCACTATCCAGTGTCCCTGCTGGAAACAGAGGGTGTGTGACAGTCAAGTGAGGAAAAAGAAAGGACTTGCATCTGATCCCCACACAGTGGAATAGCAGACTGACACTCACTGTGGAACAGTCTCTAACTGAGGAGTCAGCCCCTTCAGCAAAGGAGGAGAGGGAGTTGGAGGAAATCATGTTTCCTTTTCCTGTTTTACAGCAAGATTGCACTGTACTACACCAGAGAATACAGAGGATAGAAACCACAGATAGATCCTGACCATCATCCAAGGAACAACTGCACAACTGGGAAGACATCCAGTCCTTTCACAGCATTGCTCAACACAGAGAAGGTTGCGCAGTGAAGCCATCATCTGAATATCAGCAGGCCAGGGGAGCTTTGACATATCATCAGGTCTGAAACTGGTCACTGTTGTGGAACTTTCCATCAGAACCAATCTTTCTGAAGGTTTGGCTATGGGTGATCGGTCAGGGTGAGGCTGGGAAGAAGTGTGAGTGGTGAGACCTTCAATCATTCATCGAGCCTCATGAGCCACTGATGCTTTCCTATAGGTGAGAGGCTGTTCAAGTGTGAGGCACGCTCCACAGGCTGACATGATCTGCTGATACACTAGGTGCATCTGTTGTACCACAAGGGCAACCACATGGAAGAGAAACCTTTCAAGTGTGAGGTGTGCGATCAAACCTTCGCACAGTCATCGACATTCGTAAAACATTGGCACGTTCACACTGGGGAAAAGCCATTCACGTGCAGGGTGTGCAACAAATCATTCTTGGACTCATCATTCCTCTCTGCACATCAACGCATTCACATGGGAGAAACCATTCACTTGTGAGGTGTGCAATAAATCATTCTCATGATCATCGGCCCTCAGTACACACCAATGCATTCAAACTGCGGAGAAAGCCTTCAGGTGTGAGGTTTCTAAGATGGCTTTCACCCAATCCTCTGATCTCCTCCTGAGGCACCAGAGGATTCACACGGAGGGGAAACCCTTCAAGTGTGAAGTATGTGACCAAGACTTCACACGGTCATGGACACTCATTGAACACAGAGGCATCCACATTGGGGAGAAACCATTCAAGTGTGAGGTGTAACGAGGGCTTTGCAGAATCACCAGGTCTGTTAAAACATCAACGCATTCACTCAGGAGAAACCGCTTACATGTGAGGTGTGCAACAAATCATTCAAGTGGTCATCGGATCTCTGTAGACACACAGGAGAAGCCATTCAAATGAGAGGTTTTTGAGAAATTCTTTTCAGTCATCAAAACTGCTTCATCAGAGGATCCACACAGGGCAGTAACCCTTCAAGTGTGAGTTTTACGAAAAAATTTTTGTGACTGCTTTGACCCTCCTTGGATACGAGAATGGAAACAAGGGAGAAACTCTTCAGGTGTGAGGTGTGTGACAAGGCTTTCACTCAGCCAGCATATCTCCTGGTTCAATGATGCACTCACAGGGGAATAACCCTATCGGCGTGAATTCTGTAATGAAACCTTCACACAGTTGTTGGACTCCTGGCACATCAGCGACCCACACACAGGAGATACCATACACCGATGTCTCCACAAGGACTTGGAGCCGGGTCACCTACTTCCGTTACACTGAGAGTTGTCTGTGTTGTTTACCCTCCTGTGTTGTTTACTGTCTGTCTCAGCAGTGTCTGTCTCGAACCTCTCCCACCATCAGTCCACTTGTTCAAGAAGGCAAATTTAACCTTTGACCAGATCACCAAACATCACCAAAAGAAGACATCATTATACGTAGAAGCTCCTGCTTATGCACCTGTGTCACTGGATTTCCTCAGCCACAGGAAGTAGGTGATTCAGGAGAATGTGTCAGCATTTTCCTGCTCTGGGCAAGAGGGAAATACCTCAATAGTTTCTGCAGTGTGATTTATCTCCCTCCTTGAAGATAGTTACAATTGTCACATTCCTGAAGTGGGGGGAGTTCTCTTTCCTCCCAAATCCGGAGGATGTGTTCATGGAGTCTTGATGTGAGCAGAAGTCCACCAGCTTTGAAGACCTCAGCTGGAATACCATCGGGGCCACAAGGTTTTGTTGTTTTTCATCTGTTTGATTGTTTGTTGCAGCTCTCCCATTGATGGTGATTTACCCATGGATTCTACCACAGACACAGGGGGACGGACTGGAGGATATCAGATGCCACTGTGGACTTATGGTTGAGACGTTGTTCAAAATCTTCTTTCCAGCGTTAACAGATGGCGTTGTCATCCTTAAAAAAAGAAATACCATCCTGTGAACAAAGGAGGTTTTGTTCATGTAACCTTACAGATGTCCCTCGTGACTTCAAATAAAATTCACATTTTTGCTTTTTATTCATTCACGGGATCTGGGCTTTCCTGGCTGGTCCAGCATTTATTGCCCATTGCTAGTTGCCCTTGAGAAGGTGGTGGTGAGCTGCCTTCTTGAACCACTGCAGTCCATGTGGTGTAGGTACACCCACAGTGCTGTTCGGAACGGAGTTCCAGGATTTTGACCCAGCGACAGTGAAGGAACGGTGATATATTTCCAAGCTAGGACAGTGAGTGACTCGGAGGGGAACTTTCAGGTGATGACATTCCCATCTATCTGCTGCCCTTGTTCTTCTAGATGGTAGTGGTTGTAGGTTTGGAAGGTGCTGTCGAAGGAGCCTTAGTGAATTTCTGCAGTGCATCTTGTTGATGGTACACACTTCTGCTACTGTGCGTCAATGGTGGAGGGAGTGAATGTTTGTGGATATGGTGCCAGTCAAGCAGGCTGCTTTGTCCTAGATGTTCAGTATATTGTTGGCTGTCTCAGGCTTTCTCCTCCCACCACATGTCCTTTATCTTGCAAATTTGTCTTTGGGAATCAAGAGCTTGAATCCAATGATCTGGGCACAGTTTAGTACAGCTGACTTTATTTGACCCATCTGTCTGGGAATTAAGTTGGATGTGTGAAGATTTTCCAGATTGGTCGTGAGCTGCACCTGGAATTCCTCTCTTCGGTCGGAGGGCTGAGACATTGATCTTCTTCCTCTTGGACTTTTGGGCCTTGTGATGTCTTGGTGCTGGGTGGATGTTTATCATTGATTGAACAAGTTGATGATCTGTCCAGCAGGCATCAGTCCCCCATATGGATCGAGTGATACAGACATCACTTTGAACTTCGAGTTGGCTTTAGACCTTCCAGAGGAACCTCTGACATGGATTTGCCTTGGCAACAAAGACCAAGAAAAATGTTGAGAACAACACCAGGAACTCTTCATTCCATTCATCGATGTAACCAAAGCAGTTGACTCAGTGAATCGTGAGACTCTGTGGATTGTTCTCCGATGATTTGGATGTCTAAGAAACTTCATCACAATCCTGCAATTGTTTCATGATGATGCAGCTGTATTGACAGGTAGATCTGGACCAGAAGCCTTCAAAATCCAGGCTGGCGTCAAACAAGGCTGTGTGATAGCCCCCATTCTATTTACAATCTACCTGACAGTGACTATTCACCTCAAAGATCAACTGCCCTCTGGTGTCTGTGTTAAATACCATCCAGATGGGAAACTCATTGACCTCGTTCTCCCACATGCCAAAATTAATCTGATCACCATAGATACACATGAACGACAGTTTGCAGATGACTGGAGAGTGGTTGCCCATTCTGCCACAAATTTGGAAATCACTCTCGATCTCTTCCGTTCTGTATGTGTTTGTATGTTGGAAACGAGCTCCACCCTGTGTCACTAAAGTTCGGTGTCATTTCTGACCATCGTAATTAGGAGCTAGATTAAAGCACGGGGATTTTAAAGACGCTTCTGTCTGTCATATTCTGAGAGAGCTTCCCCTGATGTGAGTGGTGTGTGTGTTAGTAAAGTGAGCCAGCTCTCAGGAGTGGATATGGGGTAGAATTGGACCCTGCTTTAGTTGGTGATGTGAATTATAGACAGATCCTCTTCAGGTGATGTGTGTTTGACTAATACCATGGGGAATGTTTGTACGCTCCTGTCTGGGAGTTCTACTATCCTGAGTATGGCAAGGGAGTGGACATGAGCCTCTACAGACCTGAGTTCCCGCAGCCCATCCTACCTTGATATAAAAACAGTGTGATATGTTCACTTTACACTCTTCAAAGATTCATTTCATGTTCTGAAAAGGACCTTGAGTCATTTTCATATGTTTTGTTATTTTGGTTGATTCAAAGTTTGGTGTAAGCTGAATATTGTATTGCTGTTTGTCTGCAGTTTAATCAATCTTCTGATTTATATCTTTAGATTTATAACTTTAAATAAATTTGTTTCTTAGCTTAACTTTAGCTACCTGATTTATCAGCATGGTGTGTTCCTATTCACTGAAACACTCAGGAGCCTGTAGTAAGAGTCCTATGCACAATATATTGGTCAAAGTCACTGTAGGTTGGTACACTTTCTCCTCAGTGGGTTTATAATTTCCAGTTCACACGAAGCAGAATGTTTCCCTAAGAGAGAAAGACTTGCATTCGTATATCAACTTTCACAAACTCGGGTCATCCATAGCACTTAGATCTAAGTCTTCTGTTCATATAGACATTTTTTTTTAGACAAGGGAGTCTAGGGTTATGAAAGTGGAGTTCAGACCACAACCAGATTAGCCATGATCTTATTGAATGGCGGAGCAGGCTTGAAGGACTGAATGGCATTCTCCTGCCACTAAGTTCCTGGAGAATGATGGCAATAATCATAATTATACTATTACGTCAATAATAATGTATGGAGTTTCTGTTTTGTTTTTTCATTTATGATAGAGTTTAAAAAGGTGAACTTTCTCTCTATCCCTCATTTTTTTCCTATGGCAGATGTTGAGCTAACTGGCCTGTAGTTTCCTGCTTTCTGTCTCCCTCCCTTTTTGAATAAAGGAATTACATTTGCTATTTTCCAATCTAATGGTAACATTGCAGAATCCAGGCAAGTTTGGAAAATTAAAACCAATGTATCAACAATCTTACTCACCACCTCTTTTAAGAGCCTAGGATGAAGTCCATCAGGGCCCCGGGACTTGTCAGCCTGCAGCTCCAACGATTTATTAATTACCACTTCCCTGGTGATTATAATTTTCCTGAATTCCTCCCTCCCTTCCATTTGCTGATTGACAGCTATTTCTGGGGTGTTACTTGTATCCTCTGTAGCGAAGACTGATGCAAAATACCTGTTCCATTTATCTGCATCTCTTTTATTTTCCATTATTAATTCTCCAGATTCACTTTCCACAGGAGCAATGTTCACTTTATTAAATCTCTTCTTATTTAATTGGCGATAGACACTCTTACATCCGTCTTTATATTTCCATCGAGCTTTCTCTCGAACTCTAATTTTCCCTCTTGAGTAATCTTTGTGTCAGTCTTTGCTGCTTTTTATATTCTGTCCGATCTTCTGACTGCCACCCATCTTTGCACAATTCTATGCGTTTTCTTTAAATTTGATACTGTCTAACATTTTTTTTAGTTCACCACGGATGGTGAATCACCCCACTGGAATTTTTTCTTTCTCATTGGAATGTATCTATTTTGTATATTTTGAAATACCCCTTTAAATGTCTGAACAGAGCTTTGCTTTGATCCGTTGGTTGTGGGGCTGTTTACCACTGCTAATCACCGAGTGTTCTTGGTGTTTAGACTGCATGTAGTACTTTCACTATGTTCAAAGCTGGACTCTAAAGTACACCCAATGCTGCTCCTGACATGTCTATCTACTGGTTTGATGATAATCATGGAATGAGGGCTATGCTGGCCTGAGAGATTGTGGTGGAATACAATCCTGCTGCTACTGATGGCATTTATTTCGAGAGGACTAGAATATAAAAGCAGGGATGTGCTGTTGAGGCTTTATAAGGCTCTGGTCAGACCACATTTAGAATATTGTGAGCAATTTTGGGTCCCGTATCTCAAGAAGGATGTGCTGGCCCTGGAGAGGGTCCAGAGGAGGTTCATGAGAATGATCCCAGAAATGAAAGGCTTAACATCTGAGGAACGTTTGAGGACTCTGGGTCTATACTCGATGGAGTTTAGAAGGATGAGGGGGGATCTGATTGAAACTTACAGAATATTGAAAGGCCTGGATAGAGTGGACTTGGGGAAGATGTTTCCATTAGTAGGAGAGACTAGGACCTGAGGGCACAGCCTCAGAGTAAAGGGAAGACCTTTTAGAACAGAGATGAGGAGAAACTTCTTTAGCCAGAGTGTGGTGAATCTATGGAAGTCATTACCACAGAAGGCTGTGGAGGCCAGGTCATTGAGTGTATTTAAGACCAAGATAGATAGGTTCTTGATTGGTAAGGGGCTCAAAGATTACGGGGAGAAGGGGCGAGAATGGGGTTGAGAAACTTGTCAGCCATGATTGAATGGCGGAGCAGACTCGATGGGCTGAATGGCCTAATTTCTACTCCTATGTCTTATGGTCTTATGGCTCACTGCATCTCAGGGATACCCGGTTTTGGGATCTGTCCTTCGTCTACATCTGTAGTGATGATTAACAAGGTCAAGTTCTCAGTCATCAGTTGGGAGGAGAGTGCTAATTTTCCTGAACTTGTTTGACCTGAAGCCATGAAACCCCATGGAGTTAATACTGAGACTTCCCAACCAACTAGTGGGATGGGACATACCCAGGAATGGTGATGGAGGAGTCTGGGATGTTTCCAGATTGATACGATTCAGTGATGTGAGTGCACAGTGAATTGATAGCCTGTTTTACACTCCGCCCGACTGTCTTTTCCATTGTCCTCACGGCTGCTGGGAAGATGGGGGTCTGGACGGAGGAAAGAAAGTCGTCACGTTGACTGTTTCTGGTCACTATCCAGTGTCCCTGCTGGAAACAGAGGGTGTGTGTCCGTCAAGTGGGGAAAAAGAAAGGACTTGCATCTGATCCCTCACACAGGGGAATAGCAGACTGGCACTCACTGTGGAGCAGTCACTATCTGAGGAGTCAGTCCCTTCAGCAAAGAGGAGAGGGAGTTGGAGGAAACCATGTTTCGTTTCCCTGTTTTACAGAAGGATTGCACCATACTACACCAGAGAACACAGACAGGATAGACACCGCACATAGATCCTGACCATCACCCAAGGAACAACAACACAACTGTGGGAAGACATCCAGTCCCTTCACAGCATTGCTAAACACAGAGAAGGTTGTGCAGTGAAACCATCATCTGGAAATCAGTCGGGTCAGGGGGGCTTTGACATATCATCAGATCTGAAACTGGTCAGTGGTGTGGAATCTTCCATCAGAACCAACCTTTCCGAAGTTCGGCTGTGGGCTATCAGTCAGGGTGAGGCTGGGAAGAAGTGAGTGGGCTCCAATTGAGGTGAGAGCTTCCACCATTCATGGAGCCTTATGAACCACTGGCGCATTCCCACAGGTAAGAGGCTGTTCAAATGTGAGGTGCGTGAGGAGGGCTCCACCGGCTACATCTGTTGTTCCACGTGTAAAAAGGAGAGCTAAATGGAAGAGAAGCCATTGAAGTGTGAGGCGTGTGGTAAATCATTCTCATGCTCAACTCAATTCCTCAGACACCAACACATTCACGCAAGGGAGAAACTGGTCAAGTGTGAGGTGTGTGGCGAAGCCTTCACACAGTTATCGCACCTCCTGGTCCATCAGACAATTCACACAGGCCAGAGACCCTTCAAGTATGAGGTTTATGATAAAGCTTTTGCAACATCTTGTGGTTCCTGGAACACCAGAACATTCACACCAGGGAGATACCTTTCAGGCATGAGTTGTGCAACCAAGCCGTTGGACAGTCATCATTGCTCGCACAACACCGATACATTCATACAGGAGAGAAACCATTCACTTGTGAGGTGTGTGATAAATCGCATTCTCACATTCAACGACCCTCTGCCTTCACACCAATGTCTTCACACTGGGGAGAAGCCATTCAAGTGTGAGGTGAGGCTTTGCACAATTGCCTGGCTTGGTGAATCACTGGTGCATTCATACAGGGGATTAGAAAACATTTACGTGTGAGGTGTGTAATAAGGACCTCGAACAATTCTGGGGCCCATTGGATCACCGTCACATTCACACAGTGGGGAAGTCAATGAGGTGTGTTACGGAGCCTTTCACATAGTCAGCATCCACAAGAAAGAAAAGATGTTTGTGTGTGGTGTGAGACAAAGGCTCCACGTTGTGAGTGATACTCATGAAACACTGATGCATACAATCATGGGGGAAGCCGTTCAACTGTGAAGCATTTAACGAGGGCTTTGCACAATCATCTAGCCTGATGTATGACTGACACATTCACACTTGAGAGAAACTGTTCACATGCAAAGTGTATGGCAAAGCCTTCACAAACCCGTCAGAACTCCTTGTCCTTTCTGGAAGCCACATAAGTGAGTGACCCTTCAAGAATGAGTTGAAGAAGTTCCCCTGAAGTCTCTGGCCCTCCTGGAAGACTACTGGATTCACACAGCACAGAAACTCTTCAGGTGCAATGTCTGTGACAAGGCTTTCGCCCCCGTGTCTGATATCCTGAAGCGCCTGCAGATCCACAAGGGATATAAACCCTGCAGGTGTGAGGTATGTGACAAGGCTTTCACAGTCAGTGTATCTCCTGGTCCATTAACATACACACAGTGAGAAACCCCCCTCAGTGTGAGTTCTGTAATAAAACCTTCACTCAGTTTTCAGACCTCCTGGAACATCAGTGAACCCACACAGGTGACAAACTCTTCCAGTGTGACGTGTGTCAGGATTGTTTCACCTCCTACTCCTCTCACCCGACACCATCTCCACACGGACTTAGACCTGTGTCACCTGCTTCCATTGCTCTGAGAGTTGTCTGTGTTGTTTAGGCTCCAGTGTTCACACAGGGGAGCTGTCGTTCTAAAGCACTGTCTGTCTCAGCAGTGTCTGTCTCGAACCTCTCCCACCATCAGTCATTTCAATAAGGCCAGTGTGACCTTTGACCAGATCGTCAAACATCACCAAAAGGAGACAAAATGTCTAGAAGCTCCTGCTTATACGCAGATGTCACTGTGTCTCTGGGAGGATTTCCTCATCCACAGGAAGTAGGCGATTCAGGAGAATGTGTCAGGATTCTCCCTGTTATGAACAAATGAATGATCTTTCAACAGAGTAAAGGTAATTTTGGGAAACAAGGGTGTAGAAGGTGGATATGAGGGAGTGGTTGGTTAAGCCAGATTGACAGCGACAGAAGCATTGTGGTGAATGGAGGGCCAAAGGACAGAGAGTTGGGAATTAGAAAGCGCTGTCCAACTCACCTGGGGGAAGAGTGTCTTCCAGGAATGGAAACTGATTGGTCCATGGACCCACGTGACCACTGGATCTCTGAAACCATTGGTGGGTTTGTATGGTGGAAATGAGCTCCATAGTTCGGTGTCAATTCTGACCATTGGAATTGGGGGCCAGACCAAAGCACAGGGATTTTAAAGAAAATTCTGTCTGTAGTATTCTGAGAGAGTTTCCTAATATGGGTTTGTGTTAGTAAAGTGAGCCAGCTCTCAGGAGTGGGTTTGGGGAAGAATTGGACCCTGCTTTAGTTGGTGATGTGAATTATAGACAGATCCTCTTCAGGTGATGGGTGTTTGACTAATACCATGGGGAACGTTTGTACTCTCCTGTCTGGGAGGAATACTATCCTGAGAATGGTGAGGGAGTGGGATTTGAGTCTCTACAGACCTGAGTTTTCTCAGCCCATCATTCCTCGATATATAATGGTGTGATAAATAAACTCTTCCAAGATTCATTTCATGTTCTGGGAAAGACCTTGAGTTATTTTAAAATGCTTTGTTATTTTGGTTGATTCAAAGTTTATTTAAATTTAAACCAGGCAGCTTGACCCTGAGGAATGAGTCAGCAAATGGCTGTCACTTTTATTTTGTTTAGCTGAAACAGGCACAATGTGTGTACTTTCTGTCTGCAAAGAACAGGGCCTTGTGTATTAATATATGTAGCTTTCAGTACAGGTAAATGCACCACAGTGCAAGTCCAACAGACAATCTTAAATTGGTTGTCACAGTAATCCTTAGTATACTGAGGATTATTTAACAAATGTTGTCCAGTCGCAGAATCACATCCAATACTGAACACTGTCTTTTGAGTTTTGCAAGCATGTGCTGGTTGGGTACGGTCTGTACTTTGCGCATTGCGAACAGCGGCTGGGACATGCTGTTTGATACACCAGTTTTTGGTACGTACAACCTACATACCTGTAATCAGACTGGCACAGAAATTCTTATACCACATTACTCATTTTTGTGATAGGCAGAATATCTTTTTGGCTTGACGGCAGCATCCTGTTAGTGGTGAAAACCACTCATGTTGCCACTTGCCAACCAATTAGCACTCTCTTCATATTCAGCATAAATTGTTGTTTTCGCCTTACATTGGTATTCTTGTGAAGTGTCCTGATGAATGCAAGATGACAAGCTTTAAAGTCTCTTTTTTTCAGCAATAAACTGAATATTATGTTTTTATTTACCTGTTGTGTTATCCATCTTCTGTATAGATTTATAACTCACAATAACTTCAGTTTTTTTCAATTAACACAAACTATCTGATTTGTCAGCATGGTGTGTTCCTATTCATGGAAACACTCAGGAGTCCTGTCCACAATATATTGGTCAATGTCACTATGGGCTGGTATGCTTTCTCCATCAATGAGTTTATAATTTCCAGTTCACAGGAAGTCTTGAATTTATATATCAACTTTCATGAACACAAGATGTCTAAAAGCAATTTACAGCAAATGAAATGATCTCTGAAGTCTAGTCAGTGGTGCAACAGAAGAAACATGGCAGCCAATTTGAAGAGAAATCCGATTACCCAGGACTATGCCATTAGATTTCAAGTTTTTTTTTTACAAAACCACACTTTATTGTACATAAAAGGAATAAACAAAGAAAGCACTATTGGCTTATTATAATTTATCATTACTGATGCTATGAATTTAATTCTATTTCTTACTTCAAGAGTTCCCTTACACATCACAAGAATCTTGAAAGTTCATTCACTTCTTTAGGGACCAAGCCAAAGGTATACCATAGCCCTCCAGAACTCACTTAATTCTGTTCAGTGATCCAGCTATTCGCCATCCATTTGCTTTTAGCTGAGCGATCCTTCAACTTTTTTTTAATAACTCGCAACTAGGGATGCCTCAGCACCTTGTTTGGTTTGCCGGCAGATACCCAACCGCCTTCATACAGCTTCCAATCTAACTCCACTGACTGCTTTCTGCCACAAAGCTCTGTGAGGATCACTGTTGATTTCTTGATCTAACTTCAAACTAGACAAATCTTCCAGCTGCTTTTCCCACATGAAATCCAACTGAGCCTGATCTCCACCTGCATTCCGCATAGTGAATGATAAAGTTAGTATTTCTCCATTTGAAGTGCAGGCCTCATGAACAATCGTCTCCTGTTGGCTCTCTCAATCCAGTGAGATGCAGTCTACAGCAAGGCAAAACTGCCCAGCTAAACTAAACAAAGGAACTTCCACCCAAATCTTTGATTCCGTACCCCATATGATTAATATTACTAATGGATGTGACTGCCCTCTCTCCAGCCTCCCTGAGTCCATGAAGAAAGCCCCATGTTCACTAACCTACTTTCAGCTTCTCTTTCCCTGGAAACTACATACATAATTTCACTTTTTTATTGAAGGAAAGGCTCCATTATAAACTTAAAGATGGCCCCCTATTGTCTGTTGCTTTCAAACTTCTACCCCTGGTCTGGTAAGACAAACAGAGGTTAGCTTTTTACTGTAATAGACTCAAAGCTTGTTTGAATTGCACTTACATCAGAGTTATTACCAGTTTCTCAAAGATAACCTCATTTATCTACAAGGTAAACTTTAATTCCTAAAACCACAAATTATATTCCAAAACACGTGAATTATAAACTAGATTTTCACAACAACAGTAAGCTCCCACAAACAGCAGTGTGATAATATTTGAATAATCTGTTTTTATGGCAATGATTATGGGATCCATACCAGCCAGGAGATCAGGGGGGGATAACTCCCCTGCTCTTCTACGACCTAGTGTAATGGGATCTTTTACAACCAACTCCTGAAGAATTATTCCATGAAAGTGGATTTAAGTTGTTGTCAAGGCTACACTAAAATTCCTGAGGATCTGTGCTACCTGTGCAAATATTCCACCTACCCCCCACCATCACAGTTTATTGAAACAGAAACATGTTGTAAAATAAGTGAAGAAATTATCCTGTAGGTGTTTGCACACTGCACTGATCATGAAGCCAACAGTTAGTCGCGCACAATTTTTAAAATATTTGCTTTAGTAATATTCCTTGTTGGTTTTATTGGTGTAATCTAGCTGTAATTGAAAGGATCATAAATTTCAAATGTAAGTTATGTCAAAAATAAATTGAACTTTTGAAATCTTTATCGCTGGTTTATTAAACATCACCCAGGAAGCTGGTACCAGCCACAGAAATGACCACGGCCCCAGATGGGAATAATGAGAGTGGTGAGTTTCTGCCGATAGTGCCTGTTTGAGGCGGCTCTTCAAATTACACTCGGTTTTTGGGCGTTCAGACACCAACAGTCAGTCATGTTCATGACTCCAGTCTACATTCTGTGGTCACCAATTATTTCAGCAAACTACAGGCCCACAGATAATAGTTTATTTCAGTGGTCCCACATAAACAGGAGAAATAATTAAAATAGTTTAATATAGTCATAATTACATTATCTCCATAATATTGTATGGAGCTTCTGCTTTGTTTTTTTAATTTATGATCAAACTTAAAATGGTGAACTTTCTCTCTATCCCTCATCTTTATAATACTGCAGGAGCAGGAAGAGAGAGAGAGAAGCAAGATGAGAGAGATGTAGCAGAAAGGAAGAGGTGAAGAGATGGTGGAGGTGAGATAAGAGAGAGAGATAGGACAATGGAAGAAAAAGAAAATGAAGGATAAGGAGAATGGAGAGATGGGAAAGAGACGGGTGGTAGGAGAGGAAGGAGGGAAGCTGGAGGAGAGCAGAGAAGGGTAAATTACTCCCTCCCTACTGTGCTTCTACCCACTCATTCCTGTCTCATCAGCTGTCTGCTGTGAGGAGCAGCTTCTCTAGTTGCAAGAACATGTCTGCGGTTGTAATGATAGCTCTGGTCATTTAAGTGAGCTGACTGGATGAGTGCGTTGAATGTTTTCACTCTGACCGGCTCTCTAACTCTCAGATCTGGCAACAATTTGGCAGCTTTATCAAAGTGAAATTTGTCTTTCTGTTGTTTCACTTTGATCTTGTCACTCACTCCCTGTTACTCCATCAGCCCTCAGTAATTTTTTAGCTGTTGGAAGAGTAGTCTGGGTTCAGCGTGACATTAGTCACTGGACTGGACAACTTTCAATGCCTTCAGTAGGTGTTTCTCCACTCTGAGATTGCCTTGTACACATCTGTGCTGGATTTAGTTGATTATTTGATTATTCTTTTGGCAATTTTCACCGCTGTCTCAGCCTTTCCATCTGACTGGGGATAGTGTGGAGATGATGTGTGGTGCTGAATTTCCTAATCATTCAAGTGTCTGAATTCTTCAGTCGTGAATTGAGGGTCATTGTCACTCATCACAATGTCAGGAATGCCATGATGACTGACGTGTGCTTTCAGGCGTTCTACAATCTCACTGGTAGTCGTTGATGTCAGCAGTCTGAATAGTAGTCAACTGTGATGTGATGAGATAATCAGTTCCAGTGAAAGTGAAGAGGACTACTCCAAGCTTCATCCATGGTCTGTCTGGGATGTGATGAATCATGAGCAGTTCTTTACCTTGCTTAGCTTGATGTTCATGACAAACACTGCACTGGCTGGTATGGTCCTTAATCACATTGCTCATGTTTGGCCAGTAGAGCACTTCTCTTGCCTTCCTCAGACTAGATTAGAATTCTTAATGGCTTGTGTAGATGCACTTTAGCATCTCTTTTCTCATCTCTTTTGGGATAATGACCCTAGTCCCTTTGTATAAGGTGCCACCTTGGGTGATCACTTCATCTCTGTCTGTCCAATACTCTCCTACAGCAACAGGTATGTCCTTGATGGTTTCAGGCCATCCTTTCATCACAACTTCCTGTAACATTTGAAGAAGTGTATCCCATTGTGTAGTTGGCTTGATCTGAGCAAGACACTTGTCTGTCAGATTCAGTGTCTCTGCTGGGTTGATGACTTCCAGAGCATGCCATGCTGTTGTTTCTTGTTGTATCTGGAAGATTTCACACACGGTACCAGCATCATCAACTTCTTTCAGAGAGAGTGCATGTCGGTGATATACATTTATTTCCCTTGCTTGTACTTCAATTCCAAATGATGGCTCTGCAAATGAAGTAACAACCTTTGCAAACCTTTTGGAGCAGATAGAAGCAGTTTGAGAAGGATGCTTTGAACTGATTTGCGGTCAGACTGCATCATCACTTTCTCTCTCCCAAACAGGTACTAGTTGAAATGTTCACAAGGAATGACACTAGCTAGGCTCTTTTTCTCAATCTGTCATTCAATCAAATCACGTTGTTCAGTTTGTGTTAACATTCTGGATACAAACAAAACTGGTTGTCCTTGCTGCATGAGGGTTGCACCAAATCCTGTTGCACTGGCATCTCACTGTAGGGTGACTTCATCATTGACACTGTTAAGATATGGCAAGTGGTAATTGCCGGGCTGACAAAATCCAAAAGGAAATTTGGCCAAGCTATCACAACAATTTGCAATTTGTATTTTCATTACAAGAAGGTATGAGCACTGAAGTCAGAAGTAAAGATTCCACAACGACTTTTGGATTTAAATATTAAATTAAACATTTATTAACAAAAGAAATGAAAACTTAAACACACAAGATTACAGTTACACAGTTAAATTTAGTCTTACAACATTTCCCAAAGGATTTCTATTTAGCTAAACTCTCAAATAAACACCCTTCTCCCAGGCAATAGTCCAAATAGATTCTCAATCTATAAAACATCCAGCAATATTACTGCAAGACACCCACTGTTTCTTAAAGGGAGGTACGTCACAGCTTCTCTCTCCCTCACTCAACAATGGGATTCCAAGGCGTTTAACAAAACCTTGCTTTCTGGAACAAGCAAGCACTTCTCTGGGGTGGCTAGAGGCTGATACTTCACCGTACACTCTTCAAGATCTCACATGGCCACTCACCATACAGCTTTCAATTTTTCCTTAAATATATTTTCTCCCCCTTTCATCTGTAAATCCATTGTTTTAACCTTTCTTTGGAAGTTACCTTGTCCAGGATATAAAAATCTTTCATGTTGTCATTGTAGCCAGCACTTTCGGGAAAAATAAACTTAATAACTTTGCCTTATTTATGATTTTTGCCAGTTATAAAACTTTCTGTTGTGCCTCTCAACTCATCTACAGATGCAAATGGTAGCTTGTTCATTTCCATTTCAAAATGCTTGCTTTTACACTGAACACCTTTGATGTTTCAAAACTTGCAGCCTGTCTTCAGTTTAATTAGTCACACACACAGGCAACACACACACACAGATACACACATATAAGCCTGCTTCAGTGTCCCACAGTAACATTAAGAAAAATTATATTCCCTTTATAACATCATGATACCTCAGCACTGGTGTTGTCGTCACTAGTTGTTTAATGTGAGTGAAAGCTGTTTCTTGTTCTGTGCCTCAATACCACTGGACATCCTTTCCAGTGAGGCTGTGTCGAGGTTCACACTCTGACAACAAATTGGCTAAAACTTGGCTAAGCAGCTCCCCTTGAGTTCACTGATGTTTCAGGAGGTCCGACAACTAGGTGAAGGCTTTATTACAAACACACCAATAGGGTGTCTCTCTCCCCTTGTGAGTGCATTGATGGACCAGGAGATTCACTGACTGTATGAAAGCCTTGTCACACACGTCACATCTGATGGTTTTGCCTCTGTGTGAATCCTCTGGTGTCCTGGATGGTCAACGGTGTCATGAAACATTCATCACAAACCTTACACTTCAAGGGTTACGCCCCTTGTATGGATCTTCTGATGGACACGGAGGTAGCATGACCTTGAGAATGATTTGTCACACACCTTGCATATGAATGGTTTCTCCCCTGTGTGAATCCTCTGATGAAGCAGGAGGTTCGATGACAGTGAGAATGATTTGTCACACAACTTACACTTGAATGGTTTCTCCCCTGTGTGAGTGATTTGGTGTGTGCGGAGATTCGATGACTGTGAGAATGATTTGTCACACACCTCACACATGAATGGTTTCTCCCCGGTGTGAATGCGTTGGTGTAAACGGAGGCTCGATGACACTGAGAATGATTTGTCACACACCTCGCACATGAATGGTTTCTCCCCTGTGTGAATCCTCTGATGGAGCAGGAGGTTCGATGACAGTGAGAATGATTTGTCGCACACCTTACACTTGAATGGTTTCTCCCCTGTGTGAGTGATTTGGTGTGTGCGGAGATTCGATGACTGTGAGAATGATTTGTCACACACCTCACACATGAACGGTTTCTCCCCAGTGTGAATGCGTTGGTGTCTGTGGAGACCTGATGATGATGAGAATGGTTTGTAACACACCTCGCATTTGAACGGTTTCTCTCCTGTGTGAATGCGTTGATGTACGCAGAGATCTGATGACGATGAGAATGATTTGTCACATACCTCACATGCAAATGGTTTCTCCCCTGTGTGAATGCGCTGGTGTGCACGGAGGTTTGATGGATCAGAGAATGATTTGATACACACTTTACATCTGAATGGTTTCTCCCCTGTGTGAATGCGCCGGTGTTTCACCAGATCTGATAACTGTGCAAAGCTCTGGTTACACACCTCACACTTGAACGGTTTCTCCCCTGTGTGAATGCGCTGGTGTGCGCGGAGATTCGATGGATCAGAGAATGATTTGATACACACTTTGCATCTGAATGGTTTCTCCCCTGTGTGAATGCGCCGGTGTTTCACCAGATCTGATAATTGTGCAAAGCCCTGGTTACACACTTCACATTTGAACGGCTTCTCCCCAGTGTGAATGCGCTGGTGATTCATGAGCTTCGATGAATGTGTGAAAGCTCGGTTGCAAACCTCACACTTGAATGGCTCCTCTTCCATGAAGCTGCACTTGTCTTAACAGTTGTATAACAGATGCACCTTGTGTGCTAGATCTTATGAGCCTGTGGAGCCCTCCTCTCACACCTCACATTTGAACAGCCTCTCACCTATAGGAACGAGTGAGTGGTTCATGAGACTCGATGAATGATTGAAGCTCTCGCCACACTTGGAGCCCACTCACACTTCTTCCCAGCCTCACCCTGACCAATCGCCCATAGCCAAACCTTCAGAAAAATTGGTTCTAGAAGGCTCCACACCACTGGTCAGTTTCAGATCTGATGATGTGTCAAAGCTCCCTGACCCGACCAATTTCCAGATGATGGTTTCACTGCCCAACCTTCTGTGTTGAACAATGCTGTGAAGGGACAGTTGCGCAGCTGTTTCTTGGGTGATGGTCAGATTCTATCTGCGGTATCTATCCTCTCTGTATTCTCTGGTGTATTATGGTGCAATCCTTCTGTAAAACAGGAAAAGGAAACATAATTTCCTCCAACTCTCTCTTCCCTCCCTTGTTGAAGGGACTAACTCCTCATTTTGTTTTTATCTATACTTTCACTGGCTAGGACAGCATTTGCTGCCCGTCCCTAATTGCCCTTGAGATGATGATGGTGAGCTGTCTTCTTGAATCACTGCAGATACGGTGCAGATACATCCAGGGCCATGGAGAGAAATCATGGGCCCTGGTGCTTCTCCTGATTCTGGGCCCCTTATCTCCATAACCCCAGCCCCTTTAACCGTTCCCCTCACATGCTTCAGACACCCAGAATTGTAACCATAGTCACAGTGGGGTCAAACTGTTTCAGATAACTTTAGAAAAACGTCTTGACTTTTGTACTCTACACATCTATTTATAAAGTTCATCGCAAGCTCAGGTTTCAGTATGATAGACATTACAACCATAGCTTTGTCAGACAATTACACAGAACTTGGTTGTCCATACTATGCAATCAGCTCCACTTCTTTAAACCTGTTCCTATTAATGTCTGGACGGAAACGTCCGAAAGACTTGAACCTCACAAGCACCACAAACAACAATCCCATGTGCAAGTAAGAATATCTGAATTAACAGTGGCCATATTCTTTTGGTGAATGATTCCTGGTTTCACTTGCAAGTTTAAAAATTGCAAAACCTTCCAGTAAATTAACACTAACAATTCACCTGTAACAATGTGCTATTTCTATCCACACGAGGGCTTTGTTAACAGAAAAATTATACTTTACATTGATTGATAAATAGCTTCTCATTTTAGATTGAAACTAACAACACTTCAAATGCCCAGAATGGAGCATATAATAGGCGAGAAAACAACTGCAGAATGCTGGAAATCTGAAATATAAACAGAAAATGCTGGAAATACTCAGCAGGCCAGGCAGCATCTGTGGGGAGAAACAGAGTCAATGTTTCAGGTCCACGATCTGCACTAGTTCTGCTGAAGGCTCACTGACCTCTTTCTGTCTACACTGATGCCACCAGACATGCTGAATGTTTCCAAAACCTTCCCATTTCTATTGGAACAAAAATAACCCATTTCACCAGCTCTCCAAAAAGAAATCAGATTCCTGTGAGACCCTTATTTCCCTTCAGCAAGAACCCCAGCAGCAGTAGCTGCCTGAGATCTGGTTTGGAACAACATTAAACATCAGTTTAAAAAGAACATTCAGGTCTGAAGAAAACATAAACAACCTGCTGAGCGAAAACAAAATCAATGTCAAAGTAATAAGTTGATCATTTTAAAAAATGAGTAATCAATAAAAATGACCGTTTAAAAACTGCCAAGCAGCAGAGCGACCTAATAAAATTTTGTTTGCCTTATCATTTAAGAAGAAGAGCTGGAGAGAGAGAGAGAGCCAGACAGACTAGGCCCCAAGTCCTGGTCACAGGAAAGGTGGAGGACACCAGGGCTGAGCTAAGGAATTGGGTTCAACTAACATTAAAATTATGTTTGTTTCTGGTGGCCTTGGCAGAATTCATTTGGAAGTGGGGGTCAGAAGCGGGTTGCCTTTCAGCCTGGATGTTCCTCCTCTCCCGGACTGGTGTATGGATAGGTTTTTGGGAGGGGGAGGAGGAGGTGGAATGTGTGTATCCCCACACCAAGCAGTCTTGTGTGTGTATGGTTCATTCCCAGTCTCAGGGCTCCCTCAATCACTCACACACACACTCTCCATCTTCCCCACACACAAACACACACACACACACACACGTGCTCTCTCTCACTCACTCCCTCTCTCACTCACTGGGGGAGGTGGTATTGTAGTGGTATTGTCAGTGGACTAGCAATCCAGAGACCGGGGTAAATGCTCTGGAGACCTGGGTTCAAATCCCACTAAGGCAGATGGTGCAATTTTAATTAATTAGAAAACTGGAATTAAGGGTCGAATGATGACCATGAAACCTTGGCTGTCTTTACTTGGTCTGGCCTACACGTGACTCCAGAAGTACAGAAATGTGGTTGACTCTTTACCAATTTGATTGAATTTTTCAAAGAGGTGACCAGGTGTGTAGATGAGGGCAATACATTTGACATAGTCTACTTGGACTTCAGCAAGGCTTTTGATAAGGTCCCACATGAGAGACTGATAATGATGGTAAGAGCCCATGCGATCCAAAGCAATTTGGCAAATTGGATCCAGAATTGGCTGAGTGGCAGGAAACAGAGGGTGATGGTCAAGGGGTGTTTTAGTGACTGCATGCCTGAGTCCACAGGGATCGGAGTTGGGTCCCTTGCTGTTTGTGGTATATATAAATGTATGAATGTAGGAGGGTTGATCAGTAAGTTCGCAGATGACACAAAAATTGGTGGGGTGGTAAATAGTGAGGAGGATAGCCTTTGATTATAGGAGGAAAAAGATGGGCTGGTCATGCACTTGGGCAGGACAAACAAGGCACGGGAATACACGATGAATGGTAGGACCCTGGGAAGTACCAAGCATCAGAGGGACCTTGGTGTGCATTAAGGTAGGGGGACAGGTAGATAAGGTGGTTCAGAATACTTGCCGAGGCATAGAATATAAGAGCAGGGAGGTTATGCTGGAACTTTATAAAATGCTAGGCCACAGTTGCGTGCAGTTCTGGAATCCACATCATAGTAAGGATGTGATTGCACGAGAGTGCAGAGGAGATTTACCAGAATGTTGCCTGGACTGGAGAGTTTTAGTTAAGAGGAGAGATTGGATAGACTGGGGTTATTTTCCCTGGAGCAGAGGAGATTGAGGGAGGACGTATTGAGGTGTATAAAATTATGAGGGGCATAGATATGGTAGACAGGAAGGAACTTTTCCCTTGGTGAAAGAATCAATAACCAGGGGGCATAGATTTAAGGTAAGGGGCAGGAGGTTTAGAGGGGATGTGAGGAAGAATTTTTTCACCCAGTGGGTGGTAGGAATCTGGAACTCCATGCCTGAAGGGGTGGTAGAGGCAGAAACCTTCATAACATTTAAGAAGTATTTGGACGTGCACTTGCGATGCCATGCCATACAAGGCTATGGGCCTAGTGCTGGAAAATGGGATTAGAATAGTTAAGTACTGTTTGACCAGCGCAGACCCGATGGGCCGAAGGGCGTTTTTCTGTGCTTGAGACCTCTATGACTATGACTCACTCTCTCTTTCTCACTCTGTCACACACTCCCTCACTGTTTCAATCACATGGGGGAAACCAGGGCCACAGACACCATCGACTAACGGTGGACTGGGTGGAGAGGTCAGGAAGGGAAGGGCCTTATGAAGGTAAACTAAACATAGAGGCACTAGGGGCTTTACCTGACCTTGGTCTCCAACAGCCTCCAGCCAGCTCTGAAGAAGAGTGAAGAAAGCAGCAGCTGACATCACCCAATCAAAATACTGCACAGGTCAGTGAGAAAGGGGGGACTGGCCAATCTGGCACCTCCCATTCAGCCCCTGATTGGCTGTTGTTCAGAACAAGAGCAATCATTGGCCAAATGCGTGTCAATCAGGATGGTCTGTGCACCAGATTAGCTGCTTTCAACAATGACCATCCTGATTGACAGGGTATTGGCCAATGAGTCAAGGAACCCCGATTGGCACAGGGCCCAGTGATCAGCACCGTCTACAGCCCCCACGAACAGACCCAGCTTCTCATATTCAGTAATGACCCATCAACAAAACTCAGCCTGTAAATCAGAAGGGAAATGCTTCCAGTAAACACACTCAATATCCAACACACAGCTCCAGTCAAACAGTTCAGCACAAAGCACCCAGTAAACAGCTCTCTCAGCTGGATCTTCTCACACAGCTTAAGGGGCATTTTCACACCTGATTCTCCACAGGACAGTCAGACTACCTGAACATTAGTGTGGATATTATGTGATGTAATTATTATAAATTCTCTTCCTTCACTCACCATCTCCTCACTTGGTTTTCAGTCCCTACAGGAAGTGAACCAGCTGTGGAAGAGGAAGAGGAGAGAATGGGCAGAGTGGGTGGGTTCTCTGATTGACGTCACTCACAGCCAATCCAAATATTTCTGAAGTAACCTGAGTTTCCTGAAGTTTGGGAAACTGACCAGTGAAACGGAGGTGACTTTGAGCAGCAGATCAGCTGGAGATTTAAACTTGTCATTGTCCCATCTGAATAAAACCTCACTTATTGCAGCTGCTGTCTCAGTTCCCCGGTAAATGACAGAGATTTCTAGTGTGGGAATTTCATTCTTCATCCTCAGAGGCTTTCAAACTGACATTAGTGTGGAAAAAAACAAAAAAACTGCGGATGCTGGAAATCCAAAACAAAAACAGAATTACCTGGAAAAACTCAGCAGGTCTGGCAGCATCAGTTCTGTCGAAGGGTCATGAGGACTCGAAACGTCAACTCTTTTCTTCTCCGCCGATGCTGCCAGACCTGCTGAGTTTTTCCAGGTAATTCTGTTTTTGTTTTTGACATTAGTGTGGGATGTATAACCTTAGATTTATTTGACCCACAGCATCCAAGGCAGTGCAGTGATGGAATCAGCACATGGACAGGAGAGAGGGACACAGGAGAACTGCAGAGAGTGGTGAAAAGATTGACTCTGTGACTGGGGGAGCAACTTGTCGAGTGACTCTCACTTCTCAACAGACCTCTCTGTTGGCTTCTCACCCCTTGCCTGTTATCACACACTGTGCCTGACCCCTCGCTCTGCCCCTTACCCTTCACCTCTTTCCAGGATTTGGGAGACGTCAACACATTCAAGGACTTTGGAGAGGAAAGGGAGGTTGGAGATGGGACGGTAGTTTGCAAGGGCAGAGGGGCAAAGTGTTGGCTTTTTTAGGAGAGGTGTGATAACAGAAGATTTAAAGGAGAGAGGGACGTCAAAAGACAGAGAACTATGAATAATACCAACTAACCCGGATCACACATACACCCAGATCAGGATCAATACTCACTTGCCTTACTCACTCAGGCGCACCTGTATAATGCACCTTAATGTCATCGGATTCATGTTTGGGAGCAGGAGTTTGGGAGCAGGACCTGGGCCAATAAGGGGAAGAGAGTCCTCCAGACACAGCGCATCTAGTGGTGGGAAGGCACACTGCTGACAATTATCATGGAATAATCCCAAGGATTTTCAGACAGTCAATGGTTGTTCTGGAGTGTGGCTGTATTTGAGTCAGTGGGATTTAGGATGTTTGGGTTTTTGCTTGATGTGGGGATCTTCTATCAGTACTGATTCTGTAAGTTGTTCCTCACTTCTGGAGTCTACCCACTTTTCTCTATCAGTTTCACTTCTGACACCAGGGACTTTACCACCTTTCGCAGCTTCAGGAACCCAGACACAAAGACAACACTAACACCTGTAGCTCTAACTAGTTACCACTTTAAATCAAATCAAACTTTCAGGCTGCCAGTTTACAGGTTGGAAAACCATTCTGTACACAGCCTTGGGACTTAACTCCTTAGAAACTGAATCTAATACAACAGAAATATTATAAGTTATTGTCAGTCGTGGCTATGTTAACAATCTCATCTCTGAGACAGAAAGCTGTGGATTCAAGTCTCACTCCAGAGACTCGAACACTGAGATTGACACTCCAGTGCAGTACTGAGGGAATGCTGCACTGTCAGAGGCACCATCTTTCACATGAGTTAAACTAAGGCTCCATCTGCCCTCTCAGTTGTATGTAACAGATCCCGTGATACTACTTCGTAGAAGAGCACGGGAGTTATCCCTGATGTCCTAGCCAATATAGATACAACAATAAATGTCACCAAGACAGATTAGCTGGTCATTATCAAGTTGCTGTTTTGGGAGTTGCTGTGCACAAATTGGCTGCCAGGTTTCCTTCATTACTAGAGTGACGACAGTTCAAAAAGCTGTAAAGTGCTTTTGGACACCGTGAGTTCATGAAAGTTGATATATAAATACAAGTCTTTCTTTTTTAGGGAAATGTTGCACTTCCTGTGAACTGGAAATTATAAACCCATTGATGGAGAGAGTATACCAGCCACAGTGACGCTGTGTACAGGACTCTTACTGTAGGCTCCTGAGTGTTTCAGTAAATAGGAACACACCGTGCTGACAAATCAGGTAGTTTGAGTTCAGCTGAAAAAAGTGAATTTATTGTGAGTTATAAATTTATACAGAAGATTGATAAAACAGTAGACAAACAGCAACACAATATGCAGTTTACACCAAATGTTGAAACAACCAAAATAACAAAACATTTGAAAATTACTCAAGATCTTTCCCAGAACATGAAATGAATCTTGGAAGAGTGTAAGGTGAACATATCACACCGTTATTACATCGAGGTATGATGGGCTGAGGGAACTCAGGTTTGTAGAGACTCACCCCCACTCCCTCACCATACTCAGGATAGCAGTCCTCCCAGACAGAAGAGTACAAACTTTACCCATGGTATTAGTCAAATACCCGTCACCTGAATAGGATCTGTCTATAATTCACATCACCAACTAAAGCAGAGTCCTATTCTACCCCATACCCACTCCTGAGAGCTGGCTCACTTTACTAACACACACAAGAACTAACATCAGAGGAAGCTCCCTCACAATATTACGGACAGAAGTTTCTTTAAAATCCTGGCTCCCAATTCCAATAGAAATGACACCAAATTTTATTGGCACAGGATGGAGCTCATTTCCATCATACGTTTACAGAGATCCGGTGATCACATGGGTCTATAGACCAATCAGTTTCCATTCCTGGAAGATACTCTTCCCCCAGGTGAGTTGGACAGCGCTTTCTAATTCCCAACTCTCTGCCCTTTGGCCCTCTATTCACCACAATGCTTCTGTAGCCGTCAATCTGGTTTAACTACTCCCTCATATCCACCTTCGACACTCTTGTTCCCAAAATTACTTTTACTCCCTTCCTGCCCCACCGCCCTGCTTCTCTACTCCAAGGGGTGAAGATTTGAGCATATCTGGTACACAACTGGTTTAGCCATCCATCGCCAGATCTAACTGGACCACCTCAAGCATTAGTGGTCCTGCCTTCCTCTGCCAAAACTGCTCATAACTCCAGGACCATCCTGAAGAGAAAATATAACCCACAACTTCTCCCCAAAACCAACTGTGTCCTGGTGGAAGTTATATTCCAGCTGTACAGAGCTCTGTTTAGACTCTATCTGGAGAACTGTGTTCAGTTCTGGGCACTGCATCTCAGGAAGGATATATTGGCCTTGGAGGGAGTGCAGCGTAGATTCACTTGAATGTTCCTGGGGCTAAAAGGGTTAAATTATGAGGACAGGTTGCACAGACTGAGCCTGTATTCCCTTGGATGTAGAATATTAAGTGGTAATCTAATTGAAGTGTTTAAGATGATTAAACGAGTTGACAGAGTAGTTAGAGAGAAACTATTCCTCTGGTGGGAGAGTCCAGAACAAGGGGGCATAGCATGAAAATTCGAGCTGAGCTGTTCGGGGTGATATCAGCAAAGACTTCTTCACAAAAAGGGGACTGGAAATCTGGAACTCTCTCCCCACAAAAATCTGTTCAGGCTGTGGGTCAATTGAAAATTTCCACACTGAGATTGACAGGTTTATTGTTAGAAAAGAGGATTAAGGGTTACAAAGCCCAGGCAGGTAGATAGAGTTAGGATATGGATCATCCATGATCTAACTGAATGTGCAACAGGCTCAAGGGATTACTCCAGTTCCTACATCCCTTAAATTCCCCTCCATTGTTTCTCTTTATTACAACACTCAGACTGATCGAGCTTTTCCCCAGGGAGTACAGTGACAGGCCAGGAGACAAAGTGACTGAAAGCTTTGTCACAACCTCACACTTAGACGGTTTCTCTCCTGTCTGGATCCGCTGTGTCTCAGGAGGGTCAAAGACTTCAGGGGAACTTGATCGTAAATCTCACAATTGAAGGTTTTCTCCCCCGTGTGAATCATCTGGTTTTTGATAAAGAACATTTACCTTGTGAAAGCTTTGACACACACCTCAGACTTCTGATCAGTGTGAATGTGTCAGTGTTTCATGAGCAGTGAAGGTTCGATCACAAACCTCAGGTTTGAATGGTTTCTCCCCTGGTGATTCACCAGGCCCGATAATTGTGCAAAGCCTTTATTTCAAACATCACATATGAAGAATTTTTACCCTGTGTGAATGTGTTGGTGTGCACGGATGTTCAAGAACTGTATGAATGATTTGTCACACACTTCTCACATGAGTGGTTTCTCTCCAGTGTGAATGTGTTGGTGTTGCATGAGTGTTGATGACTGTCTGAAGGCTCAGTCGCACATCTTACACTTGAAGGGTTTCTGCCAGTGTGAATCCGCTGGTGTGCCAGGAGGTCAGAGGAGTGCGTGAAAGCTTTCCCACAAACCTCACACCAAAATGGTTTCTCTTCTGTGTGAATCCTCTGCTGCGTCAAAAGATCAGAAGATTGGGTGAAAGCCTTCTCACAGACCTCACACCTGAACGGTTTCTCTCCCATCTGAATCATCTGATGTCTCAGGAAACTTGTAGATGTCACAAAATATTTATCACAAACCTCACACTTGAAGGGTTTCTCCCCTGTGTGAATTGCCTCCCCTGGTGGTCCAGGAGGATTGGAATCTGGGTTAAGGTTTTGTCACACATCTCACACTTGAGTGGTTTCTCTTCAATGGAGCTGTCCCTGTGTTAACAGTTATAAACAGATGTGCCTTATGTGTAAGGAGATCTTATGAGCCTGTGGAGCCCTCCTCACACACCTCACATTGAATAGCCTCTCACCTGCAGGAATGAATTATGAGGCTTGATGAATGATTGAAATTCTCACCACACTTGGCACCCACTTACACTTCTTCCCAGCCTCACCCTGACCGATTGCCCACAGCCGAACCTTCGGAAAGATTGGTTCTGATGGAAAGTTCCGCACCATTGACCAGTTTCAGATCTGATGATATGTCAAAGCTCCCTTGACCCGACCGATTTCCAGATGATGGTTTCACTGCCCAACCTTCTCTGTGTTCAGCAATGCTGCAAAGGGACCGGATGTCTTCCCACAGTTGTGCAGTTGTTCACTGGGTGATGGTCAGGATCTATCTGCGGTGTCTATCCTCTCTGTATTCTCTGGTGCAGTATGGTGTAATCCTTCTGTAAAACAGGAAAAGGAAACATTTCCTCCAACTCCCTCTCCTCCTTTGTTGAAGGGCTGACTCCTCAGAGACTGTTCCACAGTGAGTGCCAGTTTGCTATTTCCCTGTGTGTGGATCAGATGCAAGTCCTTTCTTTTTCTTCACTTGACTGTCACACACCCTCTGTTTCCAGCAGGGACACAGGATAGTGACCAGGACAACCTGGCTACTTTCTTTCCTCCACCCAGTCCCCAGTGTTCCCAGATACCATCAGGGCAATGGAAAAGAGACAGTCAGGTAAAATGAGCTATCGATCCACAAGCTCGAATCATGCTGGCAAAGACCAGTTTTACCCTTCCAGGATGTGTTTGATATAAAAAAACATTGAGGAGAAATGTTAATTCAATGGAGATTTTGAAATTTCTCCCCTTGTATTCATTTTGAAGAAAATTATTTGAAGAAAACACACTGGCTAGGCAGTGCTAGAAGTTAAGAAAAATATAGCTTCAGTGTAGCTGATTGAAGGGTTCTGGTTTATCCTGGGAAATTAGATACACTGCACTCGCTCAGACTGCACATCCCAATTTCAGCTATCAGCTACAGCACTGGGCAAAACTGTTAAATCAACTGAGGCCTTCAGGTAAAATCTATAAAGAAGTGTCCTAAAAGACACTTCAAGAAATGTGTCTCCAGGTATGGTAGCCGAATTGCTATGGTGCTGGTTTAACAATCCAGAGGTTGAGAGTTCAAGTCCAATCACGGAAAGTTACACACATAGAATTACAGTGCAGAAACAGGCCATTCGGTCCATGCTGGTGTTTATGCTTCACATGAGTTTCATCTTACACTGTTAACATATCCTTCTGTCCATTTCTCCCTCATGTGCTTATCTAGTTTCCCCTTAAAGGCATCTATGCTATTTACCTCAACCACTCCATGTTGTGAAACTGAATTTAATAAATTTTGGAATTTTTGAACAGTCAAAATAAAAACTGGAAAACTTTCAGGTTGTCCTAAAAAAAAAACAAATATTGTCCTTTAGGGAAGGGAACCTGCTACAACTGCCTGGTCTGGTCTACATGTGACTCCAGTCCCACACAACATAGTTGACTCTGAACTGCCCTCTGAAGTAGCCGAGCAAACAATGATAAAAAAATCACTAAAAAGTTCAATAATAAGAGGAAAATCAGGTAGATCTGGACAATCCTGGCATTGTGTCAGAATAAGATTAAGGTGATCTCAGCCAAGTGAAATCGGTAAAGTCTCTCTTACCAAGGTCTGAGGACAAGTGCCCAAGTGAGGAGAGCTGCCCCACAGACTGGTCAAGTAGCAGTGATACACACAGAATCATATCAATCTGGAAACATCCCAGACTCCTCCGTCACCATCCCTGGGTATGTCCCATCCCACTGGCAGGTGGGGAAGTCTCAATATTGACTCCATGGAGTGTCATGGCTTCAGGTCAAACAAGTTCAAGGAAAACTACATCTCCCCTCCCAACTGATGAATGAGTACTTCACCATGTTAATCATCACTAGGGAAGTAGACTAAGGACAGATCCCAAAACTGGGTATCCATGAGGTGCAGTGAGCCATCAGCAGCAGCAGGATTGTATTGCACCACAATCTCACAGCCCGGCACAGCCCACATTCCATGATTATCATCAAACCAGTAGATAGAGATATCAGGAGCAGCATTGGGTATACTTTTGAGTCCAGGTTTAAACCGAGTGAAGGTTGTTGTTGAATCTGCATCCACTGCCCTATCAGACAGTGCATTCCAAATCCTAACCACACGTTGTGTAGAAAAGCTTTTCCTTACATTGTCTCAGATTCTTTTGCCAATCATTTTTTATCTGTAACCTCCAGTTATTGACCCTCCTGCCAATGGAAACAGTTTTTTTCTCTGCCTAAACGCTTCATGATTTTAAACATCTCTAACTAATCTCCTCTTAGCCTTCTTTCCTTAAGGGAAACAATCCCAGCTTCTCCGGTCTATCCACATAACTAATCCCTCAACCCTGGAACATTCCAGTAAATCTCTTCTGTACCCTCTCCAAAATTCTTCATTGAACATACCCCAGGCCACCTCAGCTTCTCTCCAGCAGACAGACTGAATGGACAGCCTGAATCGGCAAGATGCAGTCTACAAACCAAACAGCTGTTTTCAGTTACACAAGACAGCTGAATGATCAGGAAACAGTGCAAAGCAATGCATCATACATTTCTCTGCATCAAATCAGATTCCATTCACCTCCTCCATACACATCGATTTCAAAGCGTAGCCTCACTTCTGAGCACTGAGCCAGCTCTTCAGCTGGTCACAATGAACTCCAGTATTAACCTCTGGAATAGCTGGCTGTAAAACCTGAAGTAAGGACGGTCGAGTTAAACACACAAAGCCACCATGCTGTCCAGGAACAACAACAACTTGGATTTCTATAGCACCTTTAACATTGTAAAATGTCCCAAAACACTTCAAGGTGAATTATCAGACAACATTTGACAGCGAATCACATAAGGAGATATGGGGAAAGATGACCAAACACTTCACAGAACCACAGTGCAGAAGAGGCCTTTCGAGTCTGCATCAACACGTGAGAAACACCTGACCTACCTACCTAATCCTATTTACCAGCACTTGGCCCATAGCCTTGAATGTTATGACGTACCAAGTGCTCACCCAGGTACTTTTTAAAGGATGTGAGGCAACACGCATCCACTACCCTCCCAGGCAGCGCATTCCAGACCGTCACCACCTTCTGGGTAAAAAAATTTTTCCTCACATCCCCTAAACCTCCTGCCCCTCACCTTGGACTTATGCCCCCTCGTGACTGACCCTTCAACTAAGGAGAACAGCTGCTCCCTATCCACCCTGCCCATGCCCCTCATAATCTTGTACACCTTGATCTGGTCGCCCCTCAGTCTTCTCTGCTCCAACAAAAACAACCCAAGTCTATCCAACCTCTCTTCATAACTTAAATGTTTCATCCTAGGCAACATCCTGGTGAATCTCCTCTGCACCCCCTCCAGTGCAATCACATCCTCCCTATAATGTGGCAACCAGAACTGCACACAGTACTCCAGCTGTGGCCTCACCAAAGTTCCAAACAACTCCAACATGACCTCCCTACTTTAGTAACCTATGCCTTGATTGATAAAGGCAAGTGTCCTATATGCCTTTTTCACCACCCCACTAACATGCCCCTCCGCCTTCAGAGATCTATGGACATGCACGCGAAGGTCCCTTTGTTCCTCAGAACTTCCTAGTGTCATGCCATTCATTGAATACTTCCTTGTCAAATTACTCCTACCAAAGTGTATCATCTCACACTTTTCAGGGTTAAATTCCATCTGCCACTTATATGCCCATTTGACCATCCTGTCCATATCTTTCTGTAGCCCAAGACACTCAACCTCATTATTAACCACCCAGCCAATCTTTGTGTCATCCGCAAACATACTAATCCTACCCCCCACATAGTCATCTATGTCGTTTATATAAATGACAAATAATAAGGGACCCAGCACAGATCTCTGTGGTACGCCACTGGACATTGGCTTCCTGTCACTAAAGCAGCCTTCTGTCATCACCCTCTGTCTCCTACAACTAAGCCAATTTTGAATCCACCTTATCAAATTACCCTGTATCCCATATGCATTTGCCATCTTTATAAGTCTCCCATGTGGGACCTTGTCAAAGACTTTGCTGAAATCCATATAAACTACATCAACTGCACTACCCTCATCTACACACCTGGTCACCTCCTCAAAAAATTCAATCAAATTTGTTAGGCATGACCTCCCTCTGACAAAGCCATGCTGACTATCCCTGATCAAACCTTCCCTCGCCAAGTAGAGATAGATTCTCTACTTCAGAATTTTCTCCAATAGTTTCCCTACCACTGACGTGAGTCTCACTGGTCTGTGGTTCCCTGGCTTATCTCGACAACCCTTCTGAAATAGTGGAGCCACATTAGCTGTTCTCTAGTCTTCTGGCACTTCTCCCGTGGCCAGAGAGGAATTAAAAATTTGGGTCAGAGCCCCTGCAATCTCCTCCCTTGCCTCCCTCAGCAGGCTGGGACACAATCATCTGGAGCTGCAGATTTGTCCACTTTTAAGCATCCATTACCTTGTCACTCCCTATATCAATTTGCTCAAGAACCTCGCAGTTTCTCTCCCCGCGTTCGCTACCTTCATCCTCATTCTCTTGGGTGAAGACGGACATGAAGTATTATTCAACACTCTACTGATGTCCTCTGGCCCCACCCATAGATTGCCCCCTTGGTACCTAATGGGCCCTACTTTTTCCCTGGTTATCCTCTTCCCATTGATATACTTATAGAATATCTTAGTATTTTCCCTACTTTTACCACCCAGAGCTTTCTCATATCCCCTCTTTGCTTTCCTAATTGCTTTCTTAAGCTCCACCCTGCACTTTCTGTACTCCACTAATGCCTCTGCTGATTTGCTTCCCTTGTACCTGCTAAAAGCTTCTCTTTTCCTTCCCATCATATCCTGAATATCTCTGGTCATCCATGGTTCTCTGGGCTTGTTACTCCTTCCTATCACCCTAGAGGGAACATGTTGAGCCTGTACCCTCCCCATTTCCTTTTTGAACACCCCCCTCCCCACCCCACCCACTGCTCTTCTGTAGATTTCCCCACAAGTAACTGTTCCCAGTCTACCTTGGCCAGATCGTGCCTTATTTTACTAAAATCCGCTCTCCCCCAATCCAAAACATTTTTTTTTAAATTGTCTATTTCTTTGTCCATAACAAGTTTAAATTGTTGTTGTCGCTGTCACTAAAATGCTCACCCACCCCCAACTCAGCCACCTGTCCGGCTTCATCCCCCAGAATTAGGTCCAGCAATGCATCGTCCCTTGTTGGACCCTCTACATATTGACTTAAAAAGTTTTCCTGTACATATTTCAAGAAATCCACTCCATCCAAGCCCTTAACAATATGTCTATCCCAATTAATGTTTGAAAAGTTGAAATCACCTAATATAATTACCCTATTGTTATTGTTTTTACACACCGCTGCAAATTGTGCACTTATTTGCTCCTCAATTTCCCACTGACTATCTGGGGGTCTTTAATCAACATCTAACAAAAAAGGCTGCCCCTTTTTTATTCCTACGTTCTAACCACAAAGCTTCATTCGATGCCTCCTCCAAGATATCATCTCTCCTTACTGCAGTAACTGACTCCTTAACTAATAATGCAATGCCTCCTCCACTTTTACCCCCTCCCCTGTCTCGCCTGAAGATTCTATATCCTGGAATGTTGGGCTGCCATTGCTGCCCCTCCCTCAACCACGTCTCAGTGATGGCTACTATATCCCAATTCCACATGTCAATCCTCACCCTTAAATCATCCATTTTACCTGTAATACTCCTGGCATTAAAGTAGAGGCAATCCAGCCTTGCCTTACTCTCTTGAAACTTAATGCAGCTGTACTCCCTCTGACTTGATTGTTTTACTGTATTATGATGTGTCCCTATTCTGCTAAAATTCTTATCAAAGAAGTAGGTTTTAAAAAGTATTTTAAAGAAGGGGACAGAGGTAGAGAGATGGAGAGGTTTAGGGAGCAAATTCCAGAGCTTAGGGCCCAGGCAGCTGAAAACACGGCCACTAATGGTGGAACGATTAAAATAGCTGATTCTCAAGAGACTAAAACTGAAGGCGTGCAGAGGTCTTAGAGGGTTGTAGGACTGAATTGATTTTCAACCTTAGCTCTGGAGATGGCACTCTCACCTCTGTGTCAGAAGGTTGTGAGTTCAAGTCCCACTCAAGGAGATGAGCCCTGAGGCTGATACTCCAGTGCATTGGTGAGGAAGTGCTGCACTGTCAGAGGCCTTTCAAATTGAATGTAAAGCTGAGGCTCCGTCTCTCTTTAATGTGGGCCCAAAAGATCCCATGGCACTATTTTGAAGACCAGGGGATTTATCCCTGTGTTCTGACCAAATTTAATCCCTCAATCAACACCACTAAAAAACAGATTATCTGGTCATTATCATATTTGTGGGAGCTTGTTGTGCGCACATTGGCTGCCATGTTTCCTACATTACAACAGTGACCACACTTCAAAAGTACTTCATTGGCTGTAAAGCACTTTGGGACATCTGGTGGTCGTGAAAGACTCCGTATAAATGCAAGTCTTTATTTTGTTACCTGAGGAGGTTACAGAGATGGGGGGGTGGGAGGTCTTGGAGGGATTTGAAAAGACAGGAAGCAATCCAGATCCCAACACACAGACAGAACTGACCATTCACAGTCCACAGGATAATAACCAGCTCCCAACACACACACAAGACTCAACAATAGGAAATCAGTAAGAATCCTCAAACACTCTGCACCTCCCAGATAATTACACCTCACCTTCTCATATTCAGTAATGACCCATCAACAAAACTCAGCCTGTAAATCAGAAGGGAAATGCTTTGGGAGTGTGTCTGTGAGCCGGGAAGTAACAGTGTGCTCCGTGTGTGACCCTGTATTAGGATTGGCACTCTCTGACTGTGCGTGTGATTTTGGGAATGATCCCTTATCCCTCACCAGACCTCTCTGCTGGCCTCTTGCTGGAAACTAGATAAACAGATCAGGGAGAAAGGAACAGAAGGATATGCTGACAGGGTGAGATGAAGACAGTGAGAGGACGCTCAACACCAGCATGGACCAATTGGGCCAAATGGCCTGTTTCTGCACTGTAATTCTATGTATGTAACTTTCCATGGTTGGATTTGAACTCTTAATCTCTGGATTGTTAATCCAGCACCAGAGCAATTCGGCTGTCATACCAGGAGACAGGAGACACATTTATTGAAATGTCTTTTAATATCTTCTCTAAAGATTTTCCCTGAAGGCCTCGGCCTTTTCCAAAAGCCTGGGCTTGGATTTGATAGTTTTGCCCAGTGCTGTGGCTGATAGCTGAATTTGGGATGTGCAGTCTGAGCGAGTGCAGTGTATCTAATTTCCCAGGATAAACCAGAATCCTTCAATCAGCTACACTGAAGCAATATTTTCCTTTACTTCTCGCATTTCCTGCCCAGCATGTTTTCTTCAAATTTCTTAATCTCCATTGAATTAATATTTCTCCTGAGTTTTTTTTTATATTAAACACATACTCTAGGGATAAAACTGGTGTTCGCCAGCTCGACCTGAGCTCATAGTGAATTGATAGCCCGATTTACACTCTGCCCGACTGTCTTTTCCATTGTCCTCACGGTGCCTGGGAAGATGGGGGCGCTGGGCAGAGGAAAGAAAGTAGCCACGTTGTCTGCTCCTGGTCACTATCCAGTATCCCTGCTGGAAACAGAGGGTGTGTGACAGTCAAGTGAGGAAAAAGAAAGGATTTTCATCTGATCCCCCACACAGGGAATAGCAGACTGACACTCACTGTGGAACAGTCTCTAACTGAGGAGTCAGCCCCTTCAGCAAAGGAGGAGAGGGAGCTGGAGGAAATCATGTTTCCTTTTCCTGTTTTACAGAAGGATTGCACCGTACTACACCAGAGAATACAGAGAGGATAGACACCACAGATAGATCCTGACCATCACCCAATGCACAACTGCACAACTGTGGGAAGACATCCAGTCCCTTCACAGCATTGCTAAACACAGAGAAGGTTGGACAGTGAAACCATCATCTGGAAATCGGTCGGGTCAGGGAAGTTTTGACATATCATCAGATCTGAAACTGGTCAGTGGTGTGGAACCTTCCATCAGAACCAACCTTTCCGAAGGTTTGGCTGTGGGTGATCAGTCAGGGTGAGGCTGGGAAGAAGTGTGAGTGGCTCCAAGTGTGGTGAGAGCTTCAATCATCCATTGAGCCTCATGAACCACTGACTCATTCCTACAGGTGAGAGGCTGTTCAAGTGTGAGGAGGGCTCCACAGCTCGTAGGATCTCCTAATACGGAAGGTGCATCTGTAAGAAGCACTGTTAACACAAGAGCAGCTACATGGAAGAGAAACTGTTCAAGTGTGAGATGTGTGATAAAACTTTTGAGAGATCTTTGAGTTTCATGAAACACCAGAGGATCCACACAGGAGGGAAACCTTTCAAGTGTGAGGTGTGCAATAAATTATTCTCACCGTCATCACACCTCCTCGACCACCAATGCATTCACACAGGGGACAAACCATTCAAATGCAAGGTGTGCAACAAAGCATTCTCGTGGTCATCAGATCTTCATGTACATCAACACATTCACACCAGGTAGAAACCATTTATGTGCGAGGTTTGTGACAAAGCATTCTCAGATTCATCGGCCCTCCGTGAACACCAACGTATTCATACAGCGGGGGAGCTATTCACATGTGAGGTGTGTAACAAATCATTCTTGCGGTCATTAGACTTCCGTGTACACCAATGCATACACACAGAGAGAGAATATTCACATGCGAAGTGTGTGACAAATTATTTGCGCAGTCATCGACCCTCCTGGTACACCAACGCATCCACACAGGGGAGAGACCTGCTCCAGTGTGAGGCGTGTAACAACTCATCCTCCCAGTTATTGAAACTCCTGCTCCATCAGACAGGGGAGACACTGTACAAGTGTGAGGTATGTGCCAAAGCCTTCAGGCAGTTATCAAAGCTCCTGGTGCATCAGAGGGTCCACACAGGGGAGAAACCATTCATGTGTGAGTCGTGTGACAAATCATTCATGCGGTCATCGGAGCTCTGTGTCCACCAACGCATTCACACGGTGGAGAAACCATTCACGTGTGAGGTGTGTGGCAAATCATTCTCGCAGTCATCGAGCCTCCGCAGCCACCAACGCATTCACACAGGGGAGAAACCATTCATGTACAAGGTAACGGGCTGGGCCGGGCCTGCACGGTCAGAGCTGTGCTGGGCTGGCCCTGCATGCTCAGAGTCGGTCTGGGACTGCACGCTCCGAGACGGGCTGGGCCAGGTCTGCGAGCTCCGAGCCGAGATGGACCGGGCCGGGCTTGCATGCGCCGAGACGGGCAGGGCGGGGCCATACCTATGTGCTCTGAGCTGGGCCAGGCCTGCGTGCTTAGAGCCGGGACTGGCCAGGCCTGGGTGCTCCGAGACGGATTGTGCCTGGCCTGCTCTGCGATGCACCGGGACGGGCTTGCGTGCATCAGGTCGGGCCAGGCTGTGCCAGGCCAGGCCTACGTGCTCCGGGCAAGGACTGTGTGCTCCGAGCCGGGCCGTGACAGAACTGCGAGCTCCGAGCCGGGCCGGGCTAGGTCTGCGTGCTTAGAGACTGGCCGTTCCTGCGTGATCCGAGAGAAGCTGTGCCGGGCCTGCATGCTCTGAGATGAGCAGGACCGGACCTCCGTGCTCAGAGCTGGGCCGGGCTGGGACTCCCTGCTCAGAGCCAGGCTTGGCCAGGCTTGCAGGCTCTGGGCCAGGACTGCGTGCTTACAGACGGGGCTGCGTGTTCTGAGACGGGCCGGGCTGGGCCTGCGTTTTCCGAGCCGGGCCGGGACAGGCCTGCGAGCTCCGAGGCTGGCCAGGCCAGGCCTGTGTGCTCAGAGATGGGCCATGTTGGGACTGCATGCTTGGAGCCGGGCCATGATGGGCCTTCATGCTCTGAGACTGGCCGGGCCAAACCTGTGTGCTCAGAGATGGGCCGAGCCGGGCCTGCGTTCTCCGAGCCGGGCCAGGACAGGCCTGTGTGCTCAGAGATGGGCCAGGCCGGGCCTTCGTGCTCTGCGATGGGCCAGGCCGGGCATGCATGCTCCGAGCTGGGCCACGCCGGTCCTGCTTGCTCCTGGCCAGGCCAGGCCTCCGTGCTCAGAGCCGGGCCAGGCCTGCGTGCTCCGGGCCAGGACTGCATGCACAGAGACAGGGCAGGCCAGGGCTGTGTGCTCTGAGACGGGCCGGGCCTGTGTTCTCCGAGCCGGGCCGGTACGGGGCTTTGTGCTCCGAGACTAGCTGGGCCAGTCCTGTGTGCTCAGAGATGGGCCATACTGGGCCTGCATGCTCCGAGCCGGGCTGGGACAGGCTGGGCCTGCGTGCTCGGAATCAGGCCAGACCCGGCGTGCATGCGTCAAATCGGACCAGGAGGTACCGGGCCAGGCCTACGTGCTCCGGGCCAGGGCTGCGTGCTTCAAGCCAGGCCATGCCAGAACTGCATGCTCTGAGATGGGCCAGACCCAGCCTGCGTGCTCCGATACGGGCCAAGCCTGGCCTGCTCGCTCCAAGAGGGGCTGTGCCGGCCCAGCGTGCTCCAAACTGGGCCGGTCCGGGTCTGCATGCTCCAGGCCGGGTAGGGCCTGCGTGCTCAGAGACGGGCTGTGCCTGCGTGCTCAGAGACGGGCTGTGCCAGGCCTGCATGCTCCGAGATGAGCAGGGCTGGGCCTCTGTGCTCAGAGCTGGGATTTACTGGGCCTACGTGCTCCAGGCCAGGACTGCATGCTCAGAGATGGTGTGGGCCAGGCCAGCGTGCTCCGAGCTGGGCCAGGCAGGGCCAGGCCTGCATGCTTTGAGACGGGCCGGGTCGGGCCTGTGTTCTCCGAGCCGGACCATGATGGGCCTTCATGCTCCGAGACTGGCTGGGCCAGGCCTGCGTTCTCCATGATGGGCCGGTCTGGGCCAGCGTGCTCCGACTCGGGCCGTGCCTGGCGTACGTTCTCCGAGCCAGGCCGGTCCGAGCCTTCATGCTCTGTGACTGGTCGGGCCAGGCCTGTGAGCTCAGAGCCGGGCCTGGCCAGGCCTGCATGCTCCGAGCCAGGCCGGGCCGGGCTTGTGTGCTTAGAGCCGGGCCAGACTGGGCCAGGCTTGCGTGCATTGAGTCGGGCCAGGCTGGGCCTACGTGCTCCGGGCCAGAACTGTGTGCTCCAAGCCAGGCTGTGCCAGAACAGCGTGCTCCGAGATGGGCCGGGCACAGCCCGCACGCTCCGAGCCGGGCTGGGCCGAGCCTGCTCTGCAACGGGCCGGGCCTGGCCTGCATGTGTCGAGTCGGGCCGGGCTGAGGCTGCGTTCTCCAAGCGAGGCTGGATCGGGCTTGCGTGCTCCGAGCCGGGCCGGGGCGGGTCTGCGTGCTCAGAGACGGGCCGTGCCTGCATGACCTGAGACAAGCTGTGCCATGCCTGCGTACTCTGAGATGGGCTGGGCCAGGCCAGGGCTGCATTCACTGAGCCGGGCCATGCCGGGTCTGCGTGCTCTGAGCCGGGCTGGGCCAGGTTGGGCTTGAATGCGTTGAATTGGGCTGGGCCCTGCCAAGCCAGGCCTAAGTGCTCCGGGCCAGGACTGCATGCTCCGAGCCGGGCTGTGCCAGAACTGCATGCTCCGAGATGGGCCAGGCCCGGCCTGCACACTCCAAGAGGGGCCAAGCTGGGCCTGCACACTCAGAGCCGGGCCGGGCCTCCGTGTTCAGAGCTGGGATGTGCCGGGCCTGCATGCTCAGAGATGGGCCAGGCCGGGCCTCTGTGCTCAGAGCCAGGACTGCGTGCTCAGAGACGGGGCGGGCTGGGCCTCTGTGCTCAGAGCCGGGCCTAGCCGGGCCTGCGTGCTCTGGGCCAGGACTGCTTGCTCAGAGACGGGGCGGGCTGGGCCTGCATGCTCCGAGATGGGCTGGGCTTGGTCTGCGTGCTCCGAGACGGGCCAGGATGGACCTGCGTGATCCAAGACTGGCCGGGCCAGGCCTGTGTGCTCAGAGACAGGCCAGGACTCCATGCTCAGAGCCGGGCCGGGTCATGCCTGCATGCTCCGGGCCTGGACTGCGTGTTCCGAGACACGCCGGGCCTGGCCTATGTGCTCCAAGCCAAGCCCGGTTGGGCCTGTGTGCTCCATGCTGGGCCAGGCTTGCGTGCTCAGAGATGAGCTGTACCTGTGTAATCTGAGACGGGCTGTGCTGGGCCTGCTTGCTCCGAGACGAGCAGGGCCGGGCCTCAGTGCTCAAAGCTGGGCCTGGCCAGGCCTGTGTTCTCCAGGCCGGGCCGGGACATGCCTGTGTGCTACAAGACTGGCCGGACCAGGCCTGCGTGCTCCGAGAAGGGCCCGGCCTGCGACATCCAAGACGTGCCGGGCCAGGCTTACATGTTATGAAATGGTCTGGGTCTGGCCTGCATACTCTGGAGCAGGCCTGCGTGCTCCATGATGGGCCTGGCCTGGCTTGCGGTGTCCGAAAGATGCCGCACTGGGCCTGCGTTCTCCTGGCCAGGACTGCATGCTCCAAGCTGGGCCGGGATGGGCCTGCATGCTCCTAAACTTTCCAGGCCGGGCTTGTGTGCTCAGAGATGGGCTGGGTCAGGCCTGCGTGCTCCAAGACGGGCCATACCGAGCCTGTGTGCTCCACGCTGGGCCGGGCCGTGCCTGCTTGCACCGAGCCGGGCCAAACCGGGCCAGGACTGCATGCTCTGAGTCATCCTGGGTCGGGCCTGCATGCTCGGGCCAGGACTGCGTGCTCCGAGCCGGGCCGTGCAGGGCCTGCTTTCTCAGAGACGGACCAGGCCAGGCCTGTGTGCTCAGAGACCAGCAGGGCCCACCCTGGGTGCTTAGAGACGGGCCGGGCGAGGCCTGCCTGCTCGGAGCCGGGCTGGGGCAGGTCTGCATGCTCAGAGATGGGCCATGCCTGCATGATCCAAGACAAGCCGTGCCGGGCCTGCGTGCTCCGAGATGAGCAGCGCCAGGCCTTCATGCTCAGAATCGGGCCTAGCCGGGCCTGCGTGCTCCAGGTCAGAACTGCGTGCTCAGAGATGGGCCAGGCCAGGCCTGCATTCTCCGAGCCAGGCCGCGAAGGGCCTGCACGCTCTAACACTGGCTGGGTGCTTTGGACCTGAGTGCTCTGGACCAGGCCAGGCCTGCATGCTCAGAGACGGGGCGGGCCGAGCCTGCGTGCTCCGAGATGGGCTGGGCTGGGTCTGCGTGCTCCAAGACGGGTCAGGCCGGGCCTCTGTGCTCAGAGCCAGGCCTGCGTGCTTCAGGCCAGGACTGCGGGCTCAGAGACGGGGCGGGCCGGGCCTTCATGTTCCGAGATGGGCTGGGCTGGGTCTGCGTGCTCCGAGACGGGCCAGGATGGGCCTGCGTGATCCGAGACTGGCCGGGCCAGGCCTGTGTGCTCAGAGACGGGTTGGGCTGGGTCTGCCTGCTCAGAGATGGGCTGTGCTTGCACGCTATGAAATGGTCTGGGCCTGTCCTGCGTACTCTGGAGTGGGCCTGCGGTCTCCAAGCTGGGCCAGGCCATGCCTGCTTGCACCGAGCTGGGCCGTGCGGGGCCAGGCCTGCATGCTCTGAGTAGTCCTGGGTCTGGCCTGCGTGCTCGGGCAAGGACTGCACGCTCCAAGCCGGGCCGTGCAGGGCCTGCATGCTCAGAGACGGACCGGGCTGGGCCTGTGTGCTCAGAGACCGGCAGGGCCCACCCTGGGCGAGCAGAGATGGGCCGGACGAGGCCTGCGCGCTCTGAGCCGGGCCTGGCTGGGCCTGCGTTCTCTGGGCAAGGGCTGCGTGCTCAGAGAAGGGACAGGCCAGGCTTGTGTGGACCGAGGCGGGCCGGGCCAGGCCTGCCTTCCCGAACCGGGCCCGGACAGGCCTGTGTTCCCCGAGACTGGCTGGGCCAGGCCTGTGTGCTCAGAGACGGGCTGAGCCACGCCGGGCTAGGCCTACGTGCTCTGCGATGGGGTGGGCAGGGCCTGTGTGCTCCGGGCCATGCTGGGCCTGCGTACTCAGAGATGAGCCCTACCTGCATGATCCAAGACGAGCTGTGCCATGCCTGCAGGCTCCAAGACAAGCAGGGCCGGGCCTCTGTGCTCAGTGCCGGGCCGGGCCTCTGTGCTCAGAGCCGGGCCTGCGTGCTTCAGGCCAGGACTGCGTGCTCAGAGACGGGCTGGGCTGGTTCTGCGTGATCCGAGACGGGCCAGGATGGGCCTGCGTGATCCGAGACTGGCCGGGCCAGGCCTGTGTGCTCCAGGTTGGGCTGGGCTTGCGTGCTCAGAGATGAGCTGTGCCTGTGTAATCCGAGATGGGCTGTTCTGGGCCTGCTTGCTCCGAGATGAGCAGGGCCTGGCTTCAGTGCTCAGAGCTGGGCCTGGCTAGGACTGCATGCTCCGGGCCAGGACTCCGTGCTCAGAGACGGGCCGATCCAGCACTGCATTCTCCAAGCCGGGCCGGGACATGCCTGCGTGCTACAAGACTGGCTGGACCAGGCCTGTGTGCTCAGAGATGGGCCGGGCAAGGCCTGTGATGTCTGAGCTGGGCCAGGCCTGCGTGCTCCGAGCCGGGCCATGCCAGGTCTGTGTGCTCAGAGACGGGCTGTGCTTGAGTGATCCGAGGAGCGCTGTGCCGACCCTGCATGCTTCGAGATGAGCCGGGAATGGGCCTCCCTGCTCAGAGCCGGGTCAGGCCAGGACTCCGTGCTCAGAGCCGGGCCGGGTCTCCGTGCTCTGGGACAGGCTGGGCTAGGCCTGCTTGTCCAAAGATGGGCCGGGCCCTTGCCGGGCCGGCATGCTCTGAGCCGGGCCGGGGTGCGTGATCAGAGATGGGCTGTGCCTGCATGATCCGAGACAAGCTATGCTGGGCCTCCGTGCTCAGAGCCGGGCCAGGCCAGGACTCTGTGCTCAGAGCAAGGATTGGCTGGGCCTGCATGCTCCGAAATGGACTGGGCTGGGTCTGCGTGCTCCGAGACGGGCCAGGATGGGCCTGGGTGATCCGTGACTGGCCAGGCCAGGCCTGTGTGCTCAGAGAGGTGTTGGGCCTCCGTGCTCAGAGCTGGGCCGGGCCATGCCCGCGTGCTCCGGGCCTGGACTGCGTGCTCCGAGACAGGCCGGGCCTGGTCTACGTGCTGCAAGCCGAGCCCAGTTATGCCTACATGCTCCAAGCTGGGACAGGCTTGCATGCTCAGAGATGAGCTGTACCTGTGTAATCCGAGACAGGTTGTGCTGGGCCTGCTTACTCTGAGACGAGCAGGGCCGGGCCTCAGTGCTCAGAGCTGGGCCTGCATTCTCCGGGCCAGGACTGCATGCTACAAGACTGGCCGAACAAGGCCTGTGTGCTTAGAGACGGGTGCAGGCCGGGCCTGCGTGCTCCAAGAAGGGCCTGGCCTGCACCATCCAGGCTTGCACGCTATGAAATGGTGTGGGCCTGGCCTGCGTAATCTGGAGCGGGCCTGCGTGCTCCAAGATATGCCACGCCTGGCCTGTGTTCTCCTGGCCAGGACTGCATGCTCTGAGCTGGGCTGGGACGGGCCTGCATGCTCCTAAACTTTCCAGGCCGGGCTTGTGCGCTCAGAGACGGGCTGGGCCAGGACTGCGTGCTCCGAGCTGGGCCATGCAGGGCTTGCATTCTCAGTGATGGACCGGGCTGGGCCTAGGTGCTCAGAGACCAGCAGGGCCCACCCTGGGTGCTCAGAGACGGGCCGTGCCTTTGTGATCCAAGATGGGCTGTGACGGGCCTGTATACTCCGAGACAAGCAGGACTGGGCCTGCATGCTCAGCGCCGGGCCTGGCCGGGCCTGCGTGCTCCGGGCCAGGACTGCGTGCTCAGAGAAGGGGCGGGCCGGGCCTGCATCCTCTGAGCTGGGCCGGGATGGGCCTGCGTAATCTGAGACTGGCCAGGCCAGGTTTCTGCGCTCAGAGATGGGCCGGGCCTCCGTGCTCAGAGCTGGGCCTGGTCAGGCTTGCATGCTCCGGGCCAGGCCTGCGTGCTCCGAGACGGGCCGGGACATGCCTGCATGCTCTGAGACTGGCTGGACCATGCCTGCCTACTCAGATACAGGTCAGGCCGGGTCTGCATGCTTAGAGTAGGGCCGTGCCTGCGTGCTCCGAGAAGTGCCGGGCCTGTGCCTTCTGACGCAGGCCGGGCTGGGCTTGCACGCTCCAAAATGGGCTTGTGAGCTCCAAGCCGAGCTGGACCTGGCCGGGTTTCCGTGCACTGAGACGGGCAGGGCTGGCCTGGGGCTACATGTTTCGAGCCGGGCCGCATCGGGGCATGCCGGGCTTGCGCACTCCGAGCCAGGCCTGCGTGCTCAGAGATGGATCGTGCCTGGCCTGCGTGCTCCTGGCCAGGACTGCGTGCTCAGAGACAGGGCGGTCCTGGCCTGCGTGCTCCGAGGCGGGCTGGGCCAGGCCTGTGTTCTCCGAACTGGGCTTGGACGGCCCTGTGTTCTCTGAGACTGGCTGGACCAGACCTGTGTGCTCAGAGACGGGCCAGACCAGGCCTGCGTGCTCTGCGACATTCCGGGCCGGTGCTGCGTGCTCAGAACATGGCCGGTCCTGCGTGCTCAGAGAGGGGCCGGGACATGCCTGCGTGCTCTGAGACTGGCCGGACCATGCTTGCATGCTCAGGGACGGGTCAGGCCAGGTCTGCATGCTTAGAGACGGTCCGTGCCTGCGTGCTCCGAGAAGTGCCGGGCCTGTGCCCTCTGACACATGCCATCATGATCCGAGACAAGCAGGGCTGGGTCTCCGTGCTCAGAGCCGGGCTAGGCCGGGCCTCCGTGCTCAGAGCCATGCCTGGATGGGCCTGCGTGCTCCTGGCCAGGACTGCATGCTCAGAGAAGGGGCGGGCTGGGCCTGCTTGCACCGAGCCGGGCCATGCAGGGCCGGGCCTGCATGCTCTGCGATGGGCCGGGCTGGGCCTGAATGCTCCGAGCCATGCCGGGCCTGCGTGCCCAGAAACAAGCCATACCTGCGTGATCCAAGACGGGCCGGGCCTGCAGGCTCTGAGACAAGCAGGGCCGGGCCTCCATGCTCAGAGCCTGGCCTAGCCGGGCCTTTGTGCTCCAGGCCAGGACTGCGTGCTCAGAGATGGGTCAGGCCGTGCCTGCGTGCTCCGAGACGGGCTAGGCTGGGCTGGGTCTGCATGCTCCAAGATGGGCCAGGATGGGCCTGCATAATCCAAGCCTGGCCGGGCCAGGCCTATGTGCTCAGAGACGGGCCTCTATGCTTGGCGCCGGACCAGGCCATGCCTGAGTGCTCCGGGCCTGGACTGCGTGCTCCGAGACAGGCTGGGCCTGGCCTACATGCTCCAAGCCAGGCCCAATTGGGCCTGCGTGCTCCAGGCTGGGCCGGGCTTGCGTGCTCAGAGATGAGCTGTGCCTGTGTAATCCGAGACAGGCTGCTCTAGGTCTGCTTGCTCCGAGAGGAGTAGTGCATGGCCTCAGTGCTCAGAGCTGGGCCTGGCTTGGCCTGCGTGCTCCGGACCAGGACTGCGAGCTCAGAGATGGGCCTGGCCGGGCCTGCGTTCTCCAAGCTGGGCCGGGACATGCCTGCGTGCTACAAGACTGGCCGGACCAGGCCTGTGTGCTCAGAGATGAGTTGGGCGGGGCCTGTGTGCTTAGAGACGGGCCGTGCCTGAGTTCTCCAAGAAGGGCCCGGCCTGCGCCCTCCAAGACATGCCGGGCTTGTCTTGCACGCTATGAAATGGTCGGGGCCTGGCCTGGGTACTCTGGAGCGGGCCTGCGAGCTCCATGACGGGATGGGCCTGGCCGGTGTGCTCCGAGACATGCCGGGCTGGGCCTGTGTTCTCCTGGCTAGGACTGCATGTTCCGAGCCTGGCCAGGACGGGCCTGCATGCTCCTAAACCTTCCAGGCTAGGCTTGTGTGTTCAGAGATGGGCTGGGCCAGGCCTGCATGCTCCATGACGGGTCAGGCCTGCATGCTCCGAGACGGGCAGGACCGGGCCTGCGTGCTCCACGCTGGGCCGGGCCGGGCCGGGCCGGTCCTCCTTGCACAGAGCCAGGCCGTGCGGGACTGGGCCTGCATGCTCTGAGTCGTGCCTGGTCGGGCCTGCGTGCTCGAGCCAGGACTGCGTGCTCCGAGCCGGGCCATGCAGGGCCTGAATTCTCAAAGACGGACCGGGCCGTGCCTGTGTGCTCGGAGACCGGCAGGGCCCACCCTGGGCACTCAGAGACGGGCCGGGCGAGGCCTGCGCGCTCTGAGCCGGGTCTGGCCGGGCCTGCGTGCTCCGGGCAAGGGCTGTGTGCTTAGAGACGGGATGGGCCAGGCCTGCGTGGACCGAGGTGGGTTGTGCTGGGCCTGTAGGCTCCAAGACAAGCAGGGCCGGGCCTCCGTGCTCAGTGCCGGGCCGCGCCGGGCATCTGTGCTCAGAGCCGGGCCTAACCGGGCCTGCATGATCCGGGCCAGGACCGCATGCTCAGAGATGGGGCAGGCCAGGCCTGCGTGCTCTGAGATGGGCTGGGCTGGATCTGCATGCTCCAAGGCGGGCCAGGATGGGCCTGCGTGATCCGAGACTGGCCGGGCCAGGCCTCCGTGCTCAGCGCCGGGCCAGGCCATGCCTGCATGCTCCGGGTCTGGATTGCGTGCTCCGAGATGAGCTGTGCCTGTGTAATCCGAGATGGGCTGGGCCTGGGCTACGTGCTTCAAGCCGGGCCCGGGTGGGCCTGCGTGCTCCAGGCTGGGCTGGGCTTGGGTGCTCAGAGAGGAGCTGTGCCTGTGTAATCCGAGACGGGCTGTTCTAGGCCTGCTTGCTCCGAGAGGAGTAGTGCATGGCCTCAGTGCTCAGAGTTGGGCCTGGCCAGGCCTGCGTGCTCCGGACCAGGACTGCGAGCTTAGAGATGGGCTGGGCCGGGCCTGCGTTCTCCAAGCTGGGCCAGGACATGCCTGCGTGCTACAAGACTGGCCGGACCAGACCTGTGTGCTCAGAGACGGGCCGTGCCTGAGTGCTCCGAGAAGTGCCCGGCCTGCACCCTCCAAGATGTGCCGGGCCGGGCTTGCACGCTATGAAATGGCCTGGGCCTGGCCTGTGTACTCTGAAGCGGGCCTGCGTGCTCCATGACGGGCCGGGGCTGGCCTGTGTGCTCCGATACATGCCGGGCTGGGCCGGGCCTGCATTCTCGTGGCTAGGACTGCATGCTCCAAGCTGGGCCGGGATGGGCCTGTATGCTCCTAAACCTTCCAGGCTGGGCTTGTGTGTTCAGAGATGGGCTGGGCCAGGCCTGTGTGCTCTGTGACGGGATGGCCCTGCATGCTTCGAGATGGGCAGGGCCGGGCCTGCAGGCTCCAAGACAGGCCGTACCGGGCATGCATGCTCCACGCCGAGCTGGGCCGTGCCTGCTTGCACAGAGCCAGGCCGTGCCGGGCCGGGCCTGCATGCTCTGAGTCATCCCGGGTCAGGCCTGCGTGCTGGGGACAGGACTGTGTGCTTCGAGCCGGGCAGTGCAGGGCCTGCATTCTCAGAGATGAACCGGGCTGGGGCAGTGTGCTCAGAGACCGGCAGGGCCCATCCTGTGTGCCCAGAGACGGGCCGGGCGAGGCCTGCTCACTCCGAGCCAGGCCTGGCTGGACCTGCGTGCTCCGGGCAAGTGCTGCGTGCTCAGAGACAGGACAGACCAGGCCTGCGTGAACCGAGGCGGGCCAGGCTGGGCATGCATGCTCTGAACCTGGCCAGGCATGTGCGCTCAGAGATGGGTCAGGCCGGGTCTGCATGCTTAGAGATGGGCCGTACCTGCGTGCTTCAAGAAGGGCCGGGCCTAAGCCCTCCGACACATGCCAGTCCGGGCTTGCACGCTCTGAAACGGGCTGTGCCGGGCCTGCGAGCTCCAAGCCAGGCAGGACCGGGCCAGGTTTCCATGCGCTGAGTCAGGCGGGGCCGGGCCAGGCCTACATGTTTTGAGCTGGGCCAGGTTGGGGCATGCCAGGACTGTGTGTGCAGAAATGGGGCGATCCAGGACTGCGTGCTCCGAGCCGGGCCGGGCCAGGCCTGCGTTCTCCGAACCATGTTGGGACAGGCCTGCATTCTCCAAGACTGGTCGGGGCAGGCCTGTGTGCTCAGAGATGGAGCGGGCCAGGCCTGCATGCTCAGCGACAGTCCGGGCAGGGCCTGCATGCTCAGAGACGGGCCGTGCCTTCGTGATCCAAGATGGGCTGCGCTGGGCTTCTGTGTTCAGAGCCAGGGTGGGCCAGGCCTCCGTGCTCAGAGCTAGGGTGGGCCAGGCCTCCGTGCTCAGAGCCGGGCCTGGCCAGGCCTGCATGCTCAGATACAGGCCGAACCAGCGAGCTCGGAGACGGGCCAGGCCAGGCCTGCATGCTCGGAGACAGGCCGCTCCTGCGTGATCCAAGATGGGCTGTGCCAGGCCTGCAGGCTCCGAGACAAGCAGGGACGAGCCCCTGTGCTCAGTGCCGGGCCTAGCCGGGCCTGCGTGCTCCAGGCCAGGACGGTGTGCTCAACCTGGGTGGGCCGGACCTGCGTGCTCTCAGACAGGCTGGGCTGGGTCTGTGTGCTCTGAGACGGGCCAGGATGGGCTTACATGATCCGAGACTGGCTGGGCAATGCCTGTGTGCTCAGAGACGGGTCAGGCCTCCATGCTCAGAGCTGGACCGTGCCATGCCTGCGTGCTCCGGTCCTGGCCTACGTGCTGCAAGCCGGGCCCGGTTGGGTCTGCGTGCTCCAGGCTGGGCCGGGCTTGCATGCTCAGAGATGAGCTGTGCCTGTATAATCCGAGATGGGTTGTTCTGGGCCTGCTTGCTCCGAGATGAGCAGGGCTGGGCCTCAGTGCTCAGAGCTGGGCCTGGTTGGGCCTGCGTGCTCCGGGCCAGGACTGCGTGCTCAGAGACGGGCCGGGCCTGGCCTGCGTTCTGCAAGCCGGGCCTGTGGGCTCCAAGACGGGCTGTACCGGGCCTGTGTGCTCAGTGACGGGCCGGGCCAGGCCTGCGTGCTCTGCAACAGGCCGGGCCGGGCCTGTGTGCTCCGAGCCGGGCCAGGCATGTGTGCTCAGGGATGGGTCGGGCCGGGTCTGCGTGCTTAGAGACAGGCCATGCCTGCATGCTCTCAGAAGGGCCGGGCCTGTGCCCCCGACACATGCCGGTCTGGGCTTGCATGCTCCGAAACGGGCCGGGCCGGGCCTGAGAGCTCCAAGCCAGGCTGGAATGGGCCGGATTTCCATGCGTCGAGTTGGGCGGGGCCGGGCCGGGCCTACAAGTTTCGAACTGGGCATGCCGGGACTGCGTGTGCAGAGACGGGGTGATCCAGGTCTGCGTTCTCTGAGCTGGGTCAGGCCAGGCCTGTGTTCTCTGAACCGTGCTGGGACAGGCCTGTGTTCTCCAAGACAGGCCAGGCCAGGCCTGTGTACTCAGAGACAGACCGGGCCAGGCCTGCGTGCTCTGTGACAGTCCGGGCCGGTGCTGCTTGCTCATGACCAGGCCGGGCCTGCATGCTCAGAGACGGGCAATTCCTTCATGATCCAAAATGGGCTGTGACGGGCCTGCATACTCTGAGACAAACAGGGCCGGGCCTCCATGCTCAGCGCCGGGCGGGGCTGGGCCTCTGTGCTCAGAGCCTGGTTGGGCCAAGCCTGCGTGCTCCGGGCCAGGACTGCGTGCTCAGAGAAGGGGTGGGCCGGGCCTGCGTGCTCCAAGACGGGCTGGGCCGGGCCTGCTTCCTCCGAGCTGGGCCGGGATGGGCCTGCGTAATCCGAGACTGGCCAGGCCAGGCTTCTGTGCTCAGAGATGGGCCGGGCCTCCATGCTCAGAGTCGGACCAGGCCAGGCCTGCGTGCTCCGGGCCAGGACTGTGTGCTCCATGACGGGCCAGGCCTGGCCTGTGTGCTCCGAGATGAGCTGGGCTAGGTCTGCGTGCTCAGAGACGGGGAGGACTGGGCATGCGTGGTCCGAGGCAGGCCGGGCCGGGCCTGCATTCTCCGAATTGGGCCTGGATGGTCCTGCTTTCCCCGAGACTGGCTGGGACAGGCCTGCATTCCCCAAGACTGGCCAGGCTTGCATGCTCCGGGCCGGGCCTGCGTGCTCTGAGACTGGCCGGACCATGCCTGCGTGCTTAGAGACGGGTCGGGCCGGGTCTGCATGCTTACAGATGGGCCATGCCTGCGTGATGCGAGAGGTGCATGGCCTGTGCCCTCTGACACATGCCGCGCCAGGCTTGCGCAATCCAAAATGGGCCTGCAAGTTCCAAGCCGGGCTGGACTGGGCCGGGCTTCCGTGCGCCAAGTTGGTTGGGGCAGGGCTGGGCCTAGATGTTTCGAGCCGGGCCGTGCAGGGCCTGCATTCTCAGAGACAGACTGGGCCGGGTCTGTGTGCTCAGAGACCGGCAGGGCCCACCCGGGACGATCAGAGACGGGACGGACCAGACCTGCGTTCCCGAACCGGGCCGGGAGGGGCCTGCGTTCCCCAAGACTGGCCGGGCCAGGCATGTGTGCTCAGAGATGAGTCGGGCCGGGTCTGCGTGCTTAGAGATGGGCTGTGCCTGTGCCCTCTGACACATGCTGGTTCGAGCTTGCACGCTCCGAAACGGGCCGGGCCGCGCCTGCGAGCTCCAAGCCAGGCTGGACCAGGCTGGGTTTCCATGCGCCAAGTCAGGCGGGGCCGGGCCAGGCCTACATGTTTTGAGGCGGGCCTGGTCGGGGCATGCCGGGACTGCATGTTCCGTGTCGGGGCGATCCAGGCCTATGTGCTCCAAGCTGGGCTGGGCCAGGTCTGCGTTCTCCGAACCGTGCTGGGCTGGGTCTGCATTCTCCGAGACTGGCCGGTTCAGGCCTGTGTGCTCATAGACGGACCGGGCCAGGCCTGCGCGCTCTGCGACAGTCCGGGCCGGTGCTGCGTGCTCAGGACCAGGCCAGGCCTGCATGCTCAGATATGGGCCGTGCCTTCGTAATCCAAGATGGGCTGTGACGGGCCTGCATGCTCTGAGACAAGCAGGGCTGGGCCTCCATGCTCAGAGCCGGGCCTGGCCGGGCCTGCGTTCTCCAAGAAGGGCCGGGCCTGTGCCCTCCGACACATGCCGGTCCGGGCTTGCACGTTCCGACACGGGCCGGGCCAGGCCTGGGAGCTCCGAGCCGGGCCTGGCTGGGCCTGCGTGCTCCGGGCAAGGGCTGCATGCTGAGAGACGGGACGGACCAGGCCTGCGTGAACCGAGGCGGGCCGGGCCGGGCATGTGTTCCCGAACCGTGCTGGGACAGGCCTGTATTCCCTGAGACTGGCTGGGCCAGGCCTGTGTGCTCAGAGACTGGCTGGGCCAGGCCTGCGTGCTCTGCAACAGTCCAGGCCGGTGCTGCGTGCTCAGGACCAGGCCAGGCCCACATGCTCAGAGACAGGCCGTGCCTTCATGATCCAAGACGGGCTGTGACGGGCCTGCATGCTCCGAGACGAGCATGGCCAGGCCTCCGTGCTCAGAGCCGGGCCAGGCCGGGCCTCCATGCTCAGAGACAGGCTGGGCCATGCCAGGCCTCTGTGTTCAGAGACAGGCTGGGCCAGGTCTGCATGCTCTGCAACAGTCCGGGCCGGTGCTGTGTGCTCAGGGCCAGGCCGGGCCTGTGTGCTCAGGTATGGGTCGGGCCAGATCTGCGTGCTTAGAGACAGGCCGTGCCTGCATGCTCCGAGCCGGGCCAAGCCTGCATGCTCAGGGCCAGGACTGTGTGCTCCGAGGTGGGCCGGGCCTGGCCTGCATTCTCCGAGACTGGCCGTGCCAGGCCTGAGTGCTCAGAGGCGGGGCCGACCAGGCCTGCGTGGTTCGAGTCGGGCCGGGGTGCTTGATCAGAGACGGGCTGTGCCTGCATGATCCGAGATGGGCTGTGCTGGGCCTGCATGCTCCGAGACGAACATGGCCGGGCCTCCTTGCCCAGAGCCAGGCCAGGACAGGACTCTGTGCTCAGAGCAAGGATTGGCCGGGCCTGCATGCTCCAGAGCAGGTCTGCATGCTCAGAGATGGGGCGGGCCGGGCCTGTGTGCTCCTAGACTTTCTGAGCCGGTCTTGTGTGCTCAGAGATGTGCCGTATCTGCATGGTCCGAGACAAACAGGGCTGGGCCTTCGTGCTCAGAGCTGGGCCAGGCCGGGTCTCTGAGCTCAGAGCCCAGCCTGACCAGGCCTCCGTGCTCTGGGCCAGGACTGCGTGCTCCGAGCTGGGCTGTGCCGGACCTGCGTGCTCCAAGACGGGCCAGGCCTGGCTTACATGCTCCAAGCAGTGCCCGGCTGTGCCTGTGTGCTCTGGGCTTGGGTGCTCAGAGACGGGCTGTGCCTGCGTGATCCGAGACCAGCTGTGCCAGGCCTGCATGCTCCGAGACGAGCAGGGCCGGGCCTCAGTACTCAGAGCACGGCCGGGCCGGGACTCCGTGCTCAGAGCTGGGCTTGGCCGGGCCAGAGTGCTCCGGGCCAGGACTGCGTGCTCAGAAATGGTCCTCTGCATCCTCTGAGCCGGGCTGGGGCTGGTCTGCATGATCCGAGACTGGCCAGGCCAGGCCTGTGTGCTCTGCGATGGGCGGGGCTGGGCCTGCGTGCTCCAAGAATAGCCGGGCCTATGCCCTCCGAGACGTGCCGGGCCAGTCTTGCACTCTCCGAAACGGGCTGGGCCGGGCCTGCGTACGCCATGATGGGCCGGGCCTGGCCTGCATACTCCAAGACATGTCGGGCCGGTCCTGCGTTCTCCGGCCCAGGACTGCGTGCTCTGAGATGGGCCTGGCCAGGCCAGTGTGCTCAGAGCCAGGCCGGGCCATTCCTGCATCCTCTGGGCCAGGACTGCATGCCCTGAGCTGGGCCGTGCCAGAACTGGGTGCTTAGAGATGGGCCGGGCTGGACGTGCATGCTCCGAGATGAGCAGGGCCGGGCGTCCATGTCTAGAGCTGCGCCTGGCCAGGCCTGCATGCTCCGGGCCAGGACTGAGTGCTCAGGGACAGGGTGGACCAGGCCTGCGTTCTCCAAGCCGGGCCGGGACCGGCCTGCGTGCTCTGCGACGGGCCGGGCTGGGCCTGCGTGCTTAGAGATGGGCCGTGCCTGCATGATCCAAGTTTTGCTGTGCCAGGCCTGCATGCTTAGAGCGGGGCTTGGCCGGGCCAGCATGCTCCGGGCCAGGCCGGATCTGCGTGCTCTGAGACGGGCATGGCCCATGGCCAGACCTGCGTTCTCCGAGCTGGGCCGGGATCGGCCTTCATGATCCGAGATGGGCAGGCTGGGCTTGCGTGCTCCAGGCTGGGCCAGGCCTCAGTGCTCAGGGCCGGGCCAGGACTCCTTGCTCAGAGCTGGGCCTAACCAGGACTGCGTGCTCAGAGACGGGGCAGGCCGGGCCTGCGTGCTCCGAGACATGCCAGGCGGGGCCTGTGCTCTCCGGGCCACGGTCCGAGCCGGGCCTGGACGGGTCTGCGTGCTCCGGGCCAGGACTGCATGCTCAGAGATGGGGCGGACCAGGCCTGCTTACTCCGAGGCAGGCCGGGCCGGGCCTACGTGCTCCAAGCCAGGCCCGGCTGGGCCTGCATGCTCTGGGCTGGGCCAGGCTTGCATGCTCAGAGACGGGCTGTGCCTGCGTGATCCGAGACTGGCCAGGCCAGGCCTGTGTGCTCAGAGCTGGGCCGGGCCATTCCTGCGTGTTCCGGGCCAGGACTGCGTGCTCCGTGACGGGCTGTGCCGGGCCTGAGTGCTCCACGCCGGGCCGTGCCTGCATGCTCCCAGCCGAGCCGGGCCGGGCCTGCGTGCTCCCAGCCGGGCCGTGCCAGGCCCGGCCTGCATGCTGTGAGATGTGCCAGGACAGGCATGCATGCTCTGTGCCAGGACTGCGTGCTGTGAGCCATGCCGTGCCAGACCTGGGTGTTCTGAGATGGGCAGGCCCGGCCTGTGTGCTCCAAGCTGGGCCGGGCTGGGCCTGCGTGCTCCGAGATGAGCAGGACCGGGCCTCCATCTCCAGAGCTGTACCTGGCCAGGCCTGCATGTTCCAGGCCAGGACTGCGTGCTCAGGGACGTGGCAGACCGGGCCTGTGTTCTCCAAGCCGGGCCGGGACCGGCCTGCCTGCTCTGTGACAGGCCGGACCAGGCCTGTGTGCTCAGAAACGGGCCGTGCCTGCGTGATCCAAGATGTGCTGTGATGGGCCTGCATGCTCCAAGACAGGCAGGGCCGGGCCTCCGTGCTTAGAGACAGGCCATGTCTGCATGCTCCGAGAAGGGCCGGGCCTGCACCCTCCGAGTCATGCCAGGCCTGGCTAGCGCGCTCCGAAACGGGCTGGGCTGGACCAGCGTACTCCGGGCCGGGCCGACGTGCTCCATGATGGGCCGCGCCCAGCCTGCGTGCTCCTAGACATGCCGGGCCATACCTGCGTTCTCCAGGCCAGTACTGCATTCTCTGAGTCGGGCTGGGATGGGCCTGCATGCTCCTAAACATTCTGGGCCAGGCCTGCGTGCTCCGAGACAGGACGGCCCTGCGTTCTCCGAGCCAGGCTGGGATGGACCTGCGTGATCCGAGACTGACCGGGCCAGGCCTGTGTACTCAGAGATGGGCCGGGCCAGGATTGCGTGCTTTGTGATGGGACAGCCCTGCATGCTCAGAGGTGGGTTGGGCTGGGCCTGCGTGCTCTGTGCCGGGCCGTACCATGCCTGCGTGCTCCAAGCCAGGCTGGGCCTGCATGCTCCGAACCATGCCGTGCAGGGCCTGCATGCTCAGAGATGGACCGGGTCGAGCCTAGGTGCTCAGAGATGGGCCGGGCCAGACCTGCGTGCTCCGTGCTGGGCCTGACCGGGCCTGCGTGATCCGGGCCAGGACTGCTTGCTCACAGACAGGGCGGACCGGGCCTATGTGCTCCGAGGCATGCCGGGCCAGGCCTGTGTGCTCTGTGACGGGCCGGGCTGCGCCTGCGTGCTCTGAGCCGGGCCAAGCCGGGCCTGTGTGACCCGGGCTGGGTCTGCTTGCTCCAGGCCGGGCCTGCGTTCTCCGGGCCAGGATGGCATGCTCCGAGCCAGGCCAGGACACGCCTGCATGCTCCTAGACTTTCCGGGCCAGGCTTGCGTGCTCAGAGATGGGCCGGGCCAGGCCTGCGTGCTTCGTGACGGGACAGCTCTGCGTGCTCAGAGATGGATTGGGCTGGGCCTGCATGCTCCGAGACGGGCCGTACCGGGCCTAAGTGCTCCAAGACGATCAAGGCCGGGCCTGCGCGCACCGAGCCAGGCCTGGCCGGGCCTGCGTGCTCCGGGCCAGGACTGCGTGCTCAGAGATGGGGCAGACCAGGCCTGAATTCTCCAAACCGGACCAGGACGGGCCTGCGTTCTCCAAGACTGGCCGGGCCAGGCCTGTGTGCTCCGAGACGGGCCAGGCCCAGCCTGCACGCTCTGAGACTGTCCAGGCTGGGAATGCGTGCTCTGAGCCAGGCCGGGCCAGCCTAAGCACTCAGAGCCGAGCTGGGCCTGCGCGCTCTGAGCCGGGCCGGGTTGTGCCGGCCCTGCGTTCTCCATGCCAGGCCTGGTATTTGATCCAGGAGATCCTGCTGCTGGTGATAAAAACAGGCACAAGGGCAGCATTGTTCCATTCAAGGGCATCATCCTCCAACTCATGAAGTGCCAGAGATTGGATTCTCCATCAGTCAGATGAAGCTTTCCATGTCTATGGAGATGTCATCAAAGTACTTCAGAGGGACAGGGCCTCAGCACTCCCATCAGGCTCAGCATTTACTGGAATGGTGACCGAAGGGACCAGGAGTTGCCCCTTGTGTCTCCACCGAGTTCTGGGTGAGGTATAAGAGGAGAAAATGATTTCACAAATGAGCTCAGTGATTCAGCGTTGACCAGTGTCCGTACATTGGTCGGCTCTGTGCCACCCACCTCTGGAGAGGGAATGTGATCATCAACTAAATTTCAACAAATTAAGTCTCAGGAACAAATGCTGAGATTCACTGTAAATCCATCTAATGGGGCCGAGCCACTTCATGAACAGCAGTGGGAAAGTAGATCATATGAGAGTGTGAAGAGTGATCATGCTATTCAGTCCATGACTCAGCACATTCGAGCTTCAATGTCCCAGTTATTACAGATTGACACCTTCCTTCCTTCCTTCCTTCCTTCCTTCTTTCCTTCCTTCCTGCAGGGTCAAATTTCATCTTATGTCTACAATTCACATCTTCCCATTGTTCAATATTTCTGTGCTAGTTCTCTTTGTGCTGTTTGCTTTCCAATTCCTTTGGAAGAGGCCTTGTGTGTGTTCATCTGGATTGAGTGGGGAGCCTCATTTTGCTCAGAATCTTCAATGCTTTACATTTTCCGATTCTTTCCTTCATTATCTCTCACTCCAAGTGATTCTTTGATGCAACAAACCTGCCATTATCTCAATTGCTGGAGAAATCCAGCATTTCCCCATCTGAACAGCACAGCAAAATGTGTGGACAAGATGGACAGTGCTGAGTGTGACTGGACATGTCCTACCACTGCTGTCACTCTCTTGTCTCTTGTACACTCCTGGAAATGTGCTGTCAGGAAATACACGACATCTGTCGGACAGTCCAGCTGTTTGAAGATCAGCTGAAATAAAAAGAAATCAAAGAGGTCAAAGGTGGGAAATCCCAATATTTACAACGTTCCAACTGGAACCACGGGAAATGACAAAGTAGGATGGGAGTGAACAGGGGCTGATCACAGGAGAATATTGGGATATAAAAGGTGTTTGTACCTCAAAAGGAATGAAATTTGCTGCATTCTCGTGTTTCATCCAGCAGCACAACACCAGAAACCTGTGGCTAGAAAAGGACAATTGTGCTTGGAGGAACTTCCAATGTCAAACACTCCTATTTATTTATTCAGAACTTAGAATGAAATGTTCATGAGTTGTCATCCATATCATGACCAAGAGGCCATTTCCTTCATTCCCAGCAGGTTGTGTGAAGCCCAGTCATGTCATCTCTCAGAGTTCCAAGAACACAGCAGCAGGGAGGGGCTCCCATTGAGGCCTGGCCTCAGCTTTGGTCACAAAGGCAACAACTCAAGCCCCAGGATTGGAGCCGAGCTCGGCCAGGAGGCTGAAACCTTGGGCTGAATTTTACTGGCCTAGTGTTGTCAGTGGAGACGGGCGCAACGGGAAAATTGGGGGAAATCCATGTTGTGATGGCTCCCGAATGCATTCCTACGCCAGGGAACTTTCCTGGGGACAGGCTGGGAAGCATCATGATCCAACAGGCCTGCCATTTTCTCCCTCCACAGGGGAAATCCAGCATTTCCACATCTGCACTGCAGCACAGCAGCTGTGGGAAAGATTGTCCAGGTTTCCCAGGCCAAAGGATTGGACAAGGGAAGAGAAGAATTGACACCATGGGGTGATTGTCTTTACAGCACTGCTTGTGGGCCAGGAGGAGAAGGAATGTTTGCTCCAGGCCCAAAAAAACTACCAAATATAAAGTGTTCCCCACAACCAGTGATCTCTCTTCCCTCACCCAATCATTGTCTCCTCCCTCACACACTATTTTCACCCCTGGCCACACATCCAGTCATCATGAACCAATTTGCCCCACCCCAGGTATTGGGATTCACCCACACAATCTCTCTCTCCCTCAGTACACCTACCTGCTCTCCTGGGCTTCAGCCTTGTGAAGCAAGCTTCCTACCATAAGGTCTCCATCTTGTCTGTGAGTAGGAGCATGGCAGAAAATATTTCCAGATTGTTGAGAGACATGTTGCGACACTTCTCGTCTTAGACGCATCAGGACAAATGCAAGAATTCCAAATTTCAAATGAACCTGACAACTCAATCTACAGGTGAAAAGTGTGCTGATTGGTCGGCAAGCTGACTCGGATTGGCCGAGGCATTGCCATGGAGAATGCATGGGGATCTATTGGCCTGCCAACGTTCTGGATAATTCAAAAAAGGCACAAGACTTGGACATATTCCTTCTGTTTGCAGAGAACAGGTCCCTGTGTATGAATGTCTGTCACTTCAAGCAAGTGTAAATGAGCCACATTAAGAGCTCGACTGATTATTTTCAATTGGCTATTAGTGTAGTGTCATGGCCCCTGTCCCTTTTTCAAACTGCCCGTGATCAGTGAATTTAAAGAATAGGAATGGTGTATGTGTTTGTCTTAACCCCCTGAGTGTGTCAGCAAGAAATTGTACAACAGCAGACTTCTTTTTTCATAAAAGGAGAATGAAAGGAAGATAAAACTAAAAACCCAAAATGAATGCAAATTCACTTACACATTCACTCAGACTCACTCACTCTAGAAAAGTTACAGGGAGTAAAAAATAGTGCACTGTTACAATTTATATATGAAAAAGGAAATTTTCATAGATCACTTGCCTGATGTAATCTGATGATCAAAGTTGCAGGCCTGATGAGAAGTCTTCTTCAGTCGAAGGAGCAGTGAAGGAATTTCAACAGCCAGGGTAGAAGAGGTTTGTAGGAATCCTCTTGAAGGGATGAAATTAGATTATGGTCATTTCTTCAATCGATGTACTTTCAGTTCTTGTGTGGGTTGATGTTCAGGTGGAGAGATGTCTGCTCCTTGATCTGCCTGCAGAATGTGTGGCTCCTTCTTGCTGTGCCATGAGGTTTTGGAGACTGCGGCCAGAACGGCAGTTTAATGTTTTACTTGTGTAATCAGCAGGAGGTGTGTCAAACCCAGCTCCTCCCAGAGTGACATTACATTGATGGGTGTAACCAGGGGTGGTAACTAGTATCCTGGTGACATCACAAAGGGCCAGCAGCCAATCACATAGCGGCTAGGAATTATGCCACAATGCAGTTTCAATGACCAGTTTTAATGGACAGGGAGTTTGTGTCCGCCCACAGCTACAGGCACCAGACTATTCAACCTGGAGTGTCTTCATAGCAATAACTCTGTAATTGAAACACAGAGCCAAAGTTTTACCCTTAGGCCTAGACCATGTGGTATTTTTCACCTGTCAGATAGGAATGCAGCTTCATCTTCACAGAGATGCAGTCACAAGGGAACAATATGGGATATTGATCGCAATTAAATAGAATATAATATTAGGTTAATAGATTCATATAAATCGATTAATTGATTATCAAACGTAACTGGGTTCCAAACTAATTATTAAACATGATTTTTACTACAAAGTACAGGATAGAAGACCAGAACAGACAATTCTAGTTTTTCTGGAACATTCTTTCCTCTCTTGTATACCCAATGCTGTAAGTCCCCAACCCACACACACTTGCTTCTTCCTGTGCTGAAATCCAAACCCACCGCAGCATCTCCAAAATATTTCCCTTTGGTCGACTTTTCTCCCTCCCCAGAAGGTCCTGACTCTGGCTGGGTTGAGTTTTACACTCACTGGTTACCAGCCTTCTTCTCCCCAGATGTGTTTATCTCTGCTTGGGTTCAGTTCCACACTCAACAGTTGTGCTCCAATATGAGACTCATGTGCCCAATCCACCTGTGTGACAAAAGGAACAGGAGGAGGCCCTCTAGACTGTTCCACTATTCAATTAGATCCTGGATGATCTGTGTCTCAGCTCCTTGTAACTCTTTCGAGTACAAACCCATTTCCATCTGTTTCAGATGAAGTTACATTGTTTCATAGTTTGCCACTGTGAGATATGAACTCTTGATAATCTTTTAAATGAAAACCAAATCAACAAAACTGGGATAAATCAGGCACAGCCCCTAATTCAGGTCAGCTGTAAAACCAAGAACAAAGTTTAAAGGAAACTTACAAACTTTAAATCAAAATGTGATTAAAGGGGTCAACAAAACACCCCAGTCCCCGCGGTGCCCACCGAGCACGGAAGGCCTCGAGAGTGCCAGCAGACACCGCGTGCTCCTTCTCCAGGGACATCCGGCAGCGAACGTAGCCGCGGAAGAGGGACAAACAATCGGGCGGGACTCCCCCGTCGATCGCCCGCTGCCTGGACCTGTTAATGGCCAACTTGGCCAGGCCCAGGAGCAGGTTCACGAGGAGGTCCTCCTCCTTCCCGACCCCCTTCCGCACCGGGTGCCCATAGATCAGGAGCGTGGGGCTGAAGTGCAAACAAAACATCAATAAAAGGTTTTTCAAATAACTAAAAAGGGAGTGCAGCCTACAACACCCTATGTATACATGGTCCACGGACTCCACAAGACCGCAAAAAGGGCATGTGTCCTGAGAGTCCGTGAACCAATGCATCCTCTTATTATAAGGGACTGCTGCATGCAACACCCTCCAACCCAGGTCCCCGATAGAAAGGGGGAGGACACCTCTGTAGAGGGCCTCCCATCGGGGGCCTCCGCCGCCGGACGGCAACAAGGCACGCCAGGGCGTGTCCGGTCGACGGACAAGGGCGAGAAAATGGAAGATGTGCAGCAGCAGTCCGTACAAAAAGCTCCTCTTTGCCGTGCCAAAAGGCACAGAGGGCATGTCCCCGAGGCAGCTCATATTGCGGGGCACCAGCACCCGAGGGAGGGTTCGGGGAAAGTACAAATACGTTTCCATCTGCTTCAGATGAAGTTATATTGTTTGCCATTGTGAGATTTGAACTCTTGATCTTGGGGTTACAAACCCACTACCATGACCACTTGGCTATTTAGGCCAAGCATTCAGCTCATTCTAACTAGCAATTGCTGGCCTTTACATCGTGTTGTTAACGTAATAATGTAGTTAATGTAGTTAAATATTCCAAGGCAGTTCACAAGAGCGTTAATCAGAAAGAAATTGACACCAATTCCAACTTTCAACATGAACACCTGAAATTTGTTTTAAAAAATACAGTTTAATCGTAAGGCGCAGGAACTAATTGGCTAGGCATGCGAAGCTCCGAATGGCCGGTTTCTAATTTATGTCAAATTGGGCCAATGGCGGATGATGCTACCCAGAATTCTTGGCGCAGATGAATATGGTCCATCTCTATCTGCACGGACACGCAGGCGCGAGTGGGCAGCGCCCCACGAGACCGTCTGTCCTCGTGGAGCATGCGCACTCGCTGCGGCTCCCGGAAGCTGAGCGGGGCCGAGTGCAGCCTTAGCAACAGCGAGTGCGGCTCTCAGAGGCTGAATCAGAGCCCAGGGAGCATGCGCACTCCCCAGCGACTGGGGAAAATGATAGAGCGGTTTCTGGGACGCGGTGGATTTTGGGACCTACGGCTGCCATTTGTTATCGCGCCTCAGTGTGTTTTGTTGCAGGCTGACGGAAGGTCAACCACCTTCAATGTTGACTTTGTTTCTCTTTCCACAAATGCTGCCTGATCTGCTGAGTATTCCAGTAATTTCTCTTTTTATTTCAGATTTCCAGCTTTCACAGTGTTTAACTTCTGTGTTTTTTTCAGGTGAAGTGCACAGAACCTAGTCTAGAAACACAGACAGACTCATTAAGTGTTGGTTGACAGCTGGGCATTCAGTCTCTTGTCTCTGCAGGTCTTCAGTTTCACACTCTGTGGGAAGTGTTGCTAGCAGCTGCTGTCTTTTTCACCTTTTCTGGTGCCCTTCCCATGTTCATCAATGGCAATCCAAGACATTGATTGGTTCAAGATGTGCATAATCGGTCTCTGATTGATTTCTCAGAGTCACCTACAAATGTAATTTCCTGATTGGTTCCTTAAAGTGCCAGTCAGCTGTGGAACAGTCCCCCTCATTACAACATTCCTTTGTCCTTTCATTAAATTTAATGGTTTTCTGTTGAGATAATGCGGCATCTCGTGATGTTCAGTACCCATCATTATAACGTTTCATAGAAACATAGAAAATAGGAGCAGGAGTCGCTCATTCAGCCCTTTGAGCCTGCTCTGCCGTTAAGAATGATCATGGCTAATTCTGCATCTCAATACCAAGAGCCTTGCTTTCACCATACCCCTTGATGCCTTTAGAATCTAGGAATCTATCTATTTCATTCTTAAATATATTCAGTGACTTAATCTTCACAGCCTTCAGTGGCAGCAAATTGCACCACTCTGAGTGAAGAAGTTTCTCTTCGCTCAGTCCTAAATGGCCTACCCAATAGCCTGAGACTGTGACCCCTTGTTCTAGACCCTCCAGCGAAAGGAAATATCCTTGCATCCAGTCTGTCCATCTCTGTCAGAATTTTATATGTTTCAATGAGATCACCCCTCATTCTTCTAAACTTCAGTGCCTGGTCAACCCAGTCTCTCCTCATGTGATAATCCTGCCATCCCAGGAATCAGCCTGGTGTACCTTTTCTGCACGCCAGAGCTGTGTGGTGTATGGTGTCAATGTAAGAAAGCTTAGATGGTGAATTTTTTTCAAGTAACTATCAATCATTTTCAGACTAAATTTACTGAATATACTAACAGGGCCAAAGGAAGTCATTTTAGAAGTAACCTGTATTTCCCTGGCATTAATCACTTTTTATATAGTTATAGTATCAATGAGGTAGACAAGCCAGCATTACATTATTTTCAGATAGTGTGCCTGAATTTTAATTGAAGACGTTAGAGGAATCAATAGTTATTTTCAAAGGCTTAGCTAGTCAATACCCCTTTAAAAACAAAATTTTTAATGAATAACATGGCACTGCAATTTTGAAGAACTTCTGTTAAGTTTGACATAATTACTGCAAAAGCCTCACAGCATGATAATGTTTAACTATGTATTGAAACATGTGCCAATAACATAAAATTACAAGTAGTGTGCCTTTTTAATGACAGTCAAAAGATTTAACCCTTGATTACTAAAAGAACTGGCATTCTTAGTTCACATTTTATAAGTATATAACTTTAGCCGTATAATATTACCTTTTTAAGTATTTACATTTAAGTTGAATTAGCCCTCTAGAATTTAGCTACATTGCTAGGATTACCTCAAAGTTGAAAAACAATGAGCTGCACCATTGGAATGTAAGTAGCCATGGTAACAACAGATAAGGACCATGGCCAGAGACCTGGATCCATCAGCTCACTTGAATAGTTGAACCCCAGCTCAGAAATTAAGATTGAGCCTCAGTTACAATTATAATTAAGGAACTATTAAGTAATGAGTAGTTGTATCACAGGATTGGTCTTTAAACTTATAAAAGTTAATACTAGGTGCGCTCCTGAAGAGATCATATGTTTAAAATTTATATAAAGCCTTCTTACATACCTTAAACTAAAAATGTAGATACAAAATGGCTGCAAAGAATGCATTATATTGGCCTTCATTGCAAGAGGACTTGAGTACAGGAGCAAGGATGTCTTACTGCAGCTTTACAGGGCCTTGGTGAGACCACATCTGGAATATTGTGTGCAGTTTTGGTCTCCTTACCTAAGAAAGGATATACTTGCCATAGAGGCAGTGCAGTGAAGGTCACCACACTGATTCCTGGTATGGCAGGATTGTTGTATGAGCAGAGATTGGATCGACTAGACCTGTATTCATTGGAATTTAGAAGAATGAGAGCTAATCTCATTGAAATGTATAAAATTCCGACGGGGCTGGACAGACTGGATGCAGGGGATCAAGATCCCATTAACACGTGGGGAGGGAGGGCCTTAGACCATAAGACATAGGAGCAGAAATTAGGCCATTTGGCCCATCAAGCCTGCTCTGCCATTCAATCATGGCTGATAAGTTTCTCAACCCCATTCTCCCGCCTTCTCCTCATAACCTTTGATCCCCTTACCAATCAAGAACCTATCTATCTCGGTCTTAAATACACTCAATGACCTGGCCTCCACAGCCTTCTGTGGCAATGAATTCCATAGATTCACCACTCTCTGGCTAAAGAAGTTTCTGCTCATCTCTGTTCTAAAAGGTCTTCCCTTTACTCTGAGGCTGTACCCTCGGGTCCTAGTCTCTCCTACTAATGGAAACATCTTTCCCACGTCCACTCTATCCAGGCCTTTCAGTATTCTGTAAGTTTCAATCAGGTCCCCCCTCATCCTTCTAGAGTCCATTGAGTATAGACCCAGAATCTTCAAACGTTCCTCATATGTTAAGCCTTTCATTCCTGGGATCATACCATATTGTGTGCAGTTTTGGTCTCCTTACCTAAGAAAGGATATACTTGCCATTTAGGCAGTGCAGTGAAGGTTCACCAGACTGATTCCTGGTGTGGCAGGATTGTTGCATGAGGAGAGATTGGGCCGACTAGGCCTGTATTCACTGGAAATTAGAAGAACGAGAGCTGATCTCATTGAAATATATAAAATTCTGATAGGGTTGGACAGACTGGATATAGGGGATCAAGATCCCATTAACACGTAGAGAGGGAAGGTCTTGAATCTTCTCTAGGGGTTAAAATTCCATCTCCTTCAAAAGTAGGAAAGAAAGCAATATACACATGAATTGCTGACCTTATGGAAAATGGGAGACGTCCTTTGGATGTGATAAGTAATTGCTCATGATTCTGTTTCTGTTTGGATTATTTTGTTAACGATTAGTTCACTGTAGGAGAAAGACAGTGAATGATTTTAATTACAGACACGTGCTCTGTGTATTGAAAATGAGATGGTTTAATTGTGTGGATGTATGCTTCCTACAGATTTGGACTTAACTAATTCTGTTTTATAACTTCATAATTCTATATTATGACTCTGTACTCATTTATATTTCTCATTAAACAAAATTTCTTTGAATTTGCTTTTTGAACATTCTTGTCTTATCCTGTGGGTTTAAAGTCTCAATCAAACCGAAGAGTTAAACTCAATTACTGGTGAATAGGGTTGATTCCAATTGGGCACACAATTTTTTTCAAGTAAATATCAATCATTTTCAGACTAAACTTACTGAATACACTAACAGGGCCAAAGGAAGTCATCTGAGCAATAACCTGTGATTCCCTGACAGTAACCACTTTTTATATAGTTATAGTAACAATGAAGAAGGCGGGAGAATGGGGTTAAGAAACTTATCAGCCATGATTGAATGGCGAAGCAGACTCGATGGGCCGAATGGCCTAATTTCTGCTCCTATGTCTTATGGTCTTTTGGTCCAATTAGACAAGCCGGCAGTAGATTATTTTCAGATAGTGTACCTCAATTTTAATTGAAGACGTTAGATGAATCAATAGTTATTTTCAAAGACTTAGCTAGTCAATGGCCCTTTAAAAACAAGTTTTTTAATAAAATATATGACACTGCAATTTTGAAGAACTTCTGTTAAGTTTGACATAATTACTGCATATGCCTCACGGCATGATAATGTTTAACTATGTATTGAAGCATGTGCCAAAAACATAAAATTACAAGTAGTGTGCCTTTTTAATGACAGTCAGAAGATTTAACACTTGATTTTTAAAGAACTGGCATTCTTAGTTCACATTTTATAAGTATATACTTTAGCTGTATAATATTACCTTTTTTAAGTATTTACATTTAAATTGGATTAGCCCTCTACAATGTTTAAAAATCTGCACCATTAGAATGTTCGTAGCTGTGGTAACAACAGATAAGGACCATGAGCAAAGACCTGGATCCACCAGCTCGCATGAATAGTTGAACTCCAGCTCAGAAATTAAGATTGAGCCTCAGTTACAATTATAATTAAGGAACTATTAAGTAATGAGTAGTTTTATCACAGGATTGGTCTTTAAACTTATAAAAGTTAATACTAGGTGTGCTCCTGAAGTGATCATATGTTTAAAATTTATATAAAGCCTTCTTACATACCTTAAACTAAAAATGTAGATACAAAATGGCTGCGAAGAATGCATTATGTTGGCCTTCATTGCAAGAGGACTTGCGTACAGGAGCAAGGATGTCTTACTGCAGCTTTACAGGGCCTTGGTGAGACCACACCTGGAATATTGTGTGCAGTTTTGGTCTCCTTACCCAAGAAAGAATATACTTGCCATAGAGGCAGTGCAGTGAAGGTCACCACACTGATTCCTGGTATGGCAGGATTGTTGTATGAGGAGAGATTGGGCCGACTAGACCTGTATTCATTGGTATTTAGAAGAATGAGAGGTGATCTCTTTGAGATGTATAACATCTCATGTGAACAAATGGGATGCAGAGGATCAAGATCCCATTAACACATGGAGAGGGAGGGTCTTGAACCTTCTATAGGGGTTAAAATCCCATCTCCAGTATGATACTTATTCAAAAGTAGGAAAGAAGGCAATACACACATGAATTGATGACCTTATGGAAAGTGGTAGAGCTCTTTTGGATTTGATAAGTAATTGCTTATATTTCTGTTTCTGTTTGGGTTATTTTGTTAACGATTAGTCAACTGTAGGAGAAAGACAGTGAATGATTTTAGTTACAGACAAATGCTTATTGAACAGTGTATGATTCCTACATATTTGGACTTAACTAATTCTGTATTATTACTTCATAATTCTGTTTTACGACTCTGTACTCATTTATATTTCTCATTAAACAAAATTTCTTTGAAGTTGCTTTTTGAACATTCTTGTCTTATCCTGTGGGTTTAAAGTCTCAATCGAACCTAAGAGTTAAAACCAATTACTGGTGAATAGGGTTGATTCCAATTGGGCACACATTCAAAAAACTCTTAGACTTTTACAGCTATTGGTCTATCTCCAAATGGTGCATGTTCTCCCGTTGTATGTACACACATGCAGACACACACACCAGACATACCAAATTGCACCAAGTTATCCAGATTTCTGACAGATATTGAAAAATCACATTTTTCCCAGGATGCCGCATTCTGTTCTGCCCTCAATGGATCATGTAACAAAGATAGAAAAGATGGAGAGGGAGAAAGGGGAGGTGGAGTAGCTATTCTTATTGTAATAACAACAGGCAGTAGGAAAACAGGACACAGCTATCAGCAAGACCAACATCAATTCCATCTGGATAGAGATAAAAGATTGGTCACACTGAGAGGTGTGGTCTACGGACCATCTAATGGTGGAAAGGAGTTAGATGAAAAATATACAGAGAAATTAGGGAATTGAGGAACAAACATGGAATAATCATCATTCAAATACTAAACAAATGACAGAAATACATCAGAGAATGTAATTTCCATCATTTACACCTTAACAACAATTTGTGGGCTTAACATTTGAACAGATGAGAATCCTAAAGCTATTGATCTCAGTATAAAAAGATTTATAGGAAGAAATATAAATAATTTTAATACTTGTCCCAGTGTGATGTTTGCATGTGTGTGTGTACACATGCAACAGTGAGAAGGGATTTTTACTCTCCATCTAACACCGTGCTACACCTGTCCTGGGAATGTTTCATGGGGACAGTGTAGAGGGAGTTTTACTCTGTATTTAACCCCGAGCTATACCGGTCTTGGGAGAGTTTGATGGGGAAAGTGTAGAGGGAGCTTTACTCTATTCCTAACCCCATGCTATACCTGTCATGGGAATGTCCTATTCCTTTCTCAATTATTCTAAACTTTCAGTATTTCCTGCACTGGGCTCCCCTCCCCATTTCCTGGAATTCCCACAACTGCTCCCAGCTTCATTCCACCCCGGGTACCTTGTTTACGGACACACTGACCCTAAAGAGAAACAAGATAGGGATATGAAGCAGTGATCAATGCAGTCAGTTTTATTTCTGATTACAGCCCATTATTCAGACAGCAGGAATATAGGTTCAGGGCTTAGGGGAGTGAAGCAATCAAACAGAGCCTGTTTCCCAGGAACGAAGGTTTCATTCAGTGCGAACGTGGAGAGCTCAGGCCGTGGCCAATCTGTCGCTGGATCTTTCACTTTTTCTGAAAACAACATTGAGTTGAAAGCGAGCAGGGTGCAGGGATTTGGAGATCGGGGGAACAGTCTTCAAGACAAGCTCTTCAGTACATCTTGGAAAGGTCATCATCCCTAAAGTCCAAATGAAGAATGAATTATTTGATAATTCTGTTTTTGATGGACGGGCGAGTAAACTGAGGCTGAGTCTGTCAGTTTCACTGGGACTGACTCTGGAGCAGGCAACAATATTAACCTCCTGCTTGTGTACTCAATACCTCTAAATATGATGCCCAAAACCCCATATGCTTTGATAATTACACTCTCAATATGTCCTGCCACCTTCAAAGATCTATGTACTTGTACCTCTAAGTCCCTCTGTGCCTGCACATAGCTTAGAATTGTGTCACTCTGTCTTGATTGCCTCTCCCTATCCCTTCTGTCAAAATACATCACCTCACACATCTCCTGCAATGGTTTTATAATTTCTAGTTTACAGGAAGCATAACATTCCCTAAGGAAGAACGACTTGCATTTATACGTTATATTTATATGAGGCGAGGTGAGATTGACTGCCCTTGACATCAAGGCAGCATTGACTGAGTGTGGCATCAAGGAGCCCTAGAAAAACTGAAGTCAACGGAAAGTAGAGGGCAAACCCTCCCCTGGTTGGAGTCTTACCTAGCACAAAGGAAGATGGTTGTGGTTGTTGAAGGTCAATCATCTCAGTTCCAGGACATCACTGCAGGAATTACTCAATGTAGTGTCCTAGGCCCAACCATCCTCAGTTGCTTCATCAATGACTTTCCTTCCATCATAAGGTCAGACATGGGGGTGCAACTGGATGATTGCATGATGTTCAGTACCATTCACGATTCCTCAAATATCGAAGCAGTCTGTGTCTATACGCAGCAAGACCTGGACAACATTCAGTTTTGGGCCGATAGTGGCTAATAGCAACCATGCCATTCAAGTGCCAGGTAATGACTGTCTACAACAAGAGGGAATGTATCCATCTCTCCATGATATTCAATGGCATTACCATCACTGCTAATGTCTTAGGAATTTGTTGAAATATCAAGATCGTTGACTGACAAATACACACGGACAGAGAGAGAGAGAAAGAAAGGGATGTGGGGGATGGAGAGACGGCAGGAAAGAGAGAAGCAGACAGAGGGAAATATACTGAAGGAAAAGGAATGATATGGAGACATAGAGGATTACAGAGAGTGGGAAGAAAGGTTGGTATAGAGGAGTGCAAGAACTGCAAGAAAAGAGAGAATTTGAAAGTGTGAACAATGCAATCAGAAAGAGGGGAATAACTGAGGTACAGAGATAAGAGGCTTCACTCTAATTTTAAGGGATGTTCACTCTTCTGGACTCAGCCACCAGAAGAAATAGTTTCTCTCAATCTGTTCTAGGTACTTCAAAACAATGCCCTTTTCCCTGCTAAAGTGAAGAAGATACAAGGCTGATCAATCCTCATAATTTAACCCTTTTAGTTTCAGTGTTATTCTGGTGAATCTGTGCTGCACAGATGAAATATCCAGGCTCACTGTTTGATCCTCTTTAACTTTGACAATTATATTTCCATTTTCTATTTTCAATCTCTCACTATCCTCTTATCAGTTCTTCTAGTGTTATATTAACCTTACAAATCTACCTGGTCAAACTGAAGTAAAGTCATGTTCCAATATTTCTACCATTTCACTGACATTGCCTGTTTCTTTATCTGATGTATACTTTAGTGAGCCTGTCCCTACCCTGTTGTACCTTTTGTTATTTAACTTTCTGGACAATACTTACTGATCCTTTTCACATTCTTCCACAATTTAAATGTGGTGTTCCCCTTTGTCTTCCAAATGTATTTACCTTCTTTCCAAATCACTCGATTTTGCTATTCCTTGTCTTCTCCTTTATTGTCAATGTGCTCAGTTCATGTCCTTTAATTTAATTTCACTTTAACCCTTATCCCTTTATTCGTCCATGGGATTTCATTATTGTTAATTTGCTCTTTTTATCGGGAGTCTATTGAGCACCTTTTTAAAATATTCTCCACTGCTGTTTTCATCAATATTCCCTCTACTTCCCTTCCAAATGACTTCTTTCCGTATTCTGTAACCTGGCTGGAATCCACATTCCCCGAGACACCTGGGTGCGATATTGAAATATACTCAACAGAACACCAGGAAATACTTGACAATTATTCAAATATTTAAGCAAACTTTGTAAAATGAACAAACTAATTCAGTTAGAGTTAACCTGTTAAAATAAGAAAACACACAAGGCCCATAAGATTTACAGAGCACAGGCTACAAACCACTGATGGAGCCTGGCACATCCAGGACAGTGAAAGAGAGAGAAAGATACATTTTTAACAAGAGAATGAAAAATTAAGGAGTGGGAATGTAGTATATAAAGAGAGGAGAGCAAGAGAGAGGCGATAGTGACAGAAAAGATGAGAGATTGCGAATGTAGGAGTGAGAGAGATAATCAATGCAGAAAAAAGTGGCAGGGAGTAAGGAAGTGAGAGAGCAAGAGAGACAGAGACAAAGGGAGAGAGAGAGAGATACAGAACGAGTGAGAGATGTGGGAGAGACACAATCAGAAAGAGAGAAATAACACAAGGTATAGAGATGAGAGGTTGTTCTCTATTTTTAAGGGATATTCACTCTTCTGGACTCGACCACCAGAAGAATGAGTTTCTCTTTATCTCTCATATCAATTCCTTCAACCATCTTCGACACTTCAAAATATGGTCTCTTAACCTGCTATAGTGAAGGGGATACAAGGCTGGTCTATGCATCAATCCTCATAATTTAAATCTTTTAGCAGTTCATCCAGTTTCAATAATTTATCATCTCCAAGTTTAGTGGCATCTCCTTCCTCATTTTTAAATGCCTTGATATATACTCCAGTCCACCTTGTTAGTCTACCTGGTAAAAACTGAGGCATTATCCAATATTTCTGTCAGAATGCTGTCATTACTTGTGAGTGTTTTCTTGTGGATAATTTCAGTGACTCTGTCTTGATTCTGATTTACTTTTTTTTATTTATGGGTCTGTTGGATACTTGACTTTTTTTATATTCCTTCGTAATTTAAATGTACGTTTCTCTTTCTCTTCCTTAATTAACTTCTTCCCTCACCTCTTGATTTTTTGACCTCATTCTCTCCTTTATCATCAATGTACTTTAGGCACTGCCTTTTAAAATCTCCCATGATTACTATCCTATCAATATTCCTCATTTCAGAGCTTTGCTGCCACATTTTCCTTGAATTCCCTTGCACTATTTGGTGCTCGGTAAAATGGCCTCTTTCGAGTTCTGTAACCTGGCTGGGATCAACACTCCGCGAGACCCCTGTGTATGATCCAGAAATACATTCAGCAGATCAGCAGCAAATACTAATTATTCAGATATTTCAGATGCCTTTGGAAACTGAACAAACAAATTCAGTTACATGGACAGAGTCTCAAAAGTAAGAAAGCACACAAGGCCCAGAAATTTCACACAATGGAACACGTTGTAGGCATAAGAACGTAAGATCAGGAGTAAACCACTTGACCCTTTGAGCCTTCCTATCCCACCATTTAACCCAATAATGGACAAGATCTCATCCCCATCTTCCACCCCACCAGCCTCCAGATTCACCAGATCATCCTCTGCAATTTCCATCACCTCCATCATGATGTCATCACCAAACACATCTCCCTCTCCCCTCTCCTTTCAACATTTCGAAGGGACTGAAGCCTCCATGACATCCTGGTCCACTCATCACTCATCCCTAACACCCCCTCCCTTCCCTTAGGCACCTTTCTGTACAAGTACGGAGATGCAACACCTGTTTTTTCACCTCCTCCTTTCTCATCATCCAAGGCCCCAAACACTTAAAGATTTACGTAATCTGGTTAAGCAAGTGTTGGTGCAGTTGCAGATTTGTACTTATTGCTGTTTAAAAGCAATTTTTGATTCTGTAGTTATCCCATCTTCTGCTCACACAGGAATCATAGGAACTTAACCCTGTCTTTCAATTTAGTATACTGTGGTCGCTGTTCATGATGTGGTCTCCTCCATCTTGGGGAGGCCAAACACAGATTAGGTGACTACAGTCACTACGTCAGTCGACAAGCACGACTCCAAGCTTCCTGTTGCTTGTCAGTTTAATTGTCCACTTTGCTCCCACTCTGACCTCTCTGTCCTTCGCCTGCTACAGTGTTACAGCGTAGCTCAATGCAAGCTTGAGGAACAGCCCCTCATCTTTTGACTCAGCACTCTACAACCTTCTGGAGTCAATACTGAGTTCAATAATTTTAGATCCTGAGCTCTGCCTCCAACTTGTTCTGTATGTTTTCTTATTGTTGTTTTTTTTGGCTTGTTCATTTCTTTATCCCTTCATCTTGCATCCAGATGACTGTGGTGTAGCCATTCAGGCCTCATCTTTGTGTCTTTACTATACCAATTACCACTCACTTTGAGTATTGCATCATGAAACCTGTAACTATATCATCTCCCCTGCCCTCCGCCCTATCACAGAGCTTCTCTTTAATTCTTCCCGCCTCCTCCGTCTCCCCACTTTCTACTGGCTTAAAAACTCTTCCATTTCAATCTTTCTTCAGTTCTGATGAAATGACATCTCAAGCTGAAATGTTAGGTTTGTTGCTCTCCACAGATGTTGCCTGACCTGCTTAGAATTTCCACCTTTTTCAGTTTTTATTTCAAATCCATCTTGTTTGACCAGCTGGGAAATACTAAGGCAAAAATATTATCCAATATTTATTCTATTTCTCCCACATAGCCTGTGAGGGCGATTATTTTGAATCATTCATTGGTTCTATCCATATCCGGAGTCACCTTTTGTTATTTATGTGCCTGAAGGATATTTTACCATTTCTTTTTATATTCATTTCATGATTTAATTTCATAAGTCCCTGATTTCTTTCCTTTTTAAAATTATTTGCTAAATTCTTGACTTTATCATTTTATCATTCTCTCCTTTATTTTCAATCCACGTTAGTCAATGTCTTTTACTTGATTTTCAGTTTAACCTTTAGCACTTTGTTCACCCATGGGATTTCATTATTGGCCAATTTGTTCTTGTTTTACTGGAATTTTTCACCTGATCTGCATTGATCAGCCAGATTTAAAAAATGTAAATTTAATTTTTAAGCAGAATTGTCATGTTATAACTATCTTTAATTACCATATATTCTGTGATATAATATTAAATACTAAAATGAATCTATAATTGATTCTTATAATAAATATTCATAAGCAAATATGAAAGAGTTGTAGTCTCATATCCTCACGAGCCCACATATAGATAACAATATCCTAAGGGAGAATTTTCTCCCCATCGGATGGGCCGGTTGAGAGTGGGTGCAGCACTGATCGCCGTCTGTGATCGACTGCGCGCCGCCATATTAGGTGGGCGGGTCAATTAACATCCGCCCAGCGTGGCGCACGCCTGGTAGCGCTCAGTGCTACCTGTACAGGCGGGGGGAGTTGGGAGAATCAGGGCCTGTGTAAGAGCACAGAAATCTCCCTGAGATACGGAGCTGCCTTTGGGGGATTAAGTTCAGTTCTGAAGTTGGAATAAATAAAAAAATAAAATTATACAGACATGTCCCCTCATGTGACAAGAGCTGGGACATACTTATGAATTTTCATAAAAATTTTATGTAAAACAAGAACCATTTGGCCAATAATGAAACCCCATGGGTGAACAAAGTGATCCGCCCATGGATGAAGATGCATGAAAAATGCGAAGGCCGCCTGGGCTCTTTGCCAGCCCGTCAGCCTTACAATGCCCGGATAATCATGTTAATTAGTTTATTAATGGCCTTAACAGGCCTTTGAGAGTTGGGCGGGCGCGCAGCCGACTCCGGTGCGTGCCCGCCGAATGGAAGTTCGGAAAGATGCGCAGTGACATCAGGATGCAAGGCCCATCCCCACACACCCAACAGGAAAGGCTGGCCTCTGAATCTTCAGTTCAGATTCTAAGTGCTGATATTGGTAAATGTAAAAATAGTTTTTTTCTGCTATCATATACCTGAAGATATATTCTACCCAGAGATAAATTTTGTTGGTTTAAAAACTCCTATTGGGGGGGAACGGACATTTCATTTCAGGTCCCAGTCTATAGCTGGTAAAGCTGACCAAGTTCCTTGATAGATCTGAAATTTCTTTTTGTTCAGGCTTTAAGTGAACAATGAGTTTCACTGGATAGGTTTACCTTGCCGGGGGGCGTAAAGATAGTAGATCCATTCACAGCTGGTGTCCAGCTCATGGGGCTCGAGGTCAATATTAATTAAAACTCCTAAATAGAGTTATCTTCTGATTACGAAGAGGTTACACAGGAATTCCTTTAAAACTCACAATAAACTAAAAGGCCTTACTGAGGGGAGGCCCTGACAGAACACATGCCATGGCAGCAGAGCAGGTTAAAGGGCAGGTCCACATTTCATGTGACCCAGCAAACCATTTTGCTGGACAACAAAATGTAATTCCACACCTCAACCTGGTCAGGTTGTGATCTTTCCTGGCACTGGAGGCGGCATAAATGGAGGGAGGTTCTATCCGAGCTCCAGGGATGGTTGTTCCTCCTGAAAATCAGGCAGGGATAGCTCCAATTAACTGGCAGCAGAATGGTGTCTAACAGCCTTTAAATCAATTCGCTGTCAACATGAGAAATAATCAAGATATTTTGGGAGAGAAATGGTTTTACCAACATAGGGGTAAACCAATACACCAGACAAGAAAGTGGAAAAAGATAGCTAGTCTGAGGAAGACTGAACCACGTTTCCAGGTAACGCATGTCAAAGAACATAAAAAATATGGGACACATTCCTTCGGGAATAATGTGGTAGACGTGGAGGCAAAAGCAGCAGTAGCAAAACCACCAGATTGGAAACATATTCTCGTAGCTACTAGAGCATAAACTGTAGAAAACACAGATTCTAGGCGACAACAATTATTGTCTGTCTCAACCAAATCCACCCAGATATCCAAAAACATATAAACGTTGCCAAAATCCGGAAGGTAAAGTTCTGGTAGAACAACCTAAAGGAGAAAGGGAAAACACAAAGCAGATGAACTGATTGCAGAAGCTCAATCTGGGCTAGGAAACTTACACCCAGGAGGTCAAGGAACTTTCTGTAAATGAGCAAATATTATTGGTGGCCTAACATTCAGAAACATTGCAAGACTTATGTTTTAAATTATAGCCTGTAAGCAGGTGAACAAATCTTCTAGTATAAAAGCACAACCAATAGTCGCCAAAAAAGCTGAGCATCCATTGGATAAGATTAGAATTGATTTTATTAGACCTTTACCAAATTCCATTGAATAGAAATTTGTGCTTATTAATGTTGACCATTGTATTGATTTTGTCCGGTGTTATCGCCCCACCAAAGATGTAATGGAATGTGCACTTATTAGTGCTTTTGAAAGAGAGTTTGTTGCATTGTTGGAATGCCGAAGGCATAATGCTCCCACCCAGGGCACTGTGCTCCCACCCAGGGCAATGCACCCACACCCAGGGTGCCCAGCTCCCACCAAGGGCACTGCCCTCCCACCCAGGACACTGCACCTCCATACATGGCACCCCGCTCCCACCCAGGGCACTATGTTCCACCCAGGGCACTGTGCTCCCACCCAGGACACTGTGCTCCCACCCAGGACACCCTGCACCTACACAGGGCATTGTGCTCCCACCTGGGGCACCCTGCTCCCACCCAGGACATCCCGCTCCCACCCAGGGCACCCTAATCCCACCAGGGCACCGCGCTCCCACCCAGGGCACCCCGCTCCCACCCAGGGCATTGTGCTCCCACCCAGGACACCCTGCTCCCACCCAGGACACCCCGCTCCCACCCAGGGCATTGTGCTCCCACCCAGGACACCCTGCTCCCACCCAGGACACCCCGCTCCCACCCAGGGCATTGTGCTCCCACCCAGGACACCCCGCTCCCACCCAGGGCATTGTGCTCCCACCTGGGGCACTGCCCTCCGGGCAAGGGCACTGCACTCCCGCCCAGGGCACCCCACTCCCAACCAGGGCACCCCACCCCCAAACAGGGCACTTCACTCCCACCTGGGGCACTGCACACCCCCCAGGACACCTTGCCCCCCACCCAGGGCATACTGCTCCCACCCAGGACACCGTGCACCCACCTAGGGCATTGTGCTGCCACCCAGGACACCCCGCGCCCAACCAGGACACTCTGCTCCCACCCAGGGCACCCTGCTCCCACCCAGGGTACAACACTCACACCCAGGGCACCCCGCTCACACCCAGGGCACCCTGCTCACACCCAGGGTATCCCACTCCCGCCCAGGGTATCCCACTCCCACCCAGGATACCCCACTACCACCCAGGGCACCCCGCTCCCATCGAGTACACCACGCTCCTGCCCAGGGCACTGCGCTCCTGCCCAGTGCAACCCACATCCACCCAGGGGACTTCGCTCCTGCCTAGGGCACCCAGCACCCACCCAGGGGACTGCGCTCCTGCCTAGGGTACCCCGCTCCCACCTAGGGTACCTCTTTCCTGACAGGGTCACCCGGCTCCCACCCAGGACACTGCGATCCCACCCAGGGCACCCAGCTCAGACCCAGGGCACCTCAATCCCACACAGGGCACCCTGCTCCCACCCAGAGCACTGCGCTCCCATACAGGGCACCCTGCTCCCACCCAGGGCACCCCGCTCCACCCAGGACATCCTGCTCCCGCACAGGGCACTGCAGTCCCACCCAGGGCACTGCCCTCTGGCTGAGGGCACTGCACACCCACCCAGGGCATTGTGTTACCACCCAGGGCACTGGGCTCCCACCCAGAACACCCTGCTCCCACCCAGGGCATCGCAGTCCCACCCAGGGCACACTGCTCACACCTAGGGCACTGCACTCCCACACAGGGCACCCCTGCTCCCGCCCAGGACATCCCACCCCCACCCAGGGCAATTCACCCCCACCCAGGGCACTGCACCCACACCCAGGGCAATGCACCCCCATCCAGGGTGCCCCGCTCCCACCCAGGGCACTGAGCTCCCATCCAGGACACCCCGCTCCCACACGCAGCACTGCCCTCCCACCCAGGACACTGCACCTCCATACATGGCACCCCGCTCCCACCCAGGGCACTACGTTCCACCCAGGACACTGCGCTCCCACCCTGGGCACTGTGCTCCCACCCAGGACACTGCGCTCCCACCCTGGGCACTGCAGTCCCACCCAGGGCACCCCGCTCACACCCAGGGCACTGCACCCCCACCCTGGACTCCCTGCCCCCACCCAGGACACCGTGCCCCCACCTAGGGCACCGTGCTGCCACCCAGGACACCCCGTGCCCAACCATGACACTCCTCTCCCACCCAGAGCACCGCGCTCCAGCCGAGGGCACCGCGCTCCCACCCAGGGAACCGCGCTCCCACCCTGGGCAGTGCGCTCATACCCTGGGCACTGCACCCCCACCCAGGACACCCTGCCCCCACCCAGGGAATCCTGCTCCCACCCAGGGAACCCTGCTCCCACCCAGGACACCGTGCACCCACCTAGGGCACTGCACCCCCACCCAGGACACCCTGCTCCCCCAGGGCACTGCGCTCACACCCTGGGCACTGCACCCCCACCCAGGACACCCTGCCCCCACCCAGGGAACCCTGCTCCCACCCAGGACACAGTGCACCCACCTAGGGCACTGTGCTGCCACCCAGGACACCCCACGCCCAGCCAGGACACTCCGCTCCCACCCAAGACACCGCGATCCCACCCAGGGCATCCTGCTCCCACCCAGGACACTATGCTCCCGCCCAGGGTACATCGCTCCCACCCAGGGCACCCTGCTTCGACAGAGGGCACGCCACTCACACCCAGGGCAACCCACTCCCACTCAGGGCACCCATCTCCCACCCACGGAACCCTGCTCACACCCAGGGCACCCCGCACCCACCCAGGGCACTGTGCTCACACCCTGGGCACTGCACCCCCACCCTAGACACCCTGCCCCCACCCAGGACACCGTGCCCCCACCTAGGGCACCGTACTGCCACCCAGGACACCTCGCGCCCAGCCATGACACTCCTCTCCCACCCAGAGCACCGCTCTCCGGCCGAGGGCACCGAGCTCCCACCCAGGGAACCGTGCTCCCACCCAGGGCAGCCCGCTCCCACCCTGGGCACTGCGCTCATACCCTGGGCACTGCACCCCCACCCAGGACACCCTGCCCCCACCCAGTGCACTGTGCTGCCACCCAGGACACCCCGCACCCAACCATGACACTCCTCTCCCACCCACGGCACTGCACTCCCACCCAGGGCACTGCGCTCCCACCCAGGGCAATGCATTCCCACCCAGGTACCCCGCTCCCCCCAGGGCACTGCGCTCATACCCTGTGCGCTGCACTCCCACCCAGGGAACCCTGCCCCCACCCAGGACACCCCACTCCCAACCAGGGCACTGCAATCCCACCCAGGGCACCGCAATACCACGCAGGGCACCCCACTCCTGCCCTGGGCACCCCACTCCCTCCCAGGGAACCGTGCTCCTGCACACAAAACCCTGCTCCCACCCAGGGCAATGCACCCCCACCCAGGGCACCCCACTCCCACCCAGGACACCCCGGTCCCACCTGGGGCACCCTGCTTCCACCCAGGGCACCCCACTCACACCCAGGGAACCCCACTCACACCCAGGGCACCCTGCTCACGCCCAGGGAACCCCGCACCCACCCAGAGCACCCACTCCCACTCAGGGTATCCCACTACTGCCCAGGGCACCCCGCTACCACACAGGGCAGCCCGCTCCCGTCGAGTACACCACACTCCCGCCCAGGCCATTGCGCTCCCGCCCAAGGCACCCAGCACCCAGGGAACTGGGCTCCCACTCAGGACACCCCGCACCCACCCAGGGGACTGCGCTCCCGCCTAGGGCACCCCGCTCCTACCCAGGGCACCAGGCTCCTGCCCAGGACTTCACGCTCCCACCTAGGGCACCTCTATCCTGGCAGGGTCATCCGGCTCCCATCCAGGACACTGGGATCCCACCCAGGGCACCCCACTCCCACCCAGGGCACCCTGCTCAGACCCAGGGCACTTCAATCCCACACAGGGCACCTTGATACGACCCAGAGCATCCCGCTCCCACCCAGGGCACTGCGCTCCCATCCAGAGACCTGCACTCCCGCCGAGGGCACTGCATTCCCACCCAAGACCCCGCACACCCACTCAGGGCATCCCTGCTCCCACCCAGGGCACCCCTGCTCCCACCCAGGGCACCCCGCTCCCACCCAGGGCATGCCACTCCCACCCAGGGCACCGCACTCCCACCCAGGACACCCCACTCACACCCAGAGCACCCCGCTCCCACCCAGGGCACCCCGCTCCCACCCAGGGCATGCCACTCCCACCCAGGGCACCGCACTCCCACCCAGGACACCCCACTCACACCCAGAGCACCCCGCTCCCACCCAGGGCACCGCATTCCCACACAGGGCACCCCACTCCCACCCAGAGCACCCCGCTCCCACCCAGGGCACCGCACTCCCACCCAGGGCGCCACGTTCCCACCCAGGGCACCCCTGCTCCCACCCAGGGCACGCCACTCCCAACCAGGGCACCCCTGCTCCCACCCAGGGCACGCCACTCCCACCCAGGGCACTGCCCTCTGGCTGAGGGAACTGCACTCCCACTCAGAGCACCGCACTCCCACCCAGGACACCCTGCTCCCACCCAGGGCACCCCGCTCCCACCCAGGGCACGCCACTCCCACCCAGGGCACCCCTGCTACCACCCAGGGCACCCCGCTCCCACCCAGGGCACCCACTCCCACCCAGGGCACTGCCCTCTGGCTGAGGGCACTGCACTCCCACCCAGAGCACCCAATCCCAACCAGGGTATCCCACTCCTGCCCAGGGCACCCCACCACCACACAGGGCACCCCGAACCCGTCGAGTACACCACGCTCCCGTCGAGTACACCACGCTCCCGTTGAGTACACCATGCTCCCACCCAGGGGACTGCGCTCCTCCCCAGGGCACCCAGCACCTATCCAGGGCATTGGGCTCCCGCCCAGGACACACCACACCCACCCAGGGGACTGCGCTCCCGCCTAGGGTAGCCCGCTCCTACCCAGGGCACCAGGCTCCTGCCCAGGACTTCACGCTCCCACTTAGGGCACTGTGCTCCCACCTAGGGTACCACTCTCCTGGCAGGGTCATCCGGCTCCCATCCAGGACACTGCGATCCCACCCAGGGCACCCCACTCCCACCCAGGGCACCCTGCTCAGACCCAGGGCACCTCAATCCCACACAGGGCACACCGCTCCTACACAGGGCACCTTGATACAACCCAGAGCACCCTGCTCCCACCCAGGGCACTGCGTCCCATCCAGAGACCTGCGCTCCCACCGAGGGCACTAAATTCCCACCCAAGACCCTGCACTCCCACTCAGGGCATCCCTGCTCCCACCCGGGATACCCTGCTCCCACCCAGGACACTACACTCCCACCCAGGGCACCCCACTCACACCCAGGGCACCCCACCCACACCCACGCAACCCTGCTCACACCCAGGGCATCCTGCACCCACCCAGAGCACCCACTCCCACCCAGGGTATCCCACTCCTGCCCAGGGCACCCCGCTACCACCCAGGGCATCCCGCTCCTGTCGAGTACATCACGCTCCCGCCCAGGGCACTGCGCTCCTGCCCAGGGCACCCAGCACCCACCCAGGGCACTGTGCTCCTGCCTAGGGTCACCCGGCTCCTACCCAGGGCACCTTGATACGACCCAGAGCACCCCACTCCCACCCAGGGCACTGCGCTCCCACCCAGAGACCTGCGCTCCCGCTGAGGCCACTGAATTCCCACCCAAGACCCTGCACTCCCACTCAGGGCACCCTGCTCTCACCCAGGACACTGCGCACCCATACAGGGCACCCTGCTTGCACCCAGGGCACCCCGCTCCACCCAGGACATCGTTCTCCTGTACGGGGTACCCCACTCCCACCCAGAGCACTGCTCTCCGGCTGAGGGCACTGCACTCCCACCCAGGGCACCCTGCTCACACCCAGAGCACCACTCTCCTGCTCAGGGCAGCGCACACCCACCCAGGGCATTGTGATACCACCCAGGGCACCCTGCTCACACCTAGGCACTTCACTCCCACACAGGACACTGCACTCCCACCCAGTGCACCCCTACTCCCGCCCAGGACACCCCACCCCCTCCCAGGGCAATGCACCCCCACCCTGGGCAATGCACCCCTCCCAGAGCAATGCACCCCCACCCTGGGCAATGCACCCTCACCCAGGGCAATGCACCACCACCCAGGGCACCCTGCTCCCTCCCAGGGCACCCCGCTCCCTCCCAGGGCAATGCACCCTCACCCAGGGCAATGCACTCCCACCCAGGGCACCCCGCTCGCACCAAGGGCACTGGGCCTCCACCCAGGGCACCCCGCTCCCACGCGAGGCACTGCACTCCCAAACAGGGCACTGCACTCCCAAACAGGGCACCCCGCTCCCACCCAGGAGACACCACGCCTACCCAGGACACACCGCGCCTACCCAGGACACTCTGCTCCCACCCAGGACACCCCATTGCCACCCAGGGCACCACGATCTCACCCAGGGCACCGCGATCCCACCCAGGGCACACTGCTTCTGCCCAGAGCACCTGGCTCCCACGCAGCACACCCCGCTCCCGCCCAGGGCAACCTGTTCCTGCCCAGCGCACCTCGCTCTCACCCAGCGCACCCCACTCCCGACCAGGGCACTATGCTCCTGCACACGACACCCCACTCCCATCCAGGACACCATGCTCCTACCCAGGGCACCCCGCTCCCAACACGGGCACACTGCTCACACCCAAGGCACTTCAATCCCGCACAGGGCACCCCGCTCCCACCCAGGGCACTGCACTCCCATCCAGAGCCCTGCACTGCAGCCAAGGGCACTGCTCTCCCACCCACGACACTGCACTCCCATCCAGGGCACACCTGCTTCCACCCAGGGCACTGTGCTCCCACCCAGAGCACCCAGAGCTCCCACCCAGGGCACTGCACTCCCACCCAGAGCACCCAGAGCTCCCACCCAGGGCACTGTGCTCCCACCCAGAGCACCCTGTGCTCCCACCCAGGGCACTGTGCTCCCACCCAGAGCACCCTGTGCTCCCACCCAGGGCACTGTGCTCCCACCCAGAGCACCCTGCGCTCCCACCCAGGGCTCTGCATTCCCACCCAGAGCACCGCGCTCCGGCCAAGGGCACTGCACTCCCACCCAGGGCACTGTGCTCCGGCTGAGGGCACTGCATTCCCACACAGGGCACTGCGCTCCCACCCTGGGCACCGCAGACCCACCCAGGACACCCGTCTCACACCTAGGGCATTGTGCACCCACCCAGGACATCCCGATCCCACCCAGGGCACCCCGCTCCCACCCAGGGCATCCTGCTCCCACCCAGGGCACTGCGCTCCCTCCAAGATGCTGCACTCCCACCTGGGGCACTGCACCCCCACCCAGGACACCCCGCCATCACCCAGGGCGCTGCACCCCCACCCAGGACAACCTACTCCCACCAGGACACTGTGCACCCACCTAGGGCACTGTGCTGCCACCCAGGACACTCTGCTCCCACCCAGAGCACCCTGCTCCCACCCAGAGCACCGCGCTCCCAGCCAGAGCACCACGCTCCCACCCAGGGCACCGCAATCCCACCCAGGGCACCGCGATCCCACCCAGGGCATCCTGCTCCCACCCGGGACACCCTGCTCCCACCTGGGGCACCCTGCTCCCATGCAGGACACTCTGCTCCCACTCAGGAGACCCTGATCCCACCCAGGACACCGCGCTCCCACCCAGGACACCGCGATCCCGCCCAGGGCACCCCACTCCCACCCAGGGCACCCCTCTCCTGCCCAGGGCACCTTGCTCCCTCCCAGTGCACCTCGCTCCAGCCCAGGGCCCTGCAACCCATACCCAGGACACCCCGCTCCCAACCAGGGCACTGCAACTACACCCAGGGCACCCCACTCCCACCCAGGACACCGCGATCCCACCCAGGACACCGTGCTCTCACCCAGGACACCGTGCTCTCACCCAGGAGACCCCGTTGCCACCCAGGACACCCCGCTCCCACCCAGGACACCGCGATCCCACCCAGGACACCACTATCCCACCCAGGGCACCACAGTCCCACCCAGGGCACCACAATCCCACCCAGGGCACCCCACTCCTGCTCAGGGCACCCCACACCTGCCCAGGGAACCGTGCTCCTGCACACGACACCCCGCTCCCACCCAGGGCAATGCACCCCCACCCAGAACACCCTGCTCCTACTTGGGGCACCCTGCTCCCACCCAGGACACTACACTCCCACCCAGGGTACATCGCTCCCACCCAGGGTGCCCTGCTTCCACACAGGGCACGCCACTCACACCCAGGGCACGCCACTCACACCCAGGGCACCCAACTCCCACCCAAGGAACCCTGCTCACACCCAGGGCACCACACCCCTGCTCAGGGCAGCGCACACCCACCCAAGGCACTGTGTTACCACCCAGGGCACTGGGCTCCTGCCCAGGACACCCTGCTCCCACCCAGGGCAACGCACTCCCACCCAGAGCACCCTGCGCTCCCACCCAGGGCACTGCATTCCCACCCAGAGCACCGCGCTCCGGCCAAGGGCACTGCAATCCCACACAGGGCACTGCGCTCCCACCCTGGGCACCGCAGACCCACCCAGGACACCCCTCTCACACCTAGGGCATTGTGCACCCACCCAGGACATCCCGCTCCCACCCAGGGCACTGCACTCCCACCCAGGGCACCCCGCTCCCACCCAGGGCACCCCGCTCCCACCCAGGGCACCGTGCTCCCACCCAGGGTACTGCGCTCCCACCCAAGATGCTGCACTCCCACCTGGGGCACTGCACACCCCCCAGGACACCCCGCCATCACCCAGGGCACTGCACCCCCACCCAGGACAACCTACTCCCGCCAGGACACCGTGCACCCACCTAGGGCACTGTGCTGCCACCCAGGACACTCTGCTCCCACCCAGAGCACCCTGCTCCCACCCAGAGCACCGCGCTCCCAGCCAGAGCACCGCGCTCCCACCCAGGGCACCGCGATCCCACCCAGGGCACCGCGATCCCACCCAGGGCATCCTGCTCCCACCTGGGACACCCTGCTCCCACCTGGGGCAACCTGCTCCCACGCAGGACACTCTGCTCCCACTCAGGAGACCCTGATCCCACCCAGGACACCGCGCTCCCACCCAGGACACCGCGATCCCACCCAGGGCACCCCACTCCCACCCAGGGCAACCCTCTCCTGCCCAGTGCACCCTGCTCCCTCCCAGTGCACCTCGCTCCCGCCCAGGGCCCTGCAATCCCTACCCAGGACACCCCGCTCCCAACCAGGGCACTGCAACTCCACCCAGGGCACCCCGCTCCCACCCAGGACACCGCGATCCCACATAGGACACCATTATCCCACCCAGGGCACCACAGTCCCACCCAGGGCACCCCACTCCTGCCCAGGGAACCGTGCTCCTGCACACGACACCCCGCTCCCACCCAGGGCAATGCACCCCCACCCAGAACACCCTGCTCCCACTTGGGGCACCCTGCTCCCACCCAGGACACTACACTCCCACCCAGGGTACATCGCTCCCACCCAGGGTGCCCTGCTTCCACACAGGGCACGCCACTCACACCCAGGGCACCCCACACCCACCCAGAGCACCCACTCCCACCCAGGGTATCCCACTCCTGCCCAGGGCTCCCAGCTACCACCCAGGGCACCCCGCTCCCGTCGAGTACACCACGCTCCCGCCCAGGGCACTGCGCTCCTGCCCAGGGCACCCCACACCCACCCAGGGCACCAGGCTCCTGCCCAGGACACCCCGCACCCACCCAGGGGCCTGCACTCCCACCTAGGGCACCCTGCTCCTACCCAGGGCACCAGGCTCCTGCCCAGGACTTGACGCTCCCACCTAGGGCACTGTGCTCCCACCTAGGGTACCACTCCCCTGGAACGGTCATCTGGCACCCATCCAGGACACTGAGATCCCACCCAGGGCACCCCACTCCCACCCAGGGCACGTTGCTCAGGCCCAGGGCGCTTCAATCCCACACAGGGCACCCCGCTCCTACCCAGGGCACCTTGATACAACCCAGAGCACCTTGCTCCCACCCAGGGCACTGTGCTCCCATCCAGAGACCTGCGCTCCAGCCAAGGGCACTGCATTCCCACCCAAGACCCTGCACCCCCACTCAGGGCACCACTGCTCATGCCCAGGGCACCCTGCTCCCACGCAGGACACTGCGCTCCCACCCAGGGCACCATGCACCCACCCAGGGCACCCCGCTCCAACCCAGGGCACCCCGCTCCCACCCTGGGCAACCTGCTCCACCCAGGACATCCTGCTCCCGCACAGGGTACCCTGCTCCCAACCAGGTCACTGCATTCCCACCCAGAGCACTGCGCTCCAGCCGAGGGCACTGCACTTCCACCCAGAGCACCCTGCTCACACCAAGGGCACCACTCCCCTGCTCAGGGCACTGTGTTACCACCCAGGGCACCCCGCTCCCACCCAGGGCACGTCACTCCCACCCAGGGCACCCTGCTCAGACCCAGGGCACTTCAATCCCACACAGAGCACCCTGCTCCCACCCAGGGCACTGTGCTCCCATCCAGAGACCTGCGCTCCAGCCAAGGACACTGCATTCCGACCCAAGACCCTGCACCCCCACTCAGGGCACCCCTGCTCATGCCCAGGGCAACCTGCTCCCACCCAGGACACTGTACCCCCACCCAGGGCACCATGCACCCACCCAGGGCACCCCGCTCCAACCCAGGGCACCCCGCTCGCACCCTGGGCATCCTGCTCCACCCAGGACATCCTGCTCCCGCACAGGGTACCCTGCTCCCAACCAGGTCACTGCATTCCCACCCAGAGCACTACGCTCCGGCCGAGGGCACTACACTTCCACCCAGAGCACCCTGCTCACAGCAAGGGCACCACTCCCCTGCACAGGACACCCCGCTCCCACCCAGGGCACCCCGCTCCCACCCACGGCATGCCACTCCCACCCAGGGCACTGCCCTCTGGCTGAGCACACTGCACTCCCACCCAGAGCACCGCACTCCCACCCAGGACACCCCACTCCCACCCAGTGTACCCCACTCCCACCCAGGGCACGCCACTCCCACCCAGGGCACTGCAATCCCACCCAGGGCATGCCAATGCCACCCAGGGCACTGCCCTCTGGTTGAGGGTACTGCACTCCCACCCAGAGCACCCTGCTCACACCCAGGGCACCACACCCCTGCTCAGGGCAGCGCACACCCACCCAAGGCACTGTGTTACCACCCAGGGCACTGGGCTCCTGCCCAGGACACCCTGCTTCCACCCAGGGCAATGCACACCCACCCAGGGCACCCCGTTCAGACCCAGGGTACCGCGCTCCAACCCAGTGCACCCCGCTCCCACCCATAACATTGCGCACACCCACCCAGGTCATTGCAGTCCCACCCAGGGCACCCTGCTCACACCTAGGCACTTCACTCCCACACAGGACACTGCACTCCCACCCAGTGCACCCCTACTCCCGCCCAGGACATCCCACCCCCACCCAGGGCAATGCACCCCTCCCAGGGCAATGCACACCCACCCAGGGCAATGCACCCCCACCCAGGGCACCCTGCTCCCTCCGAGGGCACCCCGCTCCCTCCCAGGGCAATGCACCCTCACCCAGGGCAATGCACCCCAACCCAGGGCACTGTGCTCCCACACAGGGCAATGCATCCCCACCCAGGGCACACCGCTCGCACCAAGGGCACTGGGCCCCCACCCAGGACACCCCGCTCCCACGCGAGGCACTGCACTCCCAAACAGGGCACTGCACTCCCAAACAGGGCACCCTGCTCCCACCCAGGAGACCCCACGCCTACCCAGGACACTCCGCACCTACCCAGGACACTCTGCTCCCACCCAGGACACCCCACTCCCACCCAGGACACCCCACTCCCACCCAGGGCACCCCGCTCTCACCCAGGGCACCGCGATCCCACCCAGGGCACCCTGCTCCTACCCAGAGCACCTGGTTCCCACCCAGCACACCCCGCTCCCGCCCAGGGCACCCTGCTCCTGCCCAGGGTACCCCGCTCCCACCCAGGGCACGCCACTCCCACCCAGGGCACCGCACTCCCACCCAGGGCATGCCACTCCCACCCAGGGCACGCCACTCCCACCCAGGGCACCGCACTCCCACCCAGGGCACGCCACTCCCACCCAGGGCAATGCACTCCCACACAGGGCACCCCGCTCGCACCAAGGGCACTGGGCCCCCACCCAGGACACCCCGCTCCCACGCGAGGCACTGCACTCCCAAACAGGGCACTGCACTCACAAACAGGGCACCCCGCTCCCACCCAGGAGACCCCACGCCTACCCAGGACACTCCGTGCCTACCCAGGACACTCTGCTCCCACCCAGGACACCCCACTCCCACCCAGGGCACACCGCTCTCACCCAGGGCACCGCGATCCCACCCAAGGCACCCTGCCCCTGCCCAGGGCACCTGGCACCCACCCAGCACACCCCACTCCCGCCCAGGGCACCCTGCTCCTGCCCAGGGCACCCTGCTCCTGCCCAGGGCACCTCGCTCCCACCCAGCGCACCCCGCTCCCGTCCAGGGCACCGTGCTCCCACCCAGGGCACCCCGCTCCCAACACGGGCACACTGCTCACACCCAAGGCACTTCAATCCCGCACAGGGCACCCCGCTCCCACCCAGGGCACTGCACTCCCATCCAGAGCCCTGCACTGCAGCCAAGGGCGCTGCTCTCCCACCCAAGACACTGCATTCCCATCCAGGGCACCCCTGCTTCCACCCAGGGCAATGTGCTCCCACCCAGAGCACCCTGCGCTCCCACCCAGGGCACTGCACCCCCACCCAGAGCTCCCACCCAGGGCACTGCGCTCCGGCCGAGGGCACTGCACTCCCACCCAGGGCACTGTGCTCCCACCCAGAGCACCCTGCGCTCCCACCCATGGAACTGCATTCCCACCCAGAGCACCGCGCTCCGGCCGAGGGCACTGCACTCCCACCCAGGGCACTGTGCTCCGGCTGAGGACACTGCATTCCCACACAGGGCGCTGCGTTCCCACCCTGGGCACCGCAGACCCACCCAGGACACCCCTCTCACACCTAGGGCATTGTGCCCCCACCCAGGACATCCCGCTCCCACCCAGGGCACTGCACTCCCACCCAGGGCACCCCGCTCCCACCCAGGGCACCCCGCTCCCACCCAGGGCACTGCGCTCCCCCCAAGATGCTGCACTCCCACCAGGGGCACTGCACATCCCCCAGGACACCCCGCCATTACCCAGGGCACTGCACCCCCACCCAGGACAACCTACTCCCACCAGGACACTGTTCACCCACCTAGGGCACTGTGCTGCCACCCAGGACACTCTGCTCCCACCCAGAGCACCCTGCTCCCACCCAGAGCACCGCACGCCCAGCCAGAGCACCGCGATCCCACCCAGGGCATCCTGCTCCCACCCGGGACACCCTGCTCCCACCTGGGGCACCCTGCTCCCACCCAGGGCACACCTCTCCTGCCCAGGGCACCTTGCTCCCTCCCAGTGCACCTCGCTCCCGCCCAGGGCCCTGCAACCCCTACCCAGGACACCCCGCTCCCAACCAGGGCACTGCAACACCACCCAGGGCACCCCGCTACGACCCAGGACACCGCGATCCCACCCAGGACACCGTGCTCTCACACAGGACACTGTGCTCTCACCCAGGAGACCCCGTTGCCACCCAGGACACCGCGCTCCCACCCAGGACACCATTATCCCACCCAGGGCACCACAGTCCGACCCAGGGCACCACAATCCCGCCCAGGGCACCACAATCCCGCCCAGGGCACCCCACTCCTGCCCAGGAACCGTGCTCCTGCACACAACACCCCGCTCCCACCCAGGGCAATGCACCCCCACCCAGAACACCCTGCTCCCACTTGGGGCACCCTGCTTCCACCCAGGACACTACACTCCCACCCAGGGTACATCGCTCCCACCCAGGGTGCCCTGCTTCCACACAGGGCACGCCACTCACACCCAGGGCACGCCACTCACACCCAGGGCACCCAACTCCCACCCAAGGAACCCTGCTCACACCCAGGGCACCCCTCACCCACCCAGGGTATCCCAATCCCACCCAGGGTATCCCACTCCTGCCCAGGGCACCGGGCTCCTGCCCAGGACACCCTGCACCCACCCAGGGGACTGTGCTCCCACCTAGGGCACCCCGCTCCTACCCAGGGCACCAGGCTCCTGCCCAGCACTTCACGCTCCCACCTAGGGCACTGTGCTCCCACCTAGGGTACCACTCCCCTGGAACGGTCATCTGGCACCCACCCAGGACACTGAGATCCCACCCAGGGCACCCCACTCCCACCCAGGGCACCCTGCTCAGACCCAGGGCACTTCAATCCCACACAGGGCACCCCGCTCCTACCCAGGGCACCTTGATACAACCCAGAGCACCCTGCTCCCACCCAGGGCACTGTGCTCCCATCCAGAGACCTGCGCTCCAGCCAAGGGCACTGAATTCCCACCCAAGACCCTGCACTCCCACTCAGGGCACCCCTGCTCATCCCCAGGGCACCCTGCTGCCACCCAGGACACTGCGCTCCCACCCAGGGCACCATGCACCCACCCAGGGCACCCCGCTCCAACCCAGGGCACCCCGCTCGCACCCTGGGCATCCTGCTCCACCCAGGACATCCTGCTCCCGCACAGGGTACCCTGCTCCCAATCAGGTCACTGCACTCCCACCCAGAGCACTGCGCTCCAGCCGAGGGCACTGCACTTCCACCCAGAGCACCCTGCTCACACCAAGGGCACCACTCTCCTGCTCAGAGCACTGTGTTACCACCCAGGGCACCCCGCTCCCATCCAGGGTACCGCGCTCCAACCGAGTGCACCCCACTCCCACCCAGGGCACTGCACTCCCACACAGGGCACTGCACTCCCACCCAGGGCACCCCTGCTCCCGCCCAGGACATCCCACCCCCAACCAGGGCAATGCACCCCCACCCAGGGCAATGCACCCAGACCCAGGGTGCCCTGCTCCCACCCAGGGCACTGCATCCTCACCCAGGGCAATGCACCCCCACCCAGGGCAATGCACCCCCACCCAGAGCACCCCGCTCACACCAAGGGTACTGGGCTCGCACCCAGGGCACCGTGCTCCCACCTATGGACTGCACTCCCACCCAGGGCACTGCACCTCCACACACGGCACCCCGCTCCCAAACAGGGCACCCTGCTCCCAAACAGGGCACAGCGCTCCCAAACAGGGCACTGCGCTCCCAAACAGGGCACCATGCTCCCACCCAGGAGACCCCGTTGCCACCCAGGACACCCCGCGCCTACCCAGGACACTCTGCTCCCACCCAGGACACCCCACTCCAACCCAGGGCACCCCCTTCCCACACAGGGCACCGCGATCCCACCCAGGGCACCGCGATCCCACCCAGCGCACCCCGCTTCCACCCAGCGCACCCCGCCCCCGCCCAGGGCACCATGCTCCTGCATACAACACCCCGCTCCCATCCAGTACACTGTGCTCCTACCCAGGGCACCCCGCTCCCAACACGGGCACACTGCTCACACCCAAGGCACTTCAATCCCACACAGGGCACCCCGCTCCCACCCAGGGCACTGCACTCCCATCCAGAGCCCTGCACTGCGGCCGAGGGCACTGCTCTCCCACCCAAGACACTGCACTCCCATCCAGGGCACCCCTGCTTCCACCCAGGGCAACGTGCTCCCACCCAGAGCACCCTGCGCTCCCACCCAGGGCACTGCATTCCCACCCAGAGTACCGTGCTTGGGCCAAGGGCACTGCACTCCCACCCAGGGCACTGTGTTCCGGCTGAGGACACTGCATTCCCACACAGGGCACTGCGCTCCCACCCAGGGCACTGCAGACCCACCCAGGGCACCGCGCTCCCACCCAGGGCACCCCGCTCCCACCCAGGGCACTGCGCTCCCACCCAAGATGCTGCGCACTCACCTGGGGCACTGCACACCCCCCAGGACACCCCGCCCCCACCCAGGGCACTTCACTTCCACACACGGCACCCTGCTCCCATCCAGCGCACTGCACTCCCAAACAGGGCGCTGCACGCCCAAACAGGACACCCTGCTCCCTCCCAGGAGACTCCATTGCCACCCAGGACACCCCGCGCCTACCCAGGACACTCTGCTCCCACACAGGGCACCCCGCTCCCCCACAGGGCACACCGCTCACATCCAGGACACCCCGCTCCCAACACGGGCACACTGCTCACACCCAAGGCACTTCAATCCCACACAGGGCACCCCGCTCCCACCCAGGGCACTGCACCCACATCCGGAGCCCTGCACTGCGGCCGAGGGCACTGCTCTCCCAACCAAGACACTGCACTCCCACCCAGAGCACCCTGCGCTCCCACCCAGGGCACTGCACTCCCATCCAGAGCACCCTGCACTGCCACCCAAGACACTGCACTCCCATCCAGGGCACCCCTGCTTCCACCCAGTGCAACGTGCTCCCACCCAGAGTATCCTGCGCTCCCACCCAGGGCACTGCATTCCCACCCAGAGCACTGCGCTCTGGCCGAGGTGCACTGCACTCCCACCCAGGGCACTGAGCTCTGGCTGAGGGCACTGCATTCCCACACAGGGCACTGTGCTCCCACCCAGGGCACCGCAGACCCACCCAGGGCACCCCGCTCACACCTGTGGCACTTCACTCCTACCCAGGGCATTGTGCTCCTACCCAGGACATCCCGCTCCCACCCAGGGCACTGCACTCCCACCCAGGACACCCTGCTCCCACCCAGGACACCCCGCTCCCACCCAGGGCACCCTGCTCCCACCCAGGGCACTGCGCTCCCACCCAAGACACTGCACTCCCATCCAGGGCACCCCTGCTTCCACCCAGGGCAATGTGCTCCCACCCAGAGCACCCTGCGCTCCCACCTGGGGCACTGCATTCCCACCCAGAGCACCGCGCTTGGGCCAAGGGCACTGCACTCCCACCCAGGGCACTGTGTTCCGGCTGAGGACACTGCAGACCCACACAGGGCACTGCGCTCACACCTAGGGCACTTCTCTCCCACCCAGGGCACTGCGCTCCCACCCAAGATGCTGCGCTCTCACCTGGGGCACTGCACACCCCCCAGGACACCCCGCCCCCACCCAGGGCACTTCACTTCCACACACGGCACCCTGCTCCCATCCAGGGCACTGCACTCCCAAACAGGGCACTGCACTCCCAAACAGGGCACTGCACTCCCAAACAGGACACCCTGCTCCCTCCCAGGAGACTCCATTGCCACCCAGGACACCCCGCGCCTACCCAGGACACTCTGCTCCCACACAGGGCACCCCGCTCCCCCACAGGGCACACCGCTCACATCCAGGACACCCCGCTCCCAACACGGGCACACTGCTCACACCCAAGGCACTTCAATCCCACACAGGGCACCCCGCTCCCACCCAGGGCACTGCACCCACATCTGGAGCCCTGCACTGCGGCCAAGGGCACTGCTCTCCCAACCAAGACACTGCACTCCCACCCAGAGCACCCTGCACTGCCACCTAAGACACTGCACTCCCACCCAGGCACTGCATTCCCACCCAGAGCACCGCGCTTGGGCCAAGGGCACTGCACTCCCACCCAGGGCACTGTGTTCCGGCTGAGGACACTGCATTCCCACACAGGGCACTGCGCTCCCACCCAGGGCACTGCAGACCCACCCAGGGCACCGCGCTCCCACCCAGGGCACCCCGCTCCCACCCAGGGCACTGCGCTCCCACGCAAGATGCTGCGCACTCACCTGGGGCACTGCACACCCCCCAGGACACCCCGCCCCCACCCAGGGCACTTCACTTCCACACACGGCACCCTGCTCCCATCCAGGGCACTGCACTCCCAAACAGGGCACTGCACTCCCAAACAGGACACCCTACTCCCTCCCAGGAGACCCCATTGCCACCCAGGACACCCCGCGCCTACCCAGGACACTCTGCTCCCACACAGGGCACCCCGATCCCCCACAGGGCACACCGCTCACATCCAGGACACCCCGCTCCCAACACGGGCACACTGCTCACACCCAAGGCACTTCAATCCCACACAGGGCACCCCGCTCCCACCCAGGGCACTGCACCCACATCCGGAGCCCTGCACTGCGGCCGAGGGCACTGCTCTCCCAACCAAGACACTGCACTCCCACCCAGAGCACCCTGCGCTACCACCCAGGGCACTGCACTCCCACCCAGAGCACCCTGCACTGCCACCCAAGACACTGCACTCCCATCCAGGGCACCCCTGCTTCCACCCAGTGCAACGTGCTCCCACCCAGAGCACCCTGCGCTCCCACCCAGGGCACTGCACTCCCACCCAGAGCACCCTGCGCTCCCACCCAGGGCACTGCATTCCCACCCAGAGCACCGCGCTCTGGCCGAGGGCACTGCACTCCCACCCAGGGCACTGTGCTCTGGCTGAGGGCACTGCATTCCCACACAGGGCACTGCGCTCCCACCCAGGGCACCGCAGACCCACCCAGGGCACCCCGCTCACACCTAGGGCACTTCACTCCTACCCAGGGCATTGTGCTCCTACCCAGGACATCCCGCTCCCACACAGGGCACTGCACTCCCACCCAGGACACCCTGCTCCCACCCAGGACACCCTGCTCCCACCCAGGGCACTGTGAGCCCCCCAGGACACGCCGCTCCTACCCAGGGCACCCCGCTCCCACCCAGGGCACCACGCTCTCACCCAAGATGCTGCGCTCCCACCTGGGGCACTGCACACCCCCCAGGACACCCCGCTCCCATCCAGGACACCCTGCTCCCACCCAGGACACCCCGCTCCCACCCAGGACACCCCGCTCCCACCCAGGGCACCGTGCTCCCACCCAGGGCACCACGCTCCCACCCAGGGCACCACGCTCCCACCCAGGGCACCACAATCCCACCCAGGACACCACAATCCCACCCAGGGCACCACAATCCCACCCAGGGCACCCCATTCCCGCCCAGGGAACTGTGCTCCTGCACACGACACCCCGCTCCCACCCAGGGCACTGCACCCCTACCCAGGACACCCCGCTGCCACCCAGGGCACCGCGATCCCACCCAGAGCATCCTGCACCCACCCGGGACACCCTGCCCCCACCCGGGACACCCTGCTCCCACCTGGGGCACCCTGCTCCCACGCAGGACACTCTGCTCCCACTCAGGAGACCCTGATCCCACCCAGGACACCGCGCTCCCACCCAGGACACCGCGATCCCACCCAGGACACCGTGCTCTCACACAGGACACTGTGCTCTCACCCAGGGCACCACAATCCCACCCAGGACACCCCACTCCCGCCCAGGGCACCCCATTCCCGCCCAGAGAACCGTGCTCCTGCACACGACACCCCGCTCCCACCCAGGACACTATGCTCCCACCCAGGACACCCCGCTCCCACCCAGGACACCCCGCTTCCACCTGGGGCACCCTGCTCCCACCTGGGGCAACTCGCTCCCACCCAGGACACTGCGCTCGCACCTAGGGCACCCCCTCCGACCCAGGGGACCACGATATCACCCAGGGTACGCCACTCCCACCCAGGACACCCCGCTCCCACCCAGTGCACCTCGCTCCCACCCAGGGCACTGCGCTCCCACCCAGGGCACCGTGCTCCCACCCAGGGCACCGTGCTCCCATACAGGACACCCCGCTCCCACCCAGTGCACCTCGCTCCCACCCTGGGCACTGCGCTCCCACCCAGGGCACCGTGCTCCCACCCAGGGCACCGTGCTCCCATACAGGACACCCCGCTCCCACCCAGGGCACCGCGCTCCCACCCAGGGCACCACAATCCCACCCAGGGCACCACAATCCCACCCAGGGCACCCCACTCCCGCCCAGGGAAATGCAACCCCACCCAGGACACCGTGATCCTACCCAGGACACCGCGCTCGCACCTGGGGCACCCCCTCCCACCCAGGGGACCACGATCTCACCCAGGACACCCTGCTCCCGCCCTGTGCACCTCGCTTCCGCCCAGGGCACTGCACCCCTACCCAGGGCATCCTGCTCCCACCCAGGACACCACGCTCCCACCCAGGACACCGCGCTCCCACCCAGGACATCGCGCTCCCACCCAGGGCACCCCACTCCCGCCCAGGGCACCCCACTCCCACACAGGGAACCGTGCTCCTGCACACGACACCCCGGTCCCACCCAGGGCAATGCACCCCCACCCAGGGTGCCCCGCTCCCACCCAGGACACCCCGCTCCCACCCAGGACACTATGCTCCCACCCAGGACACCCTGCTTCCACACAGGGTACGCCACTCACACCCAGGGCACCCCACTCCCACTCAGGGCACCCAACTCCCACCCAAGGAACTCTGCTCACACCCAGGGCACCCCACTCCCACTCAGGGCACCCAACTCCCACCCAAGGAACTCTGCTCACACCCAGGGCACCCCGCACCCACCCAGAGCACCCACAGCCACCCAGGGTATCCCACGCCTGCCCAGGGCACTGCGCTCCTGCCCAGGGCACCGAGCACCTACCTAGGGCACCGGGCTCCTGCCCAGGACACCTCACACCCACCCAGGGGACTGCGCTCCCGCCTAGGGCACCCCGCTCCTACCCAGGGCACCGGGCTCCTGCCCAGGACTTCACGCTCCCACCTAGGGCACCGTCCTCCCACCTAGGGTACCTCTCTCCTGGCAGGGTCATTCGGCTCCCACCCAGGGCACTGCGCTCCCGCCCAGGACACCCTGCACCCACCCAGGGGACTGCGCACCCATCTAGGGTACCTCTCACTTGGCAGGGTCACCTGGCTCCCACCCAGGACACTGAGATCCCACCCAGGGCACCCCACTCCCACCCAGGGCACCCCACTCCCACCCAGGGCACCCTGCTCAGACCCAGGGCACTTCAATCCCACACAGGGCACACCGCTCCTACCCAGGGCACCTTGATAAGACCCAGAGCACCCCACTCCGACCCAGGGCACTGCGCTCCCATCCAGAGACCTGCGCTCCAGCCGAGGGCACTGCTCTCCCACCCAAGACCATGCACTCCCACTCAGGGCACCCCGGCTCACGCCCAGGACACCATAACCCCACCCAGGACACTGCTCTCCCATACAGGGCACCCTGCTTCAACCCAGGGCACCGTGCTCCCACCCAGGGCACACCGCTCCACCCAGGACATCCTGCTCTCGCACAGGGTACCCCGCTCCCACCCAGGGCACTGCACTCCCACCCAGAGCACTGCGCTCCGGCCGAGGGCACTGCACTTCCACCCAGGGCACCACTCTCTTGCTCAGGACAGCGTGCACCCACCCAGGGCACTGTGTTACCACCCAGGGCACTGGGCTCCCGCCCAGGACACCCTGCTCCCACCCAGGGCAATGCACACCCACCCAGGGCACCCCGTTCCCACCCAGGACACCCCGCTCCCACCCAGGGTACCACGCTCCAACCGGGTGCACCCCGCTCCCACCCAGGGCATCGCACTCCCACACTGGGCACTGCACTCCCACACAGGGCACCCCTGCTCCCGCCCAGGATATCCCACTCCCAACCAGGGCAATGCACCTCCACCCAGGGCACCCCGCTCGCACCAAGGGCACTGGACTCCCACCCAGGAAACTCCGCTCCCACCCAGGACACCCCGCTCCGACGCGAGGCACTGCGCTCTGAACCAGGGCACTGCACCTTGACACACGGCACCCTGCTCCCACCCAGGGCATCGCACTCCCACACAGGGCACTGCACTCCCACACAGGACATCCTGCTCCCACCCAGGAGACCCTGTTGCCACCCAGGACACCCTGTGCCTATCCAGGACACTCTGCACCCACCCAGGACACCCCACCTCCCCCCAGGGCACCCCCTTCCCACCCAGGGCACTGCAATCAAACTCAGGGTACTGCGATCCCACCCAGGGCACTGCGATCCCACCCAGGGCACCGCGATCCCACCCAGGGCACCGCGATCCCACTCAGGGCACCCCGCACCCGCCCAGGGCACCCTGCTCCAGCCCAGGACCCCCTGCACCCACCCAGGGGACTGCGCTCCCGCCTAGGGTACCCCGCTCCTACCCAGGGCACCAGGCTCCTGCCCAGGACTTCACGCTCCCACCTAGGGCACTGTGCTCCCACCTAGGGTACCACTCTCCTGGCAGGGTCACCCGGCTCCCATCCAGGACACTGCGATCCCACCCAGGGCACCCCACTCCCACCCAGGGCACCCTGCTCAGACCCAGGGCACCTCAACCCCACACAGGGCACCCCATCCTGCCCAGGGCACCTTGATATGACCCAGAGCACCCCGCTCCCACCCAGGGCACTGCGCTCCCATACAGAGACCTGCGCTCCCACCGAGGGCACTGCATTCCCACCCAAGACCCTGCACTCCCACTCAGGGCACCCCTTCTCATGCCCAGGGCACCCTGCTCCCACCCAGTGCACCCCACTCCCCCCAGGGCACTGCGCTCACACCCTGGGCACTGCACCCCCACCCAGGACACCCTGCCCCCACACAGGGAACCCTGCTCCCACCCAGGACACTTTGCACCCACCTAGGGCACTGTGCTGCCACCCAGGAAACTCTGCTCCCACCCAGGAGACCCTGCTCCCACCCAGAGCACCGCCCTCCCAGCCAGGACAGCGCGATCCCACCCAGAGCATCCTGCTCCCACCAAGGGGACCACGCTAGCACCTAGGGCATGTGATCCCACCCAGGGCACCCGACTCCCACCCAGGGCACTGCACCTCTACTCAGGACACCCCGCTCCCAAACAGGGCACTGCACCCCCACCCAGGGCACCCTCCTCCCACCCACGACACCGTGCTCCCACCCACGACATCGCGCTCCCACCAACGACACCACACTCACAGCCACGATACCGCGATCCCACCCAGGGAACCGTGATCCCACCCAGGGTACCCCACTCCTACCCAGGGCACCAGGCTCCTGCCCAGGACTTCACGCTCCCACCTAGGGTACCTCTCTCCTGGCAGGGTCACCCGGCACCCACCCAGGACACTGCGATCCCACCCAGGGCACCCCACTCCCACCCAGGGCACTGCACCCCTACCCAGGACACCCCGCTCCCAACCTGGGCACTGCATCCCCACCCAGGGCACCCCGCTCCCACCCAGGGCACCCCACTCCCACCCAGGGCACCACAATCCCACACAGAGCACCCCGTTCCCGCCCTGGACACCCAGCTCCCGCCCAGGGAACCGTGCTCCTGCACGCAACACCCTGCTCCCACCCAGGGCACCCCACTCACGCCCAGGGCACCCCACAACCACACAGGGCTCTCCGCTCCCGTCGAGTACACCACGCTCACGCCCAGGGCACTGCGCTCCTGCCCAGGGCACCCAGCACCTACCCAGGGAACTGGGCTCCCGCCCAGGACACCCGGCACCCACCCAGGGAACTGCGCTCCCGCCTAGGGTACCCCGCTCCTATCCAGGGCACCGGGCTCCTGCCCTGGACTTCACGCTCGCACCTAGGGCACCGTGCTCCAACCTAGGGTACCACTCTCCTGGCAGGGTCATCCGGCTCCCACCCAGGACACTGCGATCCCACCAAGGGCACCCCACTCCCACGAAGGGCACCCTGCTCAGACTCAGGGCACCTCAATCCCACACAGGGCACCCCGCTCCTACACAGGGCACCTTGATACGACCCAGAGCACCCAGCCCCCACCCAGGGCACTGTGCTCCCATCCAGAGACCTGCGCTGCCACGAGGGCACTGCATTCCCACCCAAGACCCTGCACTCCCACTGAGAGCACCCCTGCTCATGCCCAGGGCACCCTGCTCCCACCCAGGGCACCGCGCTCCCACCCAGGGCACCCCGCTCCCCCCAGGGGACTGCGCTCACACCCTGGGCACTGCACCCCCACCCAGGACACCCCGCTCCCCCAGGGCACTGCGCTCACACCCTGGGCACTGCACCCCCACCCAGGACACCCTGCCCCCACCCAGGGAACCCTGCTCCCACCCAGGACACCGTGCACCCACCTAGGGCACTGTGCTGCCACCCAGGAAACTCTGCTCCCACCCAGGAGACCCTGCTCCCACCCAGGACACCGCGCTCACAGCCAGGACACCGCGATCCCACCCAGAGCATCCTGCTCCCACCCAGGGGACCACACTCACATCTAGGGCACGTGATCCCACCCAGGGCACCCCACTCCCACCCAGGGCACTGCACCCCACTGCCACCCAGGACACCCAGCTCCCACCCAGGGCACCGCGATCCCACCCAGGGCACCCTGCTCCCACCCAGGAGACCCTGTTGCCACCCAGGACATCCATCTCCCACCCATGACACCGTGCTCCCACCCACAACACCCCAATCCCACCCAGGGCACCCCGCTCCCACCCATGACACCGTGCTCCCACCCACAACACCCTGATCCCACCCAGGGCAATGCACCCCCACACAGGGCACCCCGCTCCCACCCAGGGCACCCCGCTCCCGCCCTGGGCACCCTGCTCCCGCCCAGGGAACTGTGCTCCTGCACGCAACACCCTGCTCCCACCCAGGGCAATGCACCCCCACACAGGGCACCCCACTCCCACCCGGGGCACCCCGCTCCCACCCAGGGCACCCCACTCACACCCAGCGCACCCCGCTACCACACAGGGCTCTCCGCTCCTGTCAAGTACACCAAGCTCCCGCCCAGGGCACTGCGCTCCCGCCCAGGGCACCCAGCACCTACCCAGGGAACTGGGCTCCCGCCCAGGACACCCGGCACCCACCAGGGGACTGCGCTCCCGCCTAGGGCACCCCGCTCCTACCCAGGGCACCAGGCTCCTGCCCTGGACTTCACGCTCCCACCTAGGTCACCGTGCTCCCACCTGGGGTACCTCTCACTTGGCAGGGTCATCCGGCTCCCATCCAGGACACTGCGATCCCACCCAGGGCACCCCACTCCCACCCAGGGCACCCTGCTCAGACCAAGGGCACTTCAATCCCACACAGGGCACCCCGCTTCTACCCAGGGCACCTTGATACGACCCAGAGCACCCTGCTCCCACCCAGGGCACTGCGCTCCCATCCAGAGACCTGCGCTGCCACCGAGGGCACCCCGCTCCCCCCAGGGCACTGCGCACACACCCTGGGCACTGCACCCCACTCCCACCCAGAGCACTGCACACCACTCCCACCCAGAGCACTGCGCCCCAGTCCCACCCACAACACCCCGATCCCACCCAGGGCACCCCACTCCCACCCAGGGCACCGCGATCCCACCCATGACACCGTGATCTCACCTAGGGCATCCCGCTCCCACCCAGGCCACCGCACTCCCACCCAGGGCACCGCAATCCCACCCAGGGCACCCCGCTCCCGCCCTGGGCACCCCGCTCCCACCCAGGGAACCATGCTCCTGCACGCAGCACCCTGCTCCCACCCAGGGCAATGCACCCCCACACAGGGCACCCCGCTCCCACCCGGGGCACCCTGCTCCCACCCACGGAACCCCGCTCCCACCCACGGAACCCCGCTCACACCCAGGGCACCCCACACCCACCCAGGGTATCCCACTCCCACCCAGGGTATCCCACTCCTGCCCAGGGCACCCCGCTACCACCCAGGGCATCCTGCTCCCATCGAGTACACCACGGTCCCATCCAGGTCACTGCGCTCCTGCCCAGGACACCCTGCACCCACCCAGGGGACTGTGCACATATCTAGGGTACCTCTCACTTGGCAGGGTCATCCGGCTCCCATCCAGGACACTGCGATCCCACCCAGGGCACCCCACTCCCACCCAGGGCACCCTGCTCAGACCAAGGGCACTTCAATCCCACACAGGGCACCCCGCTTCTACCCAGGGCACCTTGATACGACCCAGAGCACCCTGCTCCCACCCAGGGCACTGCGCTCCCATCCAGAGACCTGAGCTGCCACCGAGGGCACCCCGCTCCCCCCAGGGCACTGCGCACACACCCTGGGCACTGCACCCCACTCCCACCCAGAGCACTGCACACCACTCCCACCCAGAGCACTGCGCCCCAGTCCCACCCACAACACCCCGATCCCACCCAGGGCACCCCACTCCCACCCAGGGCACCGCGATCCCACCCATGACACCGTGATCTCACCTAGGGCATCCCGCTCCCACCCAGGCCACCGCACTCCCACCCAGGGCACCGCAATCCCACCCAGGGCACCCCGCTCCCGCCCTGGGCACCCCGCTCCCACCCAGGGAACCATGCTCCTGCACGCAGCACCCTGCTCCCACCCAGGGCAATGCACCCCCACACAGGGCACCCCGCTCCCACCCGGGGCACCCTGCTCCCACCCACGGAACCCCGCTCCCACCCACGGAACCCCGCTCACACCCAGGGCACCCCACACCCACCCAGGGTATCCCACTCCCACCCAGGGTATCCCACTCCTGCCCAGGGCACCCCGCTACCACCCAGGGCATCCTGCTCCCATCGAGTACACCACGGTCCCATCCAGGTCACTGCGCTCCTGCCCAGGACACCCTGCACCCACCCAGGGGACTGTGCACATATCTAGGGTACCTCTCACTTGGCAGGGTCACCTGGCTCCCACCCAGGACACTGCGATCCCACCCAGGGCACCCCACTCCCACACAGGGCACCCCGCTCCTACCAGGGCACCTTGCTCCAACCCAGAGCACCCCGATCCCACCAGGGGACTGCACTCCCACCCAGAGCAAGGCACCCCCACCCAGGGCGCCCCACTCCCACCAAGGGCACTGGGCTCCCACCCAGGACATCCCGCTCCCAACCAGGACACCCTGCTCCCACGCGAGGCACTGCACCTCCACGCACAGCACCCTCCTACCACCCAAGGCACTGCAATCCCACCCAGGGCACTGCACTCCCACCCAGGACACCCTGCTCCCACCCAGGACACCCCGCTCCCACCGAGGAGACCCCGCGCCCACCCAGGACACCCCGCTCCCACATCGGGCAATGCAACCCCACCCAGGGCATCCCGCTCTTGACTAGGGCACCCTGCTCCCACCCAAAGCACCTCGTTCCTACCCACGAAACCCCGCTGCCACCCAGGGCACCCTGCTCCCGCCGTGGGCACCCCGCTCCTGCCGTGGGCACCCCGATCCCACCCAGGGCACCCTGATCCCACCCAGGGTACCCTGCTCCCACCAGGGTACAGGGCTCCCACCAAGGACACCCCACTCCCACCCAGGGTTTCCCACTCCCACGCAAAATATCCTGCTCCCACCCAGGGCACCGTGTCCGGCCAAGGGTAGACCGTTCCCACCCAGGACACCCTGCTCCTGCCCAGGGTACCCCATTCCCGGCAGGGGCACCCCGCTCCCACCCAGGGCACTCCGCTGCCACCCATTGCACCCAACTTCTGACAAGGGTACCGCACTCCTACCGAGGACATCCCACTTCCTCCCAGGGTACCCTGCTTGCGGCAGGGACAACCTGCTCCCACCCAGGGCTCTGCACTCCCACCCAGGGCACCCCTGCTCCCGCCCAGGACATCCCATCCCACCCAGGACAATGCACCCCCACCCAGGGCACCCTGCTCTCACACAGGGTTTCCCGCTCCCGCCCGAGGCACCCGGCTCCCACCCAGGACACTGAGCTTCCACCTAGGACACTGTGCTCCCACGCAGGACATCCCGTGCTCACCCAGGGCACCGCGCTCCCACCAAGGGCACCCCACTCACACCAAGGGGGCCCTGTTCCCAAGTGAGGAATTGCACCTCCGCACACAGCACCCTGCTCCCACCCAAGGCACTGCAATCCCACCCAGGGCACTGCACTCCCACCCAGGACAACCTGCTCCCACCCAGGACTCCCTGCTCCCACCCAGGGCAATGCAACGCCACCCAGGACACCCTGCCCCCACCCAGGGAACCCTGCTCCCACCCAGGACACCATGCACCCACCTAGGGCACTGTGCTGCCACCCAGGAAACTCTGCTCCCACCCAGGAGACCCTGCTCCCACCCAAAGCACCGCCCTCCCAGCCAGGACACCGCGATCCCACCCAGAGCATCCTGCCCCCACCAAGGGGACCACGCTCGCACCTAGGGCATGTGATCCCACCCAGGGCACCACACTCCCACCCAGGGCACTGCACCCCTACCCAGGACACCCCGCTCCCAACCTGGGCACTGCACCCCACCCAGGGCACCCTGCTCCCACCCACGACACCGTGCTCCCACCCACGACATCGCGCTCCCACCAACGACATCGCGCTCCCACCAACGACACCACGCTCACAGCCACGACACCGCGATCCCACCCAGGGCACCCGGCTCCCACCCAGGGCACTCCACTCACACCCAGGGCACCCCACCCCTGCCCAGGGCACCCCACTACCACACAGGGCACCCTGCTCCCGTCGAGTACACCACGCTCCTGCCCAGGGCACCCAGCACCTACCCAGGGCACTGGGCTCCCGCCCAGTACCCCACGCACCCACCCAGGGGACTGTGCTCCCGCCTAGGGTACCCCGCTCCTACCCAGGGCACCAGGCTCCTGCCCAGGACTTCACGCTCCCACCTAGGGTACCTCTCTCCTGGCAGGGTCACCTGGCACCCACCCAGGACACTGCGATCGCACCCAGGGCACACCACTCCCACCCAGGACACCCTGCCCCCACCCAGGGAACCCTGCTCCCACCCAGGACACCGTGCACCCACCTAGGGTAATGTGCTGCCATCCAGGAAACTCTGCTCCCACCCAGGAGACCCTGCTCCCACCCAGAGCACTGCGCTCCCAGCCAGGACACCGTGATCCCACCCAGAGCATCCTGCTCACACCCAGGGGACCACGCTCGCACCTAGGGCATGTGATCCCACCCAGGGCATCCCACTCCCACCCAGGGCACTGCACCCCTACCCAGGACACCCCGCTCCCAACCTGGGCACTGCATCCCCACCCAGGGCACCCCGCTCCCACCCAGGGCACCCCACTCCCACCCAGGGCACCACAATCCCACACAGAGCACCCCATTCCCGCCCTGGACACCCAGCTCCCGCCCAGGGAACCGTGCTCCTGCACGCAACACCCTGCTCCCACCCAGGGCACCCCACTCACACCCAGGGCTCCCCGCAACCACACAGGGCACCCCGCTCCCGTCAAGTACACCACGCTCACGCCCAGGGCACTGCGCTCCTGCCCAGGGCACCCAGCACCTACCCAGGGAACTGGGCTCCCGCCCAGGACACCCGGCACCCACCCAGGGGACTGCGCTCCCGCCTAGGGTACCCCGCTCCTATCCAGGGCACCGGGCTCCTGTCCTGGACTTCACGCTCGAACCTAGGGCACCGTGCTCCCACCTAGGGTACCACTCTCCTGGCAGGGTCATCCGGCTCCCACCCAGGACACTGCGATCCCACCTAGGGCACCCCACTCCCACGAAGGGCACCCTGCTCAGACCCAGGGCACCTCAATCCCACACAGGGCACCCCGCTCCTACACAGGGCACCTTGATACGACCCAGAGCACCCAGGCCCCACCCAGGGCACTGTGCTCCCATCCAGAGACCTGCGCTGCCACCGAGGGCACTGCATTCCCATCCAAGACCCAGCACTCCCACTGAGAGCACCCCTGCTCATGCCCAGGGCACCCTGCTCCCACCCAGGGCACCGCGCTCCCACCCAGGGCACCCCGCTCCCCCCAGGGGACTGCGCTCACACCCTGGGCACTGCACCCCCACCCAGGACACCCCGCTCCCCCAGGGCACTGCGCTCACACCCTGGGCACTGCACCCCCACCCAGGACACCCCGCTCCCCCAGGGCACTGCGCTCACACCCTGGGCACTGCACCCCCACCCAGGACACCCTGCCCCCACCCAGGGAACCCTGCTCCCACCCAGGACACCGTGCACCCACCTAGGGCACTGTGCTGCCACCCAGGAAACTCTGCTCCCACCCAGGAGACCCTGCTCCCACCCAGAGCACCGCGCTCACAGCCAGGACACCGCGATCCCACCCAGAGCATCCTGCTCCCACCCAGGGGACCACGCTCACATCTAGGGCACGTGATCCCACCCAGGGCACCCCACTCCCACCCAGGGCACTGCACCCCACTCCCACCCAGGACACCCAGCTCCCACCCAGGGCACCGCGATCCCACCCAGGGCACCCTGCTCCCACCCAGGAGACCCTGTTGCCACCCAGGACATCCCGCTCCCACCCAGGGCACCGTGCTCCCACCCAGGACACCCCGCTCCCACCCATGACACCGTGCTCCCATCCACAACACCCCGATCCCACCCTGGGCACCCCGCTCCCACCCAGGGCACCCTGCTCAGACCAAGGGCACTTCAATCCCACACAGGGCACCCCATCCTACCCAGGGCACCTTGATACGACCCAGAGCACCCTGCTCCCACCCAGGGCACTGTGCTCCTGCCTAGGGTCACCCCGCTGCTACCCAGGGCACCAGGCTCCTGCCCTGGACTTTACGCTCCCACCTCGGGCACCATGCTCCCACCTGGGGTACCTCTCACTTGGCAGGGTCATCCGGCTCCCATCCAGGACACTGCGATCCCACCCAGGGCACCCCACTCCCACCCAGGGCACCCTGCTCAGACCAAGGGCACTTCAATCCCACACAGGGCACCCCATCCTACCCAGGGCACCTTGATACAACCCAGAGCACCCTGCTCCCACCCAGGGCACTGCGCTCCCATCCAGAGACCTGCGCTGCCACCGAGGGCACCCCGCTCCCCCCAGGGCACTGCGCACACACCCTGGGCACTGCACCCTACTCCCACCCAGAGCACTGCACCCCACTCCCACCCAGGACACCCCGCTCCCAACCTGGGCACTGCACCCCCATCCAGGGCACCGCGCTCCCACCCAGGGCACCCTGCTCCCACCCAGGAGACCCCTTTGCCACCCAGGACAGCCCGCTACCACCCAGGGCACCGCACTCCCACCCAGGGCACCCCGCTCCCCCCAGGGCACTGCGCACACACCCTGGGCACTGCACCACACTCCCACCCAGAGCACTGCACCCCGGTCCCACCCACGACACCCCGATCCCACCCAGGGCACCCCACTCCCACCCAGGGCACCACGATCCCACCCATGACACCGCAATCCCACCCTGGGCACCCCGCTCCCACCCAGGGAACCGTGCTCCTGCACGCAACACCCTGCTCCCACCCAGGGCAATGCACCCCCACACAGGGCACACCGCTCCCACCCGGGGCACCCCACTCCCACCCACAGAACCCCGCTCCCACCCACGGAACCCCGCTCACACCCAGGGCACCCCACACCCACCCAGGGTATCCCACTCCCACCCAGGGCATCCCACTCCTGCCCAGGGCACCCCGCTACCACCCAGGGCATCCCACCCCCACCCAGGGCACCCCACTCTCACGCAGGGTTTCCCGCTCCCGCCCGAGGAACCCGGCTCCCACCCAGAACACCCCGATCCCACCAGGGGACTGCACTCCCACGCAGAGCGCTCCACTCTGGGCAAGGGCACTGCACTCCCGGAAGGGCACTGCACTCCTGCCCAGGGCACCCCACTCACACCCAGGGACACCACTCCCAACCAGGGCACTCCGCTCCTGCCCTGAGCCCACCGCTCCCAACCAGGGCACCCCGCCCTTACCCAGTACACCGCGCAAAATACCGGCAAAACACAAAGGAGAAGAACTGATCGCAGAAGCTCAATCTGAGCTAGGAAACTTACACCCAGGAGTTCAAGAAACTTCCTGTAAATGAACAAATATTGTTATAAATACAAAAAACTGCAGATGCTGGAAATCCAAAACAAAAGCAGAATTACCTGGAAAAACTCAGCAGGTCTGGCAGCATCGGTGGAGAAGAAAAGAGTTGACGTTTCGAGTCCTCATGACCATTCAACAGAACTAGGTGAATATTCACCCAGTTCTGTTGAAGGGTCATGAGGACTCAAAACGTCGACAAATATTATTGGTGGCCTAACATTCCGAAACATTGCAAGACTTATGTTATAAATTGTACAGCCTGTAAGCAGGTGAACAAATCTTCTAGTATAAAAGCACCACCAATCGTCACCAATAAAGCTGAGTATCCATTGGAAAAGATTAGAATTGATTTTATTAGACTTTTACCAAATTCCATTGAAGGGGAATATGTGCTTATTAATGTTGACCATTGTATTGATTTTGTCCGGTGTCATTGCCCCAGCAAAGATGTAATGGAATGCTCACTTATTAGTGCTTTTGAAAGAGAGTTTGTTGCATTGTTGGAATGCAGAAGGCACAGGGCTCCCACCCAGGGCACTGTGCTCCCACCCAGTTCAGCCTGCTTCCACCTAGGGCACTTCACTCCTACACAGGGCACTGCACTCCTACACAGGGCACCCCTGCTCCCGGCCAGGACATCCGACCCCCACCCAGGACACCCCGCTCTCACGCAGAGTTAGCCGCTCCCGCACGAGGCACCCAGCTCCCACCCAAGACACTGCGCTCCCACTCAGGGCACATCATTCCCTCCCAGGGCACCACGCTCCCACCTAGGACACTTTGCTCCCACCCAGGGCACTCCACTGACACCCAAGGCACCCCGCTCCTACCAGGGTACCTTGCTCCAACCCAGAGCAGCCCGATCCCACCAGGGGACTGCACTCCCACCCAGAGCAATGCGCTCCAGGCAAGGCCACTGCACCCCCGCCCAGGGCAATGCACCCCCACCCAGGGCGCCCCACTCCCACCAAGGGCACTGGGCTCCCACCCAGGACATCCCGCTCCCAACCAGGACACCCTGCTCCCAGGCGAGGCACTGCACCTCCACACACAGCACCCTCCTCCCACCCAAGGCACTGCAATCCCACCCAGGGCACTGCACTCCCACCCAGGACACCCTGCTCCCACCCAGGACACCCCGCTCCCACCGAGGAGACCCCGCGCCCACCCAGGACACCCCGCTCCCACATCGGGCAATGCAACCCCACCCAGGGCATCCCGCTCTTGACTAGGGCACCCTGCTCCCACCCAAAGTACCCTGTTCCTACCCACGACACCCCGGTGCCACCCAGGGCACCCTGCTCCCACCCAGGGCACCCAGCTCCCAACCAGGGCACCCCGCTCCCGCCGTGGGCACCCCACTCCTGCCATGGGCACCCCGCTCCCAGCCAGGGCACCCTGATCCCACCCACGGCACTGCGCTCACACCCAGGGTACCGGGCTCCCACCCAGGACACCCCACTCCCACCCAGGGTTTCCCACTCCCACGCAAAATATCCTGCTCCCACCCAGGGCACCGTGTCCAGCCAAGGGTAGACCGCTCCCACCCAGGACACCCTGCTCCTGCCCAGGTTACCCCATTCCCGGCAGGGGCACCCCGCTCCCACCCAGGGCACCCCGCTGCCACCCATTGCACCCAACTTCTGACAAGGGTACCGCACTCCCACCCAGGACATCCCACTTCCTCCCAGGGTACCCTGCTTGCGGCAGGGACAACCTGCTCCCACCCAGGGCTCTGCACTCCCACCCAGGGCACCCCTGCTCCCGCCCAGGACATCCCATCCCACCCAGGACAATGCACCCCCACCCAGGGCACCCTGCTCTCACGCAGGGTTTCCCGCTCCCGCCCGAGGCACCCGGCTCCCACCCAGGACACTGAGCTCCCACCTAGGACACTGTGCTCCCACGCAGGACACCCCGTGCTCACCCAGGGCACCGCGCTCCCACCAAGGGCACCCCACTCACACCAAGGGGACCCTGTTCCCAAGTGAGGCATTGCACCTCCGCACACAGCACCCTGCTCCCACCCAAGGCACTGCAATCCCACCCAGGGCACTGCACTCCCACCCAGGACACCCTGCTCCCACCCAGGAGAGCCGGCTCCCACCCAGGACACCCCGCTCCCACCCAGGACACCTCGCTCCCACCCAGGGCAATGCAACGCCACTTAGGGCATCCCGCTCATGACTAGGGCACCCTGCTTCCACCCAGGGCACCCCTGCTCCCACACAGGGCACCGCGCCCCTGCCAACGACACCCTGCTCACACCCAGGGCACTGCACTCCCAACCAGGGAACTGCACTCCCAACCAGGGAACTGCACTCCCACCTAGGGCAATGCACCACAACCCAGGGCATCCTGCTCCCACCCAGGACACCCCACTCCCACCCAGGGTTTCCCGCTCCCACGCAGAATATCCTGCTCCCACCCAGGGCACCGTGTCCGCCAAGGGTACACCGCTCCCACCCAAGACACCCCGCTCCCACCCAGGGCACTGCACTCCACCCAGGGCACCCCTCTCCTACCCAGGGCAAGGCACCCCCATGCGGGGCACCCTGCTCCCACCCAGAACACCCCGCTCCCACCCATGGTACCCCGCTCCCAGTAGGGGCACCCTGCTCCCACCCAGGACACTGCGCACCAACCAGGGCAACCCGCGCATGCCCAGGGCTCTTCACTCCCACCCAGGGCACTGCGCTCCGGCTGTGGGCACTGCATTCTGACCTAGGGTACCCGCTCTCACCCAGGGTGCCCGACTCCAGGCAGGGGTACCCTGCTCCCACCCTGGACACCCCGCTCCCACCCAGTGTATTCCATTCCCACCAGAGCACCCCATACCCACCCAAAGCATCCCAGGCCACCCCGTTCCTACCCAGGGCACCGCGCTCCTGCCCACGACACCCCACTCCCAGCCAGGTTATCCCACTCCCACGCTGAACACATTGCTCTCACATAGGGCACCATGCTCATGCCAAGGGCACACTGCTCCCACCAAGGACAACCCGCTCCCGCCCAGGGTATCCTGCTCCTGGCAGGGGCACCCCACACCTACCCAGGGCACTGCGCTCACACCCAGGGCACCCCACTCTTACCCAGGACAATGCAGACCCACACAGGGCACCCTGCTTCCACCAAGCGCACCCTGCTCACACACAGAGTATCCCATTCCCACCCAAGACAACCCGCTCATGCCCAGGGCACCTCACACCCGCCCAGGGCACCGCACTCCCACCCAGGGCACCGCACTCCCACCCAGGGCATCCTGTTCCTAACCAGGGCACCGCGCTCCTGCCTACGACACCCCACTCCCACCCAGAGCACTGCACTCCGGCCAAGGGCACTGCACTCCCACCCAGAGTGCCCCACTGCCACCCAGGGCACCCTGCACCCACCCAGGACACCCCGCTCCCACATCGGGTAATGCAACCCCACCCAGGGCATCCCGCCCTTGACAAGGGCACCCTGCTCCCACCCAAAGCACCTCGTTCCTACCCACAACACCCCGATGCCACCAAGGGCACCCTGCTCCCACATAGGGCACCCCGCTCTCACCTAGGGCAATGCATCACAACCCAGGGCATCCTGCTCCCACCCAGGACACCCCACTCCCACCCAGCGTTTCCCTCTCCCACGCAGAATATCCTGCTCCCACCCAGGGCACCGTGTCCGGCCAAGGGTACACTGCTCCCACCCAGGACACCCTGCTCCCGCCCAGGGTACCCCATTCCCGGCAGGGGCACCTCGTTCCCAGCCAGGGCACCCCGCTGCCACCCAGGGCACCCTGCTGCCACCCAGGGCTCTGCGCTCACACCCAGGGCACCTTGCTCCTACCCAGGCCACCCCTCTTCTGCCAAGGGTACCCCGCTCCCTCCCAGGGCACTGCACTCCACCCAGGGCACCCCTCTCCTACCCAGGGCAAGGCACTCCCACCCAGGGCACCCTGCTCCCACCCAGAACACACCACTCCCACCCAGGGTACCCCGCTCCCAGCAGGGGTTCCCCACTCCCACCCAGGACACTGCGCACCTACCCAGGGCAACCCGCACATGCCCAGGGCTCTTCACTCCCACCCAGAGCACTGTGATCCAGCTGTGGGCAATGAACTCCAACCTAGGGTACCCACTCTCACCCAGGGTGCCCGACTCCCGGCAGGGGTACCCTGCTCCCACCTGGGACACTGCGCTCCCACCCAGGGCTCCGCACTCACAACCAGCGCACTGTACTCACAACCAGGGCAGCATGCTCCCACCCAGGATACCCCGCACCCGACCAGGGTACCCCGCTCCCGGTAGGGGAAAACCACTCCCACCCAGGGCACTGTGCTCCCACCCAGGGCACCCCTCTCCTACCCAGGACAAGGCACCCCCCACCCAGGGCACCTTACTCCCACCCTGGACACCCCGCTCCCACCCAGGGTATTCCATTCCCACCAGAACACCCCACACCCACCCAGGGCATCCCGCTCTTGCCCAGGCCACCCCGTTCCTAGCCAGGGCACCGCGCTCCTGCCCACGACACCCCGCTCCCAGCCAGGTTATCCCACTCCCACGCTGAACACATTGCTCTCACATAGGGCACCATGCTCATGCCAAGGGCACACTGCTCCCACCAAGGACAACCCGCTCTCACCCACGGTACCCTGCTCCTGGCAGGGGCACCCCACACCTACCCAGGGCACTGCGCTCACACCCAGGGCACCCCTCTCTTACCCAGGGCAATGCAGACCCACACAGGGCACCCTGCTTCCACCCAGCGCACCCTGCTCACACACAGGGTATCCCGCTCCCACCCAAGACACCCCGCTCACGCCCAGGGCACCTCACCCCCACCTAGGCCACTGCACCCCCACCCAGGGCACCGCACTCCCACCCAGGGCATCCTGTTCCTATCTAGGGCACCGCGCTCCTGCCTACGACACCCCACTCCCACCCAGAGCACTGCGCTCCGGCCAAGGGCACTGCACTCCCACCCAGAGTGCCCCACTGCCACCCAGGGCACCCCGCTCCCACCCAGGGCACCCCGCTCCCACCCAGGACACAGTGCTCCCGCCAAGGGTACTCCCCTACCAGCAGGGGCACCCCAGTCCCACCAAGGGCATGCCTTCCCACCCAGGGCACCCCGCTCACAACCAGTGAACTGCACTCCCACCCAGGGCACTGCACTCCCACCCAGGGCATCCTGCTCCCACCCAGCACACCACATGCCCATCCAGGACACCGCATTCCTGTTTAGGCACCGCGCTCCCACCCAGAGCACGGCGCTCCCACCCAGGGTACCGCGCTCCCACCCAGGGCAATGCACCCCCACGCAGGACACCCCGCGCTCACCGAGGGCACCGCGCTCCCACCCAGGGCACCCCGTTCTTTCCCAGGGCATCTTGTTCCAACCCAGAGCACCCCGACCCCACCAGGGGACTGCACTCCCACCCAGAGAACTGCACTCCGGGCAAGGGCACTGCACTGCCGCCCAGGGCACTGCACTCCTGCCCAGGGCACCCCACTCACACCCAGGGACACCACTCCGACCCAGGGCACCCCGTTCTTTCCCAGGGCATCTTGTTCCAACCCAGAGCACCCCAATCCCACCAAGCTACTGCACTCCCACCCAGGGCACCCCACTCCCACCAAGGGCACTCCGCTCACACCCGGGGCACTCCGCTCCTACCAAGGGCACCCCGCTCCCACCCAGGGCACCCCGTTCTTTCCCAGGGCATCTTGTTCCAACCCAGAGCACCCCGATCCCACCAGGGGACTGCACTCCCACCCAGAGCAATGCGCTCCGGGCAAGGGCACTGCACTGCCACCCAGGGCACTGCACTCCTGCCCAGGGCACCCCACTCACACCCAGGGACACCACTCCCACCCAGGGCACCCCGCCCTTACCCAGTACACTGCGCAAAATACCGGCAAAACACAAAGGAGATAAACTGATTGCAGAAGCTCAATCTGGGCTAGGAAACTTACACCCAGGAGGTCAAGAAACTTATGAACAAATATTATTGGTGTCCTAACATTCAGAAACATTGCAAGACTTATGTTACAGATTGTACAGCCTGTAAGCAGGTGAACAAATCTTCTAGTATAAAAGCACCACCAATAGTCACCAAAAAAGCTGAGAATCCATTGGAAAAGATTACAATTGATTTTATTAGACCTTTACCAAATTCCATTGAATAGGAATATGTGCTTATTAATGTTGACCATTGTATTGATTTTGTCCGGTGTCATTGCCCCACCAAAGATGTAATGGAATGTGAACTTATTAGTGCTTTTGAAAGAGAGTTTGTTGCATTGTTGGAATGCCGAAGGCACAGGGCTCCCACCCAGGGCACTGTGCTCCCAGCCAGGCCAATGCACTCCCACCCAGGGCACCCCACTCCCACCAAGGGCACTGGGCTCCCACCCAGGACACCCCCCTCCACCCAGGACACCCCGCTCCCATGCGAGGCACTGCCCCACCCAGGGCACTGCACCTCCACACACAGCACCCTACTCCCACCCAGGGCACTGCACTCCCACCCAGGCAACCCTGCTCCCTCCCAGAAGACCCTGCTGCCACCCAGGATACCCCACGCCCACCCAGGACACCCCGCTCCCACCCAGGGCAATGCAACCCCACCCAGGGCATTCTGCTCTTGACTAGGGCACCCCGCTCCCACCCAATGCACCGCGTTCCTACCCTGGGCACTGCACTTCCACCCAGGGCACCACTGCTCCCACACAGTGCACCGCGCCCCTGCCCACGACACCCCGCTCCCACTCAGGGCACCCTGCTTCCAGCCAGGGCACTGCACTCCCACCCAGGGAATTGCACTCCCACCCAGGGTGCCCCGCTCCCACCCAGAGCACCCTGCTGCTGCCTTGGGCACCCCACTCCCATCCAGGGCACTGCGCCCCACCCAGGGCACCCCTCCCCTACCCAGGGCAAGGCACCCCCACCCAGGGCACCCTGCTCCCACCCAGAACACCCTGCCCCCACCCAGAACACCCCGCTCCCACCCAGGACACTGTTCACCCACCCAGGGCACCCCACACATGCCCAGGGCTCTTCACTCCCACTCAGGGCACTGCGCTCCAGCTGACGGCACTGCACTCCCACCCAGGGAACTGCACCCCTACCCAGGGTGCCCGCTCCCACCCAGGGTACCTGACTCCCGGCAGGGGCACCCTGCTCCCACTTAGGACACTGCACTCCCACCCAGGGCACCACACTCACAACCAGAGCACTGCACTCACAACCAGGGCATCCTGCTACCACCCAGGATACCCCGCACCCGCCCAGGGTGCCCTGCTCCCAACAGAGGCAAACCCCTCCCACCCAGGGCAGTGCGCTCCCACCCAGGGCACCCCTCTCTTACGCAGGGTAAGGCACCCCCACCCAGGGCACCTTGCTCCCACCCTGGACACCCCGCTCCCACCCAGGTTATTCCATTCCCACCAGAACACCGCACTCCCACCCAGGACACACCACTCCTGCCCAGGGTACCCCATTCCCGGCAGGGGCAACCCGCTCCCACCAAAGACACTGCGTTCCCACCCAGGGCTTCCCGCTCCCACCCAGGGCACTTCACTCCCACCCTGGGCATCCTGTTCCTACCCAGGGCACCTTGCTCCAGACCAGGGCACCCCTGCTCCCACTCAGCACACCCCACTCCCACCCAGGGCAATGCACACCCACCCAGGGCATCCCGCTCTTGCCCAGGGCACCCCATTCCTACCTAGGGCACCACGCTCCTGCCCACGACACCCCGTTCCCAGCCAGGTTATCCCACTCCCACGCTGAACACCTTGCTCCTACCCAGGGCACCATTCTCCTGCCAAGGGCACACTGCTCACACCAAGGACACCCCGCTCCCGCCCAGGGTACCCTTCTCCTCGCAGGGGCACCCCACACCCACCCAGGGCACTGCGCTCACACCCAGGGCACCCCACAACTACCCAGGGCACGGGGCTCCCACCCAGGTCACCCTGCGCCCACCCAGGGCAATGCACCCCCACGCAAGGCACCCTGCTTCTACCCAGGGCACTGCGCTCCCACCCAGGGCACCCCTCTCCTGCCCAGGGCAATGCAGCCCCACACAGGGTATCCCGCTCCCACACATGGTATCCCGCTCCCACGCAGATCATCTCGCTCCCACCCAAGACACCCCGCTCATGCAAAGGGTACCCCGCTCCCGGCAGATGTACCCCGCCCCCACCCAGGACACTGCGTTCCCACCCAACGCACCACAGTCCAACCTAGGGCCTGCTCTCCCACCCAGGGCACCGCGCTCGCACCCAGGGCATACTGTTCCTTACCAGGGCACCGCGCTCCTGCCCACGACACCCCGCTCCCACCCAGACCTCTGCGCTCCGGCCAAGGGCACTGCACTCCCACCCAGGGTGCCCCACTGCCATCCAGCGCACCCAGGTCCAACCCAGGGCACTCAGCTCCCACCCAGAGCACTGTGCTCCGGCCAAGGGCACTGCACTCCCACCCAGAGTGCCCCACTGCCACCCAGGGCACCCCGCTCCCATCCAGGGCACCCCGCTCCCGCCCAGGGCACCCTGCTCCCACCCAGGACACAGTGCTCCCGCCAAGGGTACTCCCCTCCCGGCAGGGGCACCCCAGTCCCACCAAGGGCATGCCTTCCCACCCAGGGCACCCCGCTCACAACCAGTGAACTGCACTCCCACCCAGGGCACTGCACTCCCACCCAGGGCATCCTGCTCCCACCCAGGACACCGCGCTCCCACCCAGGGCAATGCACCCCCACCCAGGGCAATGCACCCCCACGCAGGACACCCCGCGCTCACCCAGGGCACCGCTCTCCCACCCAGGGCACATCAATCCCACCGAGGGCAGCCTGCTCCCACCCAGGGCACCCCACTCCCACCAAGGGCACCCCGCTCCCACCCAGGGCACCCCGTTCTTTCCCAAGGCATCTTGTTCCAACCCAGAGCACCCCGATCCCACTAGGCTACTGCACTCCCACCCAGAGCACCCCACTCCCACCAAGGGCACTCCGTTCACACCCGGGGCACTCCGATCCTACCATGGGCACCCCACTCCCACCCAGGGCACCCCGCCCTTACCCAGTACACTGCGCAAAATACCGGCAAAACACAAAGGAGATGAACTGATTGCAGAAGCTCAATCTGGGCTAGGAAACTTACACCCAGGAGGTCAAGAAACTTATGAACAAATATTATTGGTGTCCTAACATTCAGAAACATTGCAAGACTTATGTTACAAATTGTACAGCCTGTAAGCAGGTGAACAAATCTTCTAGTATAAAAGCACCACCAATAGTCGCCAAAAAAGCTGAGCATCCATTGGAAAAGATTACAATTGATTTTATTAGACCTTTACCAAATTCCATTGAATAGGAATATGTGCTTATTAATGTTGACCATTGTATTGATTTTGTCCGGTGTCATTGCCCCAGCAAAGATGTAATGGGATGCGAACTTATTAGTGCTTTTGAAAGAGAGTTTGTTGCATTGTTGGAATGCCGAAGGCACAGGGCTCCCACCCAGGGCACTGTGCTCCCACCCAGGCCAATGCACCCCCACCCAGGGCACCCCACTCACACCCAGGGACACCACTCCCAACCAGGGCACTCCACTCCTGCCCTGAGCCCACCGCTCCCAACCAGGGCAACCTACCCTTACCCAGTACACCGCGCAAAATACTGGCAAAACACAAAGGAGAAGAACTGATTGCAGAAGCTCAATCTGGGCTAGGAAACTTACACCCAGGAGGTCAAGAAACTTTTTGTAAATGAACAAATATTATTATAAAAACAAAAAACTGCAGATGCTGGAAATCCAAAACAAAAACAGAATTACCTGGAAAAACTCAGCAGGTCTGGCAGCATCGGTGGAGAAGAAAAGAGTTGACGTTTCGAGTCCTCAGGACCATTCAACAGATCTAGGTGAATATTCACCCAGTTCTGTTGAAGGGTTATGAGGACTCGAAACGTCGACAAATATTATTGGTGGCCTAACATTCCGAAACATTGCAAGACTTATGTTATAAATTGTACAGCCTGTAAGCAGGTGAACAAATCTTCTAGTATAAAAGCACCACCAATCGTCACCAATAAAGCTGAGCATCCATTGGAAAAGATTAGAATTGATTTTATTAGACTTTTACCAAATTCCATTGAATGGGAATATGTGCTTATTAATGTTGACCATTGTATTGATTTTGTCCGGTGTCATTGCCCCACCAAAGATGTAATGGAATGCTCACTTATTAGGGCTTTTGAAAGAGAGTTTGTTGCATTGTTGGAATGCCGAAGGCACAGGGCTCCCACCCAAGGCACTGTGCTCCCACCCAGGGGAATTCCTCCCCACACAGGGCACTGCAATCCCACCCAGGACAGCCTGCTTCCACCTAGGGCACTTCACTCCTACACAGGGCACTGCACTCCTACACAGGGCACCCCTGCTCCCGGCCAGGACATCCCACCCACACCCAGGGCATCCCGCTCTCACGCAGGGTTTCCCGCTCCCGCACAAGGCACCCAGCTCCCACCCAGGACACTGCGCTCCCACTCAGGGCACATCATTCCCTCCCAGGGCACCACGCTCCCACCTAGGACACTTTGCTCCCACCCAGGGCACTCCGCTGACACCCAAGGCACCCCGCTCCTACCAGGGCACCTTGCTCCAACCCAGAGCACCCCGATCCAACCAGGGGACTGCACTCCCACCCAGAGCAATGCGCTCCAGGCAAGGCCACTGCACCCCCGCCCAGGGCACCCCACTCCCACCAAGGGCACTGGGCTCCCACCCAGGACATCCCGCTCCCAACCAGGACACCCTGCTCCCACGCGAGGCACTGCACCTCCACACACAGCACCCTCCTACCACCCAAGGCACTGCAATCCCACCCAGGGCACTGCACTCCCACCCAGGACACCCTGCTCCCACCCAGGAGACCCCGCTCCCACCGAGGAGACCCCGCGCCCACCCAGGATACCCCGCTCCCTCTTCGGGCAAAGTAACCCCACCTAGGGCATCCCGCTCTTGACTAGGGCACCCTGCTCCCACACAAAGCACCCCGTTCCTACCCACGACACCCCACTACCACCCAGGGCACCCCGCTCCTGCTGTGGGCAAACCGCTCCCACCCAGGGCACCCTGATCCCACCCAGGGTACAGGGCTCCCACCCAGGACACGCCACTCCCACCCAGGGTTTCCCACTCCCACGCAGAATATCCTGCTCCCACCCAGGGCACCGTGTCCAGCCAAGGGTAGACCGCTCCCACCCAGGACACCCTGCTCCTGCCCAGGTTACCCCATTCCTGGCAGGGGCACCCCGCTCCCACCCAGGGCACCCCACTGCCACCCATTGCACCCCACTTCTGCCAAGGGTACCGCACTCACACCCAGGACATCCCACTCCCTCCCAGGGTACCCTGCTTGTGGCAGGGACAACCTGCTCCCACCCAAGGCACTGCAATCCCACCCAGGGCACTGCACGCCCACCCAGGACACCCTGCTCCCACCCAGGAGACCCTGCTCCCACCCTGGACACCCCGCTCCCACCCAGGACACCTCGCTCCCACCCTGGACACCCCGCTCCCACCCAGGACACCTCGCTCCCACCCAGGACACCTCGCTCCCACCCAGGGCAATGCAACGCCACCCACGGCATCCCGCTCCTGACTAGGGCACCCCGCTTCCACCCAGGGCACCCCTGCTCCCACACAGGGCACCGCGCCCCTGCCAATGACACCCTGCTCGCACACAGGGCACTGCACTCCCAACCAGGGAACTGAACTCCCAAACAGGCAACTGCACTCCCACCTAGGGCAATGCACCACAACCCAGGGCATCCTGCTCCCACCCAGGACACCCCACTCCCACCCAGGTTTTCCCGCTCCCACGCAGAATATCCTGCTCCCACCCAGGGCACCGTGTCCGGCCAAGGGTACACCGCTCCCACCCAAGACACCCCGCTCACACCCAGGGTACTCCTCTCCCAAAAGAGATACCCCGCTCCCACCCAGAGCACCCCGCTCCTGCTGTGGGCACCACGCTCCCACCCAGGGCACCCCACTCCCACCCAGGACATCTCACTCCCTCGCAGGGTACCCTGCTTGCGGCAGGGACAACATGCTCCCACCCAGGGCACCGCAGTCCCACCCAGGGCACCTTTGGTCCCGCCCAGGACATCCCACTCCCACCCAGGGCAATGCACCCCTACCCAGGGCACCCCGCTCTCATGCAGGGTTTCCTGCTCCCGCCCGAGGCACCCGGCTCCCACCCAGAACACTGCACTTCCACTCAGGGCACACCATTCCTAGCCAGGGCACCACGCTCCCACCTAGGACAGTGTGCTCCCACCCAGGGCAACTCCGCTCACACCCAGGGCACCCCGTTCCTACCAAGGCACCTTGCTCCGACCCAGAGCACCCTGATCCCACCAGGGGACTGCACTCCCACACAGAGCAATGCGCTCCGGGCAAGGGCACTGCACCCCCACCCAGGGCACTGCACTCCTGCCCAGGGCACTGCACTCCTGCCCAGGGCACCCCACTCACACCCAGGGACACCACTCCCACCCAGGGCACCCTGCTCCTGCCATGGGCCCCCCGCTCCCAACCAGGGCACCCCGCCCTTACCCAGTACACTGCGCAAAATACCGGCAAAACAAAAGGAGATGAACTGATTGCAGAAGCTCAATCTGGGCTAGGAAACTTACACCCAGGAGGTCAAGAAACTTTCTGTAAATGAACAAATATTATTGGTGGCCTAACATTCAGAACATTGCAAGACTTATGTTATAAATTATACAGCCTGTAAGCAGGTGAACAAATCTTCTAGTATAAAAGCACCACCAATAGTCGCCAAAAAAGCTGAGCATCCATTGGATAAGATAACAATTGATTTTATTAGACTTTTACCAAATTCCATTGAATAGGAATATGTGCTTATTAATGTTGACCATTGTATTGATTTTGTCCGGTGTCATCGCCCCAGCAAAGATGTAATGGAATGCACACTTATTAGTGCTTTTGAAAGAGAGTTTGTTGCATTCTTGGAATGCTGAAGGCACAGAGCTCCCACCCTGGGCAATGTGCTGCCACCCAGGGCAATGCACCCCCACCCAGGACAAAGTACCCCCATCCAGGTCACTGGGCTCCCACCCAGGGCACTGTGCTCCCACGCAGGCCACTGCGCTCCCACCCAGGGAACTGCGCTCCCACCCAGGGCGCCCCGCTCCTGCCGTGGGCACCCCGCTCCCAACCAGGGCACTGCGCTCCCAACCAGGGCACTGGGCTACCACCCAGGGCACTGGGCTCCCACCCAGGTCACCCTGCTCCCACCTAGGGCAATGCACCACAACCCAGGGCATCCTGCTCCCACCCAGGACACCCCACTCCCACCCAGCGTTTCCCGCTCCCAAGCAGAATATCCTGCTCCCACCCAGGGCACCGTGGCCGGCCAAGGGTACACCGCTCCCACCCAGGACACCCTGCTCCCGCCCAGGGTACCCCATTCCCGGCAGGGGCATCTCGTTCCCAGCCAGGGCACCCCGCTGCCACCCAGGGCACCCTGCTGCCACCCAGGGCTCTGCACTCACAACCAGGGCACCCTGCTCCTACCCAGGACACCCCTCTTCTGCCAAGGGTACCCCGCTCCCACCCAGGGCACTGCACTCCACCCAGGGCACCCCTCTCCTACCCAGGGCAAGGCACCCCCACCCAGGGCACCCTGCTCCCACCCAGAACACCCCGTCCCACCCAGGGTACCCCACTCCCAGCAGGGGCACCCTGCTCCCAGCCAGGACACTGCGCACCTACTCAGGGCAACCCGCGCATGCCCAGGCATCTTCACTCCCACCCAGGGCACTGCGCTCCGGCTGTGGGCACTGCACTCCGACCTAGGGTACCCGCTCTCACCCAGGGTGCCTGACTCCCGGCAGCGGTACCCTGCTCCCACCTGGGACACTGCGCTCCCACCCAGGGCTCCGCACTCACAACCAGGGCACTGCACTCACAACCAGGGCAGCATGCTCCCACCCAGGATACCCCGCACCCGACCAGGGTACCCCGCTCCCGGTAGGGGAAAACCACTCCCACCCAGGGCACTGTGCTCCCACCCAGGGCACCCCTCTCCTACCCAGGACAAGACACCCCCCACCCAGGGCACCTTACTCCCACCCTGGACACCCCGCTCCCACCCAGGGTATTCCATTCCCACCAGAACACCCCACACCCACCCAGGGCATCCCGCTCTTGCCCAGGCCACCCCATTCCTACCCAGGGCACCGCGCTCCTGCCCACGACACCCCGCTCCCAACCAGGTTATCCCACTCCCACGCTGAACACATTGCTCTCACATAGGGCACCATGCTCATGCCAAGGGCACACTGCTCCCACCAAGGACAACCCGCTCCCACCCAGGGTACCCTGCTCCTGGCAGGGGCACCCCACACCTACCCAGGGCACTGCGCTCACACCCAGGGCACCCCACTCTTACCCAGGGCAATGCAGACCCACACAGGGCACCCTGCTTCCACCCAGCGCACCCTGCTCACACACAGGGTATCCTGCTCCCACCCAAGACACCCCGCTCACACCCAGGCCACCTCACCCCCACCCAGGCCACCGCACCCCCACCCAGGGCACCGCACCCCCACCCAGGGCATCCTGTTCCTATCTAGGGCACCGCGCTCCTGCCTACGACACCCCGCTCCCACCCAGAGCACTGCGCTCCGGCCAAGGGCACTGCACTCCCACCCAGAGTGCCCCACTGCCACCCAGGGCACCCTGCTCCCACCCAGGGCACCCCGCTCCCACCCAGGGCACCCCGCTCCCACCCAGGACACAGTGCTCCCGCCAAGGGTACTCCCCTCCCGACAGGGGCACCCCAGTCCCACCAAGGGCATGCCTTCCCACCCAGGGCACCCTGCTCACAACCAGTGAACTGCACTCCCACCCAGGGCACTGCACTCCCACCCAGGGCATCCTGCTCCCACCCAGGACACCACATTCCCATCCAGGACACCGCATTCCCATTTAGGTACCGCGCTCCCAACCAGGGCACCGCGCTCCCACCCAGGGCAATGCACCCCCACCCAGGGCAATGCACCCCCACGCAGGACACCCCGCGCTCACCCAGGGCACCGCGCCCCCACCCAGGGCACATCAATCCTTCCGAGGGCAGCCTGCTCCCACCCAGGGCACCCCACTCCGGGCGCTCCGGGCAAGGGCACTGCACTGCCGCCCAGGGCACTGCACTCCTGCCCAGGGCACCCCACTCACACCCAGGGACACCACTCCCACCCAGGGCACCCCGCCCTTACCCAGTACACCGCAAAATACCGGCAAAACACAAAGGAGATGAACTGATTGCAGAAGCTCAATCTGGGCTAGGAAACTTACACCCAGGAGGTCAAGAAACTTATGAACAAATATTATTGGTGTCCTAACATTCAGAAACATTGCAAGACTTATGTTACAAATTGTACAGCCTGTAAGCAGGTGAAATCTTCTAGTATAAAAGCACCACCAATAGTCGCCAAAAAAGCTGAGAATCCATTGGAAAAGATTACAATTGACTTTATTAGACCTTTACCAAATTGCATTGAATAGGAATATGTGCTTATTAATGTTGACCATTGTATTGATTTTGTCCGGTGTCATTGCCCCACCAAAGATGTAATGGAATGTGAACTTATTAGTGCTTTTGAAAGAGAGTTTGTTGCATTGTTGGAATGCCGAAGGCACAGGGCTCCCTCCCAGGGCACTGTGCTCCCACCCAGGCCAATGCACCCCCACCCAGGGCACCCCACTCCCACCAAGGGCACTGGGCTCCCACCCAGGACACCCCCCTCCACCCAGGACACCCCGCTCCCATGCGAGGCACTGCCCCACCCAGGGCACTGCACGTCCACACAGAGCACCCTGCTCCCACCCAGGCCACTGCACTCCCACCCAGGCAACCCTGCTCCCTCCCAGGAGACCCTGTTGCCACCCAGGATACCCCGCGCCCACCCAGGACACCCCGCTCCCACCCAGGGCAATGCAACCCCACCCAGGGCATTCTGCTCTTGACTAGGGCACCCCGCTCCCACCCAACGCACCCCGTTCCTACCCTGGGCACTGCACTTCCACCCACGGCACCACTGCTCCCACACAGTGCACCGTGCCCCTGCCCACAACACACCGCTCCGACTCAGGGCACCCTGCTCCCAGCCAGGGCACCCTGCTGCTGCTGTGGGCACCCCACTCCCACCCAGGGCACTGAGCTCCACCCAGGACACCCCTCTCCTACCCAGGGCAAGGCACCCCCACCCAGGGCACCCTGCTCCCACCCAGAACACCCCGCTCCCACCCAGAACACCCCGCTCCCACCCAGGACACTGCGCACCCACCCAGGGCACCCCGCGCATGCCCAGGGCTCTTCACTCCCACCCAGGGCACTGCGCTCCGGCTGAGGGCACTGCACTCCCACCCAGGGAACTGCACCCCTACCCAGGGTGCCCGCTCCCACCCAGGGTACCCCACGCCCGGCAGGGGCACCCTGCTCCCACTTAGGACATTGCGCTCCCACCCAGGGCACTGCACTCACAACCGGAGCACTGCACTCACAACCAGGGCATGCTGCTCCCACCCAGGATACCCCGCAACCGCCCAGGGTACCCTGCTCCTGATAGGGGCAAACACCTCCCACCCAGGGCACTGCGCTCCCACCCAGGACTCCCCGCTCCCACCCAGGGCACTTCACTCCCACCCTGGGCATCCCGTTCCTACCCAGGGCACCTTGCTCCAAACCAGGGCACCCCTGCTCCCACCCAGCACACCCCACTCCCACCCAGGGCAATGCACACCCACCCAGGGCATCCCGCTCTTGCCCAGAGCACCCCGTTTCTACCCAGGGCACCACGCTCCTGCCCAGGACACCCCGTTCCCAGCCAGGTTATCCCACTCCCACGCTGAACACCTTGCTCCTACCCAGGGCACCATTCTCCTGCCAAGGGCACACCGCTCCCACCAAGGACACCCCGCTCCCGCCCAGGGTACCCTGCTCCTCGCAGGGGCACCCCACACCCACCCAGGGCACTGCGCTCACACCCAGGGCACCCCACACCTACCCAGGGCACGGGGCTCCCACCCAGGTCACCCTGCGCCCACCCAGGGCAATGCACCCCCACGCAAGGCACCCTGCTTCTACCCAGGGCACTGCGCTCCCACCCAGGGCACCCCTCTCCTGCCCAGGGCAATGCAGCCCCAAACAGGGTATCCCGCTCCCACGCAGGGTATCCCACTCCCACGCAGAACATCTTGCTCCCACCCAAGACACCCCGCTCATGCAAAGGGTACCCCGCTCCCGGCCGAGGTACCCCGCCCCCACCCAGGACACTGCGTTCCTTCCCAGGGCACCACAGTCCAACCTAGGGCCTGCTCTCCCACCCAGGGCACCGCGCTCCCACCCAGGGCACCGCGCTCGCACCCAGGGCATCCTGTTCCTTACCAGGGCACCGCACTCCTGCCCACGACACCCCGCTCCCACCCAGAGCACTGCGCTCAGGCCAAGGGCACTGCACTCCCACCCAGGGCACCCCGCTCCCGCCCAGGGCACATTGCTCCTGACAAGGGTATCCCGCTCCCACCAAGGACACCCTGCTCCCACCCAGGGTGCCCCCCTCCCGGCAGGGGCACCCCACCCCCACCCAGGGCCCCGCTGTCCCACCAAGGGCATGCACGCCCACCCAGGGCACTGCGCTCCCACCCAGGGCACCGAATTCCCACCCAGGGCATCGTGCTCCCACCCAGGGCACAGCGCTCCCACCCAGGGCAATGGACCCCCAAGCAGGACACCCCACACCCACCCAGGGCACCCCACTCCCACCAAGGGCACCCCACTCCCACCAAGGGCACCCCGCTCCCATCAAGGGCATCCCGTTCTTTCCCAGGGCATCTTGTTCCAAACCAGAGCACCCTGATCCCACCAGAGGACTGCGCTCCCACCCAGAGAACTGCACTCCAGGCAAGGGCACTGCACTCCCGCCCGGGGCACCCAACTCCCTCCCAGGGCACCCCGCTCCTGCCATGGGCCCACCGCTCCTGCCATGGGCCCACCGCTCCCAACCAGGGCACCCCGCCCTTACCCAGTACACCGCGCAAAATACCGGCAAAACACAAAGGAGATGAACTGATTGCAGAAGCTCAATCTGGGCTAGGAAACTTACACCCAGGAGGTCAAGAAACTTTCTGTAAATGAACAAATATTATTGGTGGCCTAACATTCAGAAACATTGCAAGTCTTATGTTATAAATTATACAGCCTGTAAGCAGGTGAACAAATCTCCTAGTATAAAAGCACCACCAATAGTCACCAAAAAAGCTGACCATCCATTGGAAAAGATTAGAATTGATTTTATTAGACTTTTACCAAATTCCATTGAATGGGAATATGTGCTTATTAATGTTGACCATTGTATTGATTTTGTCCGGTATCACTGCCCCAGCAAAGATGTAATGGAATGTGCACTTATTAGTGCTTTTGAAAGAGAGTTTGTTGCACTGTTGGAATGCCGAAGGCACTGTGCTCCCACCCAGGGCAATGCACCCCCACCCAGGGCAATGCACCCACGCCCAGGGCAATGCACCCCCACCCAGGACACCCCGCTCCCACCAAGGGCACTGGGCTCCCACCCAGGACACTCCACTCCCACGCGAGGCACTGCGCCACCCAGGGCACTGCACCTCCACACACAGCACCCTGCTCCCACCCAGGGCACTGCACTCCCACCAGGGGCACCCTGCTCCCTCCCAGGAGACCCTGTTGCCACCCAGGATACCCCGCGCCCACCCAGGAACACTCTGCTCCCACCCAGGACACCCTGCTCCCACCCAGGGCAATGCAACCCCACCCAGGGCATCCCGCTCTTGACTAGGGCAGCCCACTCCCACCCAATGCACCCCGTTCCTACCCTGGGCACTGCACTTCCACCCAGGGCACCCCTGCTCCCACACAAGGCACCGCGCCCCTGCACACGACACCCCGCTCCCACCCAGGGCACTGCACTCCCACCCAGGGAACTGCTCTCCCACCCAGGGAACTGCTCTCCCACACAGGGCGCTCCGCTCCCACCCAAAGCACCCTGCTCCTGCCGTGGGCACCACGCTCCCACCCAGGACATCCCGCTCCCACCCAGGGCAATGCACCCCCACCCAGGGCACCCTGCTCCCACCCAGGACACCCCTCTTCCGCCAAGGGTACCCTGCTCCCACCCAGGACACCCTGCTCCCACCCAGGGTACCCCATTTCCAGCAGGGGCACCCCGCTCCCACCAAGGGCACCCCTCTGTCCCAGGGCTCTGCGCTCACACCCAGGGCACCCTGCCCCTACCCAGGGCACCGGGCTCCCACCCAGGACACCCCGCTCCCATCCAGGGCAATGCAACCCACCCAGGGCATACTGCTCCCACCCAGGACACCCCTCTTCCGCCAAAGGTACCCCACTCCCACCCAGGACATCCCACTCCCTCCCAGGGTACTCTGCTTGCAGCAGGGACAACCCGCTCCCACCCAGGGCACTGCGTTCCACCCAGGGCACCCCTCTCCTACCCAGGGCAAGGCAGCCCCACCCAGGGCACCCTGCTCCTACCCAGTACACCCTGCTCCCACCCAGGATACCCCGCTCCCACCCAGGGCACCCCGCGCACGCCCAGGGAACGGCGCTCCAGCTGAGGGCACTGCGCTCCGGCTGAGGGCACTGCACTCCCACCCAGGGTGCCCGCTCCCACCCAGGGTACCCCACTCCCGGCAGGGGCACCCTGCTCCCACCTGGGACACTGCGCTCCCACCCAGGGCTCCGCACTCACAACCAGGGCACTGCACTCCCATCCAGGGCATCCTGCTCCCACATAGGATACCCTGCACCCGCCCAGTGTACCCCGCTCCCGATAAGGGCAAACCCCTCCCACCCAGGGCACTGCGATCCCACCCAGGGCACCCCTCTCCTACCCAAGGCAAGGCATCCCCACCCAGGGCACCTTGCTCCCACCCTGGACACCCTGCTCCCACCCAGGACACTGCGTTCCCACCCAAAGCACTGTAGTCCAACCTAGAGCATACGTGCCCACCCTGGACACTGCGTTCCCACCCAGGGCACTTCACTCCCACCCTGGGCACCCCGTTCCTCCCCAGGGCACCTTGCTCCAAACCAGGGCACAACTGCTCCCACCCAGCACACCCCGATCCCACCCAGGGCAATGCACACCCACCCAGGGCATCCCGCCCTTGCCCAGAGCACCCCGTTCCTACCCAGGGCACCGCGTTCCTGCCCAGGACACCCCGCTCCCAGCCAGGTTATCCCACTCCCACGCTGAACACCTTGCTCTCATCCAGGGCACCATTCTCCTGCCAAGGGCACACCGCTCCCACCAAGGACACCCTGCTCCTGCCCAGGACACACCACGCCCACCCAGGGCAATGCACCCCCACGCAAGGCACCCTGCTCCCACCCAGGACACCCTGCTCCCACACAGGGTATCCCGCTCACACACAGAACACCCCGCTCACGCCCAGGGTACCCCGCTCCCGGCAGAGGTACCGCACTCCCGGCCAAGGACACCACACTCCCGGCCAGGGCATCCTGTTCCTAACCAGGGCACCGCGTGCCTGCCCACGACACCCCACTCCCACCCAGAGCACTGCTCTCTACGAGGGCACTGCACTCCCAACCAGGGTTCCCCGCTGCCACCCAGGTCACCCTGCACACACCCAGGACACTCCGCTCCCACCCAGGGCAATGCACCCTCACCCAGAGCACCCTGCTCCCACCCAGGACACCCCTCTTCCGCCAAGGGTACCCCACTCCCACCCAGGACATCCCACTCCCTCCCAGGGTACCCTGCTTGCGGCAGGGACAACCCGCTCCCACCCACGGCACTGCGCTCCACCCAGGGCACCCGTCTCCTATCCAGGGCAAGGCACCCCCACCAAGGGAACCCTGCTCCCACCCAGTACACCCCGCTCCCACCCAGGGTACCCCGCTCCCAGCAGGGGCACCCTGCTCCCACCCAGGACACTGCACACCCGCCCAGGGCATGCTGCGCATGCCCAGGGCACCCCACGCATGCCCAGGGCACTACGCTCCAGCTGAGGGCACTGCACTCCCACCCAGGGTGCCCGCTCCCACCCAGGGTACCCCACTCCCGGCAGGGGCACCCTGATCCCACTTAGAACACTGCGCTCCCACCCAGGGCACTGCACTCACAACCAGAGCATCCTGCTCCCACCCAGGATACCCCGCACCCGCCCAGGGTACCCTGCTCCCGATAGGGGCAAACCCCTCCCACCCAGGGCACTGCGCTCCCACCCAGGGTACCCCTCTACTACCCAGGGCAAGGCACCCCCCACACAGGGCACCTTGCTCCCACCCTGGACACCCCGCTCCCACCCAGGGTATTCCATTCCCACCAGAACACTCCAGTCCCACCCAGGACACACCGCTCGTGCCCAGGGTACCCCGTTCCTGGCAGGGGCACGCTGCTCCCACCCTGGACACTGCGTTCCCACCCAGGGCACTTCACTCCCACCCTGGGCATCCTGTTCCTACCCAGGGCACCTTGCTCCAAACCAGGGCACCCCTGCTCCCACCCAGCACACCCCACTCCCACCCAGGGCAATGCACACCCACCCAGGGCGTCCCACCCTTGCTCAGGGCACCCCGTTCCTACCCAGGGCACCGCGGTCCTGCCCACGACACCCTGCTCCCAGCCAGGTTATCCCACTCCCACGCTGAACACCTTGCTCCCACCCAGGGCACCATGCTCCTACCAAGGGCACACCGCTCCCACCAAGGACACACTGCTCCCGCCAAGTGTATCCCGCTCCCACCCTGGACACCGTGCTCCCGCCAAGGGTATCCCGCTCCCACCCTGGACACTGTGCTCCACCCTGGATAAAGTGCTCTGACTGAGGTTGAACCATTTTTTCTAAAGCTTATCAAGAATGGGCAAAAGTGTAAAGGATCTCCCTGGAGCACAGCACACCTTATCACCCTGAATCAGCAGGTATGGTGGAAAGACAAAACTATGAAGTAAAGAAATGTCTAATTACACTACTTTCGATACACGGCGGTAAGTGGAGCGCCAGACTAAAAGAGTTATAAATTGATCTAAATAATCAACCACTACAGTCAAGTGGTACAGTGTCTCCTGTGAGTCCACATTATTTACTGTTTGGTACATACATGAATACACCTTCCACACAGAACACTAATGTAGAAACTGCAGATATTACAGGGGATAGACGAGCACAGCTACAACTTAAACAGGAAGTCATGCAGATAATACATGAAACTGGTCAGAAACAACAAGAACTCCAAAGACAGAAACCATTATTTCGTAAAGTCTAGTCTCCTCAAATACGAGAACTGGTACAAGAGAAGAAGAATCCAGCACAGGAATCACTAAGACCAAAGTGGAAAAAACCAACGCAGATAGAGTCCACAGTGATAGAGTGGCTGAGATTACATCTACAGGACCAGGTAATAAGAAAGTTAGACGAAAGGTATCAGTAGACAATTAAAAAGATGTCCAGTAGGATCACAATGGAGAGACTCAAACCATTCAAGTGTATTCCCACCAGACAGATTCCGAATGTACAGGAAGTCAAGATAGAGATGAAACCAATGATACAGGAAAACCACCAAAGACAGATACTCAGAACAAAAAACAATTGAATAACTCCAGGTAATGATCAGGAATCAATTAAGAGGGAGAAAACAAGATCATACTCAAACAAAACAATTAGATGTAAACAAGGGAACAACACAGGAAAAACTACATCAGGAATGATGAAAACACTAAGATGTTGTTGGATGGAACTAGGTTTTCAGCCAGTCACAGTAACTGGAATTACAGTAATTCGAGCTGTGGTTCAGCTAGGGGTGCAGCATGTTAGTGCTCAAATAGAAGAGATAGCACTAGAATCGGAGATCTTGAAGAACATACAAAATGAGACACAAAAAAAGGGAAAAAAGATCAGTGAAGATAAATCAAGGCAACTCAAAATGCACCTTAACTGGATTAAGAAATGGGATATGGTGGAGGAGAAATCCACAACCACGAATCCTGACAAAAGGAAAATATTACTTGTTAGTAGTATTAGGGGGGAATTAAATATATATTAAAAGAGAACACAGTAAGAATTTGCTGAACATAGTTAAAATCTCCAGGCAGCCATTGATGCTAAACATATTTACAGTTGAGGATAAAGATGATGGACATTGCACAGCCTTGAGAGTCAGACTGGAGATAAAGTATGACATAAATTAGATTAAGTGCTCCTCTCTCAGAAAGGGAAGGGGCAAAATGGTTTGAGCTTAGATATGGGAAGATGAACAATGGACAAAAAAGGGGCTTTGATGAAACATAAACAGTCTTGAGCTGTAAGAACCAAGGTCCTTGTGTACATGTTTTAACTTTGATTGGATGATATAATTATGTATACATCCTTTAGAATAATTGGTGAGCAAAAATTACATGTTTATGTATGCAATAGGATAGAGATAGTATGGGACCGGTTTGTCAGTCACCAATTGGATGTTTTCAAATGTAATCAAATGTATATTGATAAGAAAAAGTACAAAAGTAATGAAATGTAATCAATCTGGGAGCTGGGCCTTCATTCTTAAGAATGATTGCGGCTCCCTTGCACATGTTTAGATAAAACCGGTTAAAAGGAAGCCTGAGTCTCGTGTGCTCATTGCAGGATTGGAGAGTGTAACATCTCCTCTTCCGTGGCTTTAAATATTGATTCAGGAATCATTAATACACAATTGGGAATCCAAACAGGTGAAGAAAAGAAAAAATGAAAAAGGAATTGAGAAAACTAAATAATTCCCTGAAAGAAACTATCAATAATTTTGATCTTCCACCTGAATTTTTATTAAAGGAATTACCACATAGACAGTGCTATGACAATTTGGGACACTGTTATTGAATAACATGGGACAAGACATGTTTGCCTTGTCCGAAGACAAAAAAAGGCAATAAAGAAGGATGTGTGTGGGAACCCTGTGAAAAACCACCAGCTCTAAACACAACTGAAGGATGGGGACAACCGCTGTACCTTTTTGCTCCTGATATCCCCTATTAAGTCATTAAGAATGGACAAAGGGAATTATATAGGGGATGGGAATATTCACAAGAACATCTATGGAAACATTTAGATATTCCAAAATCATAAAATGTCAGTTTTTGTACCGCCCAATATTATAAAGAAAAATTTGTAAAATCTTGGAATTCAGATGCACAATTGGAACTGGATACAACTTTAAGAGGCTGTGTACGTACAGATAATACATTACCTGCCAAAAGACTGGAAAGATTAGATGAAGTCAAAGCAAAAGACTGAGCATAAACTCTTTAAAGGCAATTTGCCAAATGTACACAAAAGGCAGAATTTTTAGGCCGGTGGGTGGGCGCAATTGGCAGGTCCGGGATCAGCTGGGGAATGGATCGCCGACCGCAATCGAAGCTCAACCGCGATTTCACCCTGGCTGCACATTGACATGCTCGGCGCTGTCGGGGTGGGGGCGGAAGGAGGGCGGGTGCTGAAGTAAGCGCAGGCACGGGGGAGCGCGGAATGAAAGCTCCCTGAAGGCAGAGAGCTGTCTCAGGCAGCTGAAACTTCAAAACAGTTAAATAAAGTTTGTAAAATAAGAAAAAATGTGCAAGCATCACATCAGTCACCTGAACATACAAATGATAAAAATTCTGTTCATAGATTGTTATTTTGTTTTATTTAATAACGGGAACCTCATCCTGCCCTTGGATGAGGTTTCATGAAAAAAACAAAGGCTCCCTGGCCAATTCACCCATCCACCAATCGTAAGGTTGGATGGGACACAAAAAAATCAGGGACAATTGGAACTTTATTGACCTTAATAGGCCTCTTAATTGGCAGCTGACCGCTTCCAACTTTTGCGCGCGCCTGCCTACCGAAATATCGCACGAGCGCAGGATGACATCAGGACGCTCACGAGATTTCACATCCGATTGGGCTGGGCGCACACCCACACACTAACCTAAAAATTCTGCCCCAAGTGTGTGTGACTCTATTTCTGACACTCTACACAAACACAACCTATTTTGCTATATAATGTGGGAAAACAGATATTGAACAAAGGTAGGGATACACTCATCAAGTTATTGGGAAAGAGAATGCTTTGGTGAAGAAATAGTAAATATAGGAAATAAAAGGCATTCAGGTTTATGAAATGACCACTATGCCATCATAAAATTGACATAAAATACACATCAACCAAACTCAAACAAAACTACATATACTGATCCAGTGACAGTGTCACATGAAAGCATTTATTCACTTTATTACTTATGTGAGTGACAAGGATGGGATTTGATTAAACAGAAGTTTGATAAATTTGTAATCAAACAGAATAGAACAGAAACGTTAGCTCCTTACACAGCAGACAATACTGCTTTACCATTTTATGAATGAAGTGAATATCAATCAGCTACAGGCATGTTAGTGTGTAGGTGATATTCTAAACATTAAAAAACCCTTCAATAAGAAAAGAAGTGTGAACACTATAAATGCAAAAAGTTCAAATGAAGCAATACTGCAATTGGCAAATGGAATGAAGACCAAGATTTCAACATTCAAAGTTTGAAAGACTATTTGGAGTTTCAGAGAGAAACTCTCATATCAATATTGGAACTTTCTCTTAATGAATTACGGCCATTATCAGAAATACAAAAATAGATAGATTGATCAGTAAAAATTGGGATTTGTTACGCTTTCAACTGGATAAGTGTCATGGGAATTAATGCCCCAGGGTATCAAAGAAAAATTAAATGTCACCAAACCTTCCAGAAAATTACTAACTTCTGCCTTGATATATGAAGTCGAAAGGCATCAAACAAGACAGGAAATTATGGACATGTAAACATGGGTGTGTCCTTGTTTTGGCTTCACTGTAAAATGATTATCCTGGACAGAAATTTATGAGAATGAAGATGGGTACATGCACACTTTTGAACGAATGTCCTTTGGAATCGTTGTATAACAAGCAGGTTTAAAATCCTTGGTAACAATAAAAACACTACAATTTATTTTCTCCAAAAATAATAGGTAACAAAACAAGACAAAGTTACTGGAACATAGAAAGATGCAAGGAGAATTCCATGAATGATTGTGAAACTCACTCACCATTAAAAGCTTGTGGAATAAATTCAGACCAAAAAGGGTGTGATATACTTGTGGGCAGAATATTATGCTCGGCATGCGCCCAACACACCTGAGCATTAAATGACACGCGATATTCCATTCGCCAGGCACGTGCCAGAGTCGGCTGCCGGAGGCCGATAATTATAAGGCCAATTAAGGCCATTAACAATCTAATTAAATTCAAATCTACACTACCAGTCTAACCTTACGGCTGGAGGGCAGGCAAAAAGGCCAAGCAGCCTTTAAGTTTTATAGGAAACCTCGTCCACGAGTGGGATGAAGTTTCCTAATGCCAATGAACATTAAACAAAAACTTTATTATGGAATTCAAAACATGTCCCATCTCATGTGACAGAGTCTTATTATTTAATTTTTACTGTCTTTATTCATTTTTTTATACGGCGCTTCAATCTCCCTGAGGCAGCTCCACGCCTCAGCGAGGCTGAAGTGCTCTTTCCTGTGCAAGGCCTGACTCGCCCTCCTCCCCCCACCCATACAGGCAGCACTCAGTGCTGCCACTCGCGATCCACACAGGCCGGAGCCAATCGCGGGCTGTGGTCGGCTTCCCGACCATCACCACCGAGTACCCCCACCAAGGGCAAAATCCAGCCCTCTGAAACCAACAGTCAACAGAATTTCAGAAAAATGTTCAATGGGAAATGGATCCTATATATTTTTCCCATCTGAAGAAGATAAATCTTGTTATATTCCCATGGGAACTTGGATATTGATTCCAAAACAAAATTTACAATACGAATACAAAAAATGGAAATCTTAACAACCAGTACAACATGGATTACAAGTGAAACAAAAATGAATTTGAGATTGCTTGCAGACAAACAGGGGAGAGAGCTCATCCTGAGTCAGACACAGCCAGAGTGAGTGTGGGTATTGGCAATTTGGTGCACAGTGGGCATTGAACTGGTAAGTCTTTCTCTTTAATTTCTCTTTAATTTTTGTAAGTTCAGTGGTCTAGTTAAAAGGTTGGTAAGGTAGCTGACTCAGCTAACTGTGTGACAGTTAACTGTCAATCACCTGAAGCCTGATTAGGGCCTGAATAGGTGTTAATTACTATTTGAAGCTTAACTTGTGGCGAGTCACCTCAGCTCTATTTAAGAAAGGGTCTATTTTGAAGCACAATATCAGTGTGCTTGCACACGAACAGGGGAGAGACCTCATCGTGAGTGAGACACAGCCAGAGTGAGTGTGGGTTTTGGAAATTTGGTACACAGTGGGAATTCAGAGCATAGGGGAAGAGGTGCTCTTTGCATTATTTTTCTTTGCTATCCAACTTCTTAAATCTTCAGACAGTGGTCTTGCCCTGCTGCAGCAGTAGAGGCTACAAGGGAGAGGAAAGACTGGTAAGTAGTGGGTAAGGTCAGATAAGTGTTTACTATTTTCATCGCTTATAGTTTAAGGTCTTTTTGTGGTTTATAGTTTGTATATTCTGCAGTGACGAGGATCAGGAAAGAAGGGCCCAAGAGTATTAGATTTAAAAGGTTTAATTTAAAGGGATGTCATGGCAGGAGAGCTCAAAGCCGTGGTGTGCTCCTTGTGCTCCATGTGGGAAGCTGGGAATATTTCCAGTGCCTGGGACTGGCATGCATGCAAGAAGTGTGTCCAGCTGCAGGTCCTGGAAGCTCAGGTTTCAGAGCTCGAATGGCGGCTGGGGACACTGTGGAGCATCCGTGAGTCTGAAAGCATCGTGGGTAACACGTTTAGCGAGATGGTCACACCTCAGGAAGGGAATGGGTGACCATCAGGCAGTCCGTGAGAAACAGGCAAGAGTCCCCTGGGGTCGAGCTTACAAATCGGTATTCCATTTTGGAGACTGATGAGGGCGCTGGTTCCTCCAGGGAGTGTGGACAGAGCCAAGCTTCTGGCACCACAAGCAGCCTGTCTGTACAGGAAGGGAGGAAGAGAGGAAGGGTAGTAGTAAGAGGGGATTCTATAGTCAGGGTAACAGGTAGGCGCTACTGTGGCCATCAGTGTGACTCCAGGATGGTGTGTTGCCTCCCTGGTGCCAGGATCCGGATGTCACTGAACAGCTGCAGGACATCCTGAAGGGGGAAGGTGATAAGGCAGACGTCATGGTACATATTGGTACCAATGACATAGGTGGACAGAGGGATGAGGTCTGGAGAGAAGCAGAGTATTTAATTTCTGTTTCTGACACCTCCGCTTTCTTCTCCTTGTCCAAAGGCAGAGTCGGCACAGAGTTGATTTCACATTTTGATTAACTATTTGGCTTGTTTGCATTTCACTGACATTGTTTGAACGATTGCACTTCCTTCCTGATTTTTTTTACTTCCCAATTCATGAAACTTGCAGAATAAATAGAAGAACATTTTTGAAATATTAAATTTTTTAATAGGTTGTAACAGGTAGAAAAGTGTCATTTATCTCTATTTATGGAACTGGACAATTCTATCTATTTAATTCTTTCTATTTAATGTTAAAAGTTAATATTTCTAGATGGCGGTGAATCATCTCTGTTTAAATCTCAACATTCTGGTTTTGTTAGACTCTGTCTGTGACGTGTAAAGCATGGGGAGCACAGTGGGGCATGAGGTGAGACTCATTGTGTGAGTATATGCCCCCTGCCCCTACAGCCTGCCCTATCCAGTGGTCGCATACTGTGGTGCTTCAGCTCCCCTCAGCTCCAATTTCTGGGATCAACATTCACCTTGTCCAGTTCTTCTCCCGGGATGTCCCAGTTGTTCGGAAATAGTGACAGTTTAACTAAGTTATATTTGTATTTGTAGGTTTTAGGAATGAGTTTTAGCTTTAAAGTTTAAGTTTGATTTGTATTTCTGTAACTGTGTATTAAGAAAGGTCAAATTGAGTTTTAGTTTCACTTTAAAGCCTGCATTTCTAATGAGATTGTTTACGACTTAAGCTAAGGTAAACAGACAAGGGTAGAAGAATTGGGCTGTTGCCTAGCAACAAAGGTACAGAGATGCAGGTCCCTCCCACAGACACACAGAGACAAGCTAGAAACAGCAGTTTGTTTTGGAGACTGGGTGACTGCTTTGCGGAACACCTTCAGTCTGTCTGCAAGCATGACCCAGACCTCCCTGTCACTTGCCATTTCAACACTCCACCCTGCTCTCATGCCTATGTCCATCTTTGGCCCGCGACAATGTTCCAGTGAAGCTCAATGTAAACTGGAGGAACAGAACCTCATCTTCCGACTCGGGCACTTTACAGTTTTCTGGACTGAATATTGAGTTCAACAATTTTAGATCATGAACTGTCTCGTCCATCCCCACCCCCTTTCCAATCCCCCTTTTTTCCAATAATTTATATAGATTTTTCTTTTCCCACCTATTTCCATTATTTTTAAATGTATTTCCATTCATTGTTTTATCTCTACCTTTTAGCCTATTTCGATCCCTTCCCCCCACCCCACCCCCACTAGGGCTATCTGTACCTTGCTCGTCCTGCTTTCTACCCTTAATGTCACCTATTAGCACATTCCTTAGATAATATCACCACCTTCAACACCTCTTTGTCCTTTTGTCTACGACATCTTTTGGCTATCTCCACCTATCACTAGCCCTCTATCCAGCTCTACTTGTCCCACCACCGCCTCCCCCCCCCCCCTCTTAAACCAGCTTATATTTCACCTCTTTTCTATTTTTCCTTAGTTCTGTTGAAGAGTCATACGGACTCGAAACGTTAACTGTGTTCCTCTCCGCAGATGCTGTCAGACCTGCTGAGTTTTTCCAGGTATTTTTATTTTTGTTTTGGATTTCCAGCATCTGCAGTTTTTTGCTTTTATCAGTTTGTTTTGGAAGCTGTTGGAGTTCAGGTGGTTTGAAGGCAGCTGTGAAGCAGAAGCAACCTTGAAGGTAGCTAGTCCCAAGCTAAGGAAAACCCCAATATCCAGGGGAGTGGAAAGGGGGGAAAGTCCAAAGCAGACCTTCTAGTCAGAGGAAGACCAGAACCTGGACAAAGTCCCTAGTGTAGCTAAGAGTGAGGGGCAGAGAGAAAAGCTCCAAGCTTCAGATTTAAAGAGACAAAAGCTGCAGAAAGCAGACTGAAAGTGAGAATAGCTTGCAAGAGGCAAGAAGGTCCAAAGAGACAACTGAAGCTCTAATATGGGCTTGTGAAGCAGTGGTACTGTTGCCAGCTGAGCCAGTGAGCGAGAATGCGTGGAAGACAGCTTGAATGCATGTGGTGACTCAGGGGAGAGGAACATCGGAAGGAAAGTTCGAAACTCTGGAGGTGGACCCTTGTTGAGGTTGAGAGAAAATATTGGTTTGGGAAAAGATTCCAAGGTGAGTTCTTGGAAAGTGAAGATTGGAAACCCTCATATGAAAGACGGAGTGCAGTGAGACCAGTTGGCTCATGGTGTGAAAAATGTCTGGGGGGGCGTCAATAAACAACACCTTGCCCTCAGTATGTGGTGCATGAAATGGTGGCATCAGCCCCAGAAGGAAGAGATGGACCTTGTCCCTAATCAGCTGACCATCAGGTCACTCCCCTTCCCCGAATATGGATCTGATGTCCAAGTCCCTGACAATGAAAGCATTGTGGGATGATCCAGTGTGAGTGACGTTCACATGGAGTATTCTCAGACGGACAGTCCACACTACATGAAGGAGGGGAATTGCTTTCTGTTCAGGTAGCTCTGTGAGTCTCCTTGGGTGACCTTCAATGCCATGTGAATGTTATCAATCACTCCCAGCACCTTGGGGAAGCAGCTATTCCATAAAACTCCAGTGACCTTTGCTGCTGCTCTCTGAGTGTTGTAATAAATTTAATGAAGTCATTCACTCTGCGGAGTCATTTACTCTCCTCCTATCTCTCCACTTCCTCATTCCTCCTCCTCTCTCACCTCTTTCTATCTTTACACTTTCATTCTCAACCTCTTTCCTCCTCTTACCTCCCCTTCCTGTCTCCAATCTCTCCCTCCTTCCCCAGCATGATAAAGATGAGAGGGATAGAGAGAAAGTTCACAATTTTAAACTCTATCATCAATGAAAAAGCAAAGCAGAAACTCCATACAATATTATGAAGGTAATAATGTAATTATGACTATATTAAACTATTTATAACTATTTCTCCAGTTCATGTGACACAACTGAAATAAACTATTATCTGTGGGCCTGTAGTTTGCTGAAATAATTGCTGACCACAGCATGTAGACTGGAGTCATGAATATGACTGACACTTGGTGTCTGAACACCCAAAAACTCTGAGTGTAATTTGAAGAGCCACCAAAAACAGGCACAAGCAGCAGAAACTCATTAGTCCCATCTCGGGCCATGGTCATTTCTGTGGCTGGTACCAGCTTCCTGGGTGATGTTTCATAAACCAGTATTAAAGATCGTGAATGTTTGATTTTAAACTTACATTTAAAATTCCTAAATTGTGGGTTCAAGTCCCACTCCAGGACTTGGGCTCAAAAAATCATGGCTGACTCTCCAGTGCAGGACTGAGGGGTGGAAGAAATTACAGAGATAGGGAGGGGGGAGACCATGGAGGGATTTGAAAACAAGCTCAAAAACCTCACTAAAACTAACACTGAGCTTTCCTGGGAAGAGTGGGTTATTCCTCGAGTTTTATTCCTGACAGACTGTTAGGACTGTGCCTAAACAATAGAACTTTCATGACTGAATGAAAGCAGAATGGTTAATCAGCAGTACTGATTGAAGACAATCCCTTAAGATGTCCATTCCAGCTGGCACAGGGACTTCACCACCTTTCACAGCTTCAGGAACCCAGACAAAAAGACAACACTGACACCTGCAGCTCTAACTTGTTACCACTTTAAATCAAATCAAACTTTCAGGCTGCCAGTTTACAAAGCAAAAGCATTCTGGTCACAGCCTTGGGACTTAACCACTTGGAAACTTAATCTAATACTACAGAAATATTATAAGTTATTGTTGGCTGTGGCTTAGTTTGCACTCTCCTCTCTGATTCAGAAGTTTGTGGGTTCAAGCCTCACTCCAAAAAGACAGTGTAGCGCTCCAGTGCATTACTGAGGGAGTGCTGTACTGTCAGAGGTACCATCTTTCAAATGAGTTAAACCAGGGCCCTCTCAGATGGCTGCACAATATCTCATAATACTACGTTGTAGAAGATCAGGGGAGTTATCCCCGATGTCCTGGTCAATATGGATCCAACAATCAATGTCACAAAAACAAGATTATCTGGTCATGATCACATTGCTTTTTGTGGGAGCTTGCTGTGTGCAAATTGGTGTCAAGCTTCTTAAATTACAGCAGTGGTTACATTCAAAAAGCACTTCATTGATTGTAAAGTGCTTTCAGGCGCTCTGAGTTTGTGAAAGTTGATATATAAATGCAAGTCATTCTTTCTTTGGAAATGTTACACTTCCTGTGAACTGGAAATGATAAAATCATTGATGGAGAAAGTTTACCAGCCCACAGTGACATTGACCAATACATTGTGTACAGGACTCTTACTGTAGGCTCCTGAGTGTTTCAATGAATAGGAACACACCATGTTGACAAATCAGGTGGTTTGGGTTAAGTTGAAAAAGTGAACTTGTGAGTTATAAATCTATACAGAAGATTGAAAAAAGCAGACAAACAACAACACCAATCTTGAATCAACCAAAATAACAAAGCATTTGAAAATCACCAACAAAAGAAGAATCTGATTCGACCCCATATCCACTCCAGAGAGCTGGCTCACTTTACCAGCACAGAGGGCTTGACATTAAAATCCGAGCTAGGGTTTTCAGGGACGATGTCAGGAAGTGACAGGAAGGCAGGAAGTGCAGGAATCCCTGAGTGTATCTCACTCTCAAACCAGTATTCAGTCCTGAATACTGATTAAAGTGGTAGTTAATCTGGGGGGGTGCAGCCAGAGCAAAGTCCGTGGCACCACAGCTGGATCAGCTGCACAGAGGGCACAAAGAAGACTGGAAGAGCAATAGTGATAGGAGATAGGATTAGGGGAACAGACAAGCGTCTCTGCAGCTGCAACTATGAACCCAAGATGGTATGTTGCCTCCCTGATGCCAGAGTCAAGGGCTTCCCTGAACAGTTGCAGAGCACCTTGAGTGGAGGGAGGATGAACAGCCAGGGGTCGTGGTCCCCATCGGTACCAACGACATAGGTAGAAAGAGGGATGTGGTCGTGCAGTCAGAATTTAGATAGCTTGGGAGGAAATCAGCAAACAGGATCTATCTCCTGGTACCACCCAAAGTGGTATAGAAATAGGAGGATAAAGCAGATGAATGTGTGGCAGGAGAGATGGAGCATGGTAGAGGACTTGAGATTATTGGGATAAGTTCTGGGGGAGATGGAACCTGTACTGCCTTAGTGGGTTACAGCTAAACAGAGCTGGGGTGAATTTCTTTGCGGGCAATTTGCTGGTGCTATTGGGGAGGGTTTAACCTAACTTGGCTGGGGTGTGGAAACCAGGAGCTCAGAGTAGAGAGAAACATCAAGGTACGTGGAGTACTGGGAGACAGATAGCACTAGAGTTGGAAATGATAAGATATTAGGTGGCTTCAGAGTAAGAGGGAAAACAATTAAGTCTAAATTATGGTTACAGTGTATGTTTGTGATTGTGCAGAGTGTGGTAAATAATATTGGTGAGTTGCCGGCGCAGATTGCCACGTGAACATATGATGTTGTGCTCAAAGGAGGGTGGAACTGGGTACTAAATATTCCTGGATACAATGTGTTCAGGAAAGATAAGGAAGGAAGGAAAGGAGGAGGCATGGCAGGACTGATTAGGGAGAACACTGCAATGCTGGAGACAGAGGATGTCCCAAAGCGGCCAATTTGGCTAGAGCTAAGGAACAAAAAAGGTACAATTACATTGTTCGGTATAGTCCATAGGGAAAGATGTAGAGGAACAAATTTGCAAGGAAATTACAGAGAGGTGCAAGTACTATAGAGTACTTATAATGGGAGACTTTAACTATCTGAATATAGACTGGGATAGTAGTGGTATAAAGGGGAGTGAGAGGCAAGAGTTCCAAGAGTGTGTTCAGGAGAATTTTCCATTGCAGTATAATTCCAGTCCAATAAGAAATGCCTCATTGCTGGACCTGGTTCTTGGGAATGAGAGGTCCAAGTGGATCAAGAGTCAGTAGGAGAACATTTAAGGAACAGTGATCATTGTATCATAAGGTTTAGGTTGACTACAGAAAAGTACAAGGAATAACCCAAAGGAAGAATAATTAACTGGGGGAAGTCAACTTCAATGGGGTAAGAATGGATCTGACTCAGATAAATTGGAATCAAATGTTGGCAGGAAAAACAGTAACTGAACAATGGGCTGCCTTTAAAGAGAAGATAGATCAGGCAGAGTCAAGAAATATTCACACAAAGGGGAAAGGCAGGGCAAAGAAATCCAGAGCTTCCTAGATGACAAAAGAAATAGAGATTAAGATGAAGAAGAAAAAGCGTGCTTATGACCAATGTCGATGCATAATACAACAGAGAACCAAGATGAAAGTAAAAGAAAGGAAAAGTGTGAGGTGATACACTTTGGAAGGTGTAATTTGACAAGGAAGTATTCAATGAACAGCATGACACTAGGAAGTTCTGAGGAACAAAGGGACCTTGGCATGTGTATCCATAGATCTCTGAAGGCAGAGGGGCATGTTAATGGGGTGGTGAAAAAGGCATATGGGACACTTGCCTTTATCAATCGGGGCATAGATTACAAAAGTAGGGAGGTCATGTTGGAGTTGTATAGAACCTTGGTGAGGTCACAGCTGGAGTACTGTGTGCAGTTCTGGTCCCAACACTATAGGAAGGATGTGATTGCACTGGAGGGGGTGCAGAGGAGATTCACCAGGATGTTGCCTGGGATGAAACATTTAAGTTATGAAGAGAGGTCGGATAGACTTGGGTTGTTTTTGTTGGAGCAGAGAAGACTGAGGGGCGACCTGATCGAGGTGTACAAGATATTGAGGGGCATGGACAGGGTGGATAGGGAGCAGCTGTTCCCCCTAGTTGAAGGGTCAGTCACAAGAGGACATAAGTTCAAGGTGAGGGGCAGGAGGTTTAGGAGGATGTGAGGGAAAAACTTTTTTACTCAGAGGATGGTGACGGTTTGGAATGCGCTGCCTGGGGAGGTGGTGGAGGTGGGTTGCTTCACATTCTTTAAAAAGTACCTGGATGAGCACTTGGCACATCATAACATTCAAGGCTATGGGCCAAGAGCTGGTAAATGGGGTGAGGTGGTAGGTCAGGTGTTTCCCATGTGTCGGTGCAAACTCGATGGGCTGAAGGGCCTCTTCTGCACTGTGTGATTCTGTGATTCTGTGTGATTCATAGGGGAATTGAAAAAACAAATAAAAGAAACAAAGAGAGAGTATGAGAAGAGATTGGCAGCTAACATAAAAGAGAATCCAAAAGTCTTCTATCGGCATGTAATTAGTATAATGGTGGTAAAAGAAGGAATGGGGCCAATTAGGGATCAGAAAGAGATTCCCTGCATGCTGTCTTGACCAAGAAAGAAGATACTGCTCAGATCATGGTGAAAGAAGAGGTAGTTCAGACAGGGTTTAAAATTGATAATGAGGAGGTATTTGATAGGCTAGCTGTACTTAAAGATGATACGGAATCAGGACCATATGAGATGCAACCAAGGATACTAAAGGAAACGAGAGTTCAAATTACAGAGGCACTAGACATAATTTTCCCAATCTTCCTTAGACTCAGGGGTTGTGCCAGAGGACTAGAGAAGTGCAGGTATTACATCCTTGTTCAAAAAAGGGTGTAGATAAGCCCAACAACTACAGTCCAGGGAGCTCCACTCTGTGAATGCAATGGCGATTTAAGAGGCCCTATATACGTAACCCTCATAAAGAACCTCACATTTTGAATGGCTCTGCTCCAGTGTGGAGGTTTTGGTGTTCCATTAGCTCTGATGACGGTATGAAGGCTTGGTCACAAATCTCACACTTAACAATTTCTCCCCAATGTGAATTCTCTAGTGCCTCAGGAGATGAGAGGAGCGGGTGAAATCCTTGTCACAAACATCACAACTGAATGGTTTCTCCCCAGTGTGAATGTGTTGGTTTTCGCGGAGGGTCGATGACTGGAAGAATGATTTGTCACACACTTTGTATGTGAATGGTTTCTCCCCAGTGTGGATGATCTGATGCATAAGGAGATCAGAGGATTGGGTGAAAGCCTTCTCACAAATCTCACACTTGAACGGTCTCTCCCCTGTGTGACCATTTGATGGACCAGGAGGCTCAAGAACTGTGAGAAGGTTTTGTCACATATCTCACAACTGAACATTTTCGCTCCTATGTGAACGCATTGGTGTGCCTGGAGGTTTGTTAAATGCGAGAATGATTTGTCACACACCTCGCAAACAAATGGTTTCTCCCCTGTGTGAATGCGTTGGTGTGCATGGAGGTGTGATGACTGAGAGAACGATTACTTGCACACGTCACACACAAATGGTTTCTCCCTGGTGTGAATGTGTTAATGTACGCACAGGGCCGATGATTGCGAGAATGATTTGTTGCACACGTCGCACGTAAATGGTTTCTCCCCGGTATGAATGCGATGGTGTTGCAAAAGCATTGATGACTGTGTGAAGGCTCGGTCACACACCTCACACTTGAATGGCTCATTTGCCATGCACTTGTCCTTGTGACAACAATTGCACAACAGGCGCACTTGCGTGTGAGGAAATCAACTGAACTTGTGGAGTCCTCCTCACACTCCTCACATCTGAACAGCCTCTCACCTGTAGGAATGAGTCAGTGGTTCATGAGGTTCAATGAATGATTGAAGCTCTTACTGCACTTGGAGCCACTCACACTTCTTCCCAGCCTCACCCTGACCGATCACCCACAGCTGAACTTTCGGAAAGGCTGGTTCTGATGGAAGGCTCCACACCACTGACCAGTTTGCGATCTGATCATAAGACAAAACTCTCCTGACCCAACTGATTTTCAGATGATGGTTTCACTGCCCAACCTTCTCTGTGTTGAGCAATGCTGTGAAGGGACTGGATGTCTTTCCACAGTTGTGCAGTTGTTCCTTCGGTGATGGTCAAGATCTATCTGCAGTGTCTATCCTCTCTGTATTCTCTGGTGTAGTACAGAGCAATCCTTCTGTAAAACAGGAAAAGGAAACATGATTTCCTCCAACTCCCTCTACTTCTTTGCTGAAGGGGTTGACTCCTCAGTTAGAGACTGTTCCACAGTGAGTGCCAGTCTGCTATTCCCCTGTGTGGGGGTCAGATGCAAGTCCTTTCTTTTTCCTCACTTGACTGTCACACACCCTCTGTTTCCAGCAGGGACCATGGATAGTGACCAGGAGCAGACAACATGGCTACTTTCTTCCCTCCACCCAGTTCCCATCTTCCCAGGCACTGTGAGGGCAATGGTCGGTTGGAGGCTATCAGTTCACTATGAGCTCGTATCGTGTTGGTGAAATCCAGTTTTACCTTTAATATAAAAACACTGAGGAAAAATGTCAATTCAATGGAAATTTTGAAAAGCCAGAGGTCACGGTCCATCTCGGTACCAACAACATATATAAAAATAGGGATGAGGTGCTGAAAGCAAAATATAGGGAGCTAGGAAATAAATTAAAAAGCAGGACCTCAAAGGTAGTAATCTCAGGATTACTCCCTGTGCCCCGTGCTAGCGAGATCAGGAATAGGAGAGTAGACTGGATGAACGCATGGCCGTAGAGATGGTGTAGGAGGGAGGGATTTAGATTTCTGAGGCACTGGGACCAATTCTGGGGAAGATGGTACCTTTACCAGCTAGACAGGTTGCACCCAAGCAGGACCAGGACCAATGTCCTTGCAGGAGTATTCGCTGGTACTGTGGGGGAGGGTTTAAACTAGAGTGGCAGGGGGATAGGAACCTGAGTGGGGAGACATGAAAGAGGGTAATGAAGATAGAAATGATAGATAGAAAAGTAGAAAGCAAAAGTGGAAAGCAGAGGAAACAGGGGCTTGCAGCAAATAGGGTTATTGTACAAAAAAAAATGTTTAAAGATGTGTAAAAAGACAAGATGAAAGACACTGTCTCTGAATACATGGAGCATTCGCAATAAGGTAGACGATTTAACGGTGCAAATAGATGTAAATGGGTACAATATGATTGCAATTACAGAGAGATGGCTGCAGGGAAGCCTGGGAACTGAATATCCAAGGATATTCAATATTTAGGACAGACAGGCAAAAAGGGAAAGGAGGTGGCATGGCATTGTTAGTTAAGGATGAAATCAGTGTGATAGTGAGGAAGGATATTGACTCAAAACATCTAGATGTAGGATCAGTCTGGGTGAAACTAAAAAGCAACAAGGGGCGGAAAACATTATTGGGAGTTGTCTATCAGCCTCTAAACAGTAGAGGTATTGTCAGGGATGGTATTAAACAGGAAGTTAGAGATGCACATAACAAGGGTGCTACAGTGATCATGAGTGACTTTCATCTACATATAGGCAGGGCAAACCAAATTAGCAATAATACTATGGCGGATGAATTCCTGGAGTGTGTACGAGATGTTTTTAGACTAGTGCATTGAGAAATGAACTCGGGAACAGGCTATCCTAGATTTGGTTTTGTGCAATGAGAAGGGATTAATTAATAATCTTGTTGTGTGGGGTCCTTTAGGGAATAGTGACCATAACATGATAAAATTCTTCTTTATGTTGGAAAGTGAAGTAGTCCAATCTGAAACTAGGGTTCTAAATTTAAACAAAGGAGACTACAAAGGTATGAGGCGTGAGTTGGACAAGATAGATTGGGGAACTTCATTAAAAGACATGACTATGGATAGGCAATGGCAAATATTTAAGGAGCGAATGCATGCATTGCAACAGTGATACATTCCTTTCTGGTGCAAAAACACAACAGGAAAAGTGGCCCAACCATGGCTAACAAAAGAAATTAAGGATAGCATTTGATCCAAAGAGGAGTCATATAAAGTTGCCAGAAAAAGTAGCAAGCCTGAGGATTGGGAACAGGTTAGAGTTCAGCAAAGGAGGACCAAGAGATTCATTAAGAGGGGAAAAATAAAGTATGAGAGTAAACTTTCAAGGAACATAAAAGAGAACTGTAAAAGCTTCTATAAGTAGGTAAGAAGAAAAAGGTTGGTGAAGACAAATATAGGTCCCTTACAGTCCGAAACAGGAGAATTTAGAATAGAGAACAAGGAAATGGCAGGGCAATTAAACAACTACTTTAGTTCTGTCTTCATGGAGGAAGACACAAATAACTTCCCAAAAATACTAGGGAATCAAGGGTCTTGTGAGGAGGAATTTAAGGAAATTAGTATTACTAAAAAAAAACAATGCTGCAGAAATTAATAGGACTGAAAGCCAATAAAACCCTAGGTCCTGATAACCCACATCTCAGGGCACTAAAGGAGGTGATCATGGAAATAGTGGATGCATTGGTTGTCATCTTCCAAAATTCTGTAGGTTCTGGAACAGTCCTGGCAGATTGGAAGGTGGAAAATATAACTCCATTATTTAAAAAAGGAGGGAAAAAACAGGGAATGACAGACTGGTTAGCCTAACATCAGTGGGAGGGAAAATGCTAGAGTCTATGCTAAAGGATGTGATAACAGGACACTTAGAAAATATCAATGGGATTAGACAAAGTCAACATGGATTTATGAAAGAGAAGTCATGTTTGACTGGAGTTTTTTGAGGATATAACTAGCACAATAGATAAGTGAGAACCAGTGGACGTAGTGTATTTGGATTTTCAGAAAGCTTTTGATAAAATCCCACAGAAGAGATTAGTGTGTAAAATTAAAACACATGGGATTGGGGGTAATATATTAGCATGGGTTGAGAATTGCTTAGCAGACAGGAAACAGAGAATAGGAATAAATGGGTCTTTTTCAGAGTGGCAGGTGGTGATTAGCGGCATATGGCAGGGATCAGTGCTTGGGCCCCAGCTATTCATAATATATATCAATGATTTGAATGAGGGAACCAAATGTAATATTTCCAAGTCTGCTGACGACACAAAAAATGGTGGGAATGTGAGTGGTGAGGAGGATGTTAAGAGGCTTCAAGGCAATTTCGACAAGTTGAATGAGTGGGCAAATACATGGCAGATGCAGTATAACATGGATAAGTATGAATTTATCCACATTGGTTAAAAAAAAACAGAATGGGAGAGAATTATATAAATGGTAGTAGATTGGGAAATGTTGATGTACAAAAGGACCTGGGTGTCTTTGCACACCAATCACTGAAAGCAAGCATGCAGGTGCAGCAAGCAGTTAAGAAGGTAAATGGTATGTTGGCCTTCATTGTGCAAGAGCTTGATACTTGAGTACAGGAGCAAGGATGTCTTACTGCAGATGTACAAGGCCCAAAGTGAGACAACACCTGCAGTATTGTCAGTTTCGGTCTCCTTACCTAAGAAAGGATATACTTGCCATAGAGGGAGTGCAGCGAAGGTTCACCAGACTGATTCGTGGGATGGCAGGATTGTCATTTGAGGAGAGATTGGGGAACTAGCCCTGTATTCACTGGAGTTTAGAAGAATGAGAGGGGATCTCATTGAAATGTATAAAATTCTGACAGGACTGGACAGACTGGATGCAGGGATGATGTTTCCTCTGGCTGGGGGGTCCACTACAAGGGGCCACGGTCTCAGGACATGAGATAGGCCATTTAGGACTGAGATGAGGAGAAACGTCTTCACTCAGAGGATGGTAAACCTGTGGAATTCTCTACCATAGTGGGGTGTGGAGGCCAAGTCACTGAATATATTTAAGAAGGAAATATATAGATTTCTAGACTCTAAAGGCATCAAGGGGTATGGTGAAAGTGGGGAGTATGGCATTGAGATGCAGAATTAGCCATGATCATTCTGAATGGCAGAGCAGGCTGAAAGGGCCGAATGACTGACTCCTGCTCCTATTTTCTATGTGTCTAAATCGAGGTGTTGCTTGACCAGAAGCCAATGTAGATCAATGAGAACAGGGGTGATTGGGGAATGGGTCTTGGTGTCAGTTAGGACATGCTCAGCAGAATTTTGGCGGAGCTCAAGTTTACAGTGCGAGATGTGAGAGCAGCCAGGAGAGCATTGGAATAGTTGATTCGAGACCCTACAAAGGTATGGATGAGAGTTTCAGTAGCAGATGAGCTGAGGGAGGACGTCACTGGTCTCTCTTGTGAGTACAGCTTGCACCTCTTCCTATGCACGGTGTCCCTATTCCTGACAACATAGGGAAATGACAGTGAGATAAAAGCAAAAGACTGTGGATGCTGGAAATCCAAAAGAGAAACAAAAATAACTGGAAAAACTCAGCAGGTCTGGCAGCATCTGCAGAGAGGAACAATGACCCTTCAACAGAACAAAGTAAAAATAGAAGAGAGGTGAAATATAAGCTGGTTTAAGGTTGGGGGGGGGGGGGGGCAGGTAGAGCTGGATAGAGGGCCAGTGATATCTTCACCTATCTGTACCCCACCTATAAGTGGGGTACAGAAAGTGCAGGGTGGAGCTTAAGAAAGCAATTAGGAGAGCAAAGAGGGGATATGAGAAAGCTCTGACTGGTAAAAGTAGGGAAAATCCCAAGATATTCTATAAGTATATCAATGGGAAGAGGATAACCAGGGAAAGAGTAGGGTCCATAAGGGACCAAGGGGGCAATCTATGGGCGGAGCCAGATGACATCGCCAGAGTTTTGAATGAATACTTCACATTCGTCTCCACTCAAGAGAATGAGGATGAAGGTATCGAACTCAGGGAGGGAGACTGCGAGGTTCTTAAGCAAATTGATATAGGGAGTGACAAGATATTGGAGGTGTTGACAGGCTTAAAAGTGGACAAATCTCCAGGTCCGGATAATTTGTGTCCCAGACTGCTGAGGGAGGCAAGGGAGGAGATCGCAGGGGCTCTGACCAAAATTATTAATTCCTCTCTGGCCATGGGGGAGATGCCAGAGGACTGGAGAACAGCGAATGTGGTTCCACTATTTCAGAAGGGTTGTAGAGATAAGCCAGGGAACTACAGGCCAGTGAGTCTTACGTCAGTGGTAGGGAAACCACTGGAGTAAATTCTAAAGGAGAGCATCTATCTCCACTTGGAGAGGCAAGGTTTGATAAAGGATAGTCAGCATGGCTTTGTCAGAGGGAGATCATGCCGAACAAATTTGACTGAATTTTTTGAAGAGGTGACCAGGTGTGTAGATGAGGGTAGTGCAGTTGATATAGTTTATATGGATTTCAGCAAAGCCTTTGACAAGGTCCCACATGGGAGACCTATAAAGAAGGCAAATGCACATGGGATACACGGTAATTTGATAAGGCAGATTCAAAATTGGCTTAGTTGTAGGAGACAGAGGGTGATGACAGAAGGATGCTTTAGTGACAGGAAGCCAGTATCCAGTGGCGTACCACAGGGATCTGTGCTCAGTCCCCTATTACTCGACATTTATATAAACGACATAGATGAGTATGTGGGAGGTAGGATTAGTAAGTTTGCGGATGACACAAAGATTGGCCGGGTGGTTAACAGTGAGGTTGAGTGTCTTGGGCTACAGGAAGATTTAGACGGAATGGTCAAATGGGCAGATAAGTGGCAGATGGAATTTAACCCTGAAAAGTGTGAGGTGATACACTTTGGAAGGTGTAACTTGACAAGGAAGTATTCAATGAACAGCATGATACTAGGAAGTTCTAAGGGACAAAGGGACCTTGGCGTATGTGTCCATAGATCTCTGAAGGCAGAGGGGCATGTTAGTGGGGTGGTGAAAAAGGCATATGGGACACTTGCCTTTATCAATCGAGGCATAGATTACAACAGAAGGGAGGTCATGTTGGAGTTGTATAGAACCTTGGTGAGGCCACAGCTGGAGTACTATGTGCAGTTCTGGTCGTCACATTATAGGAAGGATATGATTGCACTGGAGGGGGTGCATAGGAGATTCACCAGGATGTTGCCTGGGATGAAACATCTAAGTTATGAAGAGAGGTTAGATAGACATGGGTTGTTTTCGTTGGAGCAGAGAAGACTGAGGGGCAACCAGATTGAGGTGTACAAGATAATGAGGGGCATGGACAGGGTGGATAGGGAGCAGCTGTTCCCCTTAGCTGAAGGGTCAGTCACAAGAGGACATAAGTTCAAGATGAGGGGCAGGAGGTTTGGGGGATGTGAGGAAAAACTTTTTTACTCAGAGGGTGGTGACGGTCTGGAATGCACTGCCTGGGAGGGTGGTGGAGGCAGGTTGCCTCACATCCTTTAAAAAGTACCTGGATAAGCACTTGGCACATGATAACATTCAAGACTATGGGCCAAGTGCTGGTAAATAGGATTAGGTAGGTAGGTCAGGTGTTTCACACGTGTCGGTGCAGAACTCGATGGGCCAAAGGGCCTCTTCTACACTGTGTGATTCTGTGAAGTGAACCAGCTGTGGAAGAGCTCTTTATCTCTCCTCCTCCAGTATTATAAAGAGAGGGATAGAAAGTTCACCATTTTAAACGCTATCATAAATGAAAAAACTAAGCAGAAACGCCATGCAATATTATTGGGGTAATAATGTAATTATGACTATATTAAACTATTTATAACTATTTCTCCAGTTTATGTGACAACTGAAATAAACTATTATCTGTGGGCCTGTAGTTTGCTGAAATAATTGCTGACCACAGCATGTAGACTGGAGTCATGAATATGACTGACTGTTGGTGTCTGAACAACCAAAAACCCTGAGTGTAATTTGAAGAGCCGCCTCAAACAGGTGCAAACGGCAGAAACTCACCACTCTCATTATTCCCATCTGGGGCCGTGGTCATTTCTGTGGTTGGTACCAGCTTCCTGGATTATATTTTTTATTCATTCATGGGATGTGGATGTCGCTGGCTAGATAGTAGTGAGCTGCCTTCTTGAACTGCTGAAGTCCATGTGGAGTAGGTACACCCATTGTGCTGTTAGGGAACGAGTTCCAGAATTTTGACCCAGCGACAATGAAGGAACGGTGATATATTTCCAAGTCAGGATGGTGGGGGGCTTGGAGGGAAACTTCGAAGTTGTGGTGTTCCCAGGTGTCTGCTGCCCTGTCCTTCTAGATGGTAGGGGTCATGAGTTTGGAAGGTGCTGTCTAAAGAGGCTTGGTGAGTTCCTGTAGTGCATCTTGTAGATGGTACACACTGCTGCTACTGTGCGTCGGTGGTGGAGGCAGTGAATGATTGTGGATGGGGTGCCAATCAAGCGGGCTGCTTTGTTCTGGATGGTGTCCAGCTTCTTGAATGTTGTTGGAGCTGCACTCATCCAGGCAAGTGGAGAGTATTCCATCACATTCCTGACTTGTGCTTAGTAGATGATGGACAGACATTTTCACTGCAGGTTTCCTAGCCTCTGAACTGCTCTTGTAGCCACAGTATTTATCTGGCCAGTCCAGTTCAGTTTCTGGTTGATGGTAACCCCCAAGATGTTGATGGTGGGGGATTCAGTGATGGTTATGCCAATGAATGTCAAGCAGCGATGGTTAGATTCTCTCCTGTTGGAAATGGTTATTGCCTGGCATTTGTGTGGTGCAAATGTTACTTGCTGCTTGCCAGCCCAACCCTGGATATTGTCCAGATCTTCCAAATGGTGCTGAGCATTGTGAAATCATCAGTGAACATCCCCATTTCTGACCTCATGATGAAGCAAGGTCATTGATGTTTAATAAACCAGTGATAAAGATTGGAAAAGTTCAATTTTCACTTGACATAACTTACATTTAAAATTCCTGATATGGTCAATTCAGCCAGATTACACTCATACAACCAACACAAAATAGCACAAACTCTCGTCCACAACCTGTGCACTTGTGGTTGTTGCAAATTTACCAAGGAGTTTTATTAACACAACTATTCAAAAACAAATGTGTCCAATTGAAGCAGTTTTATTTCAGGATGGTACAATGTGATCTGATTGGCTTCATGGTCAATGCAGTATGTAAACATCTACAGGATCATTTCTCCACTCATTTGAAAACATGTTTGTGTTTCAATAAACGTTGGGTGGGGTTTGTACAGGGAGCCCAGAGCCTGAGGAATTATTCGTGTGGCCCTGACAACAATGTTTAATCCATGTTCATGGAATGATCCAACTGGAGCTGGACTTGAACTTACAACCTTGTTCTCTGAGTCAGAGGGCTGTGGGTTCAAGTCCCACTCCAGGACTTGAGCACAAAAAGATCATGACTGACACTCCAGTGCAGTACTGAGGGAGTGCTGCAATGTCAGAGGTACCATCTTGCAGATGAGTTAAACCAAGGCCGCATCTGCCCTCTCAGGTGAATGTAAAAGATCCCATGACACTAGGTCGTAGAAGAGCAGGAGAGTTATCCCTGATGTACTGGTCAATATAGATCCCACAATCAATGTCATAACAGAATATCTGGTCGGTTTCACATTGCTATTTGTGGGAGCTTGCTATGCACAAGTTGGCTGTCACATTTCCTTCATTACGACAGTGACCACACTTCAAAAAGCACGTGATTGATTGTAAAGTGTTCTCGGACATCATGATATCAAACTATAATTTTTCTCAGGGAAATGTTCTGCTTCCTGTGAACTGGAAATTATAAATCCATTGGTAGAGAAAGTATACCAGTTCACAGTGACATTGACCAATACATTGTGTACAGGATTCTTACTGTCAGCTGCTGAGTGTTTCAGTGAATAGGAACACACTGTGCTGACAAATCAGGTAATTTAGATTAAAATTAATGTATGATATATTGTGAGTTATAAATCTATGCAGAAGATTGATAAAACAACAGACAAACAACAACACAATATTCAGCTCACATCAAAAATTTGAAACAATCAAAATAACAAATTATTTAAAAGTACTCAAGATCTTTCCCAAAACATAAAATGAATCTTGGAAGAGTGTAAGGTGAACATATCACACCGTTATTACATCGAGATATGATGGGCTGAGGGAACTCAGGTCTGTAGAGACTCACCTCCACTCTCTCACCATACTCAGGATAGTAGTCCTCCCAGACAGGAGAGTACAAACATTCCCCATGGGTATTAGTCAAACACCTGTCACCTAAAGAGGATCTGTGTACAATTCACATCATCAACTAAAGCAGGGTCTGATTCTACCCCATACCCACTCCTGAGAGCTGGCTCACTTTACCAGCACAAGGCTTAGCAGTGAAATTCGAGCTAGGATTTTCAGGGAAGATGTCAGGAAGTGACAGGAAGGCAGGTAGTGAAGGAATCCCTGAGTGTATCTCGCTTTCCAACCAGCGTTCAGTTCTGCATACAAGAAACTCAGCCTGTCCTTGAATGTTGCCAATCAGAACTCATATATAAACCCACACCTGTCCTGAATACTGATGAAAGTGATGGTTGATCTGGGGAGTGCAGCCAGAGCCAAGTCCATGGCTCCACAGCCGGCTCAGCTGTACAGGGGGCACAAAGAAGACCAGAAGAGCAATAGTGATCGGAGATTCGATAGGTAGGTTGACGTCCAGTCAGGGTCGTGAATTTCTGCCATGAGACTTCATGTGACTGATCAGGCTGATTCTTGATCCACAGATGTTTGGATATGTGGGGCACGATGTCCTGTGAAATTCAGGGGGAAGAATTTGCTTCCTTTTCTTTCCTTCTTTGCCGCCACGCTGCCTCATCATTAAGGCGTTGGGACTCAAAGCAAGATGCAGCTTGATGGACAAGTTGTCACCATTCTGAATGATTGGGAGGAGTTTGCGACCAGTTGTTAAGGTCAATGACACTGTGCTTCAAAGAGAGCTTCAGAATGCCTTTGAAGCATTTTCTTTGATCTTCCCTGGAACATTGACCATTTGAGAGAAGAGGACCTGTGGGGCAGATGGTTTTCGCCCATCCGGACACAGTGGCCAGTCATTTGAAATTGTTCCTGCAGGACATTTTCCTGAATGCTTGTGGACCAAGCTTCAAGAAGGACACTGGTATTCATTTGATTCTCCTCCTATTGAATCAGGAGGATGCAGCAGAAGTATTGTTGATAGAATTTCTCTCGCGCTCTTACGTGCTGTTCATACACAGTCCGGGTCTCGCAGCAGCACAGGAGATTGGTGACAACTGTTCTGTGCACTTGAGGTTTTGCTCACTTGAAGCCATCTTTGTATTTTTTATATTCTTTCATAGGATGTGAGCATCACTGGCAAGGCCAGAATTTGTTGCTCATCACTAACTGCCCTTGAGAAGATGGTGGTGAGCCACCTTCCTGAACCTCTGCAATCCAAACTGCTGTAGTCAAACACTCACTGCCATAGTTTGCAGAAGGCTGAACTGTCACAGCTAATCCGGTGTTGGATCTCCTCGTCAATGGCGGCCTTTTGAGAGAGGTGGCTGTCGAGGTTTGGGAAGGGCTCAACATATTCCAGAGTCTCTACGTCCAACATATATGGGAGGTGGAATATTTGGCTGACCAGGTGTGCGTTGATATATGAATTTTGATTTGGCAACATTCAAGGACAGGCTGAGTTTCTTATATGCAGAATGGAAGAGAGAGGTTTGCAAATCTGTTATAGAGTGGGCAGTGACACTGCAGTCATCTGCAAACTGTAGATCGTGTGTATCTATGGTGGTCAGTTTAGTTTTGGCAGGGAGGTGACTGAGGTAAATGAGTTTCCCATCTAGATGGTATTTAATATTGACACCAGAGGACCGTTGATCTTTGGTGAGGCGAATAGCCACTGTCAGGTAGATTGTAAATAGAATGGGGGTTATCACACAGCCTTGCTTGGCACCAGTCTGGATTTTGAAGGCTTCTGTTTCAGATCTCCCACTCAAGACAGTTGCAGTCATATCATCATGAAGCAATTGCAGGATTGTGATGAAGTTTCTTGGACATCCAAATCATTGGAGCACAATCCACAGAGCCTCACGATTTACTGAGTTAAATGCTCTGGGCACATTGATGAAGTAATGAAGAGTTCCTGGTGTTGTCCTCGACATTTTTTTTGGATTTGTCTGGTAACAAAGACCATGTTGGAGGTTCTTCTGGAAGGTCTAAAGCCAAGTCAAAGTCCTAAGTGATGTTTCTATATGGTATCTCCCACGTGTTTGTGTGGTCATGGAGCAGGAGCTGCATGAACTGTGAGAAGGCTTTGTCACACACCTCACATCTGAATGGTTTTTCCGTCTGGATCCGGTAGTACCCAGGAGGTTTGCAGACTTAAGAAAGCTTTATAGTCAATCTCAAACTGGAAGGGTTTCTCCCGCCTGTGGATTCTCTGATGTAGCAGGTGGTTTGATGAGTCTGTCACACACCTCACACTTGAACAGTTTCTCCCTTGTGAATGTGTTGGTGTCTGCGGAGGGTCGATGACCATGAGAATGATTTGTTGCACACCTCACAGGTGAATGGTTTCTCTCCTGTGTGAATGCGTTGGTGTACCCGAAAGTGAGCTGAATGCAAGAATGATTTGTTGCACACCTTGCACGTGAACGGCTTCTCCCCTGTGTGAATGCGCTGGTGTTCGCGGAGAATCGATGACCGCGAGAATGATTTGTCGCACACCTCACATGTGAATGGTTTTTCCCCCGTGTGAATGCGTTGGTGACTCACCAGGCGTGATAACTGTGCAAAACCCTCCTTACACACATCACACATGAAAGGCTTCTCCTCAGTGTGAATGCATCTGTGGTTCACAAGTGTCAATGAATGTGCGAAGGCTTGGTCACACACCTCGCATTTGAAGGGTTTCTCCCCTGTGTGGATCCTATGGGGGCTCAGGGGAGCAGAGGAATGGGTGAAAGCCTTCTCACAAAACCAAAGGGTTTCTCCCCTGTGTGAGTGCGTTGGTGCATCAGTAGGTTTGATGAGTTGGTGAAAGCTTTGTTACACATCTCACAATTGAATGATTTTGCCCCATCGTGGATGCGTTGGTGTACACGAAATTGAGACGAGTGCACGAAGGATTTGTTACACACCTCACTTGTGAAGGGCTTCTCCCCTGTGTGAATGCATCGGTGTGCACGGAGGGATGATAACTGTGAGAATGATTTGGCACACACCTTGCACATGAACAGTTTCTCCCCAGTGTGAATGCGTCGGTGATCCACCAGGGCTGATGACTGTGCAAAGGTTTTATTACACACCGCACACTTGAATGGCTTCTCCCCAGTGTGCATGCGTCGGTGTTGCAAGAGATTCGTTGGCCATGTGAAGGCTTGGTCACATACCTCACACTTGATGGGCTTCTGTCCAGTGTGAACGCGTTGGTGTTTCACGAGGGCTGATGAACATGTGAAGGCTCGATTGCATACCTCACATTTGAAAGGGTTGTCTTCCATGTTGCTGTCCACACGTCACTAGTGGCACTTACAGGTGCAACTTGCCAGTAAGATTGTCTAATGAGCCTCTGGAGCCCTCCTCACACACCTCACACTTGAACAGCCTCTCACCTGTAGGAATGAGTCAGTGGTTCATGAGGCTCGATGAATGATCAAAGATCTCACTACACTTAGAGCCACTCACCCTTCTTCCCAGCCTCACCCTGACCGATCGCCCACAGCCGAACTTTCGGAAAGGTTGGTTCTGATGGAAGGTTCCACAACACTGATCAGTTTCAGATCTGATGATATATCAAAACTCCCTTGGCCCGATCGATTTCCAGATGATGGTTTCACTGCCCAACCTTCTCTGTGTTGAGCAATGCTGTGAAGGGACTGGATGTCTTCCCACAGTTGTGCAGTTGTTCCCTGGGTGATGGTCAGGATCTATCTGTGGTGTCTATCCTCTCTGTATTCTCTGGTGTAGTACGGTGCAATCCTTCTGTAAAACAGGAAAAGGAAACATGATTTCCTCCAACTCCCTCTCCTCCTTTGCTCAAAAGGCTGACTCCTCAGTTAGAGACAGTTCCACAGTGAGTGTCAGTCTACTATTCCCCTGTGTGCAAGTCCTTTCTTTTTCCTCATTTGACTGCACACACCCTCTGTTTCTAGCAGCGACACTGGATAGTGACCAGGAGTAGACAATGTGGCTACATTGTTTCCCCAACCCAGCCCGCATCTTCCCAGGCACCGTGAGGACAGTGGAAAAGACATTCGGGCGGAGTGTAAAACTGGCTATCGATTAACTATGAGCTCGAGTCGTGCTGGAGAAGACCAGTTTTATCTTTCGAGTATGTGTTTAATGTAAAAAACACTCAGGAGAAATGTTAATTCAATGGAAGTTTTGAAATTTCTCCCCTTGTTTTCTAAAATGATTTGAAGAAAACACACTGGGCAGGAAGCTAAGGAAACTATTGCTTCAGTGTAGCTGATTGAAGGGTTCTGGTTTATCCTGGGAAATTAGATACACTGCACTCGCTCAGACTGCACATCCCAAATTCAGCTATCACCACAGCACTGGGCAAAACTATCAAATCCAAGCCCAGGCTTTTGGGAAAAGCCGAGGCCTTCAGGTAAAATCTTTAAAGAAGACATTAAAAGACATTTCAATAAATGTGTCTCCGTGTACGGCAGCCAAATTGCTCTGGTGCTGGATTAAAAATCCAGCGATTGAGAGTTCAAATCCTACCATAGAAAGTTACATACATAGAATTACAGTGCAGAAACAGGTTATTCGGCCCAATTGGTCCATGCTGGTATTTATGTTTCACACGAGATTCCTCTCACCCCTCTTCATCTCGCCCTGTCAGCATATCCTTCTGTTCCTTTCCCCCTCATGTGCGGATCTAGTTTCCCCTTAAAGTATCTATGCTGTTCACCTCAACCACTCCATGTTGTGTAACTGAATTTAATAAGTTTTGGAATTTGTGGAATAGAATCAAAATAAAAGCATGAAAACTTTCAGGTTGTCCTAAAAACCCAAATATTGTCCTCCAGGGAAGGGAACTTGCTACAACTGCCTGGTCTGGTCTACATGTGAATCTAGTCCCACACAACATGGTCAACTCTGAACTGCCCTCAGAAGGGGCCTAGCAAACAATGATAAACAATCACTACAAAGTCCAGTAATAAGAAGAAGATCAGATAGATCTGGACAATCCTGGCACTGTGTCAGAATAAAATTAAGTGATCTCAACCCAGTGAAATCTATAAAGTCTCTCTTACCAAGGCTCGGGACAAGTACCAAGTGAGGAGATCCGCCCCACAAACTGGTCAAGTAGCAGTGATACTAACTGAATCATATCAATCTGGGAATATCCCAGACTCTTCCGTCACCATCCCTGGAAATGTCCCATCCCACTGGCAGGTGAGGAAGTCTCGATATTGACTCCATGGCTTCAGGTCAAACAAGTTCAAGCAAAACGACCAGGCCCCTCCCAACTGTTAAATGAATACTTCAACATGTTAATCATCACTAAAGAAGTCGACTGAGGACAGACCCCAAAACTGGGTGTCCATGAGGTGCAGTGAGCCATCAACAGCAGCAGGATTGTATTCCACCACAATCTCACAGCCCGGCACAGCCCTCATTCCAAGACTATCATCAAACTAGTGGATAGACATGTCAGAGCAGCATTGTCTCTCTTTCTGCCACTTACCTCTCTGCCCACTGTCTCCTGTCTATCTGGGCTGAGATCAGGAACTATCTTCAGCCCCACCCAGCTAGCCCCCACCCCCACCACCACCCCCCACCCCCCTCCATGCAGGGAGGGGGACTGCAGCCTGAAGGTGCATCTTTCACTGCTCCTTGACACACTGAGTTTGAACTAGTGTGCAGCCATTCCTACCCTGCTCTGCTGCCAGTTATAGGTTATAACCTGAACTCCCTTTACAAGAGTCTGCCCCCTCATTGGGAAACTGCTTCACAGTGAAAGTCAGTAGGATAGTGAACCATGAGAGGAATCACACTGCTCCCACTGAACACCTGCTCACTTTCTGACTTGTTACACAACAACAATACACAACAACTTGCATTTATGTAGCACTTTTAACATAATTCAAACTGCAAAGGTGCTTTGCAAGAGCGTTACCGCAATTTGAAAGCTTGCTGTGCTCACATTGGCTGCCACGTTTCCTCCATTACAACAGTGACTGCACTTCAAAAGTACTTCATTGGCTGTAAAGATCTTAGGGACATCTGATGGTCGAGAAAGGCTCTATATAAATGCAAGTTTTTTTTTCTTTCCTGAGAAGATTACAGGGAGAGGGTGGTGGGAGATCTTGGAGGGATTTGAAAAGACAGGAAACATCCAGATCCCAACACACAGACAGAAGAACTGATCATTCACAGTCCACAGGATAATAACCAGCTCCCAACACACACATAGAACTCAACAATAGGAAATCAGTAAGAATCCTCAGACACTCTGCACCTCCCAGATAATTACACCTCACCTTCTCATATTCAGTACTGACCCAGCAACAAAACAGCTCCAGTCAAATATTTCAACACAAAGCACCAAGTAAACAGCTCTCTCAGCTGAAACAAAAACAAAAATACCTGGAAAAACTCAGCAGGTCTAGCAGCCTCTGCAGATAGGAGCACAGTTAACATTTCGAGTCCGAATGACCCTTCAACAGAACTATTCTGTTCTCTGCTCCTCTCACCCATTCTAATCTCTCTCCCTCTGAACTTACTGCACTCCATTCTCTCAGGTCCAACCCTGACATCGTCATCAAACCCGCTGACAAGGGTGGTGCTGTTGTCTGGCGCACTGACCTCTACCTCGCGGAGGCTGAGCGTCAACTCGCAGACACTTCCTCCTACCTCTCCCTGGACCATGACCCCACCACTGAACATCAAGCCATTGTTTCCAGGACTGTCACTGACCTCATCTCCTCTGGGGATCTTCCTCCCACAGCTTCCAACCTGATAGTCGCTCAACCTCGGACGGCCCACTTCTACCTCCTACCCAAAATACACAAACAGAACTGTCCGGGTAGACCGATCGTGTCAGCTTGCTCCTGCCCCACAGAACTCATTTCTCGTTATCTTGACTCCCGTCTCTCTCCCCTTGTCCAGTCCCTCCCCACCTACATCCGTGATTCCTCGGACACCTTACGTCACATCAACAATTTCCAGTTCCCTGGCCCCAACCGCCTCCTCTTCACCATGGACGTCCAATCCCTCTACACCTTCATCCCCCACCAGGATGGTCTGAGGGCCCTTAGCTTCTTCCTCGAACAGAGGCCCGAACAATCCCCATCCACCACTACTCTCCTCCGTCTGGCTGAACTTGTTCTCACACTGAACAATTTCTTCTTTAGCTCCTCTCACTTCCTCCAAATAAAAGGTGTGGCTATGGGTACCCACATGGGCCCCAGCTATGTCTGTCTCTTTATGGGATATGTGGAACATTCCTTATTCCAGTCCTACTCCGGCCCCCTTCCATAACTCTTTCTCCGGTACATCGATGATTACTTCGGTGCTGCTTCATGCTCTCGACGGGACTTGGAAAAATTAATTAATTTTGCTACCAATCTCCACCCCTCCATCATTTTCACGTGGTCCATCTCTGACACTTCCCTTCCCTTCCTTGACCTCGCTGTCTCAATCTCTGGTGATAGACTGTCCACCAATATCCATTACAAGCCTACCGAATCCCACAGCTACCTTGACTACAGCTCCTCACACCCCGCTTCCTGTAAGGACTTCATCCCATTCTCTCAGTTCCTTCGCCTCCGTTGCATCTGTTCCGATGATGCTACCTTCAAAAACAGTTCCTCTGACATGTCCTCCTTCTTCCTTAAACGAGGTTTTCCACCAACGGTCGTTGACAGGGCCCTCAACCGTGTCCGGCCCATCTCCCGCGCATCCGCCCTCACGCCTTCTCCTCTCTCCCAGAAACATGATAGGGTCCCCCTTGTCCTCACTTATCACCCCACCAGCCTCCGCATTCAAAGGCTCATCCTCCGCCATTTCCGCCAGCTCCAGCATGATGAAACTACCAAACACATCTTCCCTTCACCCCCCCCTGTCGGCATTCCGTAGGGATCGTTCTCTCCGGGTCACCCTGGTCCACTCCTCCATCACCCCCAACTCCTCAACCCCCACCTATGGCACCACCCCATGCCCACGCAAAAGATGTAACACCTTCACTTCCTCTCTCCTCACCGTCCAAGGGCCCAAACACTCCTTTCAAGTGAAGCAACATTTCACTTGCATTTCCCCCAATTTAGTCTACTGCTTTCGTTGCTCCCAATGCGGCCTCCTCTACATTGGAGAGACCAAACGTAAACTGGGCGACCGCTTTGCAGAACACCTGCGGTCTGTCCGCAAGAATGACCTAAACCTCCCTGTCGCTTGCCATTTCAACACTCCACCCTGCTCTCTTGCCCACATGTCTGTCCTTGGCTTGCTGCATTGTTCCAGTGAAGCCCAACGCAAACTGGAGGAACAACACCTCATCTTCCGACTAGGCACTTTACAGCCTTCCGGACTGAATATTGAATTCAACAACCTTAGGTCTCCTCCATCCCCACCCCCTTTCTGTTTCTTCCCCCTTCCTTTTTTTTTTCAATAAATTATATAGATTTTTCTTTTTCCCACCTATTTCCATTATTTCTAAATATTTTTAAATCTTTTATGCTCCCCCCACCCCCACCAGAGCTATACCTTGAGTGCCCTATCATCCATTCTTAATTAGCACATTCGTTTAGATATATATCACCAACTTCAACACCTATGTGTTCTTTTGTTCTGTTGTCTGTGACATCTTTTGATGATCTGCTTCTATCACTGCTTGCTTTTCCCTACAACCACACCACCCCGCTCCACTTCTCTCCTCCCTCCCAACCCACCCCCCCCAACCCCACACACACACACACACACACACACACACACACACCTTAAACCAGCTTATATTTCACTCCTTTCCTATTTCTACTTAGTTCTGTCGAAGGGTCATGAGGACTCGAAACGTTAACTCTTTTCTTCTCTGCCCATGCTGCCAGAGTTTTTCCAGGTAATTCTGTTTTTTTTTTGGATTTCCAGCATCCGCAGTTTTTTGTTTTTACCTACAAGAAGTGAACCAGCTGTGGAAGAGGAAGATGAGAGATTGGGCAGAGTGGGTGGGCTCTCTGATTGACGTCTCTCACAGCCAATCCAAACATTTCTGGAGTAACATGAGTTTCCTGAAACTTGGGAAACTGACTGGTGAAACGGAGGTGACTTTGAGCAGCAGATCAGGTGAGGATTTAAACTTGTCATTGTCCCACCTGAATAAAACCTCACTTATTGCAGCTGCTGTCTCAGTTCCTCCAATAAATGCTTGACAGAGATTTCTAGTGTGGGAATAGCATTCTTCATCCTTGGAGGCTTTCAAACTGACGACATCAGAGTGGGATGTGTCGCCTTGGATGTGTTTAACAGCAGATCAGAAGAGGAAGACCCACAGCATCCAAGGCAGCGATGATGTGCAGTGGTGTGATCAGCGTGCAGAAGTGAGAGGGACACAGGAGAGAGGGACACAGGAGGGAGGGATACAGGAGAGATGGACACAGGAATGACAGGCACAGGAGAGAGATGTGTTTGGAAGGGTGAGGGGCATAGGAGGGATGGGGGAACAGGAGGTGAGCATAGGAGACAGCAACAAGGAAGAGAGGGAGAGAGGATACTGATTCAGTGCTCGGGCAATGACTTTACTCAAGCTGCAAGCTATCTTTGGGGAGTAACTCTGAGTTGGAGATTGACTCTGTGACTGTGAGATTGACTTGAAAAGGCATTCTTCACTCCTCCCTAGACCTCTCTATTGGCCTCTCGCCCATCGCCTCAGACCACCCTGCCTTCACTGACTGCTCACTCTTCCCCTCAACCTTTGCCTGACCCTATGTCCCTTCCCAGGATTTAGGAAGCAACAACACAACCTCGGGAGAGGAAAGGGATGGTAGTTTAGAAGGATGGAGGGATCAAGTTTTTTTTGAGGAGTGATGTGATAACAGCAGATTAAATTGAGAGAGGGACAACATCTGAAAAGAGAGAACCGTGAACAATATCGGCTTACATGGGGACCTGGAGGGGAAGTGGGTGATTAGCAGTTTAGTGAGAATAGGGTCAAGGGAACAGTACGTGGGATTCATGGACAAAATGAGCTCAGAGAGGGCTTGAGAGGAGATAGGAGAGAAACTAAAGAAAGACGTGAGTTCAGGACTTGGGCAGGGAGAAGCATTAATGTAAGTTTGTCCAGGCAGGCTAGTGGAAGGGAGGGAAGTGAGAAAGGCAGCTGATGGGATTGTTTCAACCTTATTTCCCTGAACAGAGTGCCGTGATTTAGAGTAATTCATGGAAGGATTAGAGGGGAGTTGAGGAGTAATTTTTTCACCCAGTGTGTGGAGAGGTTCTGGAACTCACTGTCTGAAAGGATGATAGAGGCAGAAACCCTCATCACATTTAAAAAACAATGGGATATGAACTTGAAAGAATAACTTCTCCACATTTAAAATGGGGATGGGATAACTTCTCCACGTTGACTCTGTCCCATCAAACACTCACAGAGAAGGTGCAGCACGGGTTAGGTACAGAGTCAAGCTCCATCTAAACTGTCCCTGGATATCCACTGGCAGTGGATGGTTAACCAGTTGTCCACCATAACCTTTCAAGTTTGCGTCTCTTGGGCTTAAGGGAGTGGATATGAAGTCTGTACCTGCGGGAAGGGCCAGAGTCAGAGAGGGGAATGGTTTTATCGGGGCCTCGGGCATCTCAGGTGGAGGTGAGGGTGGGGTTGAGTAAATTAGGAGCTGCAGAAATGTTGTGGTGAACGGAGGCCCAAAGGCCGAGACAGTTGGGATTTGGAGAGTGCAGTTGTTAGTGAATTGGAGAATATTTTTTCCAGGGACGGATACAGAAGGAGGTAGAGCTGGAATGTGTGAGGGGGATGTGGGTGCTGAGTAACACATGGCAGTGATCAGAGATGGCCTTCTCTGTGATTGATACGATGAGAGTAGTGAGACCGGGTGAGACAGCGGGGTCAACGAGGTGGCCAGGAATCTGGGTTGGGGACATCATTGAAACTTCGAGCCAGGACAAGCAAGGAAACTTCTGGAAAGACAATAGCTTCTCACATACAATCTACACTTTGCCAGCATTAATTACTGCCATGAAGAGATATTAATGTATATAATGTTATTGGAATTTTTTTTTAAATAGAGGTTCAGCCTGTTTGTGTTAATTGGATTAAAGCCTGGGTGCTTTGATGTATAGTAGTTTTGAGATGTAAACAGTAAGATAGAAGTACATTTGCATTTTGTTGAATAGAGCATTCAAGAGTGGGAGTGAAATCTTGCACCTAGCTAGGAGACACCAGGAAATGTTTATATCACTAATAAAATTGGTACCATGAAAGAGTTTCAAAGAGCCTGGTGAAACAATGAGAATTTACATTCAAAGGGGAAGGCTGACAGAAAGGTGTATGTGTGTGCAGGTCAGAGGCATGTAAGAACTAAGCCTGTTAACCGACAACTGTGTCTGTGAAGGAACAAATTGAAAGGAACATCATAACAGGTCTGGTTTCCTCTACATTGGAGAGACCAAACATAAACTGGGCGACCGCTTTGCAGAACACCTGAGGTCTGTCCGCAAGAATGACCCAAACCTCCCTGTCGCTTGCCATGTTAACACTCCACCCTACTCTCTTGCCCACATGTCTGTCCTTGGCTTGCTGCATTGTTCCAGTGAAGCCCAATGCAAACTGGAGGAACAACACCTCATCTTCCGACTAGGCACTTTACAGCCTTCCGGACTGAATATTGAATTCAACAACTTTAGGTCTTGACCTCCCTCCTCCATCCCCACCCCCTTTCTGTTTCTTCCCCCTTCCTTTTGTTTTTTCCAATAAATTATATAGATTTTTCTTTTCCCACCTATTTCCATTATTTTAAAATATTTTTAAATCTTTCATGCTCCCCCCACCCCCACTAGAGCTATACCTTGAGTGCCCTACATCCATTCTTAATTAGCACATTCGTTTAGATAATATCACCAACTTCAACACCTATGTGTTCTTTTGTTCTGTTGTCTGTGACATCTTTTGATGATCTGCTTCTATCGCTGCTTGTTTGTCCCAGCTTATATTTCACCCCTTCCTTGGATTCACCTAGTTCTGTCGAAGGGTCATGAGGACTCGAAACGTCAACTCTTTTCTTCTCCGCCGATGCTGCCAGACATGTTGAGTTTTTCCAGGTAATTCTGTTTTTGTTTTAGATGGCATTGTGTTTGATAGCATTGTTCAAGAGGAAAGAATACAAGACAATTCAGCTGAAGTGTTTAACTCGAGGAAGTTAGTGGAGTTATGGAAAAATGATTTGCAATTAAATCAGTAGTATCAAAAAGCTTATTCAGGAACAGAAGCAAAATGTATTCCAGTATGTTATTATCTTCAGGGATATTTTAATGAGAAAGTGGAGATTGAATCATTTCTCAGCAAATGAAAGCTGGAGGAAGGTGGCTCAGATTGTTATCCCATTAGGTTATAGAAATGAGATTCTGAGGATTGCTCATGAAATTCCGATGGGGGGGTTTAGGAATTAGGAAAACACAGGAAAAGATAGAGGTTTTTTTTGGCAGGGTTGCATAGGGATGTAGTCAAATTACGTAGAACTTGTCATACATGTCAATGTGTAAATAATCACACTGCATAGCAATCACCTTGTTAAAGACAATTGCTAGTTAAACAGGTGATGGGGATTGATTATCCCGTCTAAATAGAATAAAAAGAAACAGCTGAAACACTTTGTGTGGTGGTTACTTGGAAGTTAGTAACATTGAGGAGTTGTTCTGAAAATGAACCAGCTTGGACCAAAAGACCAGCCTGGATTAATCCTTCCACCACAACTTCTTATTGCAATTAACATGGTAGCAGAGGATGAACTTTAAGCTTTGCTGATTGATTGCTGTACATGAACATTTCTGTCTTAATCCTCTGAGGGAAAAGAAGTTTACTGTTGCTGACAATTTAAGTTACGGAATGGTGGAAGGACAGTCCAAAATCGCAAGCTTTGACTATCCACCAACGTTTTTCTGACCCTGAACCTTATCAGCAATGGAAGGCTAAAGTCGAAATGTGGGCCTGGGTTACTTCCATACCTCAGAAGAGGCAAGGTATGGCTTTGGCATTATCAATACTAACCAAAAGTTAGATAAGGAGTAAGGTATTTTTAGATTGGAAAGTGGATGATTTGGATCATGAAGAGGGATTAAACTGTCTGATACAATTCTTGGATAAGTTTTACAAAAAGGATGAGTTATTGGAAGCATATGAAGCTTGGACAATCTTTGATAGGTTTAGGAAATCAGATCATCAGCCGATGGAAGAATATATCATGAATTTTGATATATGTCACAGGAGACTACAGAGATTTGAACTTGAAATTCTGGAATCTGTATTGGCATTTAAATTTCTGGACTGTGCTCGCATTTCCCACATTGATAGTCTTTTAGTACTAACAGGAGTTCAGTTCCGAGGGAAAGAATCTCTCTTGGATCAAATGGCTGCTGATCTGAAAAGATTTCTGAGGAAACAGTCGTTCCCTGCCACTTCCTCAGCAAATGCGAACAAATATGCTGTGAAACAAAGGATAGAGGATTCAATGGTGGCTAAATTTTGAGGCCAACCAAATAATAGTCGAAGATTCCAATACAAAGATGGGGCTAATGACAAGAGGTCTGAAAATGGTCATAACCCTAGCCAATTTAAGAGTCAGGACAAAAAGTGTGTCTGGGATGTTGACTGTAGGTGTTTAAACCCAAAAAATGCTTGGGGAATGGTTAATCGGTGTTTTTGGTATGATTCCCAATATCATTACACGATGAACTGCCCACAGCGAAGGAATTGTGTTTTTGAAGTGACCCACGAGACATTCATCTGAAACTGAAAATGATGATGGTGACTGTCACAATGGAATTATATTGATCACTGAGAGTTTGAATACGGTGATGAGTATCTTGATGTACATTCCTTCCTACAGTTCTGGATAGTGGTTGCACTTCTACGGTGTGCAGCATGGATTGGCTTGACTGCTATCTGAAGTCTCTCGATGAGGCAGACCTGCGGAAGGTCAAGGAATATGAAAGCTCTGCCTGCTTCAGGTTCGGAGATGACAATACATTAACATCCTCGAAACGGGTGGTCCTCCCTTGTAAAATAGTAGTGATCAATCTGTTTATCAGTACTGATGTGATTTCGAATGAGATACCGCTATTGTTGAGTCAATCTGCAATGAAGAAGGCTCAGATGATGCTCGATATGAAGATTGAATGAGCAGCCATGTTTAGAAAAAACATGGATCTACATTTTACTCGGTCAGGCCATTACTGCTTGCCACTAAGGAAGCCATAAGGAAGTCATAAACTTCATCAAGTTTATGAAGTTTTGTTAACCACTGAGAATAAGAATTTTGTAGACAAAAGGAAGATCATTTGGAAATTACATAGACAGTTTGCACATCCGGCGCCACAGAAACTGAAAACTCTACTACGAGATGTGGGAGTGGTCGATAAAGAATATGACGATCTTATTGAACAAATCACTGCTCAGTATGAAATTTGCCTTAAATATCGCAAGACACCACTGCGACCTGTTGTGAGCTTGCCACTAGCCAGCGAGTTTAACGATGCAGTGGCAATGAACTTGAAAGTTTGGAACAAGGACAGGGGAATTTTTTTTTACTTCACTTCATAGATATGGCAACCAGATTTAGTCTATCCATTGAGGTACATAGTAAAGACAAAAGGACCATTGTTGATAAGGTCATGGAGAAATGGATGGGAACGTGCAAAAATTTAAACATCATAGTTATGCACACTGCAGCTGAGAGCCCATTTAATAATGGTCTTTGCGAAAGAAACCATGTGGTAATAGACGACATGTTACATAAAATATTGATTGATCAACCAGATTGTAAATTGCAAACGGCATTAGCATTGGCAGTGTACGCAAATGGTTGGGGGGCAAGTCCATACAAGTTGGTGTATGGAAGAAATCTAAAGTTCCCTTCAGTGTTGTCAGATGCTCCCCCTGCTCTAGAAGGGACTAGCATTAGATCCACCTTTTCTGCTCATCTGAACGCTTTGCATGCGGGCAGAAAAGCTTTCATTAAAGCTGAGGTTTCGGAGAAAATTCGGCAGGCCCTACAGCACTGCATAAGACCACTGGGAATGCAGTTTAGAAAAGGAGACATGGTATATTATACAAGGGAAGGCCAGAAAGAGTGGAAAGGACCTGGCAAGGTAATAGGGAGTGATGGGAAAGTAGTAATTGTGCTACACGGCAATCAAACTGTTAGGGTACATTCTTCAGGGTTAATTGGTACTGACTAATCTTTACAGGTTCTGAACAGGATATAGAACACGAGGAAGCACCATGTACTTCACATACACACACACTGGGTAGTTATGAGGAGCAGACGACGGCAGATACGGGGTTGAGTGACTATGAACAAAGTAATACTGAGGTACAGGACAACACTATTCGTCCAAAAGGGCAACTACCCAAAGTAGGAACAAAGGTAACTTACATGCCAGAAGGGACCAGTGTGTGGAGGGATGCCACAATCATAGAGAGAGTAGGAAAGGCCACTGGTAAATACAAACATTGGTAAATATGCAGGATGAAGGACAGGAGACAAGACCTATCAATTGGCAAACTGAGGTAAAGATGTGGAAACTCAGAAAGCGCAATATGAGTTCTGACAGTGGACCAGAAATTGGTCGTGACCCTAGAAAAAAATCATGGACTTGCAAACAGAGTTCTGGTCACATGGGAGGATGATCATATTGTAGCAGTCCAGAAAGGGAGAGGAATGTGAGTAGAGGCCATAGCTTAACAAGGAGGACTGGAGAGCAAGCTAGCAATCTCAATAGAAGTAGAATTCCTTATTACCGAGAGATTCTAATAACTGCTAATAAATTGGAAAATGAGCTGATAAAGGAAGCCAAATGGAACAAGTTAGAAAGTTGGAAGAAATTTGGGGTATATGCTGAAATAACTGACAGAGGACAGCTAGTTGTCTCACAGATGGATCTGTACAGAAAAGGTACTCCCAGACGGCACAAGGCCAAAGCAAGATTAGTAGCCCGAGGCTTTGAAGAGAGACTAGGAGATCAGGATGTCAGAGTGGACTCGTCTACTGTGGGGAAAGTGAGTTTGAAGATTTTTTTAGCTTTTTTTGGCATCCTATTCCTGGGAGTGCATATCGATTGATATAGAGGCTGTGGGGAGATGTTTCAAAGGGAAGTGTTCTTGAAACCACCCAAAGAAGCCAGGGATGTAGAAGGAAAGCTATGGAAATTGAAAAAGTGTGTTTATGGATTGAATGATGCAGCAGGAGTGTGGTATTTTTCCGTGAGGTTTGTCCTGTTGAAAACAGGTTGCATTCAGTTAAAGGCAGACCCTGCGATGTTCTGTTGGTACCATAAGGAGAAACTAGTTGGAATCTTTATCATGCACGTTGATGATTTCCTGTGGGGAGGTTCTGTAGAATTTGAACAATGGGTAATCGAGAAGATCAAGAAGGAGTTCCAGTTCAGAAGTCAGGTTTCAGGGGTCTTTAAATACATAGGTTTACACATTAAGCAGAGCAAGTTAGAAGTGACATTGAATCAAAAATCTTATCTAGAAAATGTTAATTATATCCCAATAACTCGGGTTAGATCCTCACAAAGAGAGGATCCTGCTACCAAAGTTTGATTGGGCAGTTGAACTGGTTGTGCACTCAGACTAGGCCTGATGCTAGTTATGATGCATTGGAGCTGAGTCCCATGATGAAACATGCAACAGTTGAGCAAGTTCTGAGAGCAAATAAAACACTTAAAAAATTAAATCCTGAGAGATGTGTGCCCAGGTTTACAGCCTTGGATGATCCAGAAGATACAAGGTTAGTCATTTTTAATAATGATTCACATGCCAATCTTCCAGATGGGTACTCTAACACAGAAGGGTTTATCATATTCTTGATGGGAAAGAATGATAAATGTTGCCCACTGGCTTGGGAGGCCAAAAAAATAAAAAGGGTAGTGAAAAGCACCTTAGCTGCTGAAACGCTGGCCTTGGTAGAAGCATTAGATATATGGGTTTACTTATTCAATATACTTCAGAAATATTATATAAGGGGCAATATGAGAAAAGTTTACCCATAGAATGTTATATTGATAATCGGTCTCTTTGGGACAATGTTCATTCCACAGTGTCACTGAAAAAAAGCTAAGAATAGACCTAGCCAGCATAAGAGAAATGTTAGAGAGAAGAGAGATCTGTATGATAAAATGGGTTGGCACAGTCACAAACTATCAGACTGTTTTACGAAAAGAAGTACCTGCTCTAAGAAATTATTAAATGTGTTGGAAGAGGGGTGTCTTGTGTTATAATGATGCAATGAAAAAAAACGTTTTTGTTTTATAATTGTTTATAAACACCAGCCTGGATTAATTATTCCACATAATCTCTTATTGTGAGTAACAATACATGTCAAGTAACAGGAAAACCACAAGCAGTGATTAAGCCAGCACCTCTAATCCCAATAACAGCATTAAAGAACTTTTTACTTAGGTCATGATTGATTGTGTAGGACTCCTCCCTAAGACTAAAAGTGGAAATAAGTATTTACTGCCAATAATGGATGTGTCTACCTGATTTCCTGAAGTGATGCCTTTATTACAGCTAAGAGGATTGTGGAAGAGTTAATTAAAGTTTTTACAAGGTATAGTTTACCTAAGGAAATACAGTCAGATCAGGGGTCAAATTGCATGTCACAGCTGTTTAAGGAAGTAATGAACAGTGTGGGGATAAAACAGTTTAAGTCAACAGCTTATCATCTGGAGTCACAAAGAGCTTTGGAAAGATGGCACCAAACTTTAAAAATTATGATGAGGGCATACTGTCAGGATTATCCACAGGATTGGGATACCGGAATTCTATTTTTGTTATTTGCTATTAGACATACTCCTAATGCATCGACTGGTTTTAGCCTTTTTGAACTAGTTTATGGTCATGAGGTAAGGGGACCACTGAAATTATTTCATGAGAAATTGGTGGGTCAAAATTGAGAAACTATTCTCCTGGATTATGTATCAAATTTCAAGAAAAGATTGAACAGAACATGTGAGTTGGCTAGGGAATATTTAAAGATATCACAAGTGATGAAAGTGAAGGCAGATAAGAAAGCTAAAACACTCCATTTTGTTTCTGGAGAGAAAGTATTAGTTTTGTTACCAGTACTGGGTGATTCATTAAATGCAAGATTAAGTGGACCTTACAGGATTGAAAAGAAATTGAGTGAAGCGAATGATTCAATAAATACTCCAGAAAGAAGCAGAGGGTGTGTCATGTAAATATGCTTAAAAAGTACTTTGACAGGGAAGAGGAACAAAAAGAGGTGTTAGTGATGGTGGATGAAGAGAAAGAATGTGAAAAATGTGCAGGACTCTGAATTGATTTTCCTCTAATCAAATTGGATAATGAGGGGGTGCTTGAAAATTTAAATGAAATATTGAGTTACCTTCCAAACAAGTATCAAAGTGATTTGGAAAAGCTGTTGCAGTCACACAAACCAATCTGTGGAAATAAATCTGGAAAGACACATTTAGCTATACATGATGTCTCGGTACAGGTTTCATCTTCAAGAAGGCTTATAGATTAAATCTGACAAAGTTATCACAAATACAAAAAGAAATTGATTTCATGCTTCTAAATGATATCATTGAATGAGTTGCAGTAACTGGAGTTCGCCTATTGTACTGGTACTGTAACCGGATGGAACACAAAGACTGTGTGTGGACTATCAAAAGGTGAATGTGGTGACAAAAGTGGATTCATATCTTATACAAAGGTTGAAAGATTGCATTGAGAAAGTGGGACAATCGAAATTTATCACAAATTTTAACTTGCTAAAAGGATAATGGCAGGTACCATTGTCAGAGAGGCAGCAAAGGAGATATCAGCTTTTGTAACACCAAGTGGACTATATCAGTTTAAAGTCATGCCATTTGGTATGAAGAATGCACCTGCAACATTTCAAAGACTGACAAATAAAGTAATTGGAGGTCTAAGCAATTATACTGATGATCTAATCGTTTTCAGTCAGATGTGGGAGGAATATTTACAGCATCTGGAAGAATTATTTACTCAACTACAAGAAGGTAATTTGGTGATGAACATGGCTAAAAATGAATGTGCAAAAGCACAAGTTACATATCTAGGCCATACCATTGGACATGGTAAGGTGGCGCGAGAGATGCGAATGTCAAGGCTATCGTGGATTTCCTAGTGCCTACATCAAAATGAGAAGATTTGAGATTTCTGGGCATGAGTGGTTTTATCAGAAATTTATACCAAATTTTAGCTATGTGGTTGCTCCACTGACTGAACTATTAAAAAGGAACAATAAGTTTCAATAGACACTGGAGTGTCAGAAGTCATTCGATAGTTTGAAAACTGTATTAACTACGACACCAGTTTTGGTAGTACCCAATTATGCCAAGCAATTTAAGTTGGCCAGTGATGCAAGTGATATAGGTATTGGGGCTGTACTGTTACAAGATGACACTCAAATTGAAAAACCGATAGGGTATTTTTCATGGAAGCTGAATGTACATTAGAGAAGGTATTCAAAGATCGAAAAAGAGACCTTGGATTTGGTGTTAGCATTGCAGCATTTTGAAATTTATGTTGCAAACAATTCATCAGAAACAATTGTTTATACAGACCACAATCCTTTAAGGTTTTTGGACAAATTGAGACAAAGGTGCAAGGCTTTTTAGGTGGACTCTATTATTACAACCATTTAATCTATGGATTATACATGTTGCTGGAAGAGAAACTCTGTTCGCAGATGTGTTACTAAGAGTTTGAAGCTTAAAGGAGAATTGGACATTTTTTTAAAAAAACCTGGAGTGAGTGTGTGTGTGTGTATATATATATATATATATATATATAAATATATATAATATATATATTATGTTAATGCACGTATCTGGTAAGGTAATAGGGTAATAAGTATAGTAGATAGTGAGATGCACTATTAAAAAAATGAAGCTTTCCTTTAGAATTATGATGGTTCATTTTTTGATGGGAAGGAGGATGCCATGAAGAGACATTGTATAAAATGTTACTGGAATTTTTTTAAATAGAGGTTTAGTCTGTGTGTGTTAATTGGATTAAAGCCAGCTAGTCTGGGTGTTTTGATGTATAGTAGTTTTGAGATGTAAACAGTAAGGTAGAGGTACATTTGCATTTTGTTGAATAGATTATTCAAGATTGGGAGTGAAATCTTGCACCTAGTTAGGAGATACCAAGCAATGTTTATATTACTAATAAAATTGGAACTATGAAAGGGGTTCAAAGGGCCTGGTGATACAATGAGAATTTACATTCAAAGGGGAAGGTTGGGTATAACAGAAAGGAGTATGTGTGTGCAGGTCAGAGGCATGGAAGATCTAAGCCTGTAAGCCGACAAATGTGTCTGCGAAGGAACAAATTGAAAGAAACATAATTTTGAATTCATAAAGTGAAAAATGCTTTGCCTGGTGTCTGTTTAAGTCTTTTGGTCATTGTTGCCTTAATGGAGATTAATTTGAGAATTTGTTAAAAACTTATGATAGTAATTTTTTAGCCATGTATGTGTGTTTAATTTGTTGTGAATTAATAAATGTTTAATTTAGTTTGATATAAAACCCTCTAAAACTGGTGGTTTTATTCCTGAATTTAGAGCTGCAACTCAAAACATACAAATTGAAATTAAAAATTGTGACAGTTGTTTCAAATTTCCCTCTGGGGTTTTAAATAACTCAGCCTTTTATCAACTGGTGTGTCATAACATTACTGACACACAAAAAGCAAATCTCGATCCTGTCAGCTAATTACTGGAATGTTTGGAATTGATCCAATCCAGTCGTGAATGAAAAAGGACCGGCCCACAAAAAGGAAACAAATTTGGCAGCGATTACATTGAGACAAAAAGTCAAAGTTAAAATCACCAAAGCCCCACCTTGTTCAGCCCCAGTGGCCTAATGGATAAGGCACTGGCCTCCTAAACCAGGGATTGTTGGTTCAAGTCCCATCTGAGGTGGAATAAAGTTTGATCCACAAACAAATGTCAAATCTCCTTTTCTAGACAATGTCACATTCTGTGACAGTCAGGGAACTTTCTGTTTAATTTCTCAACCTATCTGGGCTGTTCCTGTTCTGCCCCCTTGTCAGTCTGCCACTGGCTTTTGACTGACACATGCAATGTTTCTCCCAAGCTGTGCACCATCGCAACAGATCAGGGAACAATGTCACCTTCACTTTTCAGGTAAATACTGTCACTTTAACTCCTGTCTTCAGTTTACCCAAGACCCCAAACACAGTTACTACTTTGAAATATCAACTGATATTATGTAAAATTAGATTGTGAGATTTATGTCAGGAAGGGTATTAAGGAATATGGAACTAAGTGGGGTGGATAGAGTTAAGATACAAATCAGCCAAAATTGAATTGAATGGTGGAACAGGCTTGAGGGGCTGAATGTCCTCCTCCTGTTCCAATGTTCCTAAGTTTATCAGGGGATCAGGATCAAAAGACGCGGAAATGGATTTGAGATACAGATCAGCCATTATGGAATTAAATTGGGACCAGGATCGAGGGGCTGAATGGTCTCCACCTGTATCCCTTATTCCCTCAGCATCCAGAAATCCATCAATCTCAGTCTTGAGTATATTTAATGACTGAACATCCACAGTTCCCTGGGAGAGAGAATTCCAAAGATTCACAGCCTCCACCTTGCTGAAAATGTGTACAACAATCCCATCCTTGTCCATCACCCATGCACCCTGTTCTCTCGGTTGTAACTGAGCGAAGACCTGTTATTGTCTTCGAGTACAACAAGTCACTGTCACCAAAATGAAGCCCAAGGTTTTGACAAGCTCTGTTTAATCAAAGTGAAGGCCCTTTAACTGGATGGGTCAAACCATGTGATCACAGGACAAGCCTCACCCTCACACTGCACATCCCAGTGAGATCAGACGTCACAATAGTTTCTAAACGGGGTCAGTGTGAGGCAGGAGACTGCACAACCAGTTTGAGTGAAGGAAAGGGAACTGCACTGACTGTGACAGTGGAAATATCATTCGCTAGCTGACACTTGGAAGTTTGTTGCTGTGGAAAGTTTGTTTTGACCTGTCATTCAAGCTTCAGAATTCGAGGTCAGGTGATGAGGACTGAGATGAGAAATGTCTTCATTGAAAGGCGTGTGGATCTTTGGAATTCTCTCTCCCCGGGAGCTCTGGATGTTCAGTCATTGAATATATTCAAGACTCAGATTACTGGATTTCTGGATGCTGAGGGAATAAGGGATGTGGGGATAGTGTGGGAAAATAGGATTGAGGTAGATTAGCCCTGATCATATTGAATGGTGCAGCAGACAGTAGGGGCCACATGGCCGTTTCTTATGCTCATCATGTTCTCTGGGTCGTTGTAGCTGTTATTGCATTCTTGTGCAGCAAGTCATTGCAACCAACATGGTAAATTTTATAAAACAATTTGAGGAGATCATTAACATGCTGGACAAGGTCCATGCAGGTTTGTCTATCTGGACTTCCAGAAGGTATTTGATCATGTTCTACACAGGAGATTATTCACCAAGATGAACATGCAGGGAATTGGAGGGAACCTTGTGACATGGATTGATATTTGTTTGGGAGATGGGAATCAAGAGAGTAGAAATAAAGGGAATATTCTCTGATTGTCAGGATGTGTTCAGTGGTGTTCCCTCGGGATCTGTACTGGAGACTCAGCTTTTCATTATCTTGATCAATAACTCTGATGCAGGAATAGGATGGGGTAGTTTACTGATAAGACTAAGGTGGGTGATACAGTTAGTAATGTAGTTGGGAGCACAAGAAGTTGCAAAACGATATTGATAAAGTGACAAATCAGGTGGTTTGATTTAAACTAAAAAGTGAATTTATGGTGAGTTACAAATCCATACAGAAGATTGATTGAACAGCAGACTAACAACAACACAATATTCAACTTACACCAAACTTTAAATCAACCAAAATAACAAAGCATTTGAAAATGACTCATGGTCTTTCCCAGGACATGAAATGAATCTTGGAAGAGTGTAACTCTTTCGAGTACAAACACATTTCCAGCTGTTTCAGATGAAGTTACATTGTTTCATAGTTTGCCATTGTGAGATTTGAACTCTTGATCTTGGGGTTACAAGCCCAGTACCATAACCACTTGGCTATTTAGGCCAAGCTTTGGAAGAGTGTAACTCTTTTGAGTACAAACACATTTCTATCTGTTTTTCAGATGAAATTACATTGTTTCATAGTTTGCCAGTGTGAGATTTGAACTCTTGATCTTAGGATTACAAACCCAGTACCATAACCACTTGGCTATTTAGGCCAAGCTTACATTGTTTCATAGTTTGCCATTGTGAGATTTGAACTCTTGATCTTAGGGTTACAAACCCAGTACCATAACCACTTGGCTATTTAGGCCAAGCTTAAAATACACGCCCACCGGCAGATGTAACTCTTTAGAGTACGAACACGTTTCCATTTGTTTCAGATGAAGTTACATTGTTTCATAGTTTGCCATTGTGAGATTTGAACTCTTGATCTTGGGGTTACAAGCCCAGTACCATAACCACTTGGCTATTTAGGCCAAGCTTTGGAAGAGTGTAACTCTTTCAAGTACAAACCTGTTTCCATCTGTTTCAGATGAAGTTACATTGTTTCATAGTTTGCCATTGTGAGATTTGAACACTTGATCTTGGGGTTGCAAACCCAGTACCATAACCACTTGGCTATTTAGGCCAAGCTTTGGAAGAGTGTATGGTGTTATTATCACACTGTTATTACAACGAGGTATGATAGGCTGAGGGAACTCAGGTCTGTAGAGACACACATCCACTCCCTCACCATACTCAGGATAGTAGTCCTCCCAGATAGGAAAGTACAAACATTCCCCATGGTATTTGTCAAACACCCATCAGCTGAAGAGGATCTGTCTATAATTCACATCACCGAATAAAACAGGGTCCGGTTCTACTCCATACCCACTCCTGAGAGCTGGCTCACTTTACTAACACAAACACACAAACATATCAGGGGAAACTCTAAGAACACGACAGACAGAAGTTTCTTTAAAACCACTGTGCTTTAGTCTGGCTCCCGATTCCAATGTTTAGAAACGATACCGAATTTTAGTGGTACAGGATGGAGCTCATTTCCATCATACAAACACATGCAGAATTGAAGAGATCGAGAGAGGTTTGCAAATCTGTTACAGAGTGGACAATGACACTGCAGTCAACTGCAAGCTGTAGATCATGTGTATCTATGGTGGTCAGTTTAGTTTTGGCAGGGAGGTGACCGAGGTAAAGGAGTTTCCCATCTCGATGGTATTTAATACTGACACCAGAGGGCAGTTGATCTTTGATGAGGTAAATCACTGTCAGGTAGATTGTAAATAGAATGGGGGCTATCACACAGCCTTGCTTGACACCAGTCTGGATTTTGAAGACTTTTGTTTCAGATTTCCCACTCAAGACAGTTGCAGTCATATCATCATGAAGCAACTGCAGGATTGTGATGAATTTTCTTGGACATCCAAATCATTGGAGCACAATCCTCAGAGCTTCAAACGCTTTCATCATATCGATGAATATAATGAAGAATTCCTGGTGTTATTCTTGACAATTTTCTTGGGTTTGTCTCACAACAAAGACCATGTCGGAGGCTCCTTTGGAAGGTCTGAAGCCAAGTCAAAGTTCTAAGTGATGCCTGTATCACTCGATCCATGTGGGGGACTGATGCCTGCTGGACAGATCATCGACTTGTTCGATCAGTGATGAACATCCAGCCAGCACCAAGACATCACAAGGCCCAGAAGTCCAAGAGGAAGTAGGTCAATGTCTCAGGCCTAAAACATCCCAACCGGAGAGAGCAATTCCAAGTGTGGCTCATGACCAATGTGGAAAATCTTCACGCATCCAACTCAATTCCTGAACAGTGGGATCAAATAAAGTCAGCTTTCGTAAACTCCTGCGCCCAGAGCATTGGGGTTGAGCTTCATCATCACCAGGCCTGGTTCAATGAATGTGACGCTCAAATAAGTGATGCCCAGAACAAAAACGATCAGCCTTCATTGCCTGATACAGCACCCAAGGTCCCAACTCAAGAAGGCAGCATTTCAACATCTCAAGGCTGATGCTCAATGGCAATTCCGGAAGATAAAGAATATGTGGGAAGAGAAAGCCTGAGAGATCCAACAATATGCTGATCATCATGACATACAAATCTTTTTTCGGATTGTGACTGCAATAGCTTCTCCAAATTACTTTGACACTTGTCTGGAAGGTAACTCAATATTACATTTAAACTTTCAGCGACTTGCTTATTATCCAATTTGATTAGAGGAAAATAAATTTCAGAATCATTCATTTCTACATCTTTCTCTTTATCAACACCACTAAGACCATCTTTTGGTCTTCTTCCCTGTCAAAGTGCTTTTTAAGCATGTTTGCACAACATGCCCTCTGCTTCTTTCTTCTGTCTGGAGTATTTGTCAAATAATTTACTTCACTCAGCTTCTTTTCAATCCTGTGAGGCTCACTAAACCTTGCCTTTATCGAGTCACCCAGTGCTGGTAACAGAACTGGCACTTTTTCCCCAACAACAAAACCATGAGCTGTAGCTTTCCTATCTGCCTTCACTTTCATTACTTGTTGTGATATCTTTAAATGTTCCCTAGTTAACTCACATGCTCTGTCTAATCTTTCGTTAAAGTTTGATGCGTAATCCAGGAGTGAAGTTTCTGAATTCTGACCCACCAATTTCTCATGAATAAATTTCAGTGGTCCCCTTACCTCATGACCATATACTACTTCGAAAGGACTAAATCCAGTCAAAGCATTAGGAGCATCCCTAATAGCAAATGACAAGAATGGAATTCCGCTGTCCTAATCCTGTGGATAGTCCTGACTATATGCCCTCATCATAGTTTTTTACAGTTTGATGCCATCTTTCCAAAGCCCCTTGTGACTCAGGATGGTAAGTTGTTGACTTAAACTGTTTTATCCCCAAATTGTTCATTACTTCCTTAAGCAGCTGTGACTTGAAATTTGAACCTTGATTTGATTGTATTTCTTTTGGTAAACCATAGCTTGTAAACGATTTAGTCAACTCCTCCACAATTCTCTTGGTTGAAATATTTCTCAAAGGTATCACTTCAGGAAACCTTGTAGACATATCCATTATGGACTGCAAGTACTGATTTCCACTCTTAGTCTTAGCGAGGGGTTCTACACAATCAATCATGACCCAAGTTAAAGGTTCTTCAAATGCTGGAATTGGAATTAAAAGTGCTGACTTAATCACTGCTTATGATTTCCCTATCACCTGACATGTGTGACATGTTCTACATAATTTGACTACACCTCTATGCAATCCAGGCCAATAAAAATGCTTTCATATTTTTGCCTATGTCTTATTCCTAAATGTCCTCCCATTGGAATTTCATGAGCTATTCTCAGGATCTCATTTCTATATCCAAATGGTATAACAATCTTATGCACTTCCCTCCAGCTTTGATTTGCTGAAACATGATAAGGCTGTCATTTGCTCAATAAAATATTGCCCTTAAGGTAATAACATTCTGGAATGCATTCTGCCTCTGCTTCTGAGAAAGATATCTGATAAAACTTTCCTATTTGCGTATCCTTCTTCTGTAACTCTACCAACTGCCTTGAGCTAAATACTTCAGCTGCATTGTCCTCCATTCTTTCTTCCCGAACAATCTTAGCAAAAAGCATCAGCTAATTGGACTTAGACACCTTTGCCCTGCCTTTAAACTTCCTGTTTTTCCTGTTTTCAATCTGTGAGCCTGTTATCACAAAATCTAGAAACAATCCAGGATGCTCTCTCTCTGCAACACCTCTGTAGAAAACACCTCTAAAGGTGGCTCATATACACATCTGTGACCCAGCTATATCATTATCTAAAATTAGTTGGCAATTTTTTTAGAATGGGCAATCTTTCCAATACTCCAACAATCACCTCACCTGTTTTCCACTTACTCTTTAACTTTACATTCCATAATGGAATAGATTTAGCATCTCCACGAACCCCAATTATTATTGCCTGTTGCTGCAATATTTCCTCTAAATAATGAATATCACTATCCCACAACATTAGGGATTGACTGGCCCATGTGTCTCTTAAAATTTTAACATCTTTACCTACTCCACCCTGTACACATGGAAAGACTTCTTCTTCACATATAAAATCTTTAAACATTTCTGCAACTTGCTCCTCGGAACTCCCTTGGGTTAATTGTGAATGCATTCCCACTTCTTTACCTATCACTGATTCTTTGTGTTATCTGTACATAAACCACTGTGCCTGTGCCTGAACCTCAAAACCCACAGTACTTTCACTTCCAGAAATTTTATGTACCCCAGTAATCCCAACAGATTTTCCCTGTAATTTCCAACACACTGACTTCGTGTGTCCAACTTTATTACAATGAAAGCACCTCAATTTTCAAGTGTCACTTCTACCCTCAGCACGTTCCATTTTATTCTGAGAAAAAATTCCTGGGAATTTCCACCTACTCCTCCTCTTCCCTGACTACCCGCTTTCTCACTTTCTATCTAGCTCCAATTTAAAAGGGTGACGATAAAATGTTTAGATCTATGAACTGACTCATAATATTCGTATCCCTTGGAGAACTCGGTCTCTCACATATTCCTTCCAATTTCAAATGCTGTGCTATACCTTCAATTATGTCTGATTTCCTTACCCCTGCAGGTAATCCTGATCGTAACTTTTCTACCAATTCCATTAACTTTGCTCTATTTGTCATTTATAAACCAACCAAAGTTATAACTTCAACTCCCAGACATGCCTTAGCAACTGTCAAAGCCATATTGCAGTCTCACCACTTTAAAAAAAAATAACCTTACACGAACTCCTGAATTCAAAGTGCTTCTCATACTCGTAACATTAAGAATCACCAATCCCAAACCAATTAAGGAATTTCAAATATATCCCACAAATAACCCAATTTGTTGTAGCACAGCGGATGGTAAATGCCGAGCTGCTCAAATCCCAGAAGGAAACTTGAAACAGCTGCCATAATTGTTTTGTAAAGTGTATTTTATTACGAGATGCATGCTTCGAATTCAGTAGTAATAAGTCCATTGAGACTCAGAGCTTTGTTACAAAACTAAATTAAACATTAATAAAAGAAAAGATTTTAAGCACATATACAGTTCTACAAATTACTACTATAACTCCTAACTCCTCTAATTAATCTAACTCCTAGTTACACATCTGTTAAGGCAACAGTAAAAATAGATTTCAACAGACCCAGGCAAAGCACATAATACCCTGGACAGGGATATTCAAAGTGAGTTTTCTCAGCTTTGGTTCCTGTAGACAGCAACTTGATGCACAGAGGCTGGAAGCTTTTCACACTTGTTTTAGATTTTAGAATGCATTCTCCTTACACATAACCTCATCTCCTTTATACATGTTTCTCCCTTTTAATGTAAATTCCAATGTTCCAATGTGTCTTTGCAACTTTACTTTTCTCACAATATAAAATCTTTCATAATACTCATATTATCAGTATCCTTTGGGAATAACACTGTTTGACTTAGCTTGTTATGCCAGGTGTAACATCTTACCATCTCTTTGAAATTCAAACTAACCTAATTTATTTAAAAATGCAAATGTTCCTCACACCTCAGATTCTAAAACTTCAGCCATGTTTATATATTTAGCATTTCAAACCTAACTCAAAAGCTCGAGACCAGCTGCCTCCAATTCAATTAAATTCCACCACCCAACCACACACATCCACACAGAAACTAATCCAAACCCCACTACCTTTACAATAAATCACAATATTATGAAAATTATTAATATTTTCATGACACTTGTCACGCACCTCACAACTGAATGGTTTCTCAGCAGTGTGGATCCACTGGTGCTTCAGGAGATCAGAGGATTAGTCACAAATATTGCACCTGAAGAGTTTCTGCTGGTGTCAGTCAAAGTTATCAAGAAAGATTTACCAAACAACTCACAATTGGTGGGTTACTCCTTTATGCAAATAGGCTGGTGTACGCATAGGTTTGCTAACTGTGAAGACTTGGTCACACCTGAAGAGCTTCTCCCCTGAGTGCATCTTCTGGTGTCTCAGGAGATGAATCCCATGTGGGTTTGCTGATGTTCCAGGTGGTGTGCAGGCTTAATAATTAACACCAACAGGTTTTCTCCCCTGTGTGAGTGCATTGATGGACCAGATCTGCTGACTGTGTGAAAGCCTTGTCACACACCTCAAGGTTTTCTCCTGTGTCAATCCTCCAATGGACCAAGAGGCTCATTAACTGTGAGAATGATTTGTCCCGCATCTCACATGTGAATGGTTTCTCCTGTGTGAATGCATTGGTGGTTGCGGAGGGACGTTAAATGTGAGAATGACTTATGGCACACCTTGCATATGAGCGGTTTCTCACCTGTGTGAACGCGGTGGTGAGTGCGGAGGTTCGATAACTGCATGAAAGATTTGTCACACACCTTGCACGTGAATGGTTTCTCCCCAGTGTGAATGCGCTGGTGGTTGTGGAGGCTCACTAACTGTGAGAATGGTTTGTCGCACACGTTGCATGTGAATGGTTTCTCTCCCGTGTGAATGCGATGGTGTGCGTGGAGGTTTGATGAATTTAAGAACGATTTGTTGCACACCTCGCATGTAAATGGTTTCTCTCCAGTATGTTTGTGTTGGTGCATGAGGAATTGCAATGAATTCGAGAATGACTTGTTGCAGAATGTGCATGTGAATGGTTTTTCCCCTGTGTGACTGCGTTGGTGTACGCGGAGGCTTGATGACTGTGAGAATGACTTGTCGCACACCTCGCATGTGAATGGTTTCTCCCCTGTGTGAACGCGTTGGTGTACGCGGAGGCTCACTAACTGTGAGAATGATTTGTTGCACACCTTGCATGTGAATGGTTTCTCCCCTGTGTGAATGTGTTGGTGTAGATGGAGGGACGATGAGTTCAAGAATGATTTGCTGCACACGTTACACATGAATGGTTTCTCCCCTGTGTGAACGTGTTGGTGCATGCGGAGGCTCGTTAACTGGGAGAACGACTTGTCGCACACCTTGCAAGTGAATGGTTTCTCCCCTGTGTGAATGCGTTGGTGTTGGTGGAGGCTTGTTAACTGCAAGAATGACTTATCACACACCTTGCATGTGAATGGTTTCTCCCCTGTGTGAATGCGTTGGTGTATGTGGAAGTGCGTTAACTGCGAGAATGACTTGTCGCACACCTCACATGTGAATGGTTTCTGCCCTGTGTGACTACGTTGGTGTACACGGAGGTGTGCTGAGAGAATGACTTGTCGCACCACTCGCATGTAAATGGCTTCTCCCCTGTGTGAAGGCGTTGGTGCTGATGGAGGGATGATGAGTTCAAGAATGACTTGTTGCACACGTCACACTTGAATGGTCTCTCCCCACTGTGTATGTTCTGATGCATGAGGAATTGCGATGAACTCGGGAATGACTTGTTGCATAATCCACATGGGAATGGTTTCTCCCCTGTGTGAATGTGTTGGTGTACACGAAGGGTCGATGACTGCAAGAATGACATGTCACACACCTTGCACGTGAATAGTTTCTCCCCGGTGTGACTGCGATGGTGTATGCGGAGGTTCGCTAACCGTGAGAATGACTTGTCACACACCTTACATGTGAATGGCTTCTCTCCATTATGAATGCGTTGATGTTTGTGGAGGGTCGACGCCTCAAAGAATGATTTGTTGCACACTTCACAGAGAAACCGTGGTTTCTCCCTGGTCTGAATTTGTTGGTATACGTGGAGGGAAAATGACCTTGAGAATGATTTGTCATACACTTCGCACATAAATGGTTTCTCGCCTGTGTGAATATTCTGGTGCCTTAGGAGATCAGACGACTGTGTAAAAGCCATCTCATAAACGTCACACCAGAAGGGTTTGTCCCCGGTGTGACTCTTCACATGTCTCAGGATGTTCGAAGACACCAAAAAAGCTTTATCTCAACCCTCACACTTGAAGGGTTTCTCTTCTATATAAATCCCCTTGTGTTCATAGTGGTGACAACAGTTCTACCTTGTGTCTCAGCAGATTGTGAGAGCCTGCGGAACCCTCTGCTCGCAGCTCACACTTGAACAGCCTCTCACCTGTAGGGATGAGTGAATGGTTCAAGAGGCTCCATGAATGATTGAAGCTCTCACCACACTTAGGCCTACTCACACTTCTTCCCAGTCTCACCCTGACTGATCACCCACAGCCGAACCTTCAGAAAGGTTGGTTCTGATGGAAGGCTCCACACCACTGATCAGTTTCAGATCTGATGAAATGTCAAAACTCCCCTCACCCAACCGATTTCCAGATGATGGTGTGACTGCCCAAACTTCTGTGTTTGGCAATGCTGTTACGGGACTGGATGTCTTCCCACAGTTGTGCAGTTGTGGATGATGGTCAGGATCTATCTGCAGTGTCTATCCTCTCTGTATTCTCTTGTGGAGTATGGTGCAATCCTTCTGTAAAACAAGAAAAGGAAACATGATTTCCTCCAATTCCCTCTCCTCCTTTGCTAAAGGGGCTGACTCCTCAGTTAGAGAGCATTCCACAGTGAGTGCCAGTCTGCTATTCCCGTGTGGGAGGATCAGATACAAGTCCTTTCTTTTTCCTCACTTGACTGTAACAAATTCTGTTTCCAGCAGGGACACTGGATAGTGACCAGGAGCAGACAACGTGGTCCCAGGGACCGTGAGGACAATGGAAAAGACAGTCGGGGGAATGTAAAATGGGCTATCAATTCACTTTGAGCTCGAGTCGTGTTGGCGAAGACCAGTTTTACCCTTAGAATATGTGTTTAATATCAATAACAGTCAGGAGAAATGTTAATTCAATGGCAATTTTGAAATCTATCCCCTTGTTTTTCTAAATTATTTGGAGAAAACACACTGGAAAGGAAGTGCAAGAAGTGAAGGAAAATATTGCTTCAGTGTAGCTGATTGAAGGGTTCTGATTTATCCTGGGAAATTAGATACATTGCACTCGTTCAGACTGCACATCCCAAATTCAGCTATCAGCCACAGCACTGGGCAAAACTATCAAATCCAAGCCCAGGCTTTTGGAAAAGGCCGATGCCTTCAGGTAAAATCTTTAAAGAAGGCATTAAAAGAAATTTCAATAAATGTGTCTCTGCACCTCCCAGATAATTACACCTCACCTTCTCATATTCAGTAATGACCCATCAACAAAACTCAGCCTGTAAATCAGAAGGGAAATGCTTCCAATAAACACACTCAATATCCAACACACAGCTCCAGTCAAACAGTTCAGCACAAAGCACCCTGTAAACAGCTCTCTCAGCTGGATCTTCTCACACAGCATAAGGGGCATTTCCACACCTGATTCCCCACAGGATAGTCAGACTGCCTGAACATTAGTGTGGATATTATGTGATGTGATTATTATAAATTCTGTTCCTTCACTCACCATCTCCTCACCTGGTTTTCAGTCCCTACAGGAAGTGAACCAGCTGTGGAAGAGGAAGAAGAGAGAATGGGCAGAGTGAAAACAGAAATACCTGGAAAAACTCAGCAGGTCTGGCAGCATCGGCGGAGAAGAAAAGAGTTGACGTTTCGAGTCCTCAGGACCCTTCGACAGAACTAAGTAAAAATAGGAGAGGGGTGAAATATAAGCTGGTTTAAGGTGGGGAGAGAGAAGCGGTGGGGGGCGGGGTGGGGGTGGCTGTAGAGACAAGCAAGCAGTGAAAGGAGCAGATAAATAAAAGATGTCACAGACAAAAGAACAAAGAGGTGTTGAAGGTGGTGATATTATCTGAAAGAATGTGCTAATTAAGAATGGATGGTAGGACACACAAGGTACAGCTCTAGTAGACGATGGGGTGAAATAAGACTAAAAGAGCATAAAAGGTATAGATTTAAAATTAATGGAAATAAGTGGGAAAAGAAAAATCTATATAAATTATTGGAAAAAACAAAAGGGAGAGGGAAGAAACAGAAAAGGGGGTGGGGATGGAGGAGGGAGTTCAACATCTAAAGTTATTGAACTCAATATTCAGTCTGGAAGGCTGTGAAGTGCCTAGTCGGAAGATGAGGTGCTGTTCCTCCAGTTTGCGTTGAGCTTCACTAGAACAATGCAGCAAGCCAAGGACAAACATGTGGGCAAGAGAGCAGGGCGGAGTGTTAAAATGGCAGGTGACAGGGAGGTCTGGGTCATTCTTGCGGACAAACCGAAGGTGTTCTGCAAAGCGGTCACCCAGTCTGCATTTGGTCTCTCCAATGTAGCGGAGACCGCATTGGGAGCAACGAATGCAGTAGACTAAGTTGGGGAAATGCAAGTGAAATGCTGCTTCACTTGAAAGGAGTGTTTGGGCCCTTGGACGGTGAGGAGACAGGAAATGAAGGGGCAGATGTTGCATATTTTGCGTATGCATGGGGAGGTGCTGTAGGTGGGGGTTGAGGAGTAGGAGGTGATGGAGGAGTGGACCAGGGTGTCACGGAGGGAACGATCCCTATGGAATGCCGCCAAGGGGATGAAGAGAAGATGTGTTTGGTGGTGGCATCATGCTGGAGTTGGAGGAAATGGCGGAGGATTATCCTTTGAATGCGGAGGCTGGTGGGTGATAAGTGAGGACAAGGGGGACCCTATCAAGTTTCTGGGAGGGTGGAGAAGGCATCAGGGCAGTTGCAAGGGAGATGGGCCGGACACGGTTGAGGGCCCTGTCAACGACCGTGGGTGGAAAACCTCAGTTAAGGAAGGAGGAGGACATGTCAGAGGAACTGTTTCTGAAAGTAGCATCATCAGAACAGATGCAACGGAGGCGAAGAAACTGAGAGAATGGCATGGAGTCCTTAAAGGAAGTGGGGTGTGAGGAGCTGTAGTCGAGGTAGCTGTGGGAGTCGGTAGGCTTGTAATGGATATTGGTGGACAGTCTATCACCAGAAATTGAGACAGAGAGGTCAAGGAAGGGAAGAGAAGTGTCAGAGATGTGAAAATGATGGAGGAGTGGAGATTGAAAGCAAAATTAACAAATTTTTCCAGGTCCCAATGAGAGCATGAAGCAGCACTGAAGTAATCATCGATGTACCGGAGAAAGGGTTGTGGGAGGGGGCCGGAGTAGGATTGGAACAAGGAATGTTCCACATATCCCATAAAGAGACAGGCATAGCTGGGGCCCATGCAGGTACCCATAGCCACACCTTTTATTTGGAGGACGTGAGAGGAGTTGAAGGAGAAATTGTTCTGTGTGAGAACAAGTTCAGCCAGACGGAGGAGAGTAGTGATAGATGGGGATTGTTCGGGCCTCTGTTCGAGGAAGAAGCTAAGGGCCCTCAGACCATCCTGGTGGGGGACGGAGGTGTAGAGGGATTGGACATCCATAGTGAAGAGGAGGCGGTTGGGGCCAGGGAACTGGAAATTGTTGATGTGACGTAAGGTGTCAGAGGAATCATGGATGTAGCTGGGAAGGGACTGGACAGGAGGAGAGAGAAGGGAGTCAAGATAACGAGAAATGAGTTCCGTGGGGCAGGAACAAGCTGACACGATCGGTCTGCCGAGACAGTTCTGTTTTTGTATTTTGGCTAGGAGATGGAAGCGGGCCATCCGAGGTTGGGCGACTATCAGGTTGGAAGCTGTGGGAGGAAGATCTCCAGAGGAGATGAGGTCAGTGACAGTGCTGGAAACAACGGCTTGACGTTCAGTGGTGGAGTCATGGTCCAGGGAGAGGTAGGAGGAAGTGTCTGCGAGTTGACGCTCAGCCTCTGCGAGGTAGAGGTCAGTGCGCCAGACAACAACAGCACCACCCTTGTCAGCAGGTTTGATGACAATGTTTGGGTTGGACCTGAGAGAACGGAGTGCAGTAATTACATAGAGAGACAGGTTAGAATGGATGAGAGGAGCAGAGAAATTGAGACGACTAATGTCACACCGACAGTTCTCAATGAAAAGATCAAGAGAAGGTAAGAATCCAGAGGGAGGGGTCCAGGTGGAGGGAGAATATTGGATGTGGGTAAAAGGATCCGTTGAACGGGGAGAGGATTCCTGCCCAAAGAAGTGTGCACGGAGACGAAGACGGCAGAAGAAGAGTTCAGCATCGTGCCGAGCCCGAAATTCATTGAGATGAGGGCGTAAGGGTATGAAACTGAGTCCTTTGCTAAGCACTGAACGTTCAGCGTCGGAGAGGGGAAGGTCAGGGGGTATAGTGAATACACAACCGGGGCCGGGATTGGAAGATGGGGTGGGGACAGAGGGACAGGCAGGGGTGGAGGGTCCTAGATGGGTGTTGGTGTCAATGAGTTGTTGGAGCTTGGTTCCTTAGCACTTGAGAAAAAGAGAAAAAGTTTCTTGTTGAGGCGTCGGATGAGCCAAAGAATAAAATGAAACTGTGGGCACAAACAGCTTTGACAAAGGGTGCGGCGATGTTGCTGGACGGAGAGGTCGAGTGTGTTCATATGACAGTGCATGGCACTGAGTGTGGATCTCAGAATGCAGCGGGAACAGCAGTCCGAGAAACGTTGTATGTCCCGGAGATACCTGTAATCCTGGGTGGGTTCAAAACATGAGGGGTGGAATTTCAGTTGAAATCCACGTGGGCTAAGTCGGAGACAGAGACAGTCACTGAGAAAGGAAATATGACTGTGAAAGCGGGTTTTAGTAAACACCTTGTCAAACACCAGGAGAGAAATGGAAAGCAATGAAGGTGAACAATGCAAAAGAGAGATATGGAAACTCTGTCAGAGAGAAGAGCAATACTTCTTCAAGGTAGGCATTTCTTGAAGAGGAGTGGCAGTCAATTAAACACTGATAAAAACAAAAAACTGCGGATGCTGGAAATCCAAAACAAAAACAGAAATACCTGGAAAAATTCATCAGATCTGGCAGCATCGGCGGAGAAGAACAAAGTTGACAATTTGAGTCCTCATGACCCTTCAACAGAACTAAGTAAAAATAGGAGGGGGTGAAATATAAGCTGGTTTAAGGTGGGAGGGATGTGGGGGCAGAGAGGTGGGGGGGATTAGTTGTAGGGACAAGCAATCAGTGATAGGAGCAGATAATCAAAAGATGTCACAGACAAAAGAACAGAGAGGTGTTGACGGTGGTGATATTATTGAAAAGAATGTGCTAATTAAGAATTAATTAAGCCTATTCCTGCCCCTCAGAACTCATTTCTCGTTATCTTGGCTCCTTTCTCTCTCCCCTTGTCTGGTCCCTTCCCACCTACATCCGTGATTCCTCTGACCCCTTAAGTCACATCAACAATTTCCAGTTCCCTGGCCCCAACCGCCTCCTCTTAGCCATGGACGTCCAATCCCTCTACACCTCCATCCCCACAAGGATGGTCTGAGGGCTCTCAGCTTCTTCCTCGAACAGAGGCCCGAACAATCCCCATCCACCACTACTCTCCTCCGTCTGGCTGAACTTGTTCTCACACTGAACAATCTCTCCTTTAACTCCTCTTACTTCTTCCAAATAAAAGGTGTGGCTATGGGCCCCAGCTATGCCTGTCTCTTTATGGGGTATGTGGAACATTCCTTGTTCCAGTCCTACTCCGGCCCCCTCCCACAACTCTTTCTCCAGTACATCGATGATTACTTTGGTGCTGCTTCATACTCTCATCGGGACCTGGAAAAATCTACTAATTTTACTTCCAATCTCCACCCCTCCATCATTTTCACATGCTCCATCTCTGTCACTTCCCTTCTCTTCCTTGACCTCTCTGTCTCAATTTCTGGTGATAGACTGTCCACCAATATTCATTACAAGCCTACTGACTCCCACAGCTACCTTGACTACAGCTCCTCACACCCCGCTTCCTGTAATCCCATTCTCTCAGTTCCTTCGCCTCCGTTGCATCTGTTCTGATGATGCTACCTTCAAAAACAGTTCCCCTGACATGTCCTCCTTCTTCCTTAACCGAGGTGTTCCACCCACAGTCGTTGACAGGGCCCTCAACCGTGTCCGGCCCATCTCACGCGCATCCGCCCTCACGCCTTCTCCTCCCTCCCAGAAACATGATAGGGTCCCCCTTGTCCTCACTTATCACCCCACCAGCCTCCGCATTCAAAGGATCATCCTCCACCATTTCCGCCAACTCCAGCATGATGCCATCAAAAAACACATATTCCCTTCCCCCGCCCAGCGGCATTCCGTAGGGATCGTTCCCTCCATGACACCCTGGTCCCTCCTCCATCACCCCCTACTCCTCAACCCCCACCTACGGTACCTCCCCATGCATATGCAAAATATGCAACACCTGCCCCTTCACTTCCTCTCTGCTCACCAACCAAGGGCCCAAACACTCCTTTCAAGTGAAGCAGCATTTCACTTGCATTTCCCCCAACTTAGTCTACTGCATTCGTTGCTCCCAATGCGGTCTCCTCTACATTGGAGAGACCAAACGCAGACTGGGCCACCGCTTTGCAGAACACCTTCGGTCTGTCCGTAAGAATGACCCAAACCTCCCTGTCACCTGCCATTTTAACACTCCACCCTGGTCTCTTGCCCACATGTCTGTCCTTGGCCTGCTGCATTGTTCCAGTGAAGCTCAACGCAAACTGGAGGAACAGCACCTCATCTTCCAACTAGGCACTTCACAGCCTTCCGGACTGAATATTGAGTTCAGCAACTTTAGATCTTGAACTCCCTCCTCCATCCCCACCCCGTTTTCTGTTTCTTCCCCCTCCCTTTTGTTTTTTCCAATAAGTTATATAGATTTTTCTTTTCCCACCTATTTCCATTACTTTTAAATCTATACCTTTTATGCTCTTTTAGTCTTATTTCACCCCACCCCCACTAGAGCTATCTGTACCTTGCCTGTCCTGCCATCCATCCTTAATTAGCACATTATTTTAGATAATATCACCACCTTGAACACCTCTTTGTTCTTTTGTCTGTGACATCTTTTAATTATCTGCTCCTATCACTGCTTGCTTGTCCCTACAATCACCCACCCCCCCATTTCTCTCCCCCCACCCACCACCCCCACCACCCCCCCTCCCTCCCCACCTTAAACCAGCTTATATTTCACTGCTCTCCTATTTTTACTTAGTTCTGTTGAAGGGTCATGAGGACTCGAAATGTCAGCTTTGTTCTTCTCCGCCGATGCTGCCAGACCTGATGAATTTTTCCAGGTATTTCTGTTTTTGTTTTGGATTTCCAGCATCCGCAGTTTTTTGTTTTTATCCATGGGCAGAGTGGGTGGGCTCTCTGACTGATGTCTCTCACAGCCAATCGAAATATTTCTGGAGTAACGTGAGCTTCCTGAAGCTTGGGAAACTGACCCAAAACTGAAATGGAGGCAACTTTGAGCAGCAGGTCAGGTGGGGATTTAAACTTGTCCCATCTGAATAAAACCTCATTTATTGCAGCTGCTGTCTCAGTTCCCCTAGTAAATATTTGACAGAAATTTCTAGTGTGGGAATAGCATTCTTCATCCTCGGAGGCTTTCAAACTGACATAAGTGGGATGTGTAGCCTCGGATGTGTTTGACAGCAGATCAGAAGAGGAAGACCCCACAACATCCAAGGCAGCAATTACGTGAAACGGGGTCAGCAGATGCACAGGAGAGAGGGACAGAGGAGAGAGAGAGAGAGAGAGAGGGGAGGGGGGACACGGGAGAGCGAGGGCGGGGACACAAGAGCAGAGAGGCATGAGAAGGAGGAACAGAGAAGAGAGTGGGGGGAGATTGAAACAGTGCTTCAGTGGTGACTCAGCGAGTGAGTTTGACTCGGGGAGTGAATTTAGGAGTAAGTCTGTGCTCGGAGGCTACACTGTGACTTGGGGAATGTGATTTGGAAGGTGATGAACTCTGAGGAAATGAAATAAGGGACAGTTGGGCCATGAAGGGAGTCCAACCAAGGGTCTATCCTCAGTCCCGTCCTATTTCTCATCCACACGCTGCCCCTGCATAAAACCATCTGATGACCTGATGTCAGACTCACAGAGGGTCTCTTACAATCTGTCCCATTTTACCTCGGGTCAGAAAGAAATGCCCCTCACCACCAGACAAAACAGAAATCTAGTAGTAAAGGAATGGCAAGCAGACAGCTTCAAGAGGGAGAGAAATGATTTGAGGACTGGGCCATGGAGCGGAGCACCTTAGATCTACAATCTTAACTGGGGCAGGGTCTAAATGGAGGACAGGCCCTTCAGCACCAGTAAGGGAGATGGAGTCAAAACTGGGAGAGTCAAACTTTTATACTTTTACTCCACAGTCTGGAGAAAACAGTCTCTCACCAGTCACAGAAAACCAATGTAGAATGTAGTCTCATGTTATCCATTTAACCATGTTGATGGGTGTCTGAGATAGGGGTGTTGTGAAGGAGGGAGGGGGGGTGTTGTGAAGGAGGGAGGGAGAGGTTGTGTGAAGGAGGGAGGGGGGTGCGAAGGAGGGGGTCTGTGAGGGAGGGTGGGGTGTGAGGGAGTGGGGGTGTGAAGGAGAGTGGGTGGTTGGGTGAAGGAAGAGGTGATGGGAAGGGGTGAAGGAGGGGGGATTGGGGTGGAGGGGGTTAAACGGCTGCGATCCTGGTCCCCGCTACCCGGGGCTGGGATTTACAGGTGCGCAGCTCCAACTCCAGCCCTGCCCACGTGACAGCCGCTTGGGCTCGCGCTTTCTCAGATTTGAACATCCAAACGTTGGTCAGCAGATCAGAAAAGGAAGACCCACTTTATCCAAGGCAGTGATGTCATGGAGTGGTGAGATTAGCACATGCATAGGAGACAGGGGCACAGGAGAGAGAGAGGGGACACATGACAGAGGAAAAAAGAGAGTGGGAGAAGAGATTACCCACTGATTGGGCAGTGACTTGGGAAGTATATCTGTGCTCAGGGTGTAAACTGTGATGGAGAGTGACTCTGTGACTGAGGGGGTGACTTTGACTCGAACACTGAATATGTGATTCAGAGATGTCCTCACTCCTCACCAGACCTCTCTGCTGGACTCTCACCCCACGCCACCCCCCGCCCCCAACCCCCACCTGCCTGATGCCACACCCCTCCCCTGACCCCGACCTAAGGTGACAACATGTTCAAGGACTTTGGAGAGGAAAGGGAGATTGGAGATGGGATGGTAGTTTGCAAGGACGGAGAGCTCAAAGGTTAGTTTTTTTGAGGAGGGGGTGACAACATCAGATTTAAAGGAGAGTGGGACAACATCTGAAAAGAGAGAACCATGTACAATATTGGCTAACATGGGGACCAGGAGCGGAAGTTGGGTGATCAGCTGTCTCGTGAGAATAGGGTCGAGGGAACAGGAGGTGGGTCTCATGGGCAAGATGAGCTCAGAGAGCGCATGAGGGGAGATAGCAGAGAAACTAGAGAAAGTTGTGAGCTCAGGGCCAGGGCAGGGGGAGCATTAATGGAAGTTTGTCCAGGCGGGCTAGTGGAAGGGAGGGAAGTAGCAAAGGCAGCTGATGGGATTGTTTCAATCTTATTTCCCTGAGCAGAGAGGTCAATAACCAGGGAGCAGAGATTTAAAGTAATTGATGGAAGGATTAGAGGGGAGCTGAGGAATAATTTTTTCATCAGAGGGTGGTGAGGGTCTGGAACTCACTGTCTGAAAGGGTGATGGAGGCAGAAACCCTCATCATATTTAAAAAACACTGGGATGAACTTAAGAGAATAATTTCTCCACATTTAAAATGTGGATGGAATAACTTCTCTACGTTGACACTGTCCCATCAAACACTCACAGAGAAGGTACAGCACGGGTTAGAGACATGCTTCGTATAAACTGTCCCTGGAGTGTCGGACTAACCAGTGTCACTCACACACCCAGTTTAGGATCAACGCTCACCTGCCTCAGTCACTCGGAAGCTCCTCTATTACTGATAATGTTGTCAGATGGTGTGTTTGGGAGCAGGACCTGGGCAAATAGGGGGAGAGACATAACGCATCTAATGGTGGGAGGGAGCACTGCTGATCAGTATCACTGAGGAACACCAAGTTGTTCTGCAGTGTGGCTGTATTTGAGTCAGTGGGATTTAGAATGTTAAGTTTTTGCTTAATATGGAGATCCTCTATCATTACCGAGTCTGCAGGTTGTTCCTCACTCCTGCAGTCTACCCACTTTTCTCCATCAGTTTCACTTTGCCTGACACCAGGCACTTTACCACTTTTCACAGCTTCAGGAACCCAGACACAAAGACAACACTGACAACTGCAGTTCTAACTAGTTACCACCTTAAATCAAATCAAACTTTCAGGCTGTCAGTTTACAGGAGGAAAAGCATTCTGTACACAGCCTTGGAAATTAACCCCTTAGAAAATGAATCTAATGCAACAGAAATATTATAAGTTATTGTCAGCCGTGGATTAGTTAGCACTCTCGTCTCTGAGTCAGAAGGTTATGCTTTCAAGTCTCACTCCAGGCACTTGAGCACTGAGACTGACACTCCAGTGCAGTACTGAGGGAGCGCTGCACTGTCAGAAGTACCATCTTTCAGATGAGTTAAAGCAAGGCCCCATCTGCCCTCAGGTGACTGGAAAAGATCCCATGACACCATGTTGTAGTAGAGCAGGGGAGTTATCCTTGATGTCCTGGTCAATATGGATCCCACAATCAACATCACTAAAACAGATTATCTTGTCATGCTCACATTTTTGTTTCTGGGAGCTTGCTGTGCGCACTTTGACTAACATGTTTCCTACTTTACAACCGTGACTAAACTTCAAAATGCAATTTATTGGCTGAAAAATGCTTTCCAACACCCTGAGTTCACAGAAGATATATAAAGGCAAGTCTTTCTTTCTTTGGGAAAAGTTCTGCATCCTCTGAACTGAAAATGATAAACCCATTGATGGAGAAAGTAAACCAGCCCACAGTGACATAAACCAATATATTGTGTACAGGACTCTTACTGTAGGCTCCTGAGTGTTTCAGTGAATAGGAACACACCATGCTGACAAATCAGGTAGCCTGGGTTAAGTTAAAAAGTGAATTTATTGTGAGTTATAAATCCATACAGGAGATTGATAAAACAGCAGACAAACAACACAATATTCAGCTTACACATATCTTTGAAACAATTAAATGAAAACACATTTAAAAATCACATAAGAGCTTTTCCAGACAATAAAAATCTTGGAAGAGTGTAGGATGAATGTATCACACTGTTATTACATCGAGGTATGATGGGTTGAGGGAACTCAGATCTGTAGAGACTCACTCCCACTCCCTCACCAAACCCAAGATAGTAGTCCTCCCAGATAGGAGAGTACAAGCGTTACTCAAGGTATTAGTCAAACACCCATCAGCTGAAGAGGATGTGTCCATAATTCACATCACCAACTAAACCAGGGTCTGATTCTACCCCATACCCACTCCTGAGAGCTGGCTCACTTTACTAACACACACACTCACATCAGGGGAAACTCTCTCAGAATACTACAGACAGAAGTTTCTTTAAAATCCCTGTGCTTTAGTCTGGCTCCCAATTCCGAAGGTCAGAAATGCCACCGGACTTTAGTGGCACAGGATAGAACTTGTTTCCATAATACAAACCCACCAATGGTTACAGAGATCCAGTGATCACATGGGTGCATGGAACAATGAGTTTCCATTCCTGGAAGACACTCTTCTCCCCGGTGAGTTGGACAGCGCTTTCTAATTCCTAACTCTCTTCCTTTGACCCTCCATTCACCACAATGCTTCTGTCACTGTCAATCTGATTTAATCGCCCCCTTATATCCAGCTTCTGTCGCCTTTTCTCGAAAATTACTTTTACTCTCTTCCTTCCTGGTCCATATCCCTGCTGCTCAAATCCAAAAGGGTGAATAATTGAGCGTATCTAGTACACAACTGGTTTAACCATCCATCGCCAGATCTGACTGGACCACATCAAGCACTAGTGGGCCTGCTTTCCTCTGCCACAACTGCTCATTACTCCAGCACCATCCTGAAGAGAAACATAACCCACAACTTCTCCTCCCCAAAACCAACTGTGTCCTTGTGGAAGTTATATTCCAGCTGTACAGAGCCCTGTTTAGATCCTATCTGGAGAACTGTGTTCAGTTCTGGACTCCGCACCTCAGGAAGGATATATTGGCCTTGGAGGGAGTGCAGCATAGATTCGCCAGAATGTTCCGGGCTAAAAGGATTAAATTGTGAGAACAGGTTGCATAGACCGAGATAAAGAAAAATATGAAATAAAAACAGAAAATGCTGGAAATGGCTCTGACGAAGGCATACAAGCTCAAAATGTTAACTCTGTTTTTCTCTCCACAGATGCTACCAGACCTGCTAAGTGTTTCCAGCATACTCTGATGGCGCAGTCTGACCTTGCATTCCCTTGCATGTAGAAATTAAGAGGTAATTTTTTGGAGTGTTTAAGATGATTAAACGAGTTGAGAGAGAGAGAAACTTTTACTCTGGTGGGAAAGTTCAGAGCATAGCATTAAAATTGGAGCTGGGTTCAGGGGTGATGTCAGCAAACACTTCTTCACAAAAAGGGGACTGGAAATCTGGAACTCTCTCCCCACAAAAATCTGTTCAGGCTGGGGGTCTATTGAAAATTTCAGAACTGAGATTGATAGGTTTATTGTTAGACAACAGGATTAAGAGTTACAGAGCCCAGGCAGGTAGACAAAGTTAAGATATAAATCAGCCATGATCTAACTGAATGGTGTAACAGGCTCAAGGGATTACTCCAGCTCCTACATTCCTTAAATTCCTCTCCATTGTTCTTCTTTGTTACATCACTCAGACTGATCAGGCTTCTCCCCAGTGAGTGCAGTGATGAACCAGGAGACAAAGTGACTGAAATCTTTGTCACACATCTCACACCTAGAGAGTTTCTGTCCTGTCTGGATCTGCTGTATCTCAGGAGCAATGAAGACTTCAAGAGAACTTGATTGTAAATCTCACACTTGTGTGGATCCTCTGATGGAGCAGCAACATTGATCAGTTTGGAAGCCTTTGTCACACACTCACCCATAAACGGTTTCTCTCCAGTGTGAATGTTCCAGAGATTCCTCAGGCCCAACGATTGTGGAAAGCCCTCATTACACACCTCACACTTGAACAGCTTCTACCATCTGTGAACGTGTCATGTTTCACGAGTCTTGCTGACTGTGCAAAGCCTCAGCCACATACCTCACAAGTGAATGGTTTCTCCCCCGTGAGAATCGTCTGGCATATAATGAAGGACATTTACTTTGTGAAAGCTTTGACACACACCTCAGACTTTTGATCAGTGTGAACGTGTCAGTGTTTCATGAGCAGTGAGGGTTCGATCGCAAACCTCAGGCTTGAATGGTTTCTCCCCTGGTGATAATTGTGCGCAGCCTTTATTCCACACTTCACACATGAAGGGTTTCTCCCCTGTATGAATTGCTTGGTGGTCCAGGAGGTTCGAAAGTGAATGGTTTCACTTGAATGGTTTCAATTCCATGTGACTGTCTTGTATAAACAACAGGTACACCTTAGGTGTTATGAGGTAAGGGGAGGCGATGGCATAGTGGTATTGTTGCTGGACGAGTAATCCAGAGACCCAAGGTAATGGTTGGGGGACCTGGTTCCGAATCCTGCCACGGTAGATGGTGGAATTTGAATCTGAAATTAAAAGTCTAATGGTGACCATGAAACCATTGTTGATTGTTGTAAAAAAAACTACTGGGTTCAATAGTATCCTTTAGGGAAGGAAATCTTTCATCTTTACCTGGGTCTCCAGACCCACAGCAATGTGGTTGACTCTTAAATGTCCTCTGAAATGGCCTAGCAAGCCACTCAGTTGTAACAAACCGCTTTAAAGTCACAAAAAAGGAATGAAATCAGACGGATCACCCGGCATCAACCTAGGCACTGGATACGACAATGGCAATCTCAGCCCTGTCAACCCTGCAAAGTCCTCCTTACTAACATCTGGGATCTAGTGCCAAAATTGGGAGAGCTATCTCACAAACGAGTCAAGCAACTGCCTGACATAGTCATCTTCGCTGAATCATACCTTACATATAATGTCCAGTATCACCGTCCCTGGGTCCTGTCCCACTGGCAGGACAGATACGGCAGAGGTGGCGGCACAGTGATATACAGTCAGGAGGAAGTTGCCCTGGGAGTCCTCAACATCGACTCCAGACCCCATGAAGTCTCATGACATCAGGTCGAACATGGGCAAGGAAACCTCCTGCTGGTTACCATGTACTGCCCTCTCTCAGCTGATGAATCAGTGCTCCTCCATGTTGAACATCGCTTGGGAGGAAACACTGAGGGTGGAAAGGGTGCAGAATGTATTCTGGGTGGGGGACTTCAAGGTCCGAGAGGTGGAGTGGCTCTGTAGCACCACGACTTACCGAGCTGGCTGAGTCCTAAATGACATAGCTGCAAGACTAGGTCTGCGACAGGTGGTGAGGGAACTAACAAGAGGGAAAAACATACTTGACCTCACCCTCACCAACCTACCTGATGCAGATGCATCTGTCCATGACAGTATTCACAGCAGTGACCACTGCACAGTCATTGTGGAGACGAAGTCCCACCTCTGGGCTATAGGAAGATATGGACGGGTTGGTCAAATGGGCAGATAAGTGGCAGATGGAATTGAACCCTGAAAAGTGTGAGGTGATACACTTTGGAAGGAGTAATTTGACAAAGAAGTATTCAATGAATGGCATGACACTAGGAAGTTCTGAGGAACAAAGGGACCTTGGCATGTGTATCCATAGATCTCTGAAGGCGGAGGGACATGTTTGTGGGGTGGTGAAAAAGGCATATGGGACACTTGCCTTCATCAATCAAGGCATAGATTACAAAAGTAGGGAGGTCATGTTGGAGTTGTATAGAACCTTGGTGAGGTCACAGCTTGAGTACTGTGTGCAGTTCTGGTTGCCACATTATAGGAAGGATGTGATTGCACTGGAGGGGGTGCAGAGGAGATTCACCAGGATGTTGCCTGGGATGAAACATTTAAGTTATGAAGAGAGGTTGGATAGACTTGGGTTGTTTTCTTTGGAGCAGAGAAGACTGAGGGGTGACCTGATCGAGGTGTACAAGATAATGAGGGGCATGGACAGGGTGGATAGGGAGCAGCTGTTCCCCTTAGTCGAAGGGTTAGTCACAAGGGGACATAAGTTCAAGGTGAGGGGCAGGAGGTTGAGGGGGGAAGTGAGGAAAAACTTTTTTACCCAGAGGGTGGTGACGGTCTGGAATGCGCTGCCTGGGAGGGTGGTGGAGGTGGGTTGCCTCACATCCTTTAAAAAGTAATTGGATGAGCACTTGGCACATCAAAACATTCAAGGCTATGGGCCAAGTGCTGGTAAATGGGATTAGGTAGGTCAGGTGTTTCTCACGTGTCGGTGCAGACTCGCTGGGCTGAAGGGCCTCTTCTGCAATGTGTGATTCTGTGATTCACATTGAGGATACCTCCATCGTGTTAGCATTCATCTCCCCATTTTGTGGCACTACCACCTTGCTAAGTGGGACAGGTTTTGAACAGATCTAGCAACTCAAGACTGGGCACCCATGAGGCGCTGTGGGCCATCAGTAGCAGCAGAATTGTACTCGAACACAATCTGTAACCTCATGGCCCGGCATATCCCTCACTCTAACATCATCATCAAGCCTAGGGATCAACCCTGGTTCAATGAAGAGTGCAGGGGGGCATGCCAGGAGCAGCACCAGGCGTACCTAAAAATGAGGTGTCAACCTAGTGAAGCTGAAACACAGGACTACTTGCATGCCAAATAGCATGAGCAGCAAGTGATAGACAGATCTAAGGGGTCCCACAACCAACGGATCAGACCTAAGCTCTGCAGTCCTGCCACATCCAGTTGTGAATGGTGGTGGACAATTAAACAACTCATTGGAGGAGGAGGCTCCACAAATATCCCCAACCTCAACAATGGAGGAGCCCAGCATAGCAGTACAAAAGATAAGGCTGAAGCATTCGCAACAATCTTCAGCTAGAAGTGCCGAGTGGATGATCTGTCTCCATCTCAGTCTCCTCCGGAGGTCCCCAGCTTCACAGATGCCAGTCTTCAGCAAATTCGATTCATTCCATGTGATATCAAGAAATGGCTGAAGGCACTGGATACTGCAATGGCTATGGGCCCCGACGATACTCTGGCAATAGTGCTGAAGAGTTGTGTTCCAGAACATGCCGCACCCCTAGCCAAGTTGTTCCAGTACAGCTGCAACACTGGCATCTAACCGGCTATGTGGAAATTTGCCCAGGTATGTCCTGTACACAAAAAGCAGGACAAATCCAGCCCAGCCAATTACCGCCCCATCAGTCTACTCTTGATTATCAGTAAAGTAATGGAAGGGGTCAATAGTGCTGTCAAGTGGCACTTGCTTAGCAATAACCTGCTCACTGATGCCCAGTTTGGGTTCCACCAGGGCCACTCAGCTCCTGACCTCATTATAGCCTTCGTTCGAACATGGGCAAAAGTGCTGAACTCCCGAGGTGAGGTGAGAGTGACTACCCTTGACATCAAGGCAGCATTTGTCTGAGTGTGGCATCAAAGAACCCTAGAAAAATTGGAGTCAATGGGAATCAGGGGGAGAACTCTCCACTGGTTGGAGTCATATCTAGCACAAAGAAAGATGGTTGTAGTTGTTGGTGGTCAGTCATCTCAGCTCCAGGATGTCACTTCAGGAGTTCCTCAGGGTAGTGTCCTAGGCCCAACCATCTTCAGAAATGGGGATGTTTGCTGATGATTGCACAATGTTCAGCACCATTTGCGACTCCTCAGATACTGAAGCAATCCATGTCCAAATGCAGCAAGACCTGGACAATATCCAGGCTTGGGCTGACAAGTGGCAAGTAACATTCACGCCACACAAGTGTCAGGCAATGACCATCTCCAACAAGAGAGAATCCAACTATCGCCCCTGTTCAATGGCACTACCATCACTGAATCCCCCACTATCAACATGTTGGGGGTTACCATTGACCAGAAACTAAACTGGGACTGCCATATAAGTACTGTGGCTACAAGAGCAGGTCAGAGGCTAGGAATCGTGTGATGAGTAACTCACCTCCTGACTTCCACAAGCCTGTCCACCATCTGCAAGGCACAAGTCAGAAGTGTGATGGAATATTCCCTACTTGCCTGGATGAGTGCAGCTCCCACAACAGTGAAGAAGCTGAACACTGTCCAGAACAAAGCAGACCGCTTGATTGGCACCACATCCACAAACATTCACTCCCTCCACCACTGACACACAGTAGCAGCAGTGTGTACCATCTATAAGATGCACCAAGGCTTCTTAGACAGCACCTTCCAAACCCACAACCAGTACCACCTAGAAGGACAAGGGCAGCAGATAGATGAGAACACCGCCACCTGGAGGTTCACCTCCAAGTCACCTACCATCCTGATTTGGAAATATATCAGCATTTCTTCACTGTCGCTGGTTTATAATCCTGGAACTCTTTTCCTAACAGCACTGTGAGTCACCACATGGCCTGCAGCGGTTCAAGAAGGCAGCTCACCACCAGCTTCTTAAGGGCAATTAGGGATGGACAATAAATGCTGGCCCAGCCGGCGAAGCCCACATCCCGTGAATGAATTGAAAAAAAATGATGAGCCCGTGGATCCCTCCTCATACACCTCACACTTGAGCAGCCTCTCATCTTAGGAATGAGTCAGTGGTTCGTTTGGCTCGGTGAATCATTGAACCTCTCAACATACTTGGAGCCCACTCACACTTCTTCCCAGCCTCACCCTGACCAATTGCCCACAGCCGAACCTTTGCAAAGGTTGGTTCTGATGGAAGGTTCCACACCACTGACCAGTTTCAGATCTGATGATGTGTCAAAGCTGCCCTGACCCGACCAATTTCCAGATGATGGTTTCAAGGGATTGGATGTCTTCCCATAGTTATGTAGTTGTTCCGTGACTGATGGTCAGGACCTGGCTGCACTGTGTTAGAATCATATCTCTCAAGGCTCAAGGTTTTCCTTTAAAAAATGGAAAGTCATGGCGTGATCTGGACATGTGGATGCTAACTTGGGATTTTCTTAAAAGGTTATAAGTTCACCTTGGAACTGTCAACAAGCTGGAATCTTCCAAGAAATCACCTGACCTATATGGTACTGGAGATGGAATTGTTTTGAACTGCAAAGTTCTTTAATTAATGAAAAGCTGGGAGACAAAAAGGCAATCACATGGGACAGAGGAAAAAATCTTAAGTTGTGAACCTGCTTGTTTTGAAGGCAGTCTTGTTGGAGAACAAGCTGAGGAAGGAAGGCCACCTTAACTGGCTTCCTCTCTCTACCTTTCCCAAAGTTGTGCGTGGCTATTAACCTGTAGCTACAGAACCCTCATCTGAGTGTAACTAGTCTGCATTTGGACCTGCAAAGCTGGACCAGTTTGAGAGAACTTCCAGGCATCCATCTCTTCACATGATAGAACTCCAGCTCGACAGGGTCAAGACACTGCAGATTTTATCCTTTATTTTATTATGCCAATTCTCCAAAGCTCAGCTCTGCAGAGAGACTCTATCTGTTAGTCCTTTGTTTGTGTGTTTGTCTGTATGTGTACTGGGGGAATTCTTTCAGAAGAGTTTATCACACAGCTCACACTTGAGTGGTTTCTCTCCAGTGTGAAGGCTCGGCAACAGATACACCTCAGATGTTACGAGATATTATGAGCCTGTGGATCCCTCCTCACACACCTCACACTTGAACAGCCTCTCACCTGTAGGAATGAGTCAGTGGTTCATGAGGCTTGATGATTGAAACTCTCATCACAATTGGAGCCACTCACACTTCTTCCCAGCCTCACCTGACTGATCGCCCACAGCCGAACCTTCGGAAAAGCTGGTTCTGATGGAAGGCTCCCGATTATAATTGTGTGTTAACCAAACTTGCAACTTGTTAAAAGAAGTTTTGTTTTAAAATAAATTATTCATTCTGAGTGTCTGAAAGAAGTCTGGTCAGAGTCTCTTTTTTACTACCTCCCATCCTGGTTATAACATAAATTGGGGGCTTACCTGAGATTTGAAACACGGACAGCAGGTGATTGGATGCGGAATAAAAATTGGTAAGGAACAAAAAGATGGAAACCAGGTTTCTTATACATTTTTAAACTAAAATGGCGGTGGAAGTTGCTAAGACTTTTTTTTAACAGATGGAAGCTGTAACCTTGACTGGTTTACAGAAATTAACCAAGGGTAAGCTGACAGAATTGGCAGATAAACTGGAGTTAGAATTACCTGTAGGGGCAAGGAAAACATACATAGTTGAGATCATAGCGCAGCATTTGAAATTGGAAGGGATACCAGAGAGACCATATATTCTCCAGGGGTGAGTCTGTTGAATTGGCTATGGTCCAGTTGCAAATGAAAAGAACTTGAATTGGAGGCAAAAGAACAGAAAAAGGAGACAGCTTTTCAAAGAAAAATGGAAATGGAAAAACCTGACCTCCAGAGGGAGATGTTAGCAATGGAAGAAAGAGAAGGAATGAGTACCAGCTTGAAAGGCTGGAAAAGAGGCCTCAGATGCCGAGGAAGGTCTGATGATGGGAAAAACCTCCAACCCAAAGCCTAGTGGAGAGATGTTTAAATTTGTGCACCTCTCCCAAAGTTTGAGGAAAGGAATGTAGAAGCGTTCTTTATTTTGTTTGAGAAGGTGGCCAAACAAATGAAGTGGCAAAAAGAAATCTGGACATTGCTCCGACAGAGTAGGTTGGTGGGTCGAGCTCATGAGATTTCACTTTCAGAAGAGGTTTCTGTGGATTATGATGCAATAAAAAAGGCTACTCTTAGTGTATATGAGTTAGCCCCTGAGGCTAATTTTTTTCTAATTGTCTGGAAAGCAAGAGAGTCAGTAAACTGAACAGATTCTGTATATGGAGCAAGTGAATTCTGTTCATTTGTCATACATATCTTTTTCTATATATTTTGTGGCGAAACACATTTGGAAAAGGTTTTTCATCTCTTAGGGGAGGAAGCACCTTAGAATCACTGAAGTTGAAAAACAATGGAAGGATTTAGCATGATCTGGACCTGTGGATGCTGACCTGGGATATTTTTGAAAGGTCGTTAAGTTCACCTTGGAACTGTCAACAAGTAGGCTTTTTCTAAGAGATCACCTGACCTATATGGTACTTGGGAAGGACTTGTTTGTTCTTTTGAACTGCAAAGGACTTTAATTAATGAAAAGCGGGGAGACAAAAAGGCAATCACATGGGAGAGGAAAAAATCTTAAGTTGTGAACCTGCTTGTTTTGAAGGCAGTCTTGTTGGAGAACAAGCTGAGGAAGGAAGACTGCCTGGACTGGCTCCCTCTCTCTACCTTGCCTAAAATTGTGTGTGGCTATCAAACTGTAGCCAGAGAGCCCTCATCTGAGTAACTAGTCTGCATTTGGACCTGCAAAGCTGCACCAGTTGGTGAGCACTTCCAGGCACCCACCAGGCATAGCACAAGAGAACTCCAGGTCAACAGCGTAGGGGCCGTGCAGAATTTATTTGATAACATCCATCCTCCAAAGCTCATCTCTGCAGAGAGACTCTATCTGTTTGTCCTTTGTTTGTGCGTGTGTGTGTTCTGGGGTAATTCTTTAGGAAGAGATAGATAGTCATACTTCCCAATTACATTTGTGTGTTAACAAGTACTTGCAACTTGCTAAAAGAAGTTTTGTTTCAAATTAAATTAATCATTCTGAGTTTTTGAAAGAAGCCCGGTCAGAGTCTCTTTTTTACTGGGTACTAGAGATATAGGTACACAATTGGCCATTTCAGTGAGAAAATTAAACATTTAAATTAATGACACAGCCTGGGGAGTAGTGGGGCTTGATAATTCATGCATTCCTCCCATCCAGGTTATAACAACTGTATCCTCCCTGTATTTTTTGGTGCAAAATTCTTATGTAAAACAGGAAAAGGAAACATGATTTCCTCTAACTCCCTCTCCTCCTTTGCTGAAGGGGCTGACCCCTCAGTTACAGATTGTTCCACACTGAGTGCCAGTCTGCTATTCCCCTGTGGGGGGATCAAATGAAAGTCCTTTCTTTTTCCTCACTTGATTGTCACACACCTTCTGTTTCCAGCAGGGACACTGGATAGTGACCAGGAGCAGACAATGTGGCTACTTTCTTTCCTTCACCCAGTCCTCATGTTCCCAGGTACCACAAGGGCAATGCAAAAGACAGTTGCTCAAAATGTAAAATGGGCTATCAATTCACTGTGAGCTCGAGTCGTGCTGGCAAAGGCCAGTTTTACCCTAGAGAATGTGTTTAATATAAAGATGTTAATTCAATGGATATTTTGAAATTTCTCCCCTTATTTTCCAAAATTATTTGAAGAAAACACACTGGACAGGAAGTACTAGAAGCTAAGGAAATATTGCTTCGCTGTAGCTGAATGAAAGGTTCTGGTTTATCCTGGGAAATTAGATACACTGCACTCGCTCAGACTGCTCATCCCAAATTCGGCTATCAGCCACAGCACTGGGCAAAACTATCAAATCCAAGCCCAGGCTTCTGGGAAAGGCCAAGGCTTCAGGTAAAATTTTTAAAGAAGGCATTAAAAGACATTTCAATAAATGTGGCTCAAAATTGCTGTGGTGCTGGATGAACAAGCCAGAGATTGAGAGTTCAAATCAAAGCACGGAAAGTTACATACAGAGAATTACAGTGCAGAAACAGGCCATTCAGCCCAATTGGTCCAAGTCGGGGTTTATGCTTCACACGAGCCTCCTCTCACCCCTCTTCATCTCACCTTATCAGCATATTCTTCTGTTCCTTTCTCCTTCATGTGCTGATCTAGTTTCCCCTTAAAAGCATCTATACTATTCACCTCAACCACTCCATGATTCGCACCAGCCTCTCGGTGCCACAACACTGAATTCAATAAAACTGGTCAACTAGCAGTCAATAGATATTCAATCCTGAACATCAGTGTGGATATGAGAGTATAAAAATAGGGAAGTGTTGTTGCAACTGTACTAGGCATTGGTGAGACTGCACCTGGAGTACTGTGCACAGTTTTGGTTCCCTTACTTGAGGACGGATGTAGTTGCATTGGATGCGGTTCATAGGAGGTTCACTAGATTGATTCCAGAGAGGCAGGGCTTGTCTTATGAGGAGAGATTGATCAGCTTAGGCCGATACTTGCTAGAGTTTAGCAGGATGAGAGGAGATCTAATTGAGATATATAAGATGCTAAAGGAAATAGACAAAGTAGACGTGGAGCGGATGTTTCCCCTTGTGGGGCATTCTAGAATGAAAGGCCATAGTTTTAGGCTAAGGGGTGGTAGGTTTAAATCAGAGATGAGGAGGAATTACTTTTCTCAAAGGGTCGTGAATCTGTGGAATTCACTACCTCAGAGTGCAGTGGATGCCGGGACACTGAATAAATTTAAGGAGGAGATAGGCAGATTTTTAATTAGTAACGGGTTAAAGGTTATGGGGAGAGAGCGGGAAATTGGAGTTGAGGCCAATTAAGATCAGCCATGATCGTATTGAATGGCGGGGCAGGCTCGAGGGGCTGAATTGCCAACTCCTGCTCCTAGTTCTTATATTATGGGATACAATCTGTATAAACTCTGCTCCTTCACTCACTGGATATTCAGTCCTGAACATTAGTGTGGATATTATGGGATACAATGTGTATAAAATCTGCTTCTTTACTCACCGTCACCTCACCTGGTTTCTAGACCCTGCAGGAAATGTACCTGCTGTAGAAGAAGAAAAAATGGCAGAGTGAGTGGGATCTCTGATTGACATCTCCCACATCCAATCAGGAACAGGAATACATTGGAATCCCACCCACAATTAACATCAATCGCAGCTCAGCCATTCAGAATTGGGACGGGCCTTCCATAATTCACCACAAAAACAGAAATAACTGGAAAACAGAAAAACTCATCGGGTCTGGCAGCATCGGTGGAGAAGAGCAAAGTTGGCGTTTCGAGTCCTCATGACCCTCCAACAGAACTAAGTAGAAATAGGAAAGGGGTGAAAAATAAGCTGGTTTAAGGGGAAGGGTGGGGTGGGGTGGGGTGGTTGTTGGGACAAGCAAGCAGTGATAGGAGGAGATAACCAAAAGATGTCACAGACAAAAGAACAAAGAGGTGTTGAAGGTGGTGATATGATCTAAAAGAATGTGCTAATTAAGAGTGGAGAACAGGACAAGCAAGGTAGCTCTAGTGGGGGTGGGGTGAAATAAGTGATGGGTGGAATACATTTAAAAATAATGTAAATAGGTGGGAAAAGAAAAATCTATATAAATTATTGGAAAAAACGAAAGGGAGGGGGAAGAAACGGAAAAGGGGGTGGGGATGGAGGAGGGAGTTCAAGATCTAAAGTTGTTGAACTCAATATTCAGTCTGGAAGGCTGTAAAGTGCCTAGTCGGAAGATGAGGCGCTGTTCCTCCAGTTTGCGTTGAGCAATGGAACAATGCAGCAAGCCAAGGACAGACATGTGGGCAAGAGAGCAGGGTGGAGTGTTAAAATGGCAAGCGACAGGGAGATCTGGGTAATGCTTGCGGACAGACCGAAGGTGTTTTGCGTTTGCATGGGGAGGTGCCATAGGTGGGGGTTGCGGAGTAGGGGTTGATGGAGGAGTGGACCAGGGTGTCACGGAGGGAACAATCCCTACAGAATGCCACCGGGGGGGGGGGGGGGGGTGAAATGAAGATGTGTTTAGTGGCGGCATCATGCTGGAGTTGGCGGAAATGGTGGAGGATGATCCTTTGAATGCGGAGGCTGGTGGGGTGATAAGTGAGGACAAGGGGGACCCTATCAGGTTTCTGGGAGGGAGGAGAAGGCATGAGGGCGGATGCACGGGAGATGGGCCAGACACGATTGAGGGCCCTGTCAACTACCGTTGGTGGAAAACCTCGGTTAAGGAAGAAGGAGGACATGTCAGAGGAACTGTTATTGAAGGTAGCATCATTAGTACAGATGCGACGGAGGCGAAGGAACTGAGAGAATGGGATGGAGTCCTTAGAGGAAGCGGGGTGCGAGGAGCTGTAGTCGAGTTGGCTGTGGGAGTCGGTAGGCTTGTAATGGATATTGGTGGACAGTCTATCACCAGAAATTGAGACAGAGAGGTCAAGGAAGGGAAGGGAAGTGTCAGAGATGGACCATGTGAAAATGATGGAGGGGTGGAGATTGGAAGCAAAATTAACAAATTTTTCCGGTCCCGATGAGAGCATGAAGCAGCACCGAAGTAATCATCGATGTACCGGAGAAAGAGTTGTGGGAGGGGGCCGGAGTAGGACTGGAACAAGAAATGTTGCACATAACCCATAAAGAGACAGGCATAGCTGGGGCCCATGCAGGTATCCATAGTCACACCTTTTATTTGGAGGAAGTGAGAGGAGCTAAAGGAGAAATCGTTCAGTGTGAGAACAAGTTCAGCCAGACGGAGGAGAGTAGTGGTGGATGGGGATTGTTCGGGCCTCTGTTCGAAGAAGAAGCTGAGAGCCCTCAGACCATCCCGGTGGGGGTTGGAGGTGTAGAGGGATTGGACGTCCATGCTGAAGAGGAGGGGTTGGGGCCAGGGAACTGGAAATTGTTGATGTGACGTAAGTGTCAGAGGAATCACGGATGTAGGTGGGAAGGGACTGGACAAGGGGAGAGAGAAGGGAGTCAAGATAGCGAGAACTGAGTTTCGTGGGGCAGGAACAGGCTGACACAATAGGTCTGCCAGGACAGTCCTGTTTGTGGATTTTGGGCAGGAGTTAGAAGCGGGCCATCTGAGGTTGGGCGACTATCAGGTTGGAAGCTGTGGAAGGAAGATCTCCAGAGGAGATGAGGTCAGTAACAGTCCTGGAAACAATGGCTTGATGTTCAGTGGTGGGGTCATGGTCCAGGGAGTGGTAGGAGGAAGTGTCTGCGAGTTGACGCTCAGCCTCTGCGAGGTAGAGGTCAGTGCGCTAGAAAACAACAGCACCACCCTTGTCAGTGGGTTTGATGACAATGTCAGGGTTGGACCTGAGAGAACGGAGTGCAGTAAGTACAGAGAGAGATTAGAATGGGTGAGAGGAGTAGAGAAATTGAGACGACTAATGTCATACCACCAGTTCTCAATGAAAAGATCAAGAGAAGGTAAGAATCCAGAGGGAGGGGTCCAGGTGGAGGGAGAATATTGGATGTGGGTAAAAGGATCCATTGAACGGGGAGAGGACTCCTGCCCAAAGAAGTGAGCACGGAGACGAAGACGGCAGAAGAAGAGTTCAGCATCATGCCGAGCCCAAAATCCATTGAGATGAGGGTGTAAGGGTATGAAACTAAGTCCTTTGCTGAGCACTGAACATTCAGCATCGGAGAGGGGAAGGTCAGGGGCTATGGTGAATACACACCCAGGCTGGGATTGGAAGATGGGGTGGGGATGGAGGGACAGGCAGGGGTGGAGGGTCCTGGATGGGTGTTGGTATCGATGAGTTGTTGGAGCTTGTGTTCCTTAGCACTCCATAATTCACTACTTCAATAATTCATATGTGTTCCATAATTCACTGCTCCTCCCAATTCAGCACAGGTGCCATGAAACAAGGCTCTTCCCTGTTTGGAACTACATTACCCATGCTGCATGCGACCCCGTGCCTATGAGTTGAGGGGCGGCGGTGTCAAATCAGGTGAGGTTCAGCCCGCGGTGCCTGTTCTGTTGTAGTTCTGACTCGCGCAACGGCGGTTGGCGCCCAGCGTTCGGGAGTTCGATTCTGAGAAAGCGCAAGCCGAGCGGCTGTCACGTGGGCGGGGCTGGAATTGGAGATGCGCACCTGTAAATCCCAGCCTCAGGCGGCGGGAACGAGGATCGCAGCCGTTTAACTCCCTCTACCCCCCATCCCCCCTCTCCTCACCCCCTCCATCAACTTGGTTAAATGGATAACATGGGACTACATTGGTTTTCTGTGACTGGTGAGAGACTGTTTTCTCCAGACTGTGGAGTAAAAGTATAAAAGTTTGACTCTCCCAGTTTTGACTCCATCTCCCTTCCTGGTGCTGAAGGGTCTGTCCTCCATTTAGACCCTGCCCCAGTTAAGATTGTAGATCTAAGGTGCTCCACTCCATGGCCCAGTCCTCAAATCATTTCTCTCCCTCTTGAAGCTGTCTGCTTGCCATTCCTTTACTACTAGATTTCTGTTTTGTCTGTTGGTGAGGGGCATTTCTTTCTGACTCGAGGTAAAATGGGACAGATTGTAAGAGACCCTCTGTGAATCTGACATCAGGTCATCAGATGGTTTTACACAGGGGCAGCGTGTGGATGAGAAATAGGTGGGGACTGAGGATAGACCCTTGGTTGGACTCCAGAGCGATGGGGGTGGGAAGATTAATCATTGCAGGAGATTCTCTGGTTACAACTGAAGAGGCAAAAGGGGGCCAAGCGATAACAGTCCCACTCACTGGATACAAGCTCTGGGAGAAAGCAGATGGTCTGAATGATGTGTTTCTGTGCTTTTTAAACTAGAATAAAAACAAAAAATTCTGGAAAACTTTTCTGTGGAGAGAAACAGAGTTAATATTTCAGCTCCGGATGGCCTTTCATCAGAAGCGAGGCTGGATTTTTGGCGGTTCTTCTACTCACCCCCTACCCAGCTCCCCCCGGCCCCGTCCCGATCTGACCACCATTTTCACCAGCATCGCCCTGTCTCGCTCTCACCAGCACTGGCCCTCCTGCCATGGTCCCACGTTCTCTTATTATTTCCCCAGAGTTGGTCACCCTCGTTTCAATCTCCAAATCACATTCCTTAAGTCACAATGTAGATCTCCAAGCGCAGACTTACTCCCAAATTCACTCCCCGAGCCAGACTCACTCACTGAGTAACACAGTCACTCCCCAAGCACTGGCTCAATCTCCCCTCCCACTATCTTCTCTGTTCCTCCTTCCCATGCCCCTTTCCCATGCCGCTCTGTCTCGAGCATCACTCTCTCCTGTGTCCCTCTCTCTTGTTACCTTACTCTCTCCTGAGCACCTCACCTGTACATGTGCTGATCCCACCACTGCACGTCATTGCTGCCATGGATGCTGTGGGTCTTCCTTTTCTGATTCGCACAAATACATCCAAGGCTGCACATCCCACACTGATGTTGTCAGTTTGAAAGCCTCCGAGGATGAAGAATGCTATTCCCACACTAGAAATCTCTGTCAAACATTTACCGGGGGAACTGAGACAATAGCTGCAATAAGTGAGGTTTTATTCAGAAGCGACAATGACAAGTTTAAATCACCGCCTGATCTGCTGCTCAAAGTCGCCTCCATTTCACCTGTCAGTTTCCCAAGCTTCAGGAAACTCATGTTACTCCAGGAATATTTGGATTAGCTGTGAGAGACGTCAATCAGAGAGCCCACCCACTCTGCCCATTCTCTCCTCTTCCTCTTCCACAACTGGTTCACTTCCTGTAGGGACTGAAAACCAAGTGACGAGATGGTGAGTGAAGGAACAGAATTTATAATAATTACATCACATAATATCCACAATAATGTTCAGGCAGTCTGACTGTCCTGTGGGGAATCAAGTGTGGAAATGCCCTTATGCTGTGTGAGAAGATCCAGCTGAGAGAGCTGTTTACTGGGTGCTTTGTGCTGAACTGTTTGACCGGAGCTGTGTGTTGGATATTGAGTGTGTTTATTGGAAGCATTTCCCTTCTGATTTACAGGCTAAGTTTTGTTGATGGGTCATTACTGAATATGAGAAGGTGAGGTGTAATTATCTGGGAGGTGCAGAGTGTCTGAGGATTCTTACTGATTTCCTATTGTTGAGTTCTGTGTGTGTGTTGGGAGCTGCTTATTATCCAGTGGACTGTGAATGGTCAGTTCTGTCTTTGTGTCGGTTCTGGATGTTTCTTGTCTTTTCAAATCCCTCCAAGACCTGCCACCCCACCTATCTCTGTAACCTTCTCAGAAAAGAAAAAAAAGACTTGCATTCATATAGAGCCTTTCTCGACCATCAGATGTCCCAAAGCTCTTTACAGCCAATGAAGCACCTTTGAAGTGTGGTCACTGTTGTAATGGAGGAAACGTGGCAGCCAATGGGCACACAACAAGCTCCCACAAAGAGTAATGTGATAATGACCTCTGTTCTCTAGTGATATTGATTGAGGGATTAATTTTGGTCAAGACACAGGGATAATTCCCATGTTCTACAAAATAGTGCCATGGGATCTTTTACACCCACTTTAGAGAGAGCAGAAGGAGCCTTGGTTTATATCCCATCTATCCTCACCACTGCACTGGAGTGTCAGCCTCAATATTCAAGTCCTGGAGTGGGACTTGAACCCACAATCTTCTGACTCAGAGGTCAGAGTGCTACATCCTGAACCAAGTTTGACAATCTCCTCAGTCCTACAAACCTCAAAGATTTCTGCAGTTCTTCAATTTTGATCTCTTTAGTATTTGCGATTTTAACCGTTCCACCATTGGTGGCCGTGCTTTCAGCTGCCTGGGCCCTAAATTCTGGAATTCCCTCCCTAAACCTCTCCGTCTCTCTACCTCTCTCCCCTCCTTTAAAATGCTTCTTAAAACTTAGCTCTTTGACCAAGTGTTTGGTCATCTCTCCGAATATCTCCTTCTGTGACTCGCTGTCAAATGTCTGATAATTCACCTTGAAGTGTTTTGGGACCTTTTACAATGCTAAAGGTGCTATAGAAATCCAAGTTGTTGTTATTGCTGGACAGCACAGTAGCCAGCTCCCTGATTCAGGATTATATTGAACTTTGTGTGTTTAACACGACCATCCTTACTTCAGGTTTTACAGCCAGCTGTTCCAGAGGTTAATACTGGAGTTCATTGTGACCAGCTGAAGAGCTGGCTCAGTGCTCAGAAGTGAGGTTATGCTTTTAAATTGATGTGCAGGGAGGAGGTGAATGGAATCTGATTTGATGTAGAGAAATGTATGATGCACTGCTTTGTACTGTTTCCTGATCATTCAGCTGTCTTGTGTAACTTAAAACAGCTGGTTGATTTGTAGACTGTGTCTTGCTCATTAAGACTGTCTATTCAGTTTGTCTGTTAGAGAGAGGCTGAGGTGATCTGGGGTATGTTCAATGAATAATTTTGTAGAGGGTACTGAAGAGATTTACCAGAATGTCCCAGGATTGAGGGATTACAGATACGTGGATAGACCGGAGAAGCTGGGATTTTTTCCCTTATAGCAGAGAAGGCTAAGAGGATATTTGTTAGAGATGTTAAAAATCATGAAGGGTTTAGACAGTGTAAATAAAGAGAAATTGTTTCCATTGGCGAAAGGGTCGATAACTAGAGGTTACAGATAAAAGATGATTGGCTAAAGAATCAGAGGTAACTGGAGGAAAATGTTTTTTACACAACATGTGGTTAGTATTTGGAATGCACTGTCTGATAGGGCGGTAGTTATAGATTCAATGGTAACCTTCATTAGGGAATTGGAGAAATACTTGAAAAGAGGAATGACTGTAGGGATAAAGGGAAGGAGCAGGGAAGTGAATTTAACTAGATTGTCCTTTAAAAGAGCTGGCACAGACTCGATGGGCCAAATAGTCTCCTTTTGTGCCGTATTATTCTATGATTCTGTATGGTTCTATGAAGGGTTCTCCGTTACCATCCCTGGCTCTCACTGTCATTTCCCTATGCTGGTCAGGAATAGGGACAATGTGCATAGGAAGAGGTACAAGCTCCACTCACAGGAGAGACCAGTGACGTCCTGCCTCAGCTCATCTGTTGCTGAAACCCTCATCCAGACCTTTATAGGCTCTAGACTCAACTATTCCAATGCGCTCCTGGCTGCTCTCACATCTTGTACTGTAAACTTCAGCTCCTCCAAAACTCTGCTGCCATCTTCTAACTGACACCAAGACCCATTCCCCAATCACCCCTGTGCTCACTGATCGACATTGGCTCCTGGTCAAGTAGAATTCAATTTTGAAATTCTCATCCTTGTTTTCAAATTTCTCCATGGCCTTGTCCCTCCCTATCTCTGTATTCTCCACAGCAATTCAGCTGGAGACACATTTCTTGAAATGTCTTTGAAGATTTTACCTGGAGGCCTCGGCCTTTCCCAAAAGCCTGGGCTTGGATTTGATAGTTTTACCCAGTGCTGTGGCTGATAGCTGAATTTGGGATGTGCAGTCTGAGCAAGTGCAGTGTATCTAATTTCCCAGAATAAACCAGAGCCCTTCAATCAGCTATACTGAAGCAATATTTTCCTGAGCTTCTTGCACTTCCTGTCCAGTGTGTTTTCTTCAAATAATTTTGGAAAACATGGGAGAAATTTCAAAATCTGTGTTGAACTAACATTTCTCCTGAGTGTTTATATATTAATAACATACTCCAAGGGTAAAACTGGTCTTTGCCAGCACGAGATGAGCTCATAGTGAATTGATAGCCCGTTTTACACTCCGCCCGACTGTCTTTTCCATTGTCCTAAGGGCACCTGGGAAGATAGTGGAGCTTAGCAGAGAAATGTAAGTAGCCATGTTGTCTGGAGAAAATCACGCACCTTTTTCTTGTTTTACAGCAGGATTGCACCGTACCAAACCAGAGAATACAGAGAGGATAGACACCACAGATAGATCCTGACCATTACCCAAGGAACAACTGAACAACTGTGAGAAGACATCCAGTCCCTTCACAGCATTGCTCAACACAGAGAAGGTTGGACAGTGAAACCATCATCTGGAAATCGGACAGGTCAGGGGAGCTTAGACATTTCATCAGATCTGAAACCGGTTAGTGGTGTGGAACCTTCCATCAGAACCAACCTTTCTGAAGGTTCGGCTGTGGCCGATCGGTCAGGGTGAGGCTGGGAAGAAGTGGTCATTGACATTCGTGAATCACCGCCTTATTCTCACTGGGGAGAAGCCATTCACGTGCAAGGTGTGTGACAAATCGTTCTGGATGTCATTGAACCTCTAAGCGCATTCACACAGGGAGGAAGCCATTCAAGTGCGATGTGTGTAACAAGGGCTTCGCACGATCCTCGGCACTGGTGGTTTACAGGCGCATCCACACAAGGGAACAACCATTCACATGTGAGGCATGTGAAAAATCGTTTTCACAGTCATGGAATTTCAGTGTACACCAACGCATTCACACCGGGGAGAAACCATATATGTGTGATGTGTGCGAGAAATCATTCTCTATGTCATCTTACCTCCATATACACCAACACAGTCACACTGGAAAGAAACCATTTGCCTGTGATGTGCGTGACAAAGCCTTCTCCAAATCATGCAAGCTGTGCATACACTGGCGCATTCACTCAGGAAAAACCATTTACATGCGAGGTGTGTGACAAATCATTCTCACAGTCATCAAACCTCCGCGCACACCAACGCATTCACACAGGAGAGAAACCGTTCATGTGTGAGGTGTGTGACAAATCATTCTTGCAGTCATCAAACCTCCGCACACACCAACGCATTCACACAGGTGAGAAACCATTCACATTTGATGTGCGTGACCAATCATTCTTGAGGTGATCAAAACTCCTGCTCCACCAGAGGATCCACACGGGAGTAGCCCTTCAATGTGAGGTTTTCCAGAAAGCTTTTGTGACATCTTTGACCCTCCTGGGCCACCACATGATTCACACAGGAGAAACTTCACGTGTAATGTTTGTGACAAGGCTTTTGCTCACTCCTCTGATCTACTGAAGCACCAGAGGATTCACACTGGTGAGAAACCATTCAGGTGTGAGGTGTGTGACAAGGCTTTCACACAGTCAGCGTATCTCCTGGTCCATCAATACACTCACACAGGAAGAAACCCGATCGCCGTGAGTTCTGTAATAAAGCCTTCACGCAGTTGTTGGACCTCCTGGAACATCAGTGAACCCACACAGGAGACAAACCTTCCAGTGTGATGTGTGCCAGGATTGTTTCACTTACTCTTCTCTCACCATACACCAACGTTTCTACACAGACTTGGAACCGGGTCACCTGCTTCTGTTGCATTGAGACTAGTCTGTGTTGTTTATCCTCCAGTGTTCACACAGGGGAACTGTTGTTCCAAATCACTGTCAGTCCAATTTTTCAGGAAGGCCAACTTAACATTTGATCAGATCGCCAAACATCACCAAAAGAAGACATCAATATGTCTAGAAGCTCCTGCTTGTGCACAGATGTCACTGTGTGTCTGGGAGGATGTGCTCAGCCACAGTAAGTTGGCCATTCGGGAGAATGTGTGTCAGGATTCTCCTTTCTATGGACAAGAAGGAAATACCTCAATAGTTTCCACAGCATGATTTATCTCCCTTCTTGAACATAGTTACAATTGTCACATTCATAACATGAGTGCATGAAGCCTTGATATGAGCAGAAGTCCACCAGCTTTGAAGACCTCAGCTGGAATACCATCGGGGCTACAGGCTTTGTTGATTTTCATCTGTTTGTATGCTTGTTGCAGCTCTCCCATGGATGGTGACTCACCCATGGATTCTACCACAGGCACTGGGGGATAGACTGGAGGGTATCAGCTGCCACTGGGGATTCGTGGTTGAGGAGTTGTTCACAATGTTCTTTCCAGCGTTACCAATGGCATTGTCATCCTTAAGAGCAACACCATCCTGTGAACAAAATGGAGTTTGTCTGTTTGACCTCGTTCTATAGATGGCTCCGATAACATCAAAAAAGCTTCGCACATTGGAACTCTCTGGCTTTCTCTTCCCACATGTCTTTTATATTCTGGGTTTGTCTTTGAGAGTCAGCCTTGAGATGTTGAAATACTGCCTTCTTGAGTTGTGACCTTGGGTTGTTCTGCCAGGCAATGAAGGCCGATTGTTTTCATTCGGTGAGGGAGTGGGTTGGGGTCACATATTTCCACATCATGTTCGCCAAGCCAGTTGTGGTGACGAAGATGCTTGAACACAATGGCCTGGGCGCAGGAGTTTACTAAAGCTGACTTTATTTGATCCTGCTGTTCAGGAATTGATTTGGATGTGTGAAGATTTTCCACATTGGTCGTGAGCTGCACCTGGAATTTCTCTCTTCAGTCGGGCTGTTTTAGGGCTGAGACATTGATCTTCTTCCTCTTGGACTTTTGGACCTTGTGATGTCTTGGTGCTGGGTGAATGGTCATCAGCGATCAAACAAGTCGATGATCTGTCCAGCAGACATCAGTCCTCCACATGGATTGAGTAATACAGAACTTAGAACTTCGACTTGGCTTTAGACCTTCCAAAGGAACCTCCAGCATGTTGCCAGACAAATCCAAGTAAAATGTGGTGAACAACACCAGGAACTCTTCATTACATTCATTGATGTAACCAAAGCTTCTGACTCAGTAAATCACGAGGCTCTGTGGATTGTGCTTTAATATTTTGGATGTCCAAGAGACTTCATCACAATCCTGCAATAGCTTCATAATAATAGACTGCAACTGTCTTGAGTGGGAGATCTGAAACAGAAGCCTTCAAAATCCAGACTGGTGTCAAGCAAGGCTGCGTGATAGCCCCCATTCTATTTACAATCTACCTGACAGTGACTATTCATCTAATCAAAGATCAACTGCCTTCTGGTGTCAGCATTAAATACAATCGAGATGGGAAACTCATTTACCTCAGTCACCTCCCTGCCAAAACTAAACTGACCGCCACAGATACACATGGTCTACTGTTTACAGTTGACTGCAGTGTCGTTGTCCACTGTGTAACAGATTTACAAACCACTCTCTATCTCTTCAATTCTGCATGTGTTTGTATGATGGAAACGAGTTCCATCCTGTGTCACTAAAGACACAAAGTAGTCTGGGAGGACTACTATCCTGAGTATGGTGAGGCAGTTGGGGTGAGTCTCTACAGACCTGAGTTCCCTCAGGCCACCATACCTCGATGTAATAACAGTGTGATATGTTCACCTTACACTCTTCCAAGATTAATTTCATGTTCTGGGAAAGATCTTGAGTCATTTGCAAACATTTTATTCTTTTGGTTGATTCAAAGTTTGTTTGAAGCTGAATATTGTGTTGCTGTTTGTCTGCTGTTTTAGCAACATTTTGTATAGATTTATAACTCACCATAAATTCATTTTTTTAACTTAACCCAAACCAACCAATTTGTCAGCATTGTGTGTTTCTATTCACTGAATCATTCAGGTGCCTACAGTGAGAGTCCTGCACACAATATATTGGTCAATGTCACTGTGGACTGGTTTACTTTCTCCATCAATGGGTTTATACTTTCCAGATCACAGGAAGCAGAACATTTCCGAAAGGAAGAAAGACTTGCTTTTTTAATCTCAACTTTCACGAACTAAAGACGTCTGAAGGCGCTTAGACCAATGACGTGCTTTTTGAATGTAGTCACTGTTGTAATGTAGAAAACATGGCAGTCAATTTGTGCACAGCAAGCTCCCACAAACAGCAATGTGATAATGACCACCTAATCTGTTTTAGTGCTGTTGATTGCAGCATCCATATTGGCCAGTAGATCAGCGACAACTCCCCTGCTCTTCTACAAAATAGAGTCATGGGATCTTTTACATTAATCTGAGAGGGCAGGTGGGGATTTGGCTTAACTGATCTGAAAGATGGCACCTCTGACAGTGCAGCACTCCCTCAGTGGAGTGTCAACCTCAATGCTCAAGTCTCTGGAGTGAGACTTGAACTCACAACCTCCTGGCTCAGAGACGAGAGTGCTAACTAAGCCTCAACTGACAATAACTTATAATATTTCTATTGTGTTGGATTCAGTTTCTATGGGATTACGTCCCAAGGCTGTGTACAGAATGCTTTTCCCCCTGTAAACTGGCAGCCTAAAAGTTTGATTTGATTTAAAGTGGTAACGAGTTAGAGCTGCAGATTTCAATGTTGTCTTTGTGTCTGGGTTCCTGAAGCTGTGAAAGGTGGTAAAGTCCCTGGTCTCAGCTGGAATGGACATCTTAAGGGATTGTCTTCAATCAGTACTGCTGATTACCCATTCTGCTTTCATTCACTCATTAAAGTTCTATTGTTTAGGCACAGTTCTAACAGTCTGTCAGGAATAAAACTTGAGGAATAACCCACTCTTCCCAGGAAAGCCCATGTCCCCATCCTCCCTTCTTCATCCACCATTCCTCCCTTCTTCATCCCTATATCCACCTCTTTCCCTCTCCACAATCCTCCACTCCTCACACATAGTGTTTTTGTGATGTTGATTGCAAAATCCATATTGACGAGGACATCAGGGATATCTCCCCTGCTCTTCTATGATATAGTGACATGGGATTTCTTACATTCACCTGAAAGGGCAGACGGGCCCTTTGTTTAACTCATCTGAAAGATGGTACCTCTGACAGTGCAGCACTCCCTCAGAACTCCGGTGGAGAGTCAACCTCATTGCTTCATCTCTCCTTCCTTCACTCCATCTCTCCTCCTCGTTATTGTCCTCTCTTCTTATTTGTCTTGTCACAAGAACATAAGAAATAGGAGCAAGAATCGACCATCTGGCTCATCGAGCCTGCTCCACCATTTAATATGATCATGGCTGATCTTAGACTTCAACTCCTTTCCTGCTCCCCTTATCCCTTAATTCCCCATCTCCCTCCAGCTCATTGGCATTATCATCTTTCTTCTCATTGTCTCCCTTCTCCTCCTCATCATTATCTCCTTCCTCCTGCTTCTCATAGAATCATTGAATCATAACAGTATAGGAGGCCATTTTGTCCCTTGTGTCTGTGCTGGCCCTCTGAAGGAGCAATTCCCCTAGTGCCACTCCCCTGCCTTTTCCCTGTAGCACTGCACATTTTTCCTTTTCAGGTAACGATCCAATTCCCTTTTGAATTCCACAATTGAACCTGCCACCACCACACTGATTGGCAGTGCATTCCAGATCCTAATGACTCGCTGTGTGAAAAGTATTTCCTCCCTGTTCCATTGCTTCTTTTGCCAATTACCTTAAATCTGTGGCCTCTGGTTCTCAACCCTTCCAGGATAGGGTTTCTACCTATCTACCCTGTCTGTACCCTTCATGATTTTGAATATCTCTATCAAATCGCCTCTCAACCTTCTCCTCCAAGGAGAACAGTCCAACTTCTCCAATCTATCTACCTAACTGAAGTTCATCATCCCTGAATTTTTTCTGCACCTTCTCTAATGCCTTCATAACCTTGCTAAAGTATGATGCCCAGAACTGGACACAATACTCTAGATGAGTGTGGACCAGTATTTTATATGGGTTTAACATAACTTCCTTGCTTTTGTACTCTATGCTCCTATTGATAAACCCCAGGTTATTAACCGCTCTCTCTACTTCTCCTGCCATATTCAATGATTTATCCACATATATACCCAGGTCCCTCTGCTCCTGCACCCCTTTTAGAATTGTACCTTTAATTTTAGATTGTCTTTCTGTGTTCTTCCTATCAAAATGTATCACTTCACACTTCCTTAAATTTCATCTGGCACTTGTCCACCCATTCCACCAACCTGTCCACATCCTTTTGAAATTCTACACTGTCCTCCTCAGTTCACAAATGTTTCTCAGTTTCATATTGCCTGCAAATTTTGAAATTGTGCCCTGTATACCAAGGTCTCTGTCATTAATATTGTTATAAACTTGATTTTTCAGACATGTTTCTCATAAGAAACAGTGAACTTTATTTACAAGAACCACAACTCGACACAAACTCCACCCTTAAGGTTCCCCATGCTTTGGGCTGACTCATTCACACTGTCATGTGATACGACACAGTACAATAAGTCTTAAAGCTATAGTCACTACATTCCTTAAAGCTATAGTTACTACATTCCTCCCCCTTTTAATTTATTTAAAATTTGTGTTTACAAGAACAACCACATTCATGATTTTACAAATATGTGCATGGGTTATGAAATTATAAATTCAGTCGCTCAAGTGGTTTCCTGATCCAGGTGCAACATCGTAGCTTCACGACTTTAGAATTTCTGAATTACTGAATCTTCATTTTCTGGAACCACAGCAACATCAGGTGCCTCCTTAGGCCCAGGCAGTTCAGTGTTATCCACTCCGACAGAGACATCTGGTATGTCTATCCTTGATTGATCACTCACAACGGGGATCATAGGTTCTAAAATGGTTACAGGTGGAACATTGTTTTGTTGGGAAACCTCCCTTCTTCTCAAATGATTCCTGTGTTTCGGGTGATCCGGCCCTCCACTTCTACATTATATGACAATGGTCCAGTCACAGAAACTATTACACCAGGTAACCAACTCAATCCACCATCAAAGTTTTGATATAATAATATTTCACCGACAGTAAATTCTCACCCTCAACCATGAAAATCATGGGTCACTTTTTGATTTGACTTGACTTTTCTCCACCTTTCCCTCCCATTTGGGAAGTACCAGGCTTAATCTTGTACGAAGGCAGCACTTCAAAAGTAATTCTGAAGGTGTTGAACTTGTAGTAGTGAAGGGGGTTGTTCTATAGTGAAACAGGAAACATGAAAGTTTAGTCTCCAATGATCCTCCCGATAATCTTTTCATCCCAACTTTAAAAGTTTGAACTGCTCTGTCGGCCAATCCATTAGATGATGGATGATACGGTGCTGTCTCTATGTGTTTGATACCATTTAGGCTCACAAACCTTTGAAATTCAACACTAGTAAATGTCTGAGACAATGACTTCTGGCAATCCACGTATAGAAAAACTTTGGTGCAATATTTCTATAGTCGCACCTGACGTTGGCGATCTAACTTTGTACTCGTCTAACCATTTGGAATGTGCATCAAATATCAGTAGAAACATGGTGCCTAAGAATGGACCTACAGAATCTATATGCAGTCTCACCCAGGGTTGACCAGACCATTCCCATGGGTGCAGTGGGGCTGCAACAAGTATCTTCTATTGTTGCTGGCATTGGGGACAGTGTTTAACCATTTTTCTACATCATTGTCTATACCTGGCCACCAAATATAGCTCCTTGCAAGCTTTTTCATTTTGGAAATTCCAGGATGCGTGCTATGCAACTCAGTTAAGAGCGGTTCCATTCCTTGTGAAGGAATGACGACTCGTCCACCCCATAATTGGACACCATCCTGATTACTCAATTCATTCCTTTTGGTGAAGAATGGCTTCAATTCTTCGGGGACTGGACAGCACCGGAACCAATTTATCCTCGTCGCCAGTTGTTATGGACTTGATTTTCTAGGCATGTTTCTCATAAGAAACAGTGAACTTTATTTACAGGGCTTCAGCAGCAGTTACATGCTTCCATCAAGAACCACAACTAGAGTCAAACTCCACCCCTAAGGTTCCCCTTGCTTGGGGCTTATTTGTTCACACTGCCACGTGATACTACACGGTACAATAAGTCTTAAAGCTGCAGTAACTACATACCTTAAAGCTACATTTACTACAAATATATACCAGGAAGAGCAGGGATCCTAATACCAAGCCCTGGGGATTCAGATAGAATGACAATGGGGGCATTTGGGCCCTTTCTCGGGTTACAACCTCCGTGGAGACCGATCACTCTTAAAGAGAAAGTTGAAGATCCAGTTAATAGCTGAAAGGATGACATGTCGAGATTTCATGTTTCAAAACTTTAACTGTGTCAAATTTTGAAACAAAACCTTATTGACTAAACACTTTTCTTTTGTAGACAACTTATACTTTAAACTCAAGAAATTATTTAATTATCACACATCGCACTCTCCAGGAGTTACAGCTCTTAGAACAAACAGTTGCTCCAGCTTTAAAGAGGTTGCTCCATTTTACGTTCCCAGTCGGGTAACTTCTAATCCCAGAACTACCTTTCACTATGAGGTTTACACTGTTCATTCCCTTCTTTAGCTCCAAGCTAGGCAAATCTTCCAGCCTCTTTTAACTCCTCACGAACATGCGTTCTGCATTGTGATGTTTTTGATTCAGCATTTTCTCTGCTTAAGGTGCAGTGCAGATCTTCTGATGCCTTTACAGATTGAAGGTTTCATAAATGTTGTCATAAACATTATCATAAATGTTACACCTGAAGCGTTTTTTCCTGGTGTGGATCCTGTGGTTTCCCAGGAGAGTCAAAGACATCAGGAAAGCTTTATTGCAAACCTCACACCTGCAGGATTACTCCCCTGTGTGGATCCTCTGATGGAGCAAGAGTTTGGATGACCACAAGAAAGATGTGTCGCACGCCTCACACTTGAACGGTTTCTCCTGTGTGAATGTGTTGATGTGCGTGGAGGGTCGATGAGGTCGACAATGATTTGTTGCATACCTTGCAGGTGAACAGCTTCTCCCCTGTGTGAATGTATTGACATGTATGGAGGTTCGATGACTGTGTGAACGCTCGGTCGCACTTCTCACACTTGAATGGTTTCTCCCCTTTGTGAATCCTATGGTGTATCAGGAGGCTCGACGATGGCACAAATTTTATCACAAACCACACACTTGAAGGGTTTTCCCCCTGTGTGGGTCCTCTGATGGACCAGGAGGTTCCTTAACTGTGTGAAAGTTTTGCCCCACATCTCACATTTGACTCATTTTTCCCCAGTGTGAATGCGTTGGTGTATGCGAGGCACGATGACTGCGAATGATTTGTCACACACCTTGCATGTGAATGGTTTCCCCCAGTGTGAATCCGTTGGTGTTCACGGAGGCACCATGATTTCGAGAAGGATTTGTCACACTTCTCACACACGAACAGCTTCTCGCCTGTGTGAAAGCGTTGGTGTTTGCGGACAGACAATGAGCTCGAGAATGATTTTTTGCACACCTCACATGTGAATGGTTTCTCCCCAGTGTGAATACGTTGGTGTTTGCGGAGGGATGATGAGCTCGAGAATGATTTGTTGCACACCTCACATAGGAATGGTTTCTCCCCTGTGTGAATGCGCCGATGAAACACCAGGCCCGGTGACTGTGCAAAAGCCCCTGTTACAAACCTCACACTTGAAAGGCTTCTCCCAGGGTGGATACATCGGTGATTCATGAGGGTTGATGACTTTGTGAAGATCACACACCTCACACTTGGAAAGTTTCTCTCTCACACCTCACACTTGGAAAGTTTCTCTTCCATTTAGCTGCCCTTGTGTTAACAGTTGTACAACAGATGCACCTTGTGTTAGGACATCATGTGAGCCTGTGCAGTCTTCCTCACAAGCTCACACTTGAACAGCCTCTCACCTGTAGGAATGAGTCAGTGGTTCATGATGCTTGATGAACAATTGAAGCTCTCACTGCACTTGGAGCCCACTCACACTTCTGCCCAGCCTCACCCTGACGGATTGCCCACAGCCGAACCTTCGAAAGGCTGGTTCTGATGGAAGGCTCCACACCACTGACCAGTTTCAGATCTGATGATATGTCAAAGCTCCCCTGACCCAACTGATTTCCAGATGATGGTTTCACTGCCCAGCCTTCTCTGTGTTGAGCAATGCTGTGAAGGGACTGGATGTCTTCCCACTGTTGTGCCTTGGGTGATGGTCAGAATTTTTCTGTGGTGTCTATCCTCTCTGTATTCTCTGGTGTAGTATGGTGCAATCCTTCTGTAAAACAGGAAAAGGAAAGATAGTTTCCTCCAACTCCCTCTCCTTTGCTGAAAGGGCTGACTCCTCAGTTGGAGACTGTTCCACAGTGAGTGCCAGTCTGCTATTCCCCTGTGTGCAAGTTCTCCCCACTCCTCAGGAGGAGACTGGGTTTGATCATCTACTCACTCTTTTTGTGATTTGCGCTTGTGTGCTGGGCTCCAATATGGTTGAGAATGAAGGTGTTCATGGAGCCGCGTTCTCCTCTTATTTGACTGCTTGACCACGATTCTCGACAAGATTTGATAGGACTACAAAACTTTGCTCTGACCTGCTTGTTGTGGAGCTGTTTGATCTGTTTATTACCTGCTACTCTTGGTGTTTAGCCTGCATGTAGCCCTCAGTATTAGTAGGAGAGAGATAGAAAAGTAAGTGGAAGAGGTAAGAGGAAAAAGATGTAAAATAGGAGGAGAAAAAAAGGAGAGATAAATCATAAGAAATGGGAGCAGGAATAGGCCTCTTGCCTGTGTCTCCCTCTCCTGTGCTGATCCCATCGCTGCCTTGAATGATGTGGGTCATCCTCTTCTGATCTGCTGTCAAACACATCCGAGGGGACACATCCCACACTGATGTCATCAGTTTGAAAGCCTCAGAGATGAAGAATGCTATTGCCACACTAGAAATCTCTGTCAAACGTTTGCCCGGGGGAACTGAGACAGCAGCTGCAATAAGTGAGGTTTTATTCAGATGGGGCAAGGAAAAATTTAAATTCCCACCTGATCTGCTGCTCAATGTCACCTCCGTTTCACCGGTCAGTTTCCCAAGCTTCAGGAAACTCATGTTGTTCCAGAAATATTTGGATTGGCCGTGAGAGACATCAATCAAGAGCCCACCCACTCTGCTCATTCTCTAGAGATAAAAACAAAAAAACTGCGGATGCTGGAAATCCAAAACAAAAACAAAAACAGAATTACCTGGAAAAACTCAGCAGGTCTGGCAGCATCGGCGGAGAAGAAAAGAATGGACGTTTCGAGTCCTCATGATCCTTCGACAGAACTTGAGTTCGAGCCCAAGAAAGAGTTGAAATATAAGCTGGTTTAAGGTGTGTATGTGTGGGGGGCGGAGAGAGAGAGAGAGAGAGAGAGAGAGGTGGAGGGGGGGTGGTGTGGTTGTAGGGACAAACAAGCAGTGATAGAAGCAGATCATCAAAAGATGTCAGCAACAATGGTACAAAAGAACACATAGATGTTAAAGTTAAAATTGGTGATATTATCTAAATGAATGTGCTAATTAAGAATGGATAGTAGGGCACTCAAGGTATAGCTCTAGTGGGGGTGTTTTTTTTAAAAACAATTAAACACCTTGTCAAACACCAGGAGGGAAATGGAAAGCAAGGAAGGTGAGCAGGGCAAAAGAGAGGAACGGAAATCTTGTCGCAGAAAAGAACAGAACTTCTTCAAGGAGGTAGGCATTTCTTGAAGAGCAGTGGCAGTCAATTAAACACAGAGATAAAAACAAAAAAACTGCGGATGCTGGAAATCCAAAACAAAAACAAAAACAGAATTACCTGGAAAAACTCAGCAGGTCTGGCAGCATCGGCGGAGAAGAAAAGAGTTGACGTTTCGAGTCCTCATGACCCTTCGACAGAACTTGAGTTCGAGTCCAAGAAAGAGTTGAAATATAAGCTGGTTTAAGGTGTGTGTGGGGGGGGGGGGCGGATAGAGAGAGAGAGGTGGAGGGGGGGGAGGTGTGGTTGTAGGGACAAACAAGCAGTGATAGAAGCAGATCATCAAAAGATGTCAGCAACAATGGTACAAAAGAACACATAGATGTTAAAGTTAAAGTTGGTGATATTATCTAAACGAATGTGCTAATTAAGAATGGATGGTAGGGCACTCAAGGTATAGCTCTAGTGGGGGTGTTTTTTTTTAAAATAATGGTAATAGGTGGGAAAAGGAAAATCTTTATAATTTATTGGAAAAAAAAGGAAGGGGGAAACAGAAAGGGGGTGGGGATGGGGGAGGGAGCTCACGAACTAAAGTTGTTGAATTCAATATTCAGCCCGGAAGGCTGTAAAGTGCCTAGTTGGAAGATGAGGTGTTGTTCCTCCAGTTTGCGTTGGGCTTCACTGGAACAATGCAGCAAGCCAAGGACAGACATGTGGGCAAGAGAGCAGGGTGGAGTGTTAAAATGGCAAGCGACAGGGAGGTTTGGGTCATTCTTGCGGACAGACCGCAGGTGTTCTGCAAAGCGGTCGCCCAGTTTACGTTTGGTCTCTCCAATGTAGAGGAGACCACATTGGAGCAACGAATGCAGTAGACTAAGTTGGGGGAAATGCAAGTGAAATGCTGCTTCACTTGAAAGGAGTGTTTGGGTCCTTGGACGGTGAGGAGAGAGGAAGTGAAGGGGCAGGTGTTGCATCTTTTGCGTGGGCATGGGGTGGTGCCATAGGAGGGGGTTGAGGAGAAGGGGGTGATGGAGGAGTGGACCAGGGTGTCCCGGAGGGAGCGATCCCTACGGAATGCCGATAGGAGGGGTGAAGGGAAGATGTGTTTGGTGGTGGCATCATGCTGGAGTTGGCGGAAATGGCGGAGGATGATCCTTTGAATGCGGAGGCTGGTGGGGTGATAAGTGAGGACAAGGGGGACCCTATCATGTTTCTGGGAGGGAGGAGAAGGCGTGAGGGCGGATGCGCGGGAGATGGGCCGGACACGGTTGAGGGCCCTGTCAACGACCGTGGGTGGAAAACCTCGGTTAAGGAAGAAGGAGGACATGTCAGAGGAACTGTTTTTGAAGGTAGCATCATCGGAACAGATGCGACGGAGGCGAAGGCACTGAGAGAATGGGATGGAGTCCTTACAGGAAGCGGGGTGTGAGGAGCTGTAGTCGAGATAGCTGTGGGAGTCGGTGGGTTTGTAATGGATATTGGTGGACAGTCTATCACCAGAGATTGAGACAGAGAGGTCAAGGAAGGGAAGGGAAGTGTCAGAGATGGACCACGTGAAAATGATGGAGGGGTGGAGATTGGAAGCAAAATTAATAAATTTTTCCAAGTCCTGACGAGAGCATGAAGCGGCACCGAAGTAATCATCGATGTACCGGAGAAAGAGTTGTGGAAGAGGGCCGGAGTAGGACTGGAACAAGGAATGTTCCACTTACCCCATAAAGAGATAGGCATAGCTGGGGCCCATGCGGGTACCCATAGCCACACCTTTTATTTGGAGGAAGTGAGAGGAGTTGAAGGAGAAATTGTTCAGCGTGAGAACAAGTTCAGCCAGACGGAGGAGAGTAGTGGTGGATGGGGATTGTTTGGGCCTCAGTTCGAGGAAGGAGCTAAGGGCCCTCAGACCATCCTGGTGGGGGATGGAGGTGTAGAGGGATTGGACGTCCATGGTGAAGAGGAAGTGGTTGGGACCAGGGAACTGGAAATTGTTGATGTGACGTAAGGTGTCAGAGGAATCACGGATGTAGGTGGGAAGGGACTGGACAAGGGGAGAGAGAAGGGAGTCAAGATAACGAGAAATGAGTTCTGTGGGGCAGGAGCAAGCTGAGACGATCGGTCTACCGAGGCAGTTCTGTTTGTGGATTTTGGGTAGGAGATAGAAGCGGGCCTTCTGATGTTGGGCGACTGTCAGGTTGGAAGCTGTGGGAGGGAGATCCCCAGAGGAGATGAGGTCAGTGACAATCCTGGAAACAATGGCTTGATGTTCAGTGGTGGGGTCATGGTCCAGGGAGAGGTAGGAGGAAGTGTCTGCGAGTTGACGCTCAGCCTCCGCGAGGTAGAGGTCAATGCGCCAGACAACAACAGCACCACCCTTGTCAGCGGGTTTGATGACAATGTCAGGGTTGGACCTGAGAGAATGGAGTGCAGTAAGTTCAGAGAGAGACAGGTTAGAATGGGTGAGAGGAGCAGAGAAATTGAGACGACTAATGTCGCGCCGACAGTTCTCAATGAAAAGATCAAGTGAAGGTAAGAATCCAGAGGGAGGGGTCCAGGTGGAGGGAGAATATTGGAGATGGGTAAAAGGATCCATTGAACTGGGAGAGGACTCCTGCCCAAAGAAGTGAGCCCGGAGACAAAGACAGCGGAAGAAGAGTTCAGCATCATGCCGAGCCCGAAATTCATTGAGGTGAGGGCGTAAGAGTATGAAACTAAGTCCTTTGCTAAGCACTGAACGTTCAGCGTTTGACAGGGGAAGGTGAGGGGGTATAGTGAATACACGGCTGGGGTTGCGATTGGAAGAAAGGGTGGGGACGGAGGGACAGGCAGGAGTGGAGGGTCCTAGATGGGTGTTGGTGTCGATGAGTTGTTGGAGCTTGCGTTCCTTAGCACTTGAGAGAAAGAGGAAAAGTTTCTTGTTGAGGCGTCGGATGAGCCGAAGGATAAAATGAAACTGGGGGCACGCGCAGCTTTGAAAAAGGGTATGGCGGTGCTGCTGGAGGGAGAGGTCGAGTGTGTTCATATGGCGGCGCATGGCACTGAGTGTGGATTTCAGAATGTGACGGGAACAGCAGTCCGAGAAACGTTTTATGTCCCGGAGATACCTGTAATCCTGGGTGGGTTCGAAACATGAGGGGTGGAATTTCAGTTGAAATCCACGTGGGGTAATTCGGAGACGGAGACAGTCACTGAGAAAGGAGATATGGCTCTCTCTCTCCGCCCCCCACACACACACCTTAAACCAGCTTATATTTCAACTCTTTCTTGGACTCGAACTCAAGTTCTGTCGAAGGGTCATGAGGACTCGAAACGTCAACTCTTTTCTTCTCCGCCGATGCTGCCAGACCTGCTGAGTTTTTCCAGGGAATTCTGTTTTTGTTTTTGTTTTGGATTTCCAGCATCCGCAGTTTTTTTGTTTTTATCTCTGTGTTTAATTGACTGCCACTGCTCTTCAAGAAATGCCTACCTCCTTGAAGAAGTTCTGTTCTTTTCTGCGACAAGATTTCCGTTCCTCTCTTTTGCCCTGCTCACCTTCCTTGCTTTCCATTTCCCTCCTGGTGTTTGACAAGGTGTTTAATTTTTTTTAAAAAGAACACCCCCACTAGAGCTATACCTTGAGTGCCCTACCATCCATTCTTAATTAGCACATTCATTTAGATAATATCACCAATTTTAACTTTAACATCTATGTGTTCTTTTGTACCATTGTTGCTGACATCTTTTGATGATCTGCTTCTATCACTGCTTGTTTGTCCCTACAACCACACCACCCCCCCTCCACCTCTCTCTCTCTCTCTCTCTCTCCGCCCCCCACACACACACACCTTAAACCAGCTTATATTTCAACTCTTTCTTGGACTCGAACTCAAGTTCTGTCGAAGGGTCATGAGGACTCGAAACGTCAACTCTTTTCTTCTCCGCTGATGCTGCCAGACCTGCTGAGTTTTTCCAGGTAATTCTGTTTTTGTTTTTGTATTGGATTTCCAGCATCCGCAGTTTTTTTGTTTTTATCTCTGTGTTTAATTGACTGCCACTGCTCTTCAAGAAATGCCTACCTCCTTGAAGAAGTTCTGTTCTTTTCTGCGACAAGATTTCCATTCCTCTCTTTTGCCCTGCTCACCTTCCTTGCTTTCCATTTCCCTCCTGGTGTTTGACAAGGTGTTTACTAAAACCCGCTTTCACAGCCATATCTCCTTTCTCAGTGACTGTCTCCGTCTCCGAATTACCCCACGTGGATTTCAACTGAAATTCCACCCCTCATGTTTCGAACCCACCCAGGATTACAGGTATCTCTGGGACATAAAACGTTTCTCGGACTGCTGTTCCCGTCACATTCGGAAATCCACACTCAGTGCCATGCGCCGCCATATGAACACACTCGACCTCTCCCTCCAGCAGCACCGCCGTACCCTTTTTCAAAGCTGCGCGTGCCCCGTTTCATTTTATCCTTCGGCTCATCCGACGCCTCAACAAGAAACTTTTTCTCTTTCTCTCAAGTGCTAAGGAACGCAAGCTCCAACAACTCATCAACACCAACACCCTTCTAGGACCCTCCACCCCTGCCTGTCCCTCCGTCCCCACCCTTTCTTCCAATCCCAACGCCAGCCGTGTATTCACTATACCCCCTGACCTTCCCCTCTCCGATGCTGAACGTTCAGTGCTCAGCAAAGGACTTAGTTTCATACCCTTACGCTCTCACCTCAATGAATTTCGGGCTCGGCATGATGCTGAACTCTTCTTCCGCCATCTTCGTCTCCGGGCTCACTTCTTTGGGCAGGAGTCCTCTCCCAGTTCAATGGATCCTTTTACCCATCTCCAATATTCTCCCTCCACCTGGACCCCTCCCTCTAGATTCTTACCTTCTCTTGATCTTTTCATTGAGAACTGTCGGCGCGACATTAGTCGTCTCAATTTCTCTGCTCCTCTCACCCATTCTAACCTGTCTCTCTCTGAACTTACTGCACTCCATTCTCTCAGGTCCAACCCTGACATTGTCATCAAACCCGCTGACAGGTGTGGTGCTGTTGTTGTCTGGTGCATTGACCTCTACCTCGCGGAGGCTGAGCGTCAACTCGCAGACACTTCCTCCTACCTCTCCCTGGACCATGACCCCACCACTGAACATCAAGCCATTGTTTCCAGGACTGTCGCTGACCTCATCTCCTCTGGGGATCTCCCTGCCACAGCTTCCAACCTGATAGTCGCCCAACCTCGGACGGCCCGCTTCTATCTCCTACCCAAAATCCACAAACAGAACTGCCCCGGTAGACCGATCGTCTCAGCTTGCTCCTGCCCCACAGAACTCATTTCTCGTTATCTTGACTCCCTTCTCTCTCCCCTTGTCCAGTCCCTTCCCACCTACATCCGTGATTCCTCTGACACCTTACGTCACATCAACAATTTCCAGTTCCCTGGCCCCAACCGCTTCCTCTTCACCATGGACGTCCAATCCCTCTACACCTCCATCCCCCACCAGGATGGTCTGAGGGCCCTTAGCTTCTTCCTCGAACAGAGGCCCAAACAATCCCCATCCACCACTACTCTCCTCCGTCTGGCTGAACTTGTTCTCACGCTGAACAATTTCTCCTTCAACTCCTCTCACTTCCTCCAAATAAAAGGTGTGGCTATGGGTACCCGCATGGGCCCCAGCTATGCCTGTCTCTTTATGGGGTATGTGGAACATTCCTTCTTCCAGTCCTTCTCCGGCCCCCTTCCACAACTCTTTCTCCGGTACATCGATGATTACTTCGGTCCTGCTTCATGCTCTCGTCGGGACTTGGAAAAATTTATTAATTTTGCTTCCAATCTCCACCCCTCCATCATTTTCACGTGGTCCATCTCTGACACTTCCCTTCCTTGACCTCTCTGTCTCAATCTCTGGTGATAGACTGTCCACCAATATCCATTACAAACCCACCGACTCCCACAGCTATCTCGACTACAGCTCCTCACACCCTGCTTCCTGTAAGGACTCCATCCCATTCTCTCAGTGCCTTCGCCTCCGTCACATCTGTTCTGATGATGCTACCTTCCAAAACTGTTCCTCTGACATGTCCTCCTTCTTCCTTAACCAAGGTTTTCCACCCACGGTCGTTGACAGGGCCCTCAACTGTGTCCGGCCCATCTCCCGCACATCCGCCCTCACGCCTTCTCCTCCCTCCCAGAAACATGATAGGGTCCCCCTTGTCCTCACTTATCACCCCACCAGCCTCCGCATTCAAAGGATCATCCTCCGCCATTTCCGCCAACTCCAGCATGATGCCACCACCAAACACATCTTCCCTTCACCCCTCCTATCGGCATTCCATAGGGATCGCTCCCTCCGGGACACCCTGGTCCACTCCTCCATCACCCCCTACTCCTCAACCCCCTCCTATGGCACCACCCCATGCCCACGCAAAAGATGCAACACCTGCCCCTTCACTTCCTCTCTCCTCACCATCCAAGGACCCAAACACTCCTTTCAAGCGAAGCAGCATTTCACTTGCATTTCCCCTAACTTAGTCTACTGCGTTCGTTGCTCCCAATGTGGTCTCCTCTACATTGGAGAGACCAAACGTAAACTGGGCGACCGCTTTGCAGAACACCTGCGGTCTGTCCGCAAGAATGACCCAAACCTCCCTGTCGCTTGCCATTTTAACACTCCACCCTGCTCTCTTGCCCACATGTCTGTCCTTGGCTTGCTGCATTGTTCCAGTGAAGCCCAACGCAAACTGGAGGAACAACACCTCATCTTCCGACTAGGCACTTTACAGCCTTCCGGACTGAATATTGAATTCAACAACTTTAGGTCGTGAGCTCCTTCCCCCATCCCCACCCCCTTTCTGTTTCCCCCTTCCTTTTTTTTCCAAAAAATTATAAAGATTTTCTTTTTCCCACCTATTTCCATTATTTTTTAAAAAAAACACCCCCACTAGAGCTATACCTTGAGTGCCCTACCATCCATTCTTAATTAGCACATTCGTTTAGATAATATCACCAACTTTAACTTTAACATCTATGTGTTCTTTTGTACCATTGTTGCTGACATCTTTTGATGATCTGCTTCTATCACTGCTTGTTTGTCCCTACAACCACACTCCGCCTCCACCTCTCTCTCTCTCTCTCTCCGCCCCCCACACGCACACCTTAAACCAGCTTATATTTCAACTCTTTCTTGGACTCGAACTCAAGTTCTGTCGAAGGGTCATGAGGACTCGAAACGTCAACTCTTTTCTTCTCCGCAGATGCTGCCAGACCTGCTGAGTTTTTCCAGGTAATTCTGTTTTTGTTTTTGTTCTGCTCATTCTCTCCTCTTCATCCTCCACAGCTGGTTCACTTCCTGTAGGGACTGAAAACTAAGTGAGGAAACTGAGTGAAGGAACAGAATTTATAATAATTACATCACATAATATCCACACTAATGTTCAGGCAGTCTGACTATCCTGTGGGGAATCAGGTGTGAAAATGCCCCTTATGCTGTGTGAGAAGATCCAGCTGAGAGAGCTTTTTACTCGGTGCTTTGTGCTGAACTGTTTGACTGGAGCTGTGTGTTGGATATTGAGTGCTTATTGGAAGCATTTCCCTTCTGGCTTACAGGCTGAGTTTTGTTGCTGGGTCATTACTGAATATGAGAAGGTGAGGTGTAATTATCTGGGAGGTGCAGAGTGTCTGAGGATTCTTACTGATTTCCTATTGTTGAGTTCTGGGTGTGTGTGTATTTGTGTGTGTGTTATTATCTTGTGGACTGTGAATCATCAGTTCTGTCTGTGTGTTGGGATCTGGACTTTTCCTATCTTTTCAAACGCCTCGAACACCTCCCACCCCACTATCTCTGTAACCTCCTCAGAAAAGAAATAAAGAAAGATGTCCCGGAACACATACAGCCAATGAAGTACTTTTGAAGTGTGGTCACTGATGTAATGCAGGAAATGTGGCAGCCAATGTGCGCACAGCAAGCTCCCAAATTATGCCTACTATATTGCAAAGCACCGAGGGACATTGAACTGTGTTAGCGGTGCTATATAAATACAAGTTGTTCTTGTCTATCGTTGTTGTGTAAAAAGTCAGAAAGTGACCAGGCTGTAGGAGCAGCGTGATTTCCCTCATGGTTCACTATCCTACTGACCCTCACTGTGAATCAGTCTCCCAGTGAGGGGGCAGACTCATTGTAAAGGGAGATCGGGTTATAACCTATAACTGGCAGCAGAGCAGGGTAGGAATGGCTGCACACTAGCTCAAACTCAGTGTGTCAAGGAGCACTGAAGGTTGCACCTTCAGGCTGCAGTCCCCCTCACTGCATGGATGGGGTGGGGTGGGGTGGGGCGGGGGTGGGGGGGGGCGGTGTGGTTTTGAGGGTAGTTCCTGATCTCAGCCCAGATAGAGAGGAGGCAGGGGGCAGAGAAGCAAGTGGCAGAGAGGGAGCCAATGCTGCTTCTGACATGTCTATCTACTAGTTTGATGATAATCATGGAATGAGGGATCTGCTGGGCTGTGAGATTGTGATGGAATACAATCCTGTTGCTGCTGATAGTTCACAGCACCTCATGGATACCCAGTTTTGGGATCTGTCCTTAGTCTCCTTCCCTAGTGATGATTAACACGGTGAAGTACTCATTCATCAGTTGGGAGGGTAGTTTTCCTTGAACTTGTTTGATCTGAAGCCATGAGACTCCATGGAGTCAATATTGAGACTTCCCCATCTGCCAGTGGGATGGGACATACTCAGGAATAGTGACGGAGGAGTCTGAGATATTTCCAGATTGATACGATTCAGTGAGTATCACTGCTACTTGACCAGTCTGTGGGGCAGCTCTCCTCACATGGGCACTTGTCCCTCAGATCTTGGTAAGAGAGACTTTCTAGATTTCACTGAGCTGAGATCACCTTAATCTTATTCTGAAACAATGCCAGGATTGTGTGGATCCACCTGATTTTCCCCTTATTACTGGACTTTATAGTGATTGTTTATCATCGTTTGCAAGGCCACTTCAGAGGGCAGTTCAAAGTCAACCATGTTGTGTGGGACTGTAGCAGATTCCCTTTCCTGAAGGATAATGATTGGGTTTTTAGAACAACCTGAAAATTTTCATGTTTTTATTTTATTCTATTCCTCAAATTCCAAAACTTATTAAATTCAGTTTCACAACGTGGAGTGGTTGAGGTGAAAGACATAGATGCTTTTAAGGGGAAACTAGATAAGCACATGAGGGAGAAAGGAACAGAAGGATATGCTGATAGAATGAGATGAAGACGGTGAGAGAGGCTCGTTTGAAGGATAAACACCAGCATGGTGAAATTATGCCAAATGACCTATTTCTGCACTGTAATTCTATGTATGCAACTTTCCACAGCTGGATTTGAACTCTCAATCTCTGGATTGTTAATCCAGCAACAGAGCAATTCGGCTGCCACACCTGGAGACACATTTATTGGAATGTCTTTTAATGCCTTCTTTAAAGATTTTACCTGAAGGCCTCGGCTTTTTCCAAAAGCCTGGGCTTGGATTTGATAGTTTTGCCCAGTGCTGTGGCTGATAGCTGAATTTGGGATGTGCAGTCTGAGCGAGTGCAGTGTATCTAATTTCCCAGGATAAACCAGAATGTTTCAATCAGCCACACTGAAGCAATATTTTCCTTGGCTTCTAGCACTTCCTGCCCAGCGTGTCTTCTCCAAATAATTTTGGGAAATAAGGGTAGGAATTTCAAACTTTCCATTGAATCAACATTTCTCCTGAGTGTTTTTTATGTTAAACACATATTCTAAAGGTAAAACTGGTCTTCACCAGCACAAATCGAGCTCATAATGAATTGATAGCCCATTTTACACTCCACCCAACCGTCTTTTCTATTGTCCTTATGGCGCCTGGGAAAATGGGGGTGCTGGGTGGAGGAAAGAAAGTAGCCATGTTGTCTGCTCCTGGTCACTATCCAGTGTCCCTACTGGAAACAAGGTGTGGGACAGTTAAGTTAGGAACTTAATCAGACTTGCATCTGATCCCCACACAGGGGAATAGCAGACTGGTACTCACTGTGGAACAGTCTCTAACTGAGGAGTCAGCCCCTTCAGCAAAGGAGGAGAGGGAGATGGAGGAAATCATGTTTCCTTTTCCTGTTTTACAGAAGGATTGCACCGTACTACAGAGAACTATTCCGTACTATTCTCTGTACAGAGAATACAGAGAGGATAGACACCACAGATAAATTCTGACCATCACCCAAGGCACAACTGTGGGAATACATCCAGTCCCTTCACAGCATTGCTCAACACAAGAGAAGGTTGGGCAGTGAAACCATCATCTGGAAATCGGTTGGATCAGGGGAGTTTTGACATATCATCAGATCTGAAATTGGTCAGTAGAGTGGAACCTTCCATCAGAATCAACCTCTCCGAAGGTTTGGCTGTGGGCGATCGGTCCAGGTGAGGCTGGGCAGAAGTGTGAGTGGGGTCCAAGTGTGGTGAGAGCTTCAATCATTCATCAAGCCTCATGAACCACTGACTCATTCCTACAGGTGAGAGGCTGTTCAAGTGTGAGGTGTGTGAGGAGGTCTTTACAGGCTCATAAGATCTTCTAACATGTGAGGTGCAACTGTTGTCCAATATTTCACACAAGGACAACTTCACGGAAGAGAAAGCATTCAACTGTGAGGTCTGCGATCAAGCCTTAGCACATTCATCAACACTCGTGAAATATAAACACATTCACACTGGGGAGAAGCCATTCAAGTGTGAGGCATGTGACAAGAGCTTTGCACAATCATCATGTCTGATGTATCATCGACGCATTCATACAGGAAAAACTGTTCAAATGTGAGGTGTGTGCGAAAACATTCTCACACTCACCTGACTTCAAGACACCAATGCATGCACACTGGGAAGAAACTGTTCAAGGATTTGGACAGGTTAAGAGAATGGGCAAAGAACTGGCAGATGGAATACAACGTGGGGAAGTGTGAGATCATGCTCTTTGGTAGGAAGAATAGAGGCATAGACTATTTTCTAAATGGGGAGAGAATTCAGAAATCTGGAGTGCAAAGGGACTTGGGAGTTCTAGTCCAGGATTCTCTTAAGGTTAACTTGCAGGTTGAGTCGGTAGATAGGAAGGCAAATGCAATGTTGGCATTTATTTCGAGAGGACTAGAATATAAAAGCAGGGATGTGCTGCTGAGGCTTTATAAGGCTCTGGTCAGACCACATTTAGAATATTGTGAGCAATTTTGGGCCCCATATCTCAGGAAAGATGTTCTGGCCCTGGAGTGGGTCCAGAGGAGGTTCACGAGAACGATCCCAGGAATGAAAGGCTTAACAAATGAGAATGTTTGAGGACTCTGGGTCTATACTCGATGGAGTTTAGAAGGATTAGGGGGGATCTGATTGAAACTTATAGAACACTGAAAGGCCTGGATAGAGTGGACATGAGGAAGATGTTTCCATTAGTAGGAGAGACTAGGACCCGAGGGCATAGCCTCAGAGTAAAGGGAAGACCTTTTAGAACATAGCTGAGGAGAAACTTTTTTAGCCAGTGAGTGGTGAATCTATGGAATTCATTGCCACAGAAGGCTGTGGAGGACAGGTCATTGAGTGTATTTAAAACCAAGATAGATAGGTTCTTGATTGGTAAGGGGATCAAAGGTTACGGGGAGAAGGCAGGAGAATGGGGTTGAGAAACTTATCAGCCATGATCGAATGGCGGAGCAGACTTGATGGGCCGAATGGCCTAATTTCTGCTCCTATGTCTTATGGTCTAAGTGTGTGTTGTGTGACAAAGCCTTCACAAACTCTTCGACTCTCCTGAATCACCAGCGCATTCACACAGGGGTTAAGCTGTTCAAATGTGAGGTGTGTAACAAGAAATTTGCATGATTATTGACCCTGGTGAATCACCAATGCTCTCATACAGGAGAGAAACCATTCAAGTGTGAGGTGTGCAGCAAAACATTCTCACAGTTACCGAACCTCTGCACTCATTAACGGGTTCACACAAGGGAGAAGCCATTCAGGTGTGAGGATTGTGATAAGGCTTTCAACTGATCCGCTGATCTCCTGAGACACCAGAGGATTCAGAGGGGAGAAACCCTTCAAATGTGAGGTTTGTGACCAAACCTTCACACAGCCATCGACACTGCTGCAACACCAACGTGTTCACACAGGAGAGAAACCATTCAAGTGAGAGGTGTGTGGTAAGGGCTTTGCAAAATTATCAGGATTGGTGTATTAGCAACGCCGTACCCTTTTTCAAAGCTGCGCGTGCCCCCAGTTTCATTTTATTCTTTGTCTCATCCAACGTCTCAACAAGAAACTTTTTCTCTTTCTCTCAAATGCTAAGGAACGCAAGCTCCAACAACTCATTGATACCAACACCCATCTAGGACCCTCCACCCCTGCCTGTCCCTCCGTCCCCAACCCATCTTCCAATCCCAGCCCCAGCCGTGTATTCACTATACCCCCTGACCTTCCCCTCTCCGATGCTGAACGTTCAATGCTCAGCAAAGGACTTAGTTTCATACCCCTACGCCCTCACCTTAATGAATTTCGGGCTCGGCACGATGCTGAACTCTTCTTCTGCCGTCTTCGTCTCCGGGCTCACTTCTTTGGGCAGGAGTCCTCTCCCCGTTCAACGGATCCTTTTACCCACCTCCAATATTATCCCTCCACCTGGACCCCTCCCTCTGGATTCTTACCTTCTCTTGATCTTGTCGGGGCGACATTAGTCGTCTCAATTTCTCTGCTCCTCTCACCCATTCTAATCTTTCTCTTGCTGAACTTACTGCACTCCATTCTCTCAGGTCCAACCCTGACATCGTCATCAAACCCGCTCACAAGGGTGGTGCTGTTGTTGTCTGGTGCACTGACCTCTACCTCGCGGAGGCTGAGCGTCAACTCGCAGACACTTCCTCCTACCTCTCCCTGGACCATGACCCCACCACTGAACATCAAGCCATTGTTTCCAGGACTGTCACTGACCTCATCTCCTCTGCGGATCTTCCTCCCACAGCTTCCAACCTGATAGTCGCCCAACCTCGGACGGCCCGCTTCTAACTCCTACCAAAATACACAAACAGAACTGTCCGGGTAGACCGATCGTGTCAACTTGCTCCTGCCCCACAGAACTCATTTCTCATTATCTTGACTCCCTCCTCTCTCCCCTTGTCCAGTCCCTTCCCACCTACATCCGTGATTCCTCTGACACCTTACGTCACATCAACAATTTCCAGTTCCCTGGCCCCAACCGCTTGCTCTTCACCATGGACGTCCAATCCCTCTACACCTCCATCCCCCACCAGGATGGTCTGAGGGCCCTTAGCTTCTTCCTCGAACAGAGGCCCAAACAATCCCCATCCACCACTACTCTCCTCCGTCTGGCTGAACTTATTCTCACACTGAACAATTTCTCCTTCAACTCCTCTCACTTCCTCCAAATAAAAGGTGTGGCTATGGGTACCCGCATGGGCCCCAGCTATGCCTGTCTCTTTATGGGGTATGTGGAACATTCCTTGTTCCAGTCCTACTCCGGCCCCCTTCCACAACTCTTTCTCCGGTACCTCGATGATTACTTCGGTGCTGCTTCGTGCTCTTGTCGGGACTTGGAAAAATTTATTAATTTTGCTTCCAATCTCCACCCCTCCATCATTTTCACGTGGTCCATCTCTGACACTTCCCTTCCCTTCCTTGACCTCGCTGTCTCAATCTCTGGTGATAGACTGTCCACCAGTATCCATTACAAGCCTACTGACTCCCACAGCTACCTTGACTACAGCTCCTCACACCCCGCTTCCTGTAAGGACTCCATCCCATTCTCTCAGTTCCTTCGCCTCCATCGCATCTGTTCCGATGATGCTACCTTCAAAAACAGTTCCTCTGACATGTCCTCCTTCTTCCTTAACCGAGGTTTTCCACCCACGGTCGTTGACAGGGCCCTCAACCGTGTCCGGCCCATCTCCCGCGCATCCGCCCTCACGCCTTCTCCTCCCTCCCAGAAACATGATAGGGTCCCCCTTGTCCTCACTTATCACCCCATCAGCCTCCACATTCAAAGGATCATCCTCCGCCATTTCCGCCAACTCCAGCATGATGCCACTACCAAACACATCTTCCCTTCAACCCCACTGTCGGCATTCCGTAGGGATCATTCCCTCCAGGACACCCTGGTCCACTCCTCCATCACCCCCTACTCCTCAACCCCCACCTATGGCACCACCCCATGCCCACACAAAAGATGTAACACCTACCCCTTCACTTCCTCTCTCCTCACCATCCAAGGGCCCAAACACTCCTTTCAAGTGAAGCAACATTTCACTTGCATTTCCCCCAACTTAGTCTACTGCATTCGTTGCTTCCAATGCGGTCTCCTCTACATTGGAGAGACCAAACGTAAACTGGGCGACCGCTTTGCAGAACACCTGCAGTCTGTCCGCAAGAATGACCCAAACCTCCCTGTCGCTTGCCATTTCAACACTCCACCCTGCTCTCTTGCCCGCATGTCTGTCCTTGGCTTGCTGCATTGTTCCAGTGAAGTCCAACACAAACTGGAGGAACAACACCTCATCTTCCGACTAGGGACTTCACAGCCTTCCGGACTGAATATTGAATTCAACAACTTTAGGTCTTGACCTCCCTCCTCCAACCCCACCCCCTTTCTGTTTCTTCCCCTTCCTTTTGTTTTTTTCCAATAAATTATATAGATTTTTCTTTTTCCCATCTATTTCCATTATTTTTAAATATTTTTAAATATTTTATGCTCCCCCCACGCCCACTAGAGCTATACCTTGAGTGCCCTACCATCCATTCTTAATTAGCACATTCGTTTAGATAATATCACCAACTTCAACACCTCTTTGTTCTTTTGTTCTGTTGTCTGTGACATCTTTTGATGATCTGCTTCTATCACTGCTTGTTTGTCCCTACAACCGCACCACCCCTCCACTTCTCTCCTCCCACCCAACCCACCCACCTTAAACCAGCTTATATTTCACCCCTTCCTTGGATTCACCTAGTTCTGTCGAAGGGTCACGAGGACTCAAAACGTCAACTCTTTTCTTCTCCGCCGATGCTGCCAGACCTGCTGAGTTTTTCAGGTAATTCTGTTTTTGTTTAGGATTGGTGTATTGTTGGCGCATTCACGAGAGAAACCGTTAAAGCGTGAGGTGTGCGACCAAATATTTGTAAACTTATCAATCATGAAACACTGACACATCCACCATGAGGAAAAGATGTTCAAGTGTGAGGTGTGTGACAAAGCCTTCACAAAGTCCACGTTCTTCCTAATAGACCAGACCATTCACACAGGGGAGAATCCCTTAATGTGTGAGGTTTGTTGGAAGGCTTTCACACAGCCATCTGATCTCTTCAGGCACCAGAGGATCCACACAGGGGAGAAACTATTCAGATGTGAGATTTACATTAAAGCTTTGGTGATGTCTTCAACCCTCATGGGGCACTAGAGGATTCACACAGGGGAGAAACTCTTCAGATGTGACTTTGTGACAAAGCTTTCACACAGTCAGTGTCTCTCCTGGTCCATCAATGTACTCACAGAGAGGAGAAATCGTATTGGTGCGAGTTCTGTAATAAAACCTTCACACGTTTTTTGGTATTTTAAACAAACTTCCATTTGGAATATTTGTGTAGTTTTTGTGTTAGTAAAGTGAGCCAGCTCTCAGGAGTGGGTATAGGGTAGAATCAGACCCTGCTTTAATTGGTGCTGTGAATTATAGACAGATCCTCTTCAGGTGATGGGTGTTTGACTAATACCATGGGGAATGTTTGTACTCTCCTGTCTGGGAGGACTACTATCCTGAGTATGGTGAGGGAGTCGGGGTGAGTCTCTACAGGCCTGAGTTCCCTCAGCCCATCATACCTCAACGTAATAACAGTGTGATTTGTTCACCTTACACTCTTCCAAGATTCATTTCATGTTCTGGGAAAGATTTTGAGTCATTTTCAAATGTTTTGTTATTTTGGTCAATTCAAAGTTTGGTGTAAGCCGAATATTATATTGTTTGTCTGCTGTTTTATCAACCTTCTATATAGATTTATAACTGAAAGTAAATTTATTTTTTAGTCAGCATGGTGTGTTCCTATTCATTGAGACACTCAGGAGCCTACAGTAAGAGTCCTATACACAATATATTGGTGAATGTCACTGTGAGCTGGTATACCTTCTCCATCAATGGGTTTATCATTTCCAGTTCAAACAAAGCATAATGTTTCCCTCAAAGAAAGACCTGCATTTATATATCAACTTCCAGAATCTCAGGTTGTCCGTAAGCACTTTACAGTCAATGTAGTGTTTTTTGCTCTATTGTTGTAATATAGGAAACGTGTTAGCCAATGTGTGCACAGCAAACTCCCTCAAACATCAATGTGATAATGACCAGATAACCTGTTTTTGTGTCATTGAATGCAGGATCCATTGGCCAGGTCATCAGGGCTTAAACTTATTGTCTCATCCATACTAATAATTCCTCAGGCTCTGGGCTTCCTGTATAAACCTCTACCATCATTTATTAAAACACAAACATGTTGTAAAATGAGTGAAGAAATTATCCTGTAGATGTTTACACACAGCATTGATCATGAAGCTAATCAGGTCACAATGTACCGCCCTTCAGTAAAACAGCTTCAATTGGTCACACAATTTTTTTTTCTAAGTTTACTTCAGTAAAACGAAAGCAAAATACAGTGGATGCTGGAGATCAGCAATAAAAAACAGAAAGTGCTGGGGAAAACTCAGATCCGGCAGCATTTGCGAAAAGAGAATCAATGTTCCAAATTCAACATGACTCTTCTTCGGAACATGTTGGACTCAAAACAATTCTGAGATTCTCACAATTTGGAAAATGCCCTGACTTACTTTTCTGAGGTTCAAAATAAATAATCTCCCACTTCCCCACATTGAACTCGTTGTTGCAGCTTCGTCCCTCACTTAATCTATCAATGTCCCTTTGCAATTTTCCACTCCCATCGATATGACTTACTGTGTCACCTAACTTACTGTCATCAGTAAACTACCCCATCCTATTCCTCCAACAAAGTTATTGATCAATATAATGAAAAGCTGAGTCTCCTGCACAGATCCCTAGGGATCACCACTGGGCACATCCTGACAATCAGAGAGCATCCCCTTTATCCCTACTCTCTGTCTCCTATCTCCCAAACACATTATCAACCCATGTCACAAGGTTCCCTCCAATTCCCTGCACATTTATCTTGTGAATGATCTCATGTGCAGAACATGATCAAATACCTTATGGAAGTCCAGTTAGACAAACCTCCATCTATCTTGTCCAGCATGTTAATGATCTCCTCAAAATGTTTTATAAAATTGATCATGTTGGTTACAATGACTTGCTGTACAAGAATGCAGTAACAGCTATAACGACCCAGAGAACATGATGAAGATAAGAAATTAGAGCAGGAGTAAGCCATTTGGCCCCTGTTAGCTGCTGCACCATTCAATACGACCAGGGCTAATCTACTACCTCAATCCCAACTTCCCACACTATCCCCATATCCCTTATTCCCTCAGCATCCAGAAATCCATCAATCTCAGTCTTGAACATATTCAATGACTGAGCATCCACAGCTCCCTGGGGGAGAGAATTCCAAAGATTCACAACTCTTTCAGTGAAGACATCTCTCATCTCAATCCTCATTGGCTGACCTCAAATTCTGAAGCTTGAAACAAACCTTTTACAGCAACAAACTTCCAAGCGTCAGCTAGTGAGTGATATTTCCATTGTCACAGTCAGTGCAGTTCCCTTTCCTTCACTCAAACTGGTTGTGCAGTCTCCTGCATCAAACTGAACCCGTTTATAAACTATTGTGATGTCTGATCTCACTGGGATGTACGGTGTGAGGGTGAGGCTTGTCCTGTGATCACACGGTTTGACCCATCCGGTTAAAGGGTCTTCACTTTGATTAAACAGAGCTTGTCAAACCCTTTGGCTTCATTTCAGTGACAATGACTTATCGTGCTTGAATACAATAACAGGTTTCCACTCAGTTACAACCCAGGAACAGGGCACACAGGTGATGGACAGGGATGGGATTGTTTGTCTCCTACCAATGATGTTACATTGTTGTACACATTTACAGCAACAGGAGGAGGCCATTCAGCCCCTTGATCCAGGTCCCTATTTAATTCCACGATGACTGTTCTGTATCTCAAATCCAATACGCTGTCTTTTAATGCTGATCCACTGATAAACTTAGGAACATCAGAATAGGAGGAGGCCATTCAGCCCCTCAAGTCTGTTCCACCATTCAATTCGATTATGGCTGATTAGTATATTAACCCCATCCACCCCACCTGGCTCCATTTTCCTTAATACTATTCCTAACATGAATCTCTCAATATAATTTTACATTTACATTTCAAAGTAGTAATTGGGGTGTTGGGTAAACTGAAGACAGGAGTTAAAGGGACAATATTTGCCTGGAAAGTGGAGGTGACATTGTTCCCTGAGTGTCGGGTTGGTGCAGAGCTTGGGAGAAACATTGCATTTGTTTGTATCAGTGTAAAGCCAGTGTCAGAGTGAGAAGGAGGCTGAACAGGAACTGCCCAAATTGGTTGAGAAGTTAAACAGAAAGCTCCCTGACTGTCACAGAATGTGACACTGTCTGGAGAAAGAGTTTTGACATTTGTTTCTGGACCAAACTTTACTCCACCCCAGATGAGACTTGGACACACAATCCCTGGCTTAGGAGGCCAGTGCCTTATCCATTAGGCCAATGTGGCTGGACATGATGGGGTTTGGTGACCTTAACTTTGACCCTTTGTCTCGATGTAATCGCTGCCAAATTTGGTGCCTTTTTGTGGGCTGGCCCTTTCTTTTCATCCACAACCAGATTGGATCAATTCCAAACATTCCAGTAATGAGCTGACAGGATCGAGATTTGCTTTTTGTGTGTCAGTAATTAATACTGGCAAAGTGTAGATTGTATGTGAGAAACAGTTGTCTTTCCTGAGGTTTCCTTGCTAGCCCTGATTACGATGTTGTAGTGATTTCCCCAACCCAGCTTCCCGGTCACCTCCTTGACCTCACTGTCTCACCTGGTCTCACTACTCTCATTGTACCAATCACAGAGAAGGCCATCTCTGATCACTTCCATGTGTTACTCAGCACCCACAACCCCCTCCCACATTCCAGCTCTACCTCCTTCTGTATCTGTCCCTCAAAAAAACTATTCCTCAAATCACTAACAACTGCACTCTCCAAATCCCAACTGTCTCGGCCTTTGGGCCTCCATGCACCACAACATTTCTGCAGCTCCTGATTTACTCAACCCCACCCTCACCTCCACCTGAGATGCCCGAGGCCCCGATAAAACCATTCCCCTCTCTCACGCTGGCCCTTTCCCCATATCCACTCCCTTAAATCCAAGAGACACAGACTTGAAAGGTTATGGTGGACCATCCACTGCCAGTGGACATCCAGGGACAGTTTAGATGGAGCTTGACTCTGTATCTAACCTGTGCTGTACCTTCTCTGTGAGTGTTTAATGGGACAGTGTCAATGTGGAGAAGTTATTCCTTCAAGTTCATATCCCAGTGTTTTTTAAATGTGATGAGGGTTTCTGCCTCTATCACTCTTTCAGACAGTGAGTTCCAGACCCTCACCACACTCTGGGTGAAATAATTCCTCCTCAACTCCCTTCTAATCCTTCCATCAATGACTTTAAATCTCTGCTCCCTGGTTATTGACCTCTCTGCTCAGGGAAATAAGATTGAAACAATGCCATAGCTGCCTCTGCCACTTTACTCCCTTCCACAAGCCCGCCTGGTCAAACTTCCAGTAATGCTCCCCCTGTCCAAGCCCTGAACTCACATATTTCCCTAGTGTCTCTCCTAACTCCCCTCATGCCTTCCCTGAGCTCATCTTGTCCATGAGACCCACCCTCGAACCTATTTTCACTAAACTGATCACCCGACTTCCCCTCCTGGTCCCCATGTTTGTTGATTTTGTTCACGGTTCCCCCTCATCAGATGTTGTCCCTCTCTCCTTTATATCTGCTGTTATCACCCTCTCTTCAAAGAAACCAACACTTGACCCTTCCTTCCTTGCAAAGTATCGTCCCATCCCCAACCTCCCTTTCCTCTCCAAAGTCCTTGAACATGTTTTCATCTCCCAAAACCTGGGAAGGAAAATGGGGTCAGCTGACAGGTGAGAGGCAGAGCGAGGGGTCAGGCAGGGTGGGATGACATCAGGCAATGGGCGAGAGGCCTCTAGAAAGGTCTGACAAAGACTGAGAAATCACTCCCCTTGTCATTCCCTCAGTCACAGAGTCAATCCCTGAGTACCAGTCCCTCCAAGCACAGGGCATGGCCTGAGCACCGAATCACTCGCTGAGCCTTCTTTCCTGTGTCCCTCTCTCCTGTGCTCCCTCTTTCCGGCTCCCTCACTCCTGTTCCTCCCTCTTCTATGTGCTGATCCCACCACTGCACCCCATTGCTGCCTTGGATGCTGTGGGTCTTCCTCTTCTGATCTGTTGTCAAACACATTCGAGGCTGCACATCCCACACTGATGTTGTCAGTTTGAAAGCCTCCGAAGATAAAGAATGTTATTCCCACACTAGAAATCTCTGTCTAATGTTTACCAGGAGGAACTGAAACAGCAGCTGCAATAAGTGAGGTTTTATTCAGATGGGACAATGACAAGTTTAAATCCCCACCTGATCTGCTGCTCAAAGTCATCCCCGTTTCACTGATCAGTTTCCCAAACTTCAGGAAACTCATGTTACTCCAGAAATATTTGGATTGGCTGTGAGAGACGTCATTCAGAGAGCCCACCCACTCTGCCCATTCTCTCCTCTTCCTCTTCCACAGCTGGTTCACTTCCTGTAGGGACTGAAAACCAAGTGAGGAGATGGTGAGTGAAGGAACAGAATTTATAATAATTACATCACATAATATCCACACTAATGTTCAGGCAGTCTGACTATCCTGTGGGGAATCAGGTGTGGAAATGCCCCTTATGCTGTGTGAGAAGATCCAGATGAGAGAGCTGTTTACTGGGTGTTTTGTGCTGAACTGTTTGGCTGGAGCTGTGTGTTGGATATTGTGTGTTTATTGGAAGCTTTTCCCTTCTGATTTACAGGCTGAGTTTTGTTGATGGGTCATTACTGAATATGAGAAGCTGGATCTGTGTGGGGGCTGCAGACGGTGCTGATCAATGGGGCCTGTGCCTAAAGGGGTTCCTCGATTCATTGGCCAATAGTCTGTCAATCAGGACAGTCATTGTCAAAGCAGCCAATCTGGTGCACAGACTATCCTGATTGACAGTCTACCTGGCTAATGATTGCTCTTATTCTGAACAACAGCTAATCAGGGGCTGCATTGGAGCTACCAGATTGGCCAGTCAGGCCCTTCAGCAAGGGAGGAGAGGGAATTGGAGGAAATCATGTTTCCTTTTCCTGTTTTACAGAAGAATTGCACCGTATTACACCAGAGAATACAGAGAGGATAGACACCGCAGATAGTTCCTAACCATCACCCAAGTAACAACTGCACAACTGTGGGCAGACAGCCAGTCCCTTCACAGCAACGTCCAGCACAGAGAAGGTTGGGCAGTGAAACCATCGTCTGGAAATTGGTTGGGTCAGGGGAGCTTTGACATATCATCAGATCTGAAACTGGTCAATGGTGTGGAGCCTTCCATCAGAATCAGCCTTTCCGAAGGTTCGGCTGTGGGCGATCGGTCAGGGTGAGATTGGGAAGAAGTGTGAGCGGCTCCAAGTATGGTGAGAGCTTCAATCATTCATCGAGCCTCATGAACCACTGACTCATTCCTACAGGTGAGAGGCTGTTCAAGTCTGAGGTGTGAGGAGAGCTCCAAAGGCTCATAAGATCTCCTAACACAAAAGGTGCATCTATTTAACAACTGTTACCACAAGGGTAGCTTCATGGAAGAGAAACCATTCAAGTGTGAGTTGTGTGATCGAGCTTTCGCACAGTCATCGACGCTTGTGAATCACCGGCGCATTCACACAGGGGAGAAGCCGTTCAAGTGTGAGCTGTGTGACCAGGGCTTTGCACAATTATCAGGCCTGGTGAATCACCGGCCCATTCACACAGGGGAAAAACCATTCATGTGCGAGCTGTGTGACAAATCCTTCTCGCAGTCATCGACCCTCCTCGTGCACAAACGCATTCACACAGGGGAGAAACCATTCAGATGCAAAGTGTGTATCAAATCATTCTCTGATTCATCAACCCTACGCCGACACCAACGCATTCATACAGGGGAGAAACCATTCACATGTCAGGTGTGTGACAAATCATTCTCATCGTCATCAGATCTCCGTATACACCAACGGATTCACACAGGGGAGAAACCGTTCATGTGTGAGGTGTGTGACAAGTCTTTCTCATCATCATCGGATCTCCGCGTACACCAACGCATTCACACCGGGGAGAAACCATTCAAGTGTGAGGTGTGTGACAAATCATTCTCGCAGTCAGGGAACCTCCGCACACACCACCGCACCCACACAGGGGAGAAACTGTTCAAGTGCAAGGTGTGTGACAAATCATTTTCTGACTCAACGAGACTCCTGCTTCATCAGAGGATTCACACAGGGGAGAAACCATTCATGTGCAAGGTGTGTGGCAAGTCATTCTCAGTGTCATCGAGCCTCCGTGTACACCACCGCACTCACACTGGGGAGAAACCATTCACATGCAATGTGTGCAAGAAATCGTTCTCGAGGTCATGCAACCTCCGTGTCCATCAAAGGATCCATACAAGGGGAGTAACCCTTGACGTGTAAGGTTTGTGATGAAACTTTCATGCCTCTTTAACCATCCAGGACACCAGAGGATTCACACATGGGAGAAATTCGTTAGGGGCAATGTTTGTGACAAGGCTTCCACCCACTCTTCTGATCTCCTGAAGCACAAGTGAAACCACACTGGTGAGAAACCATTTGGCTGTGAGGTATCTCCTGGTCCATCAACACCATTCAGACAGGGAGAAACCCTATCAGTGTGAGACCTGTAATAAAGTCTTCACTGCTGTTTGACCTTCTGGAACACCTTTGAGCCTACACCTAATAAAGTTACTCCCAATTTGTTGTCAGAATGTGAATCTCAACACAATCTCACTGCAAAGGGTGTTCAGTGATATTGGGGCACAGAACAAGATGCAACTTTCACTCACATCAAACAACTCGTGTCAACAACGCCAATGCTGAGGTACTGTGATGTCATTGATGAAGTCATCCTGCAGTGAGATGCCAGTGAAGCAGGACTTGGAGCAATTCTCATGCAGCAAGGACAATCAGTTGTGTTTTTATTCAATCATTAACACAAACTGAAGCACCCAGATTGAGAAAGAGAGCCTGGCTATTGTCTTTGCTACTGAGCATTTCAACTGGTACCTGTTTGGGAGTGAGAAAATGATTATAGAGTTTGACCACAAGTCATTTCGAAGCATCTTTCTCAAACTATCTGCTCCAAAGTGTTTATAAAGATTGTTACTTCGTTTGCAGAGATATCATTTGGAAGTGAAGTACAAGCAAGGGAAACAGATGTACTTCACCGACATGCTGTCGAGAGCTGCACTCTCTCTGAAGGAAACTGATGATGCTGGTACAGAGTGTGAAATCTTCCAGATTCAACAAGAAGCAATAGCACGGATCTGGAAGTTATCAACCCAGCAGAGACATTGAATCTGACAGACAAGCGTCTTGCTCAGATCAAGAAAACTACACGATGAGATGCAACTCTTCAAATGTTACAGGAAGTTGTGATGAAAGGATGGCCTGAAACCATCAAGGATACACCTGTTGCTGTAAGAGTGTATTGGGCAGACAGAGATGAAGTGATCACACAAGATGGCATCTTGTACAAAGGGACTAGGGTCATTATCCCTAAAGAGATGAGAAAAGTCTGAGGAAGACAAGAGAAGTGCTCTACGAGAAAAGCAAAATAGCAACTGCTCTACTGGCCAAACATGAGCAATGAGATTAAGGACCACATCAGCCAGTGCTGTGTTTGTAATGAACATCAAGCTAAGCAAGATAAAGAGCTGCTCATGACTCATGACCTCCCAGACAGACCATGGATGAAGCTTGGATTAGACCTCTTCACTCTCACTAGAATTGATTATCCCGTCACAGTCGACTACTATTCAGACTTCTGGGAGTTAGACCAGCTGATGTCAACGACTACCAGTGAGATTGTAGAATGCCTGAAAGCACACGTCAGTCATCATGGTATTCCTGACATTGTGATGAGTGACAATGGCCCTGAATTCATGAGTGAAGAGTTCAGGCACTTGATGAATGACCGGGAAATTCAACGCTACACATCATCTCCACACTGTCCCCTGTCAAATGGAAAGGCAGAGGCAGCGATGAAAACTGCCAAAGGATCATCAAATCATCAACTAGACCCAGCACAGATGTGTACAAGGCAATCTTACATTGGAGAAACACACCTACTGAAGGCATGGAAAGTTGTCCAGTCCAGTGACTAATGTCACGCTGCACCCAGACTACTCTTCCAACAGCTAAAAAACTAGAGGCCAGAAGTAGTAACAGGGAGTGATTGACAAGATCAAAGTGAAGCGACAGAAAGATAAATTTCACTTTGATGAAGCTGCCAAATTGTTGCCAGAGCTGAGAGTTGGAGAGCTAGTCAGAGTGAAAACTTTCAATGCACTCAACAAAAGTCAGCTCACTTGACTCGTGTAGAGAAGTTGTCACCTCGATCGTACACGGTGAAAGTGAACAACCAGATCTATCATCACAACCGCAGACATCTACGTGCAACCGGAGAAGCTGCTCCTTCACAGCAGACAGCTGATGAGGCAGATCTGATTTCACCATCTGAGCAAGGAACTGAACGACCATCAGTCCCAGAGGTCAACTGTTCCCCAACAAATGCAATGGATCTGCAGCAAAAATTACCACAGCAACAACACTCGCCACGGCAACAACATTCCCCAGAGAGACAACGTCACTTCAGGAACCAGCAGACACCGGATGAACAGCCAACAACAACTCACACACGTACCATAAGAAGACCTGAACAAATTAAAGATTGTGTATGTAGGGAGAGACAAAATCGGACAAAGTTTTGTGTTCATGTATGATCATTTTCTTCATGGGCTATGTATGTGGAGTAACTTGTAAATGACAATGCATGCAATGTTTTTTCTTTTTCTGAAAAGGGGATGTCTGGATAAATCCCTTTTTACGCTGTGGCTTCTCATATTGATGTGAACACTGATGTCATCACATGCAAATCAAGGTTTGAGAGCAGGAGCCATTTTACACACTACATGGAACATTGTTTAAAATTCACTAATTTTTCCAAAACCACTTCATCCAATTCAGCGTCATGAGGACTAGCAGCCTAACCCAACAGGCAATGGGTGCTAGGCCAAGACAGGACGCAGTCCATCACAGGGCACATATTCACATGCACATACACACACGTGGGGACAATTTACTGTAGCCGATCCACCTAATCAGCATGTCTTTGGATAGGGGAAGATAACCGGAGTACCCGGAAGAAACCCACGTGGACATGGGAAGAATGTGCAAACCCCACACAGACAGACACCTGAGGTCAGAATCAAACCTGGGTCCCTGGAGCTGTAAGGCAGCACTAACTGTGCCCCTGCACTGCCTTTGTTTAAAATTCATATGGCTCCAAATATTTAGTTTTCTGAAGCTTGGGAAACTGACCAGTGAATTGGAGGTGACTTTGAGCAGCAGATTAGTTGGGGATTTCAACTTGTCATTGTCCCATCTGAATAAAACCTCACTTATTGCAGCTGCTGTCTCAGTTCTCCTGGCAAATGTTTGACAGAAATTCCTAGTGTGTGAATAGCATTCTTCATCCTCGGAGGCTTTCAAACTGACAACATGAGTGTGAGATGTGTAGCCTCGGAATCGGATCAGAAGAGGAAGACTGACAGCACCCAAGGCAGTGAAGTTGTGTAGTGTCGGGATCGGCACATGCACAGGAGAGAGGGGCACAAGAGGGAGGACTATGGGAGGGAGGATCAGGGAAGACAGTGGAGAGAATATTGAGTTGGTGCTTGGGAGTAATTCTGTTTCTCGGGGAGTGACTGATTCGGTGAGTAACATTATGACGGGGTGTAACTCTGTTACTCAGGAGTGACTCTGGGACTAGTGGAATTACTCTAACTTGGGGTGTAACACTGTGACTTGTGGAGCGATTCTGCTCAGAGTTGAAACTGTAGGGAGTTGTTCCTCTTGGAGAGTGACTGTGACTCAGGGATTGACTCCAGGGTGACCAGCTCTGAGGAGATAAAATAAGGGACACTTTGACTATGGGATCTTGGGGGGAAGGGGCGGGCCAGTGCCTGACCTGCTGAGCATTTCCAGCATTTTTTGTTTTGATTCTAGCTTTTAAAGCACAGAAACAGACCATTAAGCCCATCTGCCTTCTTCTGGTTCTCATTCTCCACATGAGTTTCTCCCTCCCTATTTTATCTCACCCGATCGGCAGATCCTTCTATCCCTTTCTCCCTCATGTACTTCCTGGCCTCCCATCAAATACATCAAAACCATTTGCCTCAACCATTCGCTGTGGGAGCAAGTTCCACATTCTAATCATTCTCTTGGGAAAGAGGTTTCTCCTGAATTCCCCATTGGATTTATCATTATATTTCTGCCCCTAGTTTTGGAATCCCTTACACAAGTGGGAACATCTCTCTATTTACCCCCAAATTTTTAATTTAATAATTCTTTAATTTTTACTTTAAAGGTTTCCATTGTGTCACCCCCTCAGCCTTCTCTTTTCTAGGGAAAAGAGTGCTAGCTTGTTCAGTTTTTCCTGACAGTTACAATCTCTCAATTCTCAACATCATCCTTATAATTGCTTTTTGTATCTTCTCCAGTTCCTTTATGTCCTTTTTCAATCTGGAGATCAGTACTGTGCACAGCTCTCCAAGTGTGGTCTAACCAAGGTTCTGTACAAGTTCAACATAACTTCTCTGCTTTGCAATTCTATTCCTCGAAAAATGGACCCCAGTAACATTGTTCTATTTTATTAAGAATGACCTTGTTGACCTGCTTTGCTACTTTTAATGATTGATGAATTTGTAGTTCTGCTCTTGCACAACTTGTAAATATGACATTTGGTCCTCCCTAACCTATTCAATTGAATAATTTACCCACAAAAAGGAACAAAAACTGTTGTTACTTAAAACATCTCAATCGCACCATTGTCTACGCTTCCCTAAAGTGCACACACCCAGCTCTCCGAATACAATGGCAAAATACTGTGAATGCTGGAAATCTGATATATATTCAGAAAATGCTGGAAAGACTCAGTTCAGGCAACACTTGTGGAGAGAGAAACAACCTCTCTGCTGCCTTTGACATGCTATCCTCTTCCTCCAACTCTTCTCTGTTGTCCAGTGAGTGGGACTATCACTTGGCCCACTTTTGCCTCTTCAGTTGAAGCCAGAGAATCTCCTGCAATGGTTAATCTTCCCACCCCCATCGCTCTGGAATCTGACCAAGGGTCTATCTTCAGCCACCATCTATTTCTCATCCACACGCTGCCCTTGTGTAAAACCATCTGGTGACCTGATGTCAGATTCACAGAGGTTCTCTTACAACCTACCCAATTTTAAGTTGAGTCAGAAAGAAATGTCACACCACCAGACAAAACAGAAAACTATTAGTAAAGGAATGGCAAGCAGAAAGCTTCAAGAGGGAGAGAAATGATTTGAGGACCATGACATGAAGCGGCGCACCTTAGATCTACAATCTTAACTGGGGCAGGAGCCCTTCAGCAACAGTAAGGGAGATGGATTCAAAACTGGGAGTGTCAAACTTTTATACTTTTACTCCACAGTCTGGAGAAAACAGTCTCTCACCAGTCACAGAAAACCAATGTAGAACGTAGTCCCATGCTATTCATTTAACCATGTTGATGGGTGTCAGAAATGGGGGTGAAAGATGGGGGTTGAAGTAGAGGGGATGGTGGTGAAGGAGGGGGGAATGGGAGGTTAAGGAACAGTGGAACAGGAGTAGGCCATTCAGCCCATCAAGCCTGTGCACCATTCAGTCAGATCATGGCTGATCACCAACCTCAATTTCACTTTCCCAGACTAGCTCCATATCCCTTGATGTCATTGGTCTCCTGAAATCTATCGATATGTCTTGAACATGCTCAATGGTTGAGCTTCCACAGCCCTTGAGGGTAGCAAATTCCAAAGATTTATACCCTCTGAGTGAAGAAATTCCTCCTCATCTCAGACTTAAATGGCTTATCCCTTATTCTGAGATTATTTCGATTCGTTTTAGACTCTCCAGCCAGGTCACAGATTTTATCTACATGTGTCCTGTGAGAATTTTGTAAGTTTCAATTGAGTCACCTTTCATTCTTAGAACCTGGGGAATATAGACCCAGTCTCCTCAATCTCTCTTCATAAAACAATCCTGCCATCCCTGGGATTAATCTGGTGAACCTCAGAGTCACAGAATCACACTGCAGTAGAGGGCCTTTATCCCATCGAGTCTGCACCGACACGTGAGAAACACCTGACCTACCTACTTTATCCCATTTACCAGCAATTGGCCCATAGCTTTGAATGTTATGACATGCCAAGGGCTCATCCAGGTACTTTTTAAAGGAAGTGAGGCAACCTGCCTCCACCACCCTCCCAGGCAGTGCATTCCAAACCGTCACCACCCTCTGGGTAAAAATGTTTTTCCTCACATCCCCCCTAAACCTCCTGCCCATCACTTTGAACTTATGCCCCCTTGTGACTGACCCTTCAACTAACGGGAACAGCTGCTTCCTATCCACCCTGTCCATGCCTCTCAATCTTGTACACCTCGATCAGGTTGCCCCTTAGTCTTCTCTGCTCCAACGAAAACAACTCAAGTCTATCCAACCTCTCTTCATAAATTAAATGTTTCATCCCAGGCAACATCCTGGTGAATCTCCTCTACACCTCCTCCAGTGCAATCACATCCTTCCTATAATGTGATGACCAGAACTGCACACAGTACTCCAGCTGTGGCCTCACCAAGGTTCTATGCAACTCCAACATGACCTCCCTACTTTTGTAATCTATGCCTCGATTGATAAAGGCACTCCTTCTATGGCAAGTATATCCTTCCTTAGATAAGGGGAACAAAGCTATGCACAATACTCCAAGGCACTATATAACTGCAGCAAGACATCTTTGCACTTGTACACAAATCTCCTTGGAATGAAGTGAACAGGGTAATCTGTTTTGGTCAGTAGTGAGGGGCAGGAGGATGTGACTGTCAGTGAGGCAGGTAATGGAACTGAGCAGACAGTAATGGAGGAGACACAGACTTTGCAAATATCAAACAGGTTTGAGGTGCTTACAACCTGTGTGGATGAAAGCAAAATCTGCAAGGTGGGTGAGCTTCCTGGCCATGGCACTGTGGTACAGGAAGCCATTCAACCGGAGAGCAAAAAAGGAATGTAGTGGTAGTAGGGGATAGTATAGTGAGGGGGATTGACACTGTTCTCTGCAGCAAAGAGCGAGAGTCCAGACGACTGTATTGCCTGCCCAGTGCCAGGGTTCAGGACATCTGCTCAGGGCTGGAGAGGAACTTGCAATGGGAAGGGGCGGATCAGGTGTCGTGGTTTATGTAGGCACCAATGACAAAGGTAGGACTAGGAAAGAGGTTCTGCAAAGTCAGTATGAGGAGCTGGGTAACAAATTAAGCAGAACCTCAAAGGTAATATCTCTGGATTATTACCTGAGCCACATGCAAATTTTCATAGGGCAAATAAGATTAGAGAGATAAATGCATGGCTCAAAGACTGGTGTGGGAGAAATGGGTTCTGGTTTGTGGGGCATTGGCATCAGTACTGGGGAAAGTGGGAGCTGTACCATTGGGAAGGCTTGCACCTGAGCCGTGCTGGGACGAGTGTCCTCGCAAATCACAAAACTAGGGAAGTAGAGGGGGCTTTAAACTAAACAAGAGGGGTGAGGGATCAAGCTTGGGTAGAGGGAGAAATTCAAGGTGTAGAGCCAAGATAGGAGAGCAAAATAATAATATGAGAAATGAGGGTCAGAAAATGGCAGGAAGGGACAGAGAGAAAAACCTAAGAATACAACAACAGTCAAGATGAGATATTACAAAGGTAACAAAAAGACAAAACTGAAAGCTCTCTATCTGAATGCATGCAGCATTATGAACAAAGCCCACACGAAAGTAAATAAATATGATCTGATAGCAATTACGAAGATGTGGCTGCAGGACAACAAAGATTGGGTCCTTAATATTGAGGGTTACGTGACATTCAAGAAGAATAGTTGTTAATCAAAGAGGGTATTGGTGCAATAGTTTGAGATGACCTTAGTTCAGGAGGTCAGAATGTAGCATTGGTTTGGATGGAGGTGAGGAATAGGAGGGGAAATAAATCATTAGTGGGAATGCTTTACACGCCTCCTAACAGTAGCCATGGTGTAGGACAAAGTATTCAAAAGAAAATATTGTATGCTTGTGATAAAGGGATGGTAATAATTATGGTGATTTTAATCTACACATAAACTGGAAAAATCAGATTGGCAGTAGTGGCCTGGATGAAGAGTTCTTAGAATGCTTTCGAGATAGTTTCTTAGAGCAGCATGCTCCGGAGCCAAACAGAGAGCAGGTTATATTAGACTTGGTATTGTGTAACATGATAGGATTAACTAATGACCTCAGAGTAAAGGCACCGCTATGTAGCTGTGATCACAATATGATTGAATTTTACATCCAGTTAGAAGTGTGGGTCTAAGACTAGTATCTTAAACTTAAATAAGGGCAACTATGTGGGGAGGAAAGCTGAGCTAGCTGAAGTGAACTGGGAAACTAGGCTGGAGGATGGATCAATAGAGAAGCAGTGGCAGACATTTAAAAGGATATTTCAGAGTATTCAGAATAAGTATATTCCTACTATGAAGAAAAATTCTAAGGGGAGGACTTACCATCTGTGCGAAGTAGATGTGCTGGTACATCCATGTTAACTAAAGAAGTTAAGGAAAACATCAAACTGAAGGAAAAAGTATAGAACTCTGCAAAAGTGAGGTTTGGACAGAATATAAAGAACAGCAGAGAATGGCTAAAAGGGTAATCAGGAGAAAGAAATTAGAGTCTGAGAGGAAGCTAGCTAGAAATGTAAAAACGAATAGCAAGACTTTCTACAGGTATTTAAAAAGGAAAAGAGTAAGTAAAGTGGGTATTGGTCCTCTGGAGGTTGACAGTGGAGAGTTAATAGTAAATAATAAGGAAATGGCAGAAGAAATGAACAAATATTTTGTTTCTGTGTTCACTATAGAGGATACAAAAAACATTCCAGTAATAGCCGCAAATTAGGAGGTGAAAGGAACTTGGTGAAATTGAAATTACTGGGAAAATGATATTGAGAAAATTGATGGAGCTGCAGGCTGGCAAGTCTCCAGGTCCCGATGGACTATATCCAAGGGACTTAACAGAGGTGGCTGATGACGTCAATGTGCTGGTGTTAATTTTCCAAAATTCGCTAGATTCTGGAAAGGTTCCATCAGATTGGAATGTAGCAAATATAACCCCTCTATTGAAGAAGAGAGGGAGGCAGAAAACAGGAAACTATAGGTCAGTTACCTTGATGTCTGTCGTGGGGACATTATTAGAATTGATCATTAAGGAGCTTATAGCTGGGCACTTAGAAGAGCTCAAGGCAATCCAGAAGAGTCAGCATGGTTTTGTGAAAGGAAAATTTATTAGAGTTGTTCGAAGGAGTAACATGCACAGTGGATAGAAGGAAGCCTGTTGATGTACTGCACTTGGATTTCCAGAAGGCGTTTGATAAGGTGTCACATCAAAGATTATTATGCAAAATAGAAGCGCATGGTGTAGGGGGTAACATATTAGCATGGATAGAAGATTGGCTGGCTGGTAGAAAGCAGAGTATGCATAAATGGATCTTTTTCTGATTGGCAGGATGTGATGAATGGAGTTCCACAGTGGTCGGTACTGGGGCCTCAACTTTTTATGATTTACATCAATGAGGGGAGTGAAAACATGGTAGCTAAATTTGCAGATGACATAAAGATAGGTAAGAAAGTATGTTGTGAAGAGGACATGAAGAGGTTGCAGACAGATATAGTTAGGTTCAGTGAGTGGGCAAAGATCTTGCAAATGGTGTTTAATGTGGGAAAATGTGAAGTTATTCACTTTGGCAGGAAGAACAAAAAAGCAGAGAAAAATGCAGAAGAATCTAGGTGTTCTAGTACATGAGTCACAAAAAGTTAGTATGCAGGTACAGCAGAGTAATTAAGAAGGTTAATGGAATGCTATCCTTTATTATGAGAGGGATTGAACATAAAAGTAAGGATGTTATGCTTCAGTTATATAGGGCATTGGTGAGACTGCACCTTGAAAACTGTGCAGTTTTGGTCTCCTTATTTAAGGAAGGACGTAAAAAAAAAAAAAATGTATTGGAGGCGGTTCAAAGGAGGTTTACGTGATCGATACCAGGAATGAGTGGGTTGTCTTATGAGGAAAGGTTGGACAGACTGGGCTTGTTTCCACTGGAGTTTAGAAGAGTGAGGGGTGACTTGATTGAAGCATACAAGATCCTGAATAGTCTTGACAAGGTAGACATGAAAAGGATGTTTCCTCTTGTGGGTGAGGTCAGAACTAGAGGCACTTTTTTAAAATTAGGGATCGCCCTTTTAGGATAGAGATTAGGAGAATTTTTTTTCCCTGAGAGGGTTGTGCGACTTTGGAACTCTCTGTCTCAGAAGGTGGCGGAGGCGAGGTCATTGAATATTTTTAAGGCAGAGATGGATAGATTCTTGCTAGGCAAGACAATCAAAGGTTATTGGGTTAGATGGGAATGTGGAAATCGAAACACAAGAAGATCAGCCATGATCTTATTGAATGGCGGAGCAGGTTCATGGGGCCGAATGGTCTACTCCTGTTCCTATTTCTTATGTTCTTATGAAGGAGGGGGATGGGGGGTGAAGGGGGGGTGGGTGGTGCAGCGGGGGTGGATGGGGTGTGATGGTGTAGAGGAAAGTTAAACGGCTACGAACCTAGGGCTGGGATTTACAGGTGCGCACCTCCAATTCCAGCCCCGCCCACGTGACAGCCGCTTGGGCTCGCGCTTTCGCAAATTCGAACTCCCAAACACTGGGCGCCAGCCACTGCTGTGCGTGCCAGAACTACAGCTCCCATCAGGTTCCGCGAGTGCATGCGCAGATTCCACATTGCCGCTTGTCACTGCGCAGGCGTGTATCGATAATATAATTCCGACTGGGTGAAAGGCTGTCCCCAATGCACCTGTGCAGAACTGGGAGCAGCCGTGAATCAGTGATGTCCCATCCCTTCGGGGTGATTGGATGACCAGATTGATCGACATGTTGATTGTGGGAGAGATTTCAAATTATTCATGTCATCGATTGGCTGTGAGGGACATCAATAAGAGAGCCAGTCCCTCTGTCCATTTCCTCTTCTGCCTCTTCCTTTTTTAAATTCATTTATGGGATATGGGCTTCGCTGGATGGGCTCATCCCTAGTTGCCCTTGAGAAGGTAGTGGTGAGCTGCCTTCTTGAACTGCTGCAGTCCATGTGGTGTCGGTATACCCACAGTGCTGTTAGGAAGGGAGCTCCAGGATTTTGACCCAGCGACAGTGATATATTTCCAAGTCAGGATGGTGAGTGACTTGGAGGGGAACCTACAGGTGGTTGTGTTCCCATCTACCTGCTGCCCTTGTCTTTCTAGATGGTGGTGGGCGTGGGTTTGGAAGGTGCTGCCGAAGGAGACTTGGTGAATTCCTGCAGTGCTTCTTGTAGATGTTATGCACTGCTGCTACCGTGCATCAGTGGAGGAGGGAGTGAATGTTTGTGGATGTGGTGCCAATCAAGCAGGCTACTTTGTCCTGGATGGTGTCAAGCAACTAGAGTGTTGTGGGAGCTGCACTCATCCAATCAAGTGGAAAGTATTCCATCATACTCCTGACTTATGCCTTGTAGATGGTGGACAGGCTTTGGGGACTCAGGAGGTGAGTTACTCATCACATGATTTCTAGCCTCTGACCTACTCTTGTAGCCACAGTATTGATATGGCTAGTCCAGTTTCAGTTTCTGGTAACCCAAGGATGTTGATAGTGGGGGATTCAGTGATAGTAATACCATTGAATTTCAAGGACAATCGTTGGATTCTCTCTTGTTGGAGATGGTCATTGCCTGACACATGTGTGGCATGAATGTTACTTTCCACTTGTCAGCCCCAAGCCTGGATATTGTCCAGGTCTTGCTGCATTTGGACATGGGCTGCTTCAATATCTGAGGAGTCGTGAATGGCGCTGAACATTGTGCAATCATCAGTGAACATCTCCACTTCTGACCTCATGATGGAAACAAGGTCATTGATGAAGCAGCTGAAGATGGTTGGGCCTCAAACACTACCCTGAGGAACTCCTGCAGTGACATCCTGGAGCTGAGATGACTGACCTCCAACAACCACAACCATCTTCCTTTGTGCTAGGTATGACTCCAACCAGTGAAGTTTTCCCCCTGATTCCCATTGACTCCAGTTTTGCTAGTGCTCCTTAATGCCACGCTTGGTCAAATGCTGCCATGATGTCAAGAGCAGTCACTGTCACTTCACCTTGGGAGTTCAGCTCTTTTATCCATGTTTGAACGAAAGCTGTATTGAGGTCAGGAGCTGGGTGGCTTTGGCGGAATCCAAACTGGGCATCAGTGAGCAGGTTGTTGCTAAGCAAATGCTGCTTGACAGCACTGTTGATGACCCCTTCCGTTACTTTACTGGTGATTGAGAGTAGACTGATGGGGCGGTAATTGGCCTGGTTGGATTTGTCCTGCTGTTTGAGTCCAGGACATACCTGGGCAATTTTCAACACAGCCAGGTAGATGCCAGTGTTGTAGCTGTACTGGAACAGCTTGGCTAGGGGCGCAGCAAGTTCTGGAGCATAAGTCTTCAGTACTATTGCCGGAATATTGTCAGGGCCCATAGCCTTTGCAGTATCCGGTGCCCTTCAGCTGTTTCTTGATATCACGTGGAGTGAATCAAATTGGCTGAAGACTGGCATCTGTGATGCTGGGGACCTCCAGAGGAAGCCAAGATGGATCATCCACTCGGCACATCTGGCTGAAGGTTATAGCAAATGCTTCAGCTTTATCTTTTGCACTGATGCGCTACACTCCTCCATCATTGAGGATGGGGATATTTATGGAGCCTCCTCCTCCAGTGAGTTGTTTAATTGTCTACCACTATTCACGACTGGATATGGTAGGACTGCAGAGCTTAGATCTGATCCATTGGTTGTGGAATCCCTTACCCCTGTCTATCACTTGCTGCTTATGCTGTTTGGCACTGTGGTCCTGTGTTATAGCTTCACCAGGTTGATATTTCATTTTTAGGTATGACTGGTGCTGCTCCTGGCATGCCCTCCTGTACTCTTCATTGCACCAGGGTTGATCCCCTAACTTAAGAATAATGGTAGAGTGGAGGATATGCTGGGCCATGAGGTTACAGATTGTGTTTGAATACAATCCTGCTGCTGCTGATGGCCCACAGCGCCTCATGGATGCCCAGTCTTGAGTTGCTAGATCTGTTCAAAATCTATCCCATTTAGCATGGTGGTAGTGCCACACAACATGATGGAGGGTATCCTCAATGTGAAGGCGGGACTTGATCTCCACAACGACTGTGCAGTGGTCACTCCTACCGATACTTTCGTGGACAGATGAATTTGAGGCAGGCAGGTTGGTGAGGATGGGGTCAAGTATGTTCTTCCCTCTTGTTGGTTCCCTCACCACCTGCCGCAGACCCAGTCTAGCAGCTATGTCCTTTACAACTCGACCAACTCAGTCAGTAGTGGTGCTACTGAACCACTCTTGGTGGTGACATTAAAGTTCCCCACCCAGAGTACATTCTGCGCCCTTGCCACCCTCAGTGCTTCCTCCAAGTGGTGCTCAACATGGACAAGCACTGATTCATCATCTAAGGGAGGGTGGTACGTGGTGTTCAGTAGGATGTTTCCTTGCCCATGTTCGACCTGATGCCATAAGACTTCATGGGGTCCGGAGTTGATGTTGAGAATTCTGAGGGCATCTTTCTCCCAACTGTATATCACTGTGCCACCACCTCTGCTGGGCCTGTACTGCCAGTGGGACTAGTTTGTGAGGCAACTCTCCCACTTTTGGCACTAGCTCCCAGATAGTCGTAAGGAGGACTTTGCAGGGTCACCAAGGCTGCGATTGCCATTGCCTAAGTCGATGCCAGGTGGTTTGTCTGTTTTCATCCCTTTTTAGTGACTTTGTAGTGATTTTGTTACAACTGTTTGGTTTCCTAGGCAATTTCAGAGGGTATTTTAAGAGTCAACCACGTTGCTGTGGTCTGGAGTCATGTGTAGGCCAGACCAGGTAAGGACGACAGATTTCCTTCTCTAAAGGGCACTAGTGAACCAGATGGGTTTTTAGAACAATCGACAATGGTTTCATGGTCATCGATAGACTTTTAATTCCAGATTTTTATTGAATTCAATTTCCACCATCTGTTGTGGCTGGATTTGAACCCGGGTCCCCAAAGCATTACGCTGGGTCTCTGGATTACTGGTCCAGCGACTACACCATTGCCTCCCCCATGTCATTGCCTCCCCCACCACCTCCACAGCTGGATCACTTACTGTCGGTACCAAAAACCAAGTGGGGAGACGGTGAGTGAAGGAACAAAATTTATAATAATTACATTGCATAATATCCACACTAATGTTCAGGACTGAATATCCAGTGAGTGAAGGAGCAGAGTTTATGCAGATTGTATCCCATAATATCCACACTAATGTTCAGGACTGAATATCCAGTGAGTGAAGGAGCAGAGATGACCTTAATCTTTTCTGACACAATCCGAGGATTGACAAGATCTACCTGATTTTCTTCTTACTGGACTTTATAGTGATTGTTTATCATCCCTTCAGAGGGCAGTTAAGAGTCAATCATTCATGTGTGGAACTGGAGTCACATGTAGTCCAGACCAGGTAGTTGTAGCAGTTGAACGACAATATTTGGTGTTTCGGACAACTGGAAAGTTTTCATGTTTTTATTTTGATTCTATTGCACAAACTTAAAAATTTATTTACTCTGAGGACAAAATTGGTCCTCGCAAACTCATAGTGAATTGATAGCCTGTTTTACATTCCTGGCTCTCTTTTACATTGCTCTTGGTACCTGGGAAGATGGGTGACTGGGCAGAGGAAAGTAAGTAGCCATGTGTCTGCTCCCGGTCACCATCCAGTGTCCCTGCTGGAAACAGAGGGTGTGTGACAGTCAAGTGAGGAAAAAGAAAGGATTCACATCTGATCCCTCACAGGGGAATAGCAGACTGACAATCACTGTGGAACAGTCTCTAACTGAGCGAAGGAGGAGACCAAGTTGAAGAAAAGCATGTTTTGTTTGTTTTACAGAAGGATTTCACCGTAATGCACCGAGAATAAAGAGAGGATAGATAACACACATAGATCCTGACCATTATCCAAAGAACAACAGTCCCTTCACAGCATTGCTTAACACAGAGAAGGTTGGGCAATGAAACCATCATCTTGAAATCAGTCGGGTCAGGGGAGCTTTGACAAATCATCAGATCTGAAACTGATCGGTGGTGTGGAACCTTCCATCAGAACCAACCTTTCTGAAGGTTCGACTGTGGGCAATCGGTCAGGGAGGCTGGGAAAAGGTGTGAGTGGACTCCATGTTTGGTGAGAGCTTCAATCATTCATTGAGCCTCTTGAACCACTGACTCATTCTTACAGGTGAGAGGCTGTCAAATGTGAGGTGTGTGTGGAGGACTCATAAGATCTCATCACACACAACGTCCATCTGTTGTGCCGCCACATGGAAGGGAAATAATTCAAGCATCAGGTATGTGACCAAGACTTTGCGCAGTGATCGACAACCATGCAACATCAACATATCCATACCAGGGAGAAGCCATTCAAGTGTGAGGTATGCAACAAATCATTCTCATGGTCAATAAGCCTCCTCAAATTCCAATGCGTGTACACAGGAGAGAAACCATTCATGTGCAACATTTGTGATAAAGCTTTTACAACATCTGTGATGGTCCTGATACACCAGAGTATTCACATGGACAAGAAATCCTTCAGATGTGAGGTTTGTGAGATGGCTTTCAACCACTCCCTTGATCTACTGAGGAACCGGAGGATTCACACCAGGGAGAAGCAGTTCATGTGTGAGATGTGCAATATGGGCTTTGCACATTTATTAGAACTGAAACATCAATGCATTCACACTAGAGAGAGACCATTCACATGTGAGATGTGCAATAAATCCTTGTCATATTCATTGACCCTCCATGTGCACCAACGCATTCACACAGGAGAGAAACCATTCACGTGCGAGGTGTGCAACAAATCATTCTTGCTGTCTCGGCCCTGTGTGAACACCAATGCATTCACACGGGGAGAGACCATTCATTTGTGAGATGTGCAACAAATCATCCTCTGCCTCATCGAACCTCCGACTACACCAATGCATTCACACAGGGGAGAAACCATTCACGTGTGAGGTGTGCAACAGATCATTCTCCCAGTCCTCAACCCTCCAGGAACACCAGCATATTCACATAGGGGAGAAACCATTCACATGCAGTGTGTGTGACAAACCATTCTCATGTTTATCATATTTCTGCTCACATGGAAGTATGCACAGTGGAGAAACTGTTCAGATGTGAGGTGTGACAAAGCCTTCACACGGTCATCAACCATCCTGGTCCATCAGAAAATCCACACGGGGAGAAACCCTTCAAATGTGAGGTTTGCAATAAAGCTTTTGCAACATTGCCAACCCCTCCGAGACACCAGAGGGCTCACACAGGGGAAAAACCCTTCAGGAGTGAGGTTTGTGACAAGGCTTTCACCCAATCCTTTGTTCTCCTGAGGCACCAGAGGATTCACACACACAAGAAGCAGCTCCAGTGCAAGGTGTATAACGAGGGCTTTGAACGATCATTGAGCTCGGTGAGTCACTGGTGCATTCAAACAGGAGAGTAACGACTTACGTGCGAGACGTGATACAAATCATTCAACAGTCAGAGAACCTCCACATGGGGAGTAACCTTTCAATTGTGAGGTTTGCGATAAAGCTTTCATATTGCCTTTATTATCCTGGGACACCAAAAGATTCATGTAGGGAGAAATTCATCCAAGTGTGATCTTTGTGACATGGCTTTCCACAGTCAGCTATCTCCTGGTCCATTAATAATTGGCGTGAGTTCCGTAATAAAACTTTCAGCTGTCGTACCTCCTGGAACATCAGTGATACCACACGGTAGACAAACCCTTCCAGTGTGACATGTGTCAGGATTGTTTAACCTACTCCTCTCTCACCATACACCAACGTCTCCACACGGACTTGGAGCCGGATCACCTGCTTCTGTTACACTGAGAGTTGTCTGTGTTGTTTACCCTCCAGTGCTCACACAGGGGAGCTGTCATTCCAAAGCACTGCCTCTATCAGAAGTGTCTGTCTCGAACTGTACCACCATCAGTCCAATTGTTTCAAGAAGGTCAATTTAACCTTTGACCATATTAATAAACATCACCAGAAGAAGACATCAATGTGCATAGAAGCTCCTGTATAAACTCAGCATCCTTTCAGTGCAGCATCAGGTACAAGTCACTCACTGACTCTCACTCTGACCAAGAAGGCAATCAGATACTCAGTGGTTAGAAAGGTTTCAGCTTCTGATCTACCAGCACAAGCACCCAGGGGACGAGCCATTCCTGGGGTACTAATGGAGGGACTTCAATTAGCATTAGGATCTCTGGTCAATGGAGGGGGAGAATCAGCCAGGAATCCCGTTCAGCAACAGTGACCCCAGCTGGGAAGTCAGAGGGAGGGCAGGATGTGTCTCGGATGTGACAGTCTCCATTGTCTCCCAACATTCACTGTATCTACACATGCTGAATGGCCACTTGAACACAGCACTAGAGGCCAATCAATGTCCACAGTCTGTACTCCAGGTCAGTACCTTGAGGATTGGAGGGAATTGGAGGATTGGAGATATTAGGAGGAGATGACCAAAAATATGGTCAAAGAGGTGGGATTTAGGAGGGTTCTAAAGGAGGGGTGAGAGAGATAAAGATGTGGAGAGATTTAAGGAGGGAATTCTCAAGATCTCTTAACACTCAATGTGCATCTGTTACAAGCTCTGTTAACACAAGGACAGCCTCGTGGAAGAGAAACCCTTCAAGTTTGAGATTTGTGTTAAAGCTTTTGTGGTGTCTTTGAGCCCCCTGAGATATCTGAGGAATCACACAGGAGAGGAACCTTTCAAGAGTGAGGTGTGTGAGTGAATCTCCCCAAAGCACATTCTTCCTTTTCAGATAATACTCTTGAGTGCCTCGATAGAATCTACTTTCACCACATTCTTGGGCATTGTATTGGAGATCCTACCCACTTGTTGTGTGAAAAGTTTATCTTCCTGTCGCCATTGCTTCTTTGCCCAGTTATCTTAAATCTGTGCCCTCTGGTTCTCGATCCTTCCAACAATGGGAACAGTTTTTCCCTATCTGTTCTGTCCAGACCCGTCCTGATTTTGAATATTTCTATCAAATCTCCTCTCAATCTTCTCTTCTCCAAGGAGAACAATCCCAACTTCTCCATTCTTTCTACATAGCTGAAATTCTTTATCCCTGGAACCATTCTTGTGAATCTTTTCTGCACCCTCTCTAATGCCATCACATGTGTCCTCAAGTGCTGTGTCCAGAACTGGACACAATATTCCAGTTGAGCCTGAACCAGTGTTTTTTACAAGTTTAACATAACTTCCTTGCTTTTTTACTCTATGCCCCTATTGATAAAGCCCAGGATGCCGTATGCTTTATTAACCATGCTCTCAACCTGTCCTGTCACCTTCAGTGATTTTTCACACATACACCCAGGTCCCTCTGCTCCTGCACGAACTTCAGAATTGTGCCCTTTATTTTATATTGTCTCTCTGCATTCTTTCCACCAAAATAAATCACTTTACATTTCTCTCCATTAAGTTTCATTTTCCATTTGTCCGCCTATTTTACCAGCCTCTCCATGTCCTTTTGAAGTTCTTCACCATTCTCCTCATAGTTCACACTACTTCCAAGTTTCGTATTGTGTGCAAATTTTGATATTGTGCCCTGTACAACAAGGTCTCGGTCAGTAATCTGTATCAGGAAGAACTCTCAAGCATCAGCATTCCTCCAGGTCCAGAAACATCCATCAATCACATCTCTACCTCCCTTATGTTCCAAAGAAGAGTCATATTGGATTTGAGACATTAACTCTGTTTCTCCCTCCACAGATGCTTCCAGCATTTTCTGTTTTTATTCCATCAATCATTATTCTGTTTCTTGTCACTAAGCTAATTTTCTGTCCATATTCAATGAGCTCTAACTTTGTCCACAAGTCTGTTGTGCGGCACTTTATCAAATGCCTTTTGGAAATCCATGTACATCATATCAATAGTGTTACCCTCATCAACCCTCTCTGTTATCTCATCAAAAAATTCAAAGCATGTTAACTAAACATGATATGCCCTTTATAAATTGGTGCTGCCTTTCCTAAATCAATCCAATTTGTGCAAGTGGCTCTTCATTTTGTCCTGAATTATTGTTTCTCGAAGCTTCCTCATTACCAAGGTTAAACAAATAGGCCTATTGCTGGCCTTATCTTTACACCCTTTTTGAACAAGAGTGTAACATTTGCAATTCTCCAGTCCCCTGAGTGTGAGGAAGACTGAAAAAGTATGGCCACTGCCTCTGCAATTTCCACTCTCACTTCCCTCAATATCCTTGGATGCATCTCATCTGGTCCTGGTGCCTTATCATTGTTAAGACAGCGTATCCAATACCTCCTCCTTATCAATTTTAAACCCTCCCAGTGTCTGACCTAACTCTTCTTTCACCATGACCCGTGCAGCATCCTTGGTAAAGACAGATGCAAAGTATTTGTTTAATATGTCATCTATACCCGCTGCTTCAATGCAGAGATCTTTTGTTGGTCCCAATGGCCCCACTCATCCTTTCACCACCATTTTACTATTTATATTCCGATAGAAGACTTTTGGATTCCCTTTTATGTTAGCCTCCAGAATCTTCTCAGACTCTCTGTTTCCACCTCTTACTTGTTTTTTCAATTCCACTCTGAACCTCCGATATTCTCAATTGTATTCTCCACCTGACATTAGTCATAAGCATACTTTTTCTTCATTATCTGAACTTCAATTTCTTTTGTCATCCAGGGAGCTCTGGATTTCTTTGCCCTGCCTTTCCCCTTTATGGGATTATCCCTTGACCCTGCCTGATTTATCTCCTCTTTAAAGGCAGCCCATTGTTCATTTATCATTTTTCCTGCCAACTTTTGATTCCAATTTATCTGGGTCAGATCCATTCTTACCCCTTTGAAGTTGGCTTTCCCCAAGTTAATTATTCTTCCTCTGGATTGTTCCTTGTCCTTTTCCATAGTTAACCTAAACCTTATGATACAATGATCACTGTCCCCTAAATGTTCTCCTATTGACACTTGATTCACTTGGATCCCTCATTCCCAAGAGCCAGGTCCAGCAATACCTCCTTTCTCATTGGAGTGGAATCATACCGCAATGGAAAATTCTCCTGAACACACTCTAGGAAATCTTGTCCCTCACTGGCCTTTACACCACTACTATCCATAGTTTGTGACTTATGGATTACACTGAGCAATGTAATTGCACCTTTTTTGTTCCTTACCTTGAGACAAATAGATTCTGTGCTTGACCCCTCTGGAACATCCTCTTTCTCCAGCTCTGCAATGTTCTCCTTAATCAATACTGCAATGCTTCCTACTTTCCTTTCTTCCCTATCTTCCCTGAGCAATTTGTATCCAGGAATATTTAATACCTAGTTTCACCCTCCTTTGAGCCACAACATCATATCACTTGGCATTCTGCACCAGCAGCTCACCAATATTATTTACCACATTCTGCACATTCACATACATGCATAGTAACCCTAAATTAGACTTTATTATTTTCTCTATTAGTCTGAAACCAACTAATATCTTGCTATTTATCTGTCTCTGTAAATACTCTGTGCACCTTGGTGTTCGTCTTTAATATGACCTCCTTATTCTCACACCCCTGCCAAGTTAGTTTGAATCTTCCCCAATAGCACCTGCAAATCACCCTGCAAGGAAATTGGTCCCAGCTCTGTTTAGGCATAACCCACCCAAACTCTACAGATCCCATCTCCCCCAGAACTGATCCCAATATCCCAGCAATCTAAAGCCCTTATCCTACTCCATCTCTCCAGCCACACATTCATCTGCTTGATTCTCCTATTTCTAAACTCATTTGAACCTGGTACTGGAACTAATCCAGAGATTACTCTTCCAAGATTCACTTCATGTTCTGGGGAAGATTTGGAGTTATTTTAAACTGCTTCATTATTTTGGTTGATTCAATGTTTGGTGTAAGCTGAATATTGTGTTGTTGTTTGTCTGCTGTTTTATTAATCTTCTGTATAGATTTATAACTCCCAATAAATTCACTTTTAGAACCTAACCCAAACTACCTGATATGTCAGTATGGTGTTTTCATGTTCACTGAAACACTCAGGAGCCTACAGCAAGAGTCTTGTGTACAATTTATTGGTCAATGTCACTGTGGGCTAGTATATGTTCTGCATCAAAGGGTTTATAATTTCCAATTCACAGAGAGCATAACAATTTCCTAAGAAAGACTTGCATTTACATATGCAAGGTTATATTAGACTTGGTGTTGTGTAATGTGACAGGATTAACTAATGATCTCAGATCAAAGGCAACCCTAGGTAGCAGCAGCCACAATATGATTGAGTTTTACATCCAGTTTGAAAGGGAGACTAGCAGGTCTAAGATGAGTATTTTAAACTTAAACAAGGGCAATGATGTGGGCATGAAAGCTGAGCTAGATGAGGTGAACTGGGATACTAGGCTAGGGGATAGAACAATAGAGAAGCAGTGGCAGACATTTAAGGGGATATTTAAGAACACACAGAAAAGGTATATTCCTCCTATGAATAAAAATTCTAAAAGGAGGACCCACCAGCCGTGGTTAACTAAAGAAGTTAGGGAAAGCATCAAACTTAAGGAAAAGGCGTATAACTGCCCAAAGGTGAGTGGCAGATCAGATGATTGGTCATAATATAAAGAGCCTTTAGTCATAATATAAATAACCTTTTAGAGAATGACTAAAGGGTTAATCAGGAGAAAGAAATTAGAGTATGAGAAGGCGCTAGCTAGAAATGTAAAAATGGATAGCAAGAGTTTCTACAGGTATATAAAAAGGAAAAGAGTAAGTAAAGTGAGTGTTGGTCCTCTAGAAAATGAGAATGGGAGTTAATAGACAATAAGGAAATAGCGGATGAAATGAACAAATATTTTGCATCTGTCTTCACTATAGGGATATTGCACTTTTTCAAGGAGTTTTTGAGGGCACCCTTAAAGCATTTCCTCTGCCCTCCTGGGGCTCACATGCCGTGTCGAAACTCCGGGTAGAGCGCTTGTTTCGGGAGTCTCGTATCAAGCATGTGGATGATGTGGCCCACCCAGCGGAGCTGATCGAACATGGTCAATGCTTTGATGCTGGGGATGTTAGCCTGAGTGACAATAATGACATTGGTGCAGGTCGTCCTGCCAATGGATTTGCAGGATCTTACAGAGGCAGTGCTGGTGGTACTTCTTCAGAGTTTTGTGGTGCCTGTTGTACATTGTCCATGTCTCTGAGCCATAGAGGAGGGTGGGTATCACTGCTGCTCTGTAGACCACGACCTTGGTGCTGGATTTGAATCTTGGTCCTGGTCTTCAAACACTCTCTTCCTCAGGTGGCCAAAAGCTGTGTTGGCACACTGAAGGCAGTGTTGAACCCTATAATTGATGTCTGCCCTTGTTGACAGTAGGTTTCCAAGGTATGAAAAGTGGTCCACGTTGTCCAAGGTCTCACTGTGGATTTTGATAACCGGGAGGCAGTGTAGTGTGGAGGGGGCAGGTTGGTAGAGGATCCAATTGGCATCTGATGACATTAAGGTCAGTAATACAGGAGCGTTTGAATGACTGAGGCAAGTGGGTCTTGATCCTGATCCTGGTATGAGTGACCTGGGTTAATCCAAGACTCTAGGGATAGTTTAGACGGAGCTTGACTGTATCTAGCCCATGCTGTACCATCTCTGAGAGTGTTTGATGGGACAGAGTCAACATAGAGAAGTTATTCCATTCCCATTTTAAAAGTGGAGAAGTTATTCCTTCAAATTCGTATCCCAGTGTTTTTTAAAATGTGATGAGGGTTTCTGCCTCTGTCACCCTTTCAGACAGTGAGTTCCAGACCCCCATCACCCTCTGAATGAAAAAAATTACTCAACTCCCCTCTAATCCTTCCATCAATTACTTTAAATCTCTGCTCCCTGGTTATTGACCTCTCTGCTCTGAGAAATAAGATTGGAACAATCCCATCAGCTGCCTCTGACACTTCCCTCTCTTCCACTAGCCCGCCTGGACAAACTTCCATTAATGCTCCCCTCTGCCCTCACCCTGAATCTAGACAGGCCTGAGTTCCCTCAGCCCATCATGCCTCGATGTAATAACGGTGTGATATGTTCATCCTGCGCTCTTCCAAGATTCATTTCATGTTCTGGGAAAGATCTTGAGTAATTTTTAAACGTTTTGTTATTTTGCTTGATTCAAAGTTTAGTGTTGTTTGTCCGCTATTTTATCAATCTTCTGTATAGACTTATAACTCACAGTAAATTACTATTTCAGCTGAAACCAAACTACCTGATTTGTCAGCATGGTGAGTTCCTATTCACTGAAACATTCAGGAGCCTACAGAAAGAGTCCTGTACACAATATAATGGTCCATGTCACTGTGGGCTGGTTTACTTTCTCCATCAATGGGTTTATAATTTCCAGTTCACAGGAAGCATGTTTCCCTAAAAAAAAAGCAATAAAAGACTTGCATTCATTTATAAGCATTCACGAAAACACTTTGCAGCCAGTGAAGTGCTTTTTGAAGTGTAGTCCCTGTTCTAATGTAAAAAACATGACAGCCAATTAGTGTACAGCAAGCTCCCACCAACAGCAATATGATATTGACCAGCTAATCTGTTTTCATGATGCTCATTATGGGATCCATATTGACCAGGTCATGAACGATAACTCTCCTGCTCTTCTATAATCGCTCTTACATGCATCTGAGAGGGCAGATGGGGATTTGGTTTAACTCATCTGAAAGATGGTCCCTCTGACAGTGCAGCACTCTGTCAGTGCTGCACTGGAGTGTCAGCCTCAGTGCTCAGGTCTCTGGAGTGATACATGAACCCAGACCTTCTGATTCAGAGATAAGAGTGCTAACAAAGCCATGACTGACAATAACTTATATTTCTGTTGTATTAGATTTCGTTTCTAAGGGATTAAGTTCCAATGCTTTTCCCCCTGTAAACTAGCAACTGAAAGTTTGATTTGATTTAAAGTGGTAACTAGTTAGAGCTGCAGGTGTCAGTGTTGTCTTTGTGTCCAGGTTCCTGAAGCTGTGAAAGGTGGTAAAGTCCCTGTGTCAGCTGGAATGGACATCTTAAGTGATTGTCTTCAATCAGTACTGCTGATTAACCATTCTGCTTTCATTCATTCATGAAAGTTCTATTGCTTCGGCACAGTTCTAACAGTCTGTCAGGAATAAAACTCGAGGAATAACCCACTCTTCCCAGTAAAGGTCAGTGTTGGTTTAAGTGAGGTTTTTGAGCTTGTTTTCAAATTCTTCCATGGCTTCTTCCCTCCCTATCTCTGTAATCTCTTCCAACCCTCAGTCCTGCACTTGAGTGTCAACCATGATTTTTTGTGCTCAAGTCTTGGAGTGGGACTTGAACCCACAACCCTCTGACTCAGAGAACAAGGTTGTGGGTTCAAGTCCAACTCCAGATGGATTATTCCATGAACATGGATTAAAGTTGTTGTCAGGGCCACACGAGTAATTCCTCAGGCTCTGGGCTCCCTGTACAAACCCCACCCACCATTTATTGAAACACAAACATGCTGTAAAATGAGTGAAGAAATTATCCTGTAGATGTTTACACATGCACTGATCATGAACTCACCAAGCAGGAATTCACCAAGTCTCCTTTGACAACATCTTCCAAACCCACTACCACTACCATCTAAAAGGACAAGGGCAACAGCTAGATGGGAACACCACCACCTAGAAGCTCCCCTCCAAGTCACTCACAAGCCTGACTTGGAAATATATCACCGTTCCTTCACTGTTGCTGGGTCAAAATCCTGGAACTCCCTTCCTAACAGCACAGTGGAAGTACCTGCACCACATGGACTGCAGCAGTTTAAGAAGGCAGCACACCACCACCTTCTCAAGGGCAACCAGCGAAGCCCACATCCCATGAATGAATTAAAAAATTGAAGCTAATCAGATCACAATGTGCACCCTTAAATAAAACTGCTTCAATTGGTCATATTTTAAAAAAAATGTTGCTTTATTAAAACTCCTTGGCAAATATGCAACAGCCATAAGCACACAGGCTGTGGTGTGTGTTTTGGCTAGTTTGTGTTGGTTTGATCAGTGTAGTCCACTGATGTGCTGCGGACTGATACACAGTTAGATTGGTACTCAGACTGTAATGCAGAGGTGAGTGATGTGGCACTTGGATACTTAAATTTGCCTACACATGAATATATAGTTCCTAAATCATATTGGAATAAAATAACAAGATAACACTCTGTGTCCATTCATCTCGCTCTGCTCTGCAGCTCGATTGGTCACCATGGCACCGAGTTTAGGAACTTTGGGCAGAATTTTTTCAGCAGTGTGTCATTCCTGACTGCATAACTGGAAGCTTGTGGCCTTTCTGCCATTCTGATTACAATTAAAATTTAAAGTGCTGATGACGTGCAGCGGAATCGAGTGAGTCTGCAGCGGGGGAAGCTTTTCAATTGTGAAACCCGCTGTCAGCTGACAATGCAGCAGCTCCGGGTGTGTTATTAAAGCTGCATCATGGCCAAAACCTTCCTGTCCAACTCCACTGCCATTAACGTAAGACTTATTGAGAGCACAAAGGTGGCACAGCACATTTTTCAAATTGAAATTTCATTTGTAAATATTTCACATTACATTGGTTTCACTTTATTCATTTGTGCATCATCGTTATTAGTTGGGACCAGCTTAGTCGGAAAGCGGAATGTACTAGCACACTGCATGGATGGCACACATTGATGGTTACAGGGGAGTTAGAGACATTTCCTTTCTTGTGGAAGATACAATGTTGTGACTTTTCTTCACCCTTTATTGAATGTTCATGTTAGTGTCCGTGTTGTACTCACCACTCTGTGGGACATGGCTGAACCTGCAGGCTCAGCTGGACTTCCCTTCTATACAGTGTAAAGGACATTGTCTGAGATCTCTCTCATTGGAGATAAGTGAAATATTGTGGGTGAACTCAGAGCCCTGTAATGACTCTGCCAGTCAACACTCTGACCACATTTGGAAAGTACCGACAAGTCCTTTAGGCCACTCATTTTCTCAACTTGACTGACTGTACCCACCACACCCAGGATGTCAGGCCCTTCCCAATTCACTCCTCCATGCTCCTAACTCCACCCACTGTCCCTGCCTAGATCCCTCTTCCCCTCCTCCATGTCCCCAAACCCACCCCTCTGTCCTCCCTCAGAACCCTCTTCCAATCCTCCATGTCACCAATACCACTGTACCCCCCAACCTTCACCACTAACTCACCCTTGCCAGTCCTGAGCCTCATGCAAGCTGCCATTCCCCTGCTCTGCTTCCTTATCCCATAGGAAACCACTGACGTCAGACAGAATGCACCAAGCCGACCGGTGCACGCCATCTTTAAACAAACATGAACCGGGTATCATGGGGTTCTCACACACTGCTGACTCCGTCTTCAATGTAGGACTTTATTTAAAACAGTGTTACGCTGATGAGTACTCATGGCACGCAGATATATGACAAGTATGAACCAGCCACAGGCCGACATGAGGCTCGAAACACCACAAACACACCACTGACTTCATTTCTGCATTTCAACCCACCATTGGAAACTTGAAATTGTCTAATTCAGTCACCTCACATACCATGTTTCCATCTCCTGTGGGCTCCATGTAATTGACTTCGTGGGCTGGAGCTGAAGCTCATCCGGAGATTTCTCACCACTGACATGGGACATGCAGCCCCATACAGAGCCAAGATCATGAAGGCACGGGGCCAATTTAGAAAGATCACTCCAGGCTAGACATTCATCTTGAAATATCTGACAATTGCCATTGATCGATACTGTACCACAAGCACACAAAAATGCTTTGGAATAAATCTGAAGCAACGAATAAATGATGGAAAAGTACTTGTGGCGTCTTCATTTAAATTATGGACATCTTTCCGATCATCGCAGGTTTGGGTTTGAGTCTGAGACAGTCGCTCCACCTGTTTCTGTGATGCCCCTGCCTCACAGCCTCTCCGCATTTTCTGTTTTTATTTCGGATTCCAGTCTTGGACAGGGCACATCTCTTGAGCAGAAAGATGACCAGATTCACATTATCAAGCAAATGAGAAGGAAAGAGGGAGCATGAGAAGATTCTGGAAGCTAAATAAAAGGGAACCCAAAAGTCTTCTCTAGGCATAAAATAGTAAAAAGAGAAGTGAGGCTGATTAGGGACCAAAAATGGGATTTCTGCCTGGTGGCCTGGGGCATGACTGAGGTGTTAACTTAAGTGCATCCATCTTTATCAAGGAAGAAGATGCTGCACAGGTCATGGTAAAAGGGGAGATCATTCAGTCCTTCTAATAGATGCACCTTGGATGTTAAGAGATCTTTAGAATTCCCTTCTTATGCCTCGCTGTATCTTTCTCTCTCTCCCCTCCTTTAGGTCCCTCCTTAAATCCCATCTCTTTGACCATACTTTTCATCATCCCCTTCTAATATCTCCTTCTTTATCTTGGTGTTACATCTCTATGAAACACTTTGGGATGTTTGACTATATTAAAGCACTCTATAAATACAAGCTGTTATTCTCTCACATTCCCTCCAATCCTCAAGGTACTGACCTGGATTACAGACTGTGGACATTGACTGGCCTCTAGTGCTCTGTTTGAGTGGCCATTCAGCATGTGTTGACCCAAACAGTGAATGTTGTGAGACAATGGAGACTGTCACATCCGAGTCACATCCTGCCCTCCCCCTGACTTCCCAGCTGAGGTCACTGATGAGGAACGGGATTCCTGGCTGATTCTCCCCCTCTATAGACCAGAGATGCTAAGGCTAATTGAAGTCCTGCCATTACTATCCCAGGAACGGCACCCCCCTTGGGTGCTTGTGCTGGTAGACCAGAAGCTGAAGCCTTTCTAACCACTGAGTATCTAATAGCCTTCTTGGTCAGAGTGAGAGTCAGTGAGTGACTTGTACCTGACGCTGCACGGAGAGGATGCTGAGTTTATACAGAAGCTTCTATGCATATTGATGTCTTCTTTTGGTGATATTTGGCGATCTGGTCAAAGGTTAAATTGGACTTTTTGAAACAATTGGACTGATGGCGGGAGAGGTTCAAGACAGACACTGCTGAGACAGACAGTGCTTTGGAACAACAGCTCCCCTGTGTGAGCACTGGGGGGTAAACAACACAGACAGCTCTCAGTGTAACAGAAGCAGGTGACCCGGCTCCAAGTCCATATGGAAGTGTTGGTGTGTGGCGAGAGAGAGTAAATAAAAACAATCCTGTCACACACCACACTGGAAGGGTTTGTCTCCCATGTGGATTCCCTCTTGTTCCAGGAGCTCCAACACCTGTGCTAAGGCTTTATTACAGAACTCACACTGAAAGAGTTTCTCCACTGTGTGAGTGTGTTGATGGACCAGGAGACACTATGTGTGAATGCCTTGTCACACCTCACACCTGAATGGTTTCTCACCAGTGTGGATTTGCTGGTGCTTCAGGAGACTCAAGGAATGGGTGAAAGCCTTGTCACAAACATCTCACCTGAAAAGTTTCTCCATGTGTGAATCCTCTGGTGTCCCAGGAGGTTGAAGATGCACAAAAGCTTTGCTGCAAGCCACACACTCAAGGGTTACTCCCCTGTGCGGATTGTCTGATGGCACAGCTTTATCACAAACTTCACACCTGAAAGGCTTCTCCCCTGTGTGAGTGCGTTGGGGTCCACGGAGAATTGTTAAATGCGAAAATGATTTGTCACACACCTCATAGGTAAATGGTTTCTCCCCTGTGTGAATATGTTGGTGTGCACGGAGGTTCGATGACTGCGAGAATGATTTCTTGCAAACATCACACAAAAATGGTTTCTCCCCTGTGTGAATGAGCTGGTGTGCACGGAGATGTGTTAACTGCAAGAACGATTTGGCACACACCTCACACTTGAGTGGTTTCTACCTGGTGTGAATCCTCTGGTTTATCAGAAGCTTCGTAGATGTCGTGAAAGTTTTATCACAAACTTCACATTTGAAGGGTTTTTCTCCTGTATGGATTCTCTGATGGACCAGGAGGCTCGATGACTGTGTGAAGGCTTTGTCACAAACCTCACATGTGAATGGTTTCTCCCCTGTGTGAGTGTGTTGGTGTACACGGAAGTTTGATAACTCGGTGAATGATTTGTCGCACATCGTGCACGTGAATGGTTTCTCCCCTCTGTAAATACGTTGGTGCGCACTGAGATGTGCTGATCACAGGAAGAATTTGTTGCACATCTCACATGTGAATGGATTCTCCCTTGTGTGAACGTGTTGGTGTTTCAGGAGTCTCTAAGACCTTGGGAATGATTTGCCACACACCTCACACACGAAGGTGTTCTCCCCTGTGTGAATACATTGGTGTCTGTGGAGGGTTGATGACTGTGAGAACGATTTGTCGCACACATCACATGAAAATGGTTTCTCTCCTGTGTGAATGCGTTGGTGTTTTTGGAGATTAGATGACTGTGAAGATGATTTGTTGCACACCTTGCATGTGAATGGCTTCTCCCCTGTGTGAATACGTTGGTGATTCACCAGACCTGATGATTTTGGGAAAACTCGGTTGCACACCTCACACTTGAATGGTTTCACTTCCATGTAGCTGCCCTTGTATTAACAGCTGTACAACAGATGCACCTTGTGTGTTAGGAGATCTTATGAGCCTTGAGCAGCCTCTCACCTGTAGGAATGAGTCATTGGTTCATGAGTCTTGATGAATGATTGAAGCTCTCACCACACTTGGAGCCACTCACACTTCTTCCCAGCCTCACCCTGACCGATTGCCCACAGCTGAACCTTCAGAAGGGTTGGTTCTGATGGAAGGTTCCACATCACTGACAAGTTTCAGATCTGATGATATGTCAAAGCTCCCCTGACCCAACAGATTTCCAGATGATGTCCAACCTTCTCTGTGTTGAGCAATGCTGCGAAGGGACTGGATGTCTTCCCATAGCTGTGCAGTTGTTCCTTGGGTGATGGTCAGGATCTGTCTGTGGTGTCTATCCTCTCTGTATTCTCTGGTGTAGTACGGTGCAACCCTTATGTAAAACAGGAAAAGGAAACATGATTTCCTTCAACTACCTCTCCTCCTTTGCTGAAGGGTCTGACTCCTCAGTTAGAGACTGTTCCACAGTGAGTGCCAGGCGGCTATTCCCCTGTGTGGGGATCAGATGCAAGTTCTTTCTTTTTCCTCATTTGACTGTCACACACCCTCTGATTCCAGCAGGGACACTGGATAGTGACCAGGAGTAGACAACATAACATGGCTACTTTCTTCCTCCACCCAGACTCCCATCTTCTCAGACACCATGAGGACAATGGAAAAGACAGTCAGGTGGAGTGTAAAATGGGCTATCAATTCACTATGAGCTCAGGACGTACTGGCATGGACCAGTTTTACCTGTAGAGTATGTCTTTAATATAAAAAGCACACAGTAGAATTCAATGCAGATTTTGAAATTTCTCCCCTTGTTTTCCAAAGTTACTTGAAGAAAACTGTAGTGATTATATGTAAAACCTTTCAAACTGTTTTGGGGATCACGCAACTTTAAAAACAAATCAGCCCTAAGCGTGGATAATCTTGGAATGAAGCTTTCTAGTCGTAGACCTGGTTCAAGCAAGTAGCTTTTTCATGAGCTCTGTAAATAAAGTTTACTGTTTCTAACAAGAAACCTGTCGGGTACACCAAGTTACACAATTGCTGACAAGGATAACTATCTCTGATGCTGTGCCTCACCTCCTGAATGCGAGTATTTCACTTTTTAAGGGAATAAAGAAAAGAATATTCACCAGTCATGCCACTCCAGCAGAATCGATCCATACGACTCGTCCATGGAAGACTGGAGTCCGTACATACAGTGCCTAAGTTTCTACTTTGTGGTGAATGAAATAACAGCGGAAGAGAAACAGAGAACAATTCTTCTAAGTGTCTGCGGGAGCAAGACACCTAACCTCATCCGTAGTCTGATAACTCAGTATGTGCCCAATTCCAGATCTTTTAACAAGCTAATAGGCCTCCTGAAGACACATTTTCAGCCTAAGCCATTGATGATAATGCAAAGATTCAAGTTCAACTCTAGAGTAAGGGCCGCAGGTGAGTCAATCTCAACATATATCGCAAAGTTAAAACAGTTAACTGAGCACTGCGACTTCGGAGATACTCCCAATGACATGTTGCAAGATTGTTTGGCCTGCAGTGGACAAGATGAGGCCATTCAGCCCCATTTACTTGCAGAAGTTAATATTGATCTGAAGCGTGCCATGGAAGCAGTGCTAGCAATGGAGAGTGCTGAGAGGGACTCACAGGCTTTGCAGTGTGTGCAACATGGCACCTTTCTTCAGTTGAGGTGGGAACTTACGGCAGGGTGTGGCACAAAAACCAGGGAGACAACAGTGAAGCAGGATTCATTCCTTACCAATCGAAAATAGGGAAGTGTTGTTGCAACTGTACAAGGCATTGGTGAGACTGCACCTGGAGTACTATGCACAGTTTTGGTCTCCTTACTTGAGGAAGGATCTAGTGCACTGGAGGGGGTTCAGAGGTTCACTAGATTGATTACAGAGATGCGGGGCTTGTCTTATGAGGAGAGATTGAGCAGTTTAGGCCTATACTTGCTAGAGTTTAGAAGGATGAGAGGAGATCTAATTGAGGTATAAAAGATGCTAAAGGGGATAGACAAAGTAGACGTGGAGCAGATGCTTCCCCTTGTGGGGCATTCCAGAACGAGAGGCCATAGTTTTAGGCTAAGGGGTGGGGTAGGTGTAAATCAGAGATGAGGAGGAATTACTTTTTCTCAAAGGGTCGTGAATCTGTGGAATTCATTACCTCAGAGTGCAGTGGATGCCGGGACGCTGAATAAATTTAAGGAGGAAATAGATAGATTTTTAATTAGTAATGGGTTGAAAGGTTATGGGGAGAGGGCGGGAAATTGGAGTTGAGGCAGAAATGAGATCAGCCATAATTGTAATGAATGGCGGGGCAGGCTCAAGGGGTTGAATTGCCTATTCCTGCTCTTAGTTCTTATGTTCTTATGAAAAACAAAAAAGAATGCTGGAAGCATTTTGCCTGCGATTCAGAAATTAATTTGTTACCAATGTGGGGGTAACCATATACCGGAAACCTGCAGGTTTAAAGAGGCAGAATGCCACTACTGTCACAAAAGAAGGCATGTTATAGAGCAATGCAAAGACAGCCAATCAGACAACAGACCAAGATGATTGAAGTGCACAGTATAAATGAACCAGAAGCTGCTGATACTGATATCTATTCCCTTTACAGTGTCAAGGCAGTGAAAACTGAACCAATCACCATCGCCCTTCAAGTAAATGGGAAGCCTCTGGTAATGGAGGTTGACACAGGAGCAACAACCACAGTGGTGGGAGAAGACATCTATAAATGCCAAAGCGAAGGTACCCAGCCACTGACTCTGGAGCAAGCCACGGCTCAGCTGAAGACGTACACTGGAGAAGCAATACTGGTGAAAGGCATTGCCTCTGTACCTGTATCCTACAGGCAACAGACAGCCCAGCTGCCAGTGATTGTTGTAACTGGTGAAGGACCCAACATTCTGGGCCGCAATTGGTGAAAAGAAATTAAGCTCAACTGGTCAGAAATTTTTCAAGTTAGAGCAGGAGGAAATCCTGAGCTGGTAAAAAAGTATGACAATGTATGCTGTGATGAATTAGGAAAGATAAAAGGCCTAGAAGCAAAATATATATATAGATTCAGAGGCAACACCCCAGTCTTTTAAGGCCAGATCTGTGCCTTACACCCTAAAGGAGAAGGTGGATGCAGAATTGTGCTGCTTAGAGAAGTCAGAAATAATCCAGCCAGTCCAATTTTCAGAATGGGTAGCACCCATAGTCCCTGTGATGAAACCAGACAAAACTATTCACATTTGAAGAGACTACAAATTAACTGTGAACAAGGCTACTTAATTAGACCTATCCCGAGGAATGAAGATCTGTATGCTAAGTCTGCTGGAGGAAAATCCTATACCAAACTGAACATAAGCCATTGAAGAAGAACTATAGATGGTCATGAAAAGCGCAACAAGAAGAAGCCTTCATAAAAGTCAAGAAGCTGTTACACCCATCATGTCTGCTATGATCCATCAAAAGAATTAATATTAACCTATGATGCATCTCCCTACAGTGTGGGAGCGGTGTTGTCACACAAAGTGGAAGATGGTTCTGAAAGGCCAATAGGATATGTCTCCAGAACCCTCTCAGTAGCTGAGAAGGTTTATTCACAACTTGAAAAAGAAGGCTTATCCATAACATTTGGGGTAAAGAAGTTCCATCAATATTTGCATGGCCGACACTTTACCATAGCGTCAGATCATAAATCACTAATGGGTTTATTCAGTGAAGATAAAACAATCCCGTCGATAGCCTCTGCCAGAATTCAAAGATGGGCTTTGATTTTGTTGACATGGGTACACTTTTATGCACCATCCGGGTGTGCATATAGCAAATGCAGACATCCTCAGACATCCAGATAGCATTACAGAATCAGAAACACAGTGCAGAAGAGGCCCTTCGGCTCATCGAACCTGTACCGACACGTGAGAAACACCTGACCTACCTACCTAATCCCATTTACCAGCACTTGGCCTTGAATGTTATGACTTGCCAAGTGCTCATCCAGGTACTTTTTAAAGGATGTGAGGCAATCTTCCTCCACAACCCTCCCAGGCAATGCATTCCAGACTGTCATCACCCTCTGGGTAAAAAAGTTTTTCCCCCCTCAACATCCTGCCCCTCACCTTGAACTTATGTCCCCTTGTGACTGACCCTTCAAATAAGGGGAACGGCTGCTTCCTATCCACCCTGTCCATGCCCCTCATAATCTTGTACACCTCGATCAGGTCGCCCCTCAGTCTTCTCTGCTCTAACGAAAACAACCCAAGTCTATCCAACCTCTCTTCATAAATTAAATGTTTCATCCCAGGCAACATCCTGGTGAATCTCCTCTGCACCCCCTCCAGTGCAATCACATCCTTCCTATAGTGTGGTGACCAGAACTGCACACAGTACTCCAGCTGTGGCCTCATCAAGGTTCTATACAACTCTAACATGACCTCCCTACTTTTGTAATCTATGCCTCAATTGATAAAGGTAAGTGTCCCATATGCCTTTTTCACCACCCCACTAACATGCCCCTCTGCCTTCAGAGATCTATGGACACATACGCCAAGGTCACTTTGTTCCTCAGAACTTCCTAGTGCCATCCATTCATTGAATACTTCCTTGTCAAATTACACCTTCCAAAGTGTATCACCTCACACTTTTCAGGGTTAAATTCTATACGCCACTTATCTGCCCATTTGACCATCCTGTCTATATCTTCATGTAGCCCAAGACACTCAACTTCACTGTTAACCACCCAGCCAATCTTTGTGTCATCTGCAAACATACTAATCCTCCCTCCCACATAGTCATCTATGTTGTTTATATAAATGACAAATAATAGGGGACTGAGCACAGATCCCTGTGGTACGCCAATGGACACTGGCTTCCAGTCATTAAAGTATCCTTCTGTCATCACCTTCTGTCTCCTACAACTAAGCCAATTTTGAATCCACCTTATCAAATTACCCTGTATCCCATGTGCATTTGCCTTCTTTATAAGTCTCCCATTTGGGACTTTGCCAAAGGCTTTGCTGAAATCCATATAGACCACATCAACTGCACTCCCCACATCTACACATCTGATCACACACCTGGTCACCTCCTCAAAAAATTAAATCAAATTTGTTAGGCATAACCTCCCTCTGACAAAGCCATGCTGACTATCCCTGATCAAACCTTGCCTCTCCAGATAGAGATAGATACTCTACTTCAGAGCTTTCTCCAATAGTTTCCCTAACACTGACGTAAGACTCACTGGCCTGTAGCTCCCTGGCTGATCTCAACAACGCTTCTTAAATAGCGGAACTACATTTGCTGTTCTCCAGTCCTCTGGCACCTCCCCCATGGCCAGAGAGGAATTAAAAATTTGGGTCAGAGCGGCTACGATCTGCTCCCTTGCCTCCCTCAGCAGTCTGGGACACAAATCATCCGGACCTGGAGATTTGTCCCCTTTTAAGCCTGCCAACACCTCCAATACCTTGTCACTCTCTATATCAATTTGCTTAAGAACCCCGCAGTCTCTCTCCCCGAGTTCGATACCTTCATCCTCATTCTCTTGGGTGAAGATGGATGTGAAGTATTCATTCAACGCTCTGGCGATGTCCTCTGGCTCCAGCCATAGATTGCCTCCTTGTCCCTACTCTTTCCCTGGTTATCCTCTTCCCACTGATATACTTATAGAATATCTTGGGATTTTCCCTACTTTTACCAGCCAGAGCTTTCTCATATACCCTCTTTGCTCTCCTCATTGCTTTCTTAAGCTCCACCCTGCATTTTCTGTACTCCACTAATGCAGCTGCTCATTTGCTTTCCTTGACCTGCTAAAAGCCTCTCTTTTCATTCTCATCATAACGTGAATATCTCTGGTCATCCACGGTTCTCTGGGCTTGTTACATCTTCTTATCACCCTAGAGGGAACATGTTGAGCCTGTACCATCCCCATTTCCCCCACTGCTCCTCTGTAGATTTCCCCACAACTAGCTGTTCCCAGTCTACCTTGGCCAGATCCTGCCTTGTTTTACTAAAATCCACTCTCCCCAAAGCCAAAACATTTTTTTGCAACTTGTCTATTTCTTTGTCCATAACAAACTTAAACTGTACCATGTTGTGGTCGCTATCACTAAAATGCTCGCCCACCATCACCTCAGCCACCTGTCTGGCTTCATACCCCAGAATTAGGTCCAGCACTGTGCCGTCCCTTGTTGGACCCTCTACATATTGACCTAAAAAGTTCTCCTGTACACATTTCAAGAAATCCACTCCATCCAAGCACTTAATAATATGTCTATCCCAATTAATGTTGGGAAAGTTGAAATCACCTGATATAATTAGCCTATTGTTATTGTTTTTACACACCTTCGCAAATTGTGCACATTTGCTCCTCAATTTCCCGCTATGTGGGGGTCTATAATAAACACCTAACAATGTGGCTGCCCCTTTTTTATTCCTAAGCTCTGCCTACAAAGCTTCATTCAATGCCCCCTCCAAGATATCATCTCTCCTTACTGCAGTAACTAACTCCTTAACTAATAATGCAGCACCTCCTCCTTTTACCCCCCCTCCCCTGTCTCGCCTGAAGATTATACATGCTCCAGTGCCTCAAGAAGTTATATTTGTGTTAAATTTCCTGGACTCCTTGCCAGTCTGTGTGAAGCAGATAAAGAATAGGAGAAACCAGGATCCAATTTTATCAAGGGTCCGAGAACAGATATTGCAAGGATGGTCGAATGCACAAGTCTCAGAAGAATTAAAATCATTCTATGCTCGTAAAACTGAATTAAGCTATCAAGATGGAATCTTGTTCTGGGAACAAGAGTCGTCGTCCCTTTGCAAGAAAGGGAACCACTCTCGGCAGAGCTTCACAGTGCGCATCCAGACATTTCGAAAATGAAGACATGTGTGCGAAGCTATACCTGGTGACCAGGTATAGACAGTATCACAGTTTCTTTACAGTGCAGAAGGAGGCCATTCCGCCCGTCAAGTCCACACTGGCTCTCTGAAAGAGCATTCCACCTAGTTCCACTCCTCTGCCTTATCCCCATAACCTTGCACATCCTTTCTTTTCAGGTAGTCATCCAATTCCCTTTTGAATAGCTTGAGCAAACCTGCCTTTCAGGAAGTTTGTTCCAGACTCCAAGCACCCTCTGGGTGAAAATTTTTTTCCTCACATCACATTTACTCCTTCTGCCAATAATTTTGAATTGTGCCCTCTAGTTCTTGATGTTCTCTTGAATGGGAACAGTTTCTCAGTATTTACTCTGTCCATACCCCTCAGGATCTTGAATACCTCTATCAAGTCTCCTCTCAGCATTCTTTTCTCCAAGGAAAACAGTTCCAACCTCTCCAATGTATCCGCATAGCTACAGTTCTTCATCCCTGGAATCATTCTTGTGAATCTCCTCTGTACTCTCTCCAATGCCTTCACATCCTTCCTCAAGTATGGTGCCCTGAATTGGACGCAGCACTCCAGGTGAGGCCTAACTATGGTCTTATACAAGTTCAGCATGATCTCCTTGCTCTTGTACTCAACGCCCCTATCAATGAAACTGAAGATACTATATGCTTTATTAACTGCTCTCTCAACATGCTCTGCCATCTTCAATGACCTATGTACATATACACTGAGGTCCCTCTGTTCCTGCACCTCCTTTAGAGGCTCTCCCTTTATGTTACACTGTCTCACCAAATCTTTCCTGCCAAAATGAATCACCTCAAAATTCTCTGCATTGAACTTCATCTGCCACTTGTCTACTCAATCTGCTAACATGTTTATGTCCTTTTGAAGTTCAAGACTGTCTCCATCACAGTTGACGTTTCCAATCTTCATATCATCTGCAAATTTTAAAATCATGCCCTGCACACCACAGTCTAGGTCATTAATATGTATCAGGAAGAGCAAGGGTCCCAATACTGACCCCTGAGGAACTCCACCACAAACCTTCCTCCAATCTGAAAAACAACCATTTATCACCACTCTCTAGTTTCCTGTCACTCAGCCAATTTCTTATCCAAGTGCCTACTTTCTCTTTTACTCCATGACCGAGAATTTTGCTCATGAGTCTGTTGTGTGGCACTGTATCAAATGCCTTTTGAAAATCCATATGCACCACATCAACAGCGTTTCCTTTATCAACCTTCTCTGTTACCTCCTCAAAAAGCTCCAGCAAGTTAGTTAAACATGATTTTCCTTTGATGAATTCATGCTTGCTTTCCTTAATTGTCCTGCACTTGTCAAAGTGATTATTGATTTTACCCGATACAATAGTTTCCAGAAGTTTCCCTACCACTGAGGACAAATTGACTGGCCTGTAGTTGCCAGCTTTATCCTTGCACCCCTTTTGAACAAGAATGTAACATTCACAGTTCTCCAGTCCTCTGGCACCTCCCTTGTGTCTAAAGAAGACTGGAAGATCATCACTAGTGCCTCTGCAATTTCCACTCTCACTTCCCTCAGTACCCTTGGATGCATCTCATCCAGTCCTGGTACCTTATCTATTTGAAGTAAAGATAGCCTTTCCAACACGTCCTTCCTCTCAATTGTAAGTTCTTCTAGTGTACCAGTTACCTCCTCTCTCTCCTCAGCCTGGGTAGCATCATCTTCCTTTGTAAAGACAGATACAAAGTATTCATTCAACACCTGCGTTATTTCTCCAGCCTCCACATGCAAGTACCCTTTTTTGTCCCTAATCGGCTCTACTCTTTCTTTTACCATTCTTTCATTATTTACATGCTTATAGAAGACCTTGGGATTCCCTTTTATGTTTGTTGCCAGCCTCTTTTCATGCTATCTCCTTGCTTTTCTTATTAGTTTCTTCACTTCCCCTCTGGTCCTTCTACATTCAACCTGGTTTTCTATTGTATTTCCTACCTATCATCTGTTCTACACGCACTTCCCTCCTTTTTATCTTTACCTCCATCTCTCTATCATCCAGGGCACTCTGGATTTATTTGTTCTACCTTTCCCCTTCAAAGGAATAGACCTTGACATTGCTTGCCATACTTTTTCTTTGAAGGTGGCCCATTGTTCAGCCACTGTCCTTTCTGCCAACATTTGATTCCAACTCACTCGACTTAGATGCATTCTCATTCCATCGAAGTTGGCTTTCCCCTAATTAATTATCCCTGCTCTGGATTGTTCACTGTCCTTTTCCATGATTAACCTAAACCTTATGATATAATGATCACTGTCCTCTACAGGCTCTCCCATTGATATTTGATCCACTTAAGCCAACTCATGCCCCAGAACCAGGTCCAAAAGTGCATGTCTTCTTGTTGGACTGGAAACATACCGCTGTAGAAAATTATCTTGAATACATTCCAGGGAATCTCACCCCTCTTGTCCTTTTGTACTATTCCTATCCCAGGCTATATTTGGATAACTGAAGTCCCCCATTATGATCACTCGATAACTCTTACACCTCTCTGTAATTTCTTTGCAAATTTGTTTCTCCGCATCCTTTCCACTAGTTTTTAGTGATCGTCAACATGCATTCTAAGTGAATGGATGTGTATGAAGTTAGATTATCGACATCGTGTGCAACTACTGAAAAGCTGCACCAGTGTTTTAGTGTACATGGCCGACCAGAAGTCATTGTTTTGGATAACGGTGCTGCTTTTGTTAGTTCAGAATTCCAGAGATTCATGAGCTTAAATGGGATCAAACCTATTAAAACAGCAACATATCATCCGTCATCCAATGTGATAGCAGAAAGAGCAGTATAAACTTTTAAAACAGGGATGAAGAAATTATCCGAAGGAACATTAGAAACACGAATTTCACAATTTCTTCTCAAATATCGCATGACTCCTCATACAGCTATGGGTTCAACATCTTCTGAATTACTAATAAAACACCATCTTTGTACAACCACCTCAGACAGTTAATCTACAACTGCATGAACTGTGTATATTTGTCTATGTTATGGATTGAGATATTCTTGTAAATATGTAAATCAAAATTAAAGGGGAAGGAATGTAGTGATTGTAAGTAAAACCATTCATACTGTTTTGGGGATCACATGACTGTACAGGCAAATCAGCCCTAAGCGTGGGTAATCTTAGGGATGGAGCTTTCTAGTCGTGGATCTGGTTAAAGCATGTAGCTTCTTCTGGAGCTCTGTAAATAAAGTTCATTGTTTTTAACAAGAAACCTGTCAGGTACCACGTTATTACAAAAACACACTGGGCAGGAAGTGCGAGAAACTAAGAAAACTGAGTATCCATGAGGTGCAGTGAGCCATCAGCAGCAGCAGGATTGTATTCCACCACAATTTCACAGCCCAGCACAGCCCTCATTCCATGATTATCATCAAACCAGTAAATAGATATGTCAGGAACAGCATTGGGTATGCCTTAGAGTCCAGGTTGAACCTTGTGAACATACAGAGGTCAACATGCAGCCGAAACACCAAGCATAACAGATAATAAAGAGAGTTAAACAGCCCCAGAGCTAACAGATCAGAGCAAAGCTCTGTAGTCCTGTCACATCTAATCAAGGTTGTGGACAAGCAGTTAAGTAAGAGAAGGCGGCTCCATGAACACCTCCATTCTCAACCAAGCAGCAGAATACTGAAATCGCTGGAAAACTAAAATAAAGACAGAAAGTGCTGGAAAAAATTCAGCACATCTGTCAACATTTGTGTAGAGAGGAAAACAGAGTTCAGGTTTCAGGTCTGGGAACTGAGAAAAGTTGAGAGATGTAATAGGTTTTGAGCAAGGGGTGGGTGGGACAAGGACAAAAGGAAGGTCTGTGATAGGGTGGAAGACAGGAGAAATTGACTGACAGAAACGTGATTCCCCCAGGGACAAAGAAAATGATGATGGGGCAAGAGAAGACACCAAGAAACAAAAGATTCCCAAGAGCTGGTGAGTAGTTAGCTGAAAGGAAAAAAACAAGGGAAACAAAGAAATGGAAACAAAATGGGGGCATAAGTTTACAGTCTGAAATTGTTGAGCTCAAAGTTGAGTCCAGGAGGCTCTGCTGCCAGTTATAGGTTATAACCCGATCTCCCTTTACAATGAGTCTACCCCCTCACTGGGAGACTGCTTCACAATGAGGGTCAGTAGGATAGTGAACCATGAGGGGAATCACACTTTTCCTACTGAACACCTGGTCACTTTCTGACCTCTTACACAACAACAATACACAACTTGCATTTATATAGCACCTTTAACATTGTTCCGTGCCCAGGTGCGTGCAAGAGTGTTAGATATTTGACACTGAGGTAAATAAGGTAACATTAGTACAGGTGACCAAAACTTGGTTGAAAAGGTAGATTTTAAGGACTGTCTTACAGGAAGAATAAGCAGTAGAGATATGGAGAGGTGCAGGGAGGGAATTCCAAAGCTCAGGGCCCAGGCAGCTGAAGGCACGGCCACCAATGGTGGAACAATTGAAATCGCAGATGCGCATGAGGTTAAAATTGAAGGAGTGCAGAGTTCTTACAGGGTTGTAGGGCTGAGTTGATTGTCACCTTGGCTCAGGAAGGGGAACAATCATCTTAGAGACAAAAGATTGTGGGTTCAAGTCCCACTCCAGGAGTTGAGCACTGAGGCTGACACTCCAGTGCAGTACTGAGGGAACACTGTGCTGTCAGAGGTACCATCTTTCAGGTGGCATGTGAAACGGAGGGCCCTTCCACTATTTTGAAGAAAAACAGGGGAGTAAACCCAGGTGTCCTGGCCAACATTAATCCCGCAATCAACACCAGTCAGAAACAGATAATCTGGACATTATCACATTGCTGTTTGTGGGAGCTTGCTGTGCGCACAATCACTGCCACATTTCCTACATTATTACAGCGACCAGACTTCAAAAGGAATTTATTTCTGCAAAGCACTTTGGGCCATCTGGCAGTCATGAAAGGCTCTATATAAATGCAGGTCTTTCTTTTATTTATTTTCTGAGGAGGTTACAAAGCTAGGGAGGGTGGGAGGTGTTGGAAGGAGCTGAAAACATAGGAAACATCCAGATCCCAACACACAGACAGAACTGAACATTCAGTCCACAGGATAATAATCAGCTCCCAACACACACACAGAACTCAACAATAGGAAATCAGTAAGAATCCTCAGACACTCTGCACCTCCCAGATAATTACACCTCACCTTCTCATATTCAGTAATGACCCATCAACAAAACTCAGCCTGTAAATCAGAAGGGAATTGCTTCCAATAAACACACTCAATATCCAACACACAGCTCCAGTCAAACAGTTCAGCACAAAGCACCCAGTAAATAGCTCTCTCAGCTGGATCTTCTCACACAGCATAAGGGGCATTTCCACACCTGACTCCCCACAGGATAGTCAGACTGCCTGAACATTAGTGTGGATATTATGTGATGTAATTATTACAAATTCTGCTCCTTCACCCATCGTCTCCTCACTTGGTTTTCAGTCCCTACAGGAAGTGAATAGGCAGAGTGGGTGGGCTCTCTGATTAACGTCTCTCACAGCCAATCAGGGATTGAATCCGTTGCCATCCCACCCATAATCTGACTGTTAATCACTCTGTGCAGCCAACCGCAGAGGAGGGAACGAAGATGCCAAGACACGGCTCTTCGCAGCTGCGCGCACACACCCGGGAGACAGACTCTCACCCAAATGCCAGAAGGTTGCGCGCCTGCACAGTAACGAGCAGCTGTATAGAATGAAGGGAAACCCAGACCGCGGGACCTGATGGGAGTCCTGGTTCTGACGCGCGGTTGGCGACCAGCGTTCGGGAATTAGAGTCTAAGAAAGCGCGAGCCGAGCGGCTATCACGTGGGCGGGGCTGGAATTGGAGGTGCGCACCTGTAAATCCCAGCCTCAGGCGGCGGGAGCCAGGATCGACCCCCCATCCACTTGGTTAAATGGATAACATGGGACTACATTGGTTTTCTGTGACTGGTGAGAGACTGTTTTCTCCAGACTGTGGAGTAAAAGTATAAAAGTTTGACTCTCCCAGTTTTGACTCCATCTCCCTTACTGGTGCTGAAGGGCCTGTCCTCCATTTAGACCCTGCCCCAGTTAAGATTGTAGATCTAAGGTGCTCCGCTCCATGGCCCGGTCCTCAAATCATTTCTCTCCCTCTTGAAGCTGTCTGCTTGCCATTCCTTTACTACTAGATTTCTGTTTTGTCTGGTGGTGAGGAGCATTTCTTTCTGACTCGAGGTAAAATGGGACAGATTGTAAGAGACCCTCTGTGAATCTGACATCAGGTCATCAGATGGTTTTACACAGGGGCAGCGTGTGGATGAGAAATAGGTGGGGACTGAGGATAGACCCTTGGACTCCAGAGCGATGGGGGTGGGAAGATTAACCATTACAGGAAATTCTCTGGCTACAACTGAAGAGGCAAAAGTGGGCCAAGCGATAACAGTCCTACTCACTGGACAACAGAGAAGAGTTGGAGGAGGAGGATAGTGTGGTCGGGCATCACAGACTCTCACAGTGCAGAAGAGGCCCTTCGGCCCCTCGACTCTGTACCGACATGTAACACCTGACCTATCTACCTAATCCCATTTACCAGCACTTGGCCCATAGCCTTGAAAGTTATGACGTGCCAAGTGCTCATCCAGGTACTTTTTTAAGGATGTGAGCAACCCGCCTCCACTACCCTCCCAGGCAGCGCATTCCAGACCATCACCACCCTCTGGGTGAAAAAGTTTTTCCTCACATCCCCCCTAAACCTCCTGCCCCTCACCTTGAACTTATGCCCCCTTGTGACTGACCCTTCAACTAAGGGGAACAGCTGCTCTCTATCCACCCTGTCCATGCCTCTCATAATCTTGTACACCTCGATCAGGTTACCCCTCAGTCTTCTCTGCTCCAACGAAAACAACCCAAGGCTATCCAACCTCTCTTCATAACTTAAATGTTTCATCCCAGGCAACATCCTGGTGAATCTCCTCTGCACCCCCTCCAGTACAATCACATCCTTCCTATAAAGTGACGACCAGAACTGTACATAGTACTCCAGCTGTGGCCTCACCAAGGTTCTATACAACTCCAGCATGAGCTCCCTACTTTTGTAATCTATGCCTCGATTGATAAAGGCAAGTGTCCCATATGGCTTTTTCACCACCCCACTAACATGCCCCTCCGCCTTCAGAGATCTATGGACACATACGCCAAGGTCCCTTTGTTCCTCAGAACTTCCTAGTGCCATGCTGTTCACTGAATACTTCCTTGTCAAATTACACCTTCCAAAGTATATCACCTCACACTTTTCAGGGTTAAATACCATCTGCCACTTATCTGCCCATTTGTCCATCCCGTCTATATCTTCCTGTAGCCCAAAACACTCAACTTCACTGTTAACCACCCGGCCAATCTTACTAATCCTACCCCCCACATAGTCATCTATGTTGTTTATATAAATGACAAATAATAGGGGACTGAGCACAGATCCCTGTGGTACGCCTCTGGACACTGGCTTCCAGTCACTAAAGTATCCTTCTGTCATCACCCTCTGCCTCCTACAACTAAGCCAATTTTGAATCCACCTTATCAAATTACCCTGTGTTCCATGTGCATTTGCGTTCTTTATAAGTCTCCCATGTGGGCCCTTGTCAAAGGCTTTGCTGAAATCCATATAAACTATCAATTGCCTTACCCTCATCTACACACCTGGTCACCTCTTCAAAAAATTCAATCAAATTTGTTAGGCATGACCTCCCTCTGACAAAGCCATGCTGACTATCCCTGATCAAACCTTGCCTCTCCAAGTGGAGATAGATACTCTCCTTCAGAAATTTCTCCAATAGTTTCCCTCATGTCAAAGGCTGCAGAGAGGTTGCGTCCGTCTCCACAGATGTTGCCTGACCTGAGTATTTCCAGAATTTTCTTAATTTATATTAGATTTCTAACAGGGACTGAAAACCAAATAGGGAGAAGCTGTTTGACTGTGATGTGTGCAACAAATCATTCTCGCAGTCTTCGAGCCTCTACTTAAACCAAGGCATTCACACATGGGAGAAACCATTCACTTGTGAGATATGTGACAAATCATTCTTGCCATCGTCGGATCTCTGGAAACACCAACGCACTCACTGAGGGAAGAAACCGTTCACATTTGAGGTGTGAGAGAAATCATCCTTAGTATCCGGGAACTTCCAGAAACACCAACACACACACGAGGGAGAAACCGTTGATATGTGAGGTGTGTGACAAATCATTCTCAACCTCATGACATCTTGTGGAGCATCAGAGGATTCATGCAGGGGAGAAGCCATTCATGTGCGAGGTACGCGACAGATATTCTCAAGTTGATCGGATCTCCACATACACCAACGCATTCACGTTGGGGAGAAACCATCGAGGTCTGAGATGTGCAGCAAATCATTCTCAAGGTCATCGAACCTGCTATTTCATCAGTGGATTCAAACAGGGAAGTAACGTTGAAGTGTGCGGTTTACGATAAGGCTTTTATGATGTCGACAACCCTCCTGGGACACCAGAGGATTCACACGGGGAGAACTCTTCAGGGGAAATGTTTGTGCAGTGGCTTTCAACCAGTCTGCTGATCTTCTGAAGCAATAGCAGATTCACACTGGTGAGAAAGCATTCAGGTGTGAGGTGGATGATAAGGCTCTTGCACAGTCAGCATAGCGCCTGGTCCTCCAACTCAATCACACAGAAAGAAACCCAATTGGTGTGAGTTCTGTAATGAAGTCTTCACACAGTTGTTGGACCTCCTGGAACATCTGTGAACGTACATGGGGACTACCTAACAAAGCTGTTTCCCAATTTGATCACAGAATGTGAATCTCTGCACAAACTCACTACAATGGATGTTCAGTGATATTGGGGCACAGAACAAGGAGCAGCTTTCACTCACCTCAAACAACTCGTGTCAACAACGCCAATGCTGAGGTGCTATGATGTCAATGATGAAGTCACCCTGCAGTGAGATGCCAATGAAACAGGAGTTGGAGCAACCCTCATGCAGCAAGGACAATTAGTTGTGTTTGTATCCAGAGCCTCAACACGAACTGAACAACGCTGTACACAGATTGAGAAAGAGAGCCTGGCTATTGTCTTTTCTTGTGAGGATTTCAACCAGCATCTGTTTGGGAGAGAGAAATTGATGGTGGAGTCTGACCACAAGCCACTTTAAAGCATCTTAGTCAAACTGCTTCTATCTGTTCCACAGCATTTACAAAACCCAGCACATTACTCATCCCATGATTATCATCAAACCAGTAGATCAACATGTCAGGAGCAGCATTGGCTCCCTCTCTGCCACTTGCCTCTCTGCCCACTGCCTCCTCTCTATCTGGGCTGAGATTAGGAACTACCCTCAGCCCCACCCACTCATCCTGTCCATGCAGGGAGGGGGACTGCAGCCTGAAGGTGCATCCTTCAGTGCTCCTTGACACACTGAGTTTGAACTAGCATGCAGCCATTCCTACCCTGCTCTGTTTCCAGTTATAGATTATAACTCGATTATAATGAGTCTGCCCCCTCACTGGGAGACTGCTTCACAGCGAGAGTCAGTAGGATAGTGGACCATGGGGGGAAATCATGCTACTCCTACTGAACGCCTGGTCACTTTCTGACTTTTTACACAACAATAGACAACAACAACTTGCATTTATATAGCACCTTTAACATAGTTCAATATCCCAAGGTGCTTTGCAAGTGTTAACAATATTTGACACTGAGGCACATAAGGTAATATTTGTACATATGACTAAACATATGGTTCAAGAGGAAGATTTTAAGGAGTGTCTTACAGGAGGAAAGAGAGGTAGAGAGACGGAGTGGTTTAGGGAGGGAATTCCAGAGCTTCAGCCCAGGCAGCTGAAGGAATGGCCACCAATGGTGGAACGATTAAAATTGGGGATGCTCAAGTGACCAAGATTGGAGGAGTGCAGAGATCTTAGAGGGTCGTAGGGCTGAGTTCATTTCAACCTTGGCTCAGGTGGTCACACTCTCACCTCTGAGTCAGAAGGTTGTGGGTTCAAGTCCCACTCCAGGACTTGAGCCCTGAGGCTGACACTCCAGGGCAGTAGTGAAGGGGGTGCTGCACTGTCAGAGGTGCCGTCTTTCAGATGGGATGTTAAACAAAGGCTTCTGCTCTCTCAGGTGGGTGTAAAGGATCCCATGGTACTATTTTGAAGGGGGACAGGAGAGTTATCCCTGGTGATCCCTCAATCAACACCTATTAAAAAACAGATTATCTGGTCAATATCATATTGCTGTTTGTGGGAGCTTTCTGTGCACACACTGCTGCCACGTTTCCTACATTATGAGTGGCCACTCTTCAAAAGTACTTTATTGGCTGTAAAGTTCTTTGGAACATCTGGTAGTTGTGAACGGCTCAGTGTAAATACCTTTTTTTACAAGAATGTTACAGAGATGGGGAGTTGGGAGGTCTTGGAGGGATTTGAAATGACGGGAAACTTCCAGATCCCAACACACAGACAGAACTGACCATTCACACTCCACAGGATAATAACCAGCTCCCAACACACACACAACTCAACAGTAGGAAATCAGTAAGAATCCTCAGGCACTCTGCCCCTCCCAGATAATTACACCTCACCTTCTCATATTCAGTAATGACCCATCAACAAAACTCAGGATAGATACCATCTGTATGAATTCTGCTCCTTCACTCACCATCTCCTCATTTGGTTTTCAGTCCCTACAGGAAGTGAAGCAGCTGTGGAAGAGGAGAGATAAAAACAAAAAACTGCGGATGCTGGAAATCCAAAACAAAAACAGAATTACCTGGAAAAACTACTTCTGCTGAAGGGTCATGAGGACTCGAAACGTCAACTCTTCTCCGCCGATGCTGCCAGAGCTGCTGAGTTTATCCAGGTAATTCTGTTTTTGTTGTGGAAGAGAAGAGATTGGGCAGAGTGGGTGAGCTCTCTGATTGACGTCTCTCACAGCCAATCCAAATATTTCTGGAGTAACATGAGTTTCCTGAAGCTTGGGAAACTGACCGGTGAGACGGAGGTGACTTTGAGCAGTAGATCAGGTGGGGATTTAAACTTGCCATTGTCCCATTTGAATAAAACCCCACTTGAGTATTGCTGAAAAAAAGAGACTTGTCTAAGCTTGTCATCTTGCACTCATCAGGACGCTTACAAGAAACCAATATAAGGGGGAAAACAACAATTTTTGGCAAGTGACGTTGCCATGGAAAATGCAACAGTGATGGGGACTGACAGTTAACTGCCAAGCATAGTTTGAAATTTAAACCAGGCAGCTTGACACTGATTGGTGAAGGCATTACCCTGAGGAATGAGTCAGCAAATGGCCGTCACTAATTTTGTTTAGCTGAAACAGGCGCAATGTTCTTTCCGTCTGTAAAGAAAAGGGCCCCATGTATTAATTTATGTAGCTTCAGGTACACACAAATGTGCCACACTGTGAGCCCGACTGACAATCTTAAGTTGGTTGTCAGTGTCATTCTTAGCACCTTCAGGATTATCTAGCAAATGTTATCCAGTCGTGGGATCACATCTAATGTTGGACACTGTGTTTTGAGTTTTGCAAACATGGGCTGGTGAAACATTGGTGGTGAGAGAGAGATAGGGCAGACAGAGTGGTGCTGGTGAAAACTGGCAGTGGGGTGGTGCACTCTGACAATTAGAAGAGCCACCCAACATCCAAACTAGTTTCGGGTGTAGGGTCATCTCGAGCTGAAATATTAACTCTGTTTTTCTCCACAGATGCTGAATATTTCCAGAACTTTTTATTTTCATTCTAGCTTTAAAAGCACAGAAATAGATCATTCGGCCCATCTGCTTTCTCCCAGGGCTTGTGTCCAGTGAGTGGGACTGTTATCACTTGGCTCGCTTTTGCCTCTTCAGTTGTAGCCAGAGAATTTCCTGCAATGGTTAATCTTCCAACCCCCATCGCTCTGGAGTCCGACCAAGGATCTATCCTCAGCCCCCACCTATTTCTCATCCACACGCTGACCCTGGAGAGGAAGTGAGAGAGAGAGAGTGGGAGGGGGGTGTGGTCAGGGGAGAGAGAGAGAGTGGGGGGGTGCGGGCAGGGGAGAGAGAGAGTGGGGGGGGGGCGGGCGGGAGAGAGAGTGGGGGGGTGGCTGGGGGAGAGTGGGGGGGGTGGGTGGGGGAGAGGGGGGGGCGAGTGGTGGCACTGGGAGAGAGAGTGTAGGGTGTGGGGGACAAAGGGAGAGTGCAGGGGTGGGGGGGGAGAGAGTGCGGGGGTGGGGGGGGAGAGAATGCAGGGGTGGGGGAAAGAGGGTGTGGGGGAGAGAGAGTGGGGGGTGGGGGACAGAGAGTGGGGGAGAGAGTGTGGGGGAGAGTGTGGGGGCATGGGGGAGACAGTATGGGGGCGTGGGGGAGAGAGGGCGGGGGTGTGGGGGAGAGAGGGCGGGGGCGTGAGGGAGAGAGGGCGGGGCCGTAAGGGAGAGAGGGCGGGTGCGTGGGGGAGAGAGGGAGGGGGAGAGAGGGTGGGGTGTGGGGGAGAGAGGGCGGGGCCATGGGGGAGAGAGAGCGGGGGCGTGGGGGGGATAGAGCGGGGGCGTGGCGGTGAGAGAGTGGGGGAGAGAGTGTGGGGGCGTGGCGGAGAGTGGGGGCATGGTGGAGAGAGAGTGGGGGAGGTGGGAGAGAGAGTGGAGGAGGTCGGAGAGAGAGTGAGGGAGGTGAGAGAGTTGGGGGGTGGGGAGGAGCGACAAAGAGTGGGGGTGTGGGGGAGAGAGATTGGGGGGGTGGGGGAGAGAGAATGAACGGGGTGGGAGGGAGAGTGAGGGGATGGGGTGGTGGGGGAGTGAGGGGTTTGGGGGAGTAAGAGTGTTGGGGGGGTGGGGGAGAGAGAGTAGGTGGGAGACAGAGGGGGTGGGGGAGAGATAGTGGGGTGTGGGGGAGAGAAAGGGGTGGGGGAGAGAGAGTGAGGTTTGGGGAGAGAGTTGGGGGAGAGGGAGAGTTGAGAGAGAGTATGGGGGTGGGGGAGAGAGATTGGGGGGTGGGGGCAAGAGAGAGTGAGGTGGAGAGAATGGATGGGGTGGGAGGGAGAGTGAGGGGATGGGGCAGTGAGTAGGGGGTGGGGGAGTGAGTGGGGGTTTGGGGAGTGAGTGGGGGGCTAGGAGAGTGAGTGGGGGGATGGGGAATGAGAGTGTGTGGGGGGGTGGGGGAGTCAGTGTGGGGGAGTGAGTTGGGGGTGGTGGTAGTGGTGTGGGGGAGTGAGGGATGGATGTGGGGGCTGGACTTAGCGGAGGGTCAGAGTGGTGTGGGGGAGTGAGTGAATGAGGGAGGGGGAGTGAGGGGAGTGAAGGGTTTGAGGGAGGGCATGGGTTGAGGGAGGGAGGGTGTGGGGTGTTAAGGGAGGGAGAGACGTGAGGGGTTGAGGGAGGGTGTGAGGGGGTTGAGGGAGCGTGTTAGGGGTTGAGGGAGGGAGGACGTGGGTGAGAGGGGAATGGGGTGTGAGGGAGGGCTGTGGGGGGGGAGTGAGGGAGTGGCATGGTGGGAAATGAGGGAGGGAGGGGCATTGGGGAGGAAGGCACTGTGTGAGGGGCATATGTGTGTGAGGGGCTTGGGGGTGTGAGTGAGGGGAATGTGTGAGGGGCATGGGGATGTGAGGGAGGGGAATGTGTGAGGGGCATGGGGATGTGAGGGAGGGGAATGTGTGAGGGGCATGGGGGTGTGAGGGAGGGGAATGTGTGAGGGGCATGGGGGTGTGAGGGAGGGGAATGTGTGAGGGGCATGGGGATGTGAGGGAGGGGAATGTGTGAGGGGCATGGGGGTGTGAGGGAGGGGAATGTGTGAGGGGCATGGGGCTATAAGGGAGGGGAATGTGTGAGGGGCATGGGGGTGTGAAGGAGGGGAATCTGTGAGGGGCATGGGGATGTGGGGGAGGGGAATGTGTGAGGGGCATGGGGGTGTGAGGGAGGGGAATGTGTGAGGGGCATAGGGGTGTGAGGGAGGGGAATGTGTGAGGGGCATGGGGGTGTGAGGGAGGGGAATGTGTGAGGGGCATGGGGAAGTGAGGGAGGGGAATGTGTGAGGGGCATGGGGATGTGAGGGAGGGGAATGGGGGTATGAGGGAGGGGAATGTGTGAGGGGCATGGGGGTGTGAGGGAGGGGAATGTGTGAGGGGCATGGGGATGTGAGGGAGGGGAATGGGGGTATGAGGGAGGGGAATGTGTGAGGGGCATGGGGATGTGAGGGAGGGGAATGTGTGAGGGGCATGGGGATGTGAGGGAGGGGAATGTGTGAGGGGCATGGGGATGTGAGGGAGGGGAATGTGTGAGGGGCATGGGGATATGAGGGAGGGGAATGGGGGTATGAGGGAGGGGAATGTGTGAGGGGCATGGGGGTATGAGGGAGGGGAATGTGTGAGGGGCATGGGGATGTGAGGGAGGGGAATGGGGGTATGAGGGAGGGGAATGTGTGAGGGGCATGGGGGTATGAGGGAGGGGAATGTGTGAGGGGCATGGGGGTATGAGGGAGGGGAATGTGTGAGGGGCATGGGGGTATGAGGGAGGGGAATGTGTGAGGGGCATGGGGGTGTGAGGGAGGGGAATGTGTGAGGGGCATGGGGGTGTGAGGGAGGGGAATGTGTGAGGGGCATGGGGGTGTGAGGGAGAGGTATGGGGGGAGTGAGCGAGGGGCGTGGGGGGAATTGACGGGCGAAGTGGGTGATGGAGCGGGGGATGGGGGGTCGAGGGGGTTAATCGGCTGCGATCCTAGTTCCCGCCGCCTGGGGCTGGGATTTGCAGGTGCGCACCTCCAATTCCAGCCCCGCCCACGTGACAGCCGCTCGGGCTCGCGCTTTCTCTGTTTCGAATTCCTGAACGCTGAGCGCGTCAGCAGAACAACTCCCATCAGGCACCGCGGGCTGGGCCAGTCGACTGCTACCGTACTGCAGCTCCTCGTGCTCCCTGACCCCATGCATTGTGGGTAACGAGTGGGTGAGAGTGTGTCTCAAAGGGCCTGCGCAGAACCAGAAGGCTCAGGGGCCGGGTTAAGTCCCGCCTCCAATCTGTGCTTGGCTGTGTTGCGTGATTGACATGACATTGTTGGCGGGTTTTAATGTTCCTGCCTCCGATTGGCTGTGAAAGACGTCAGTCAGAAAGTCCACCCATCCTCTGCTCTTCCTCTTCCACAGCTGGTTCACTTCCAGTAAAGACTGAAAACCAAATAAGGAGACGGTGAGTGAAGGAGCAGAGTTTATGCAGATTGTATCCCATAATATCCACACTAATGTTCAGGGTTGAATATCCAGTGAGTGAAGGAAGGTTCTTGTGACTTATGGTCTCTGGATAGTGTCCTGGTGGTGGAGCGAGTGTGTATTGAGTCTAATCAATAGTGGCTCTGATTAGGGGACCAGCTGTGTTCCTGATCCTGTCCGGACTCTTCAAGTGTTGTAGATGTTCCCATCCATGTGAGTGTTGAATGTTCCATCACACTCCTGACTTGAGCCTTCTCGACAGTGGGGAGGATTTCAGTGGTCTGGAGGGGAGTTCTCCCAGCATCTCAGGAGGAGGTGAAGATACTTTAACATTTGTGCCTTGCACTCATGAGCTGGACTCCAACATGGTTGAGAACGGAGCCACCTCGTCCTGTTAATTGACTGGTTGTTCACAATTCTGTACAAGCTTTGTCCTCTGTTGGCTGGGGTCGGGGGTGGGTGGTTGCTGTTTAGATCATTATTATCTGCAGCTCTTAGTGTTTAGCCTGGACTCTAAACTATACCCATTGCTGCTCCTGCCAAGTCTATCTAGTGTTTTGATAATCATCAACTGGGGTCTGTGAGATTGTGGTGGAATACAATCCTGCTGTTGCTGATAGCTCACTGCACCTCATGGACACCCAGTTTTGGGATCTGCCATTAGTCTACCTCCCTAGTGATGATTAACATGGTGAAATACTCATTCACCAGTTGGGAGGGGAGTAGGATTTTTCCTGGAACTTGTTTGACCTGAAGCCATGAGACTCCATAGAGTCAATATTGAGACTTCCCCACCTGCCAGCGCGATGGGACATACCAAGGGATGGTGACAGAGGAATCTTGGATGTTTCTAGATTGATACGATTCAGTGAGTATCACTGCTACTTGACCAGTCTGTGGGGCAGCTCTCCTCACTTGGCTACTTGTCCTCAGACCTTGGTAAGAGAGACTTTACATATATTACTGGGCTGAGATCACTTAACCTTATTCTGACACAATGCCCGGATTGCCCAGATATCTGATTTTCCTCATCATTGGACTTTGTAGTGATTGTTTATCATTGTTTGCTTGGTGACTTCAGAAGACCATTCAGAGTCAACCATTTTGTGTGAGACTGGAGTCACATGTAGACCAGACCAGGCAGTTGTATCAGGTTCCCTTCCCTGAAGGACAATATTTGGGTTTTTAGGACAACCTGAAAGTTTTCATGTTTCTATTTTGATTGTATTCCCCAAATTCCAAAATTTATTAAATTCAGTTTCACAACATGGAGTCGTTGATACAAATAGGGTGAGATGAAGAGGGGTGAGAGGAGGCTTGTGTGAAGCATAAACACCATCATGGACCAGTTGAGCTGAATGGCCAGTTTCTGCACTGTAATTCTATGTATGTAACTTTCTGTGGTTGGATTTGAACTCTCAATCTCTTGATTGTTAATCCATGTTATGACGCAACAGTTTGGTAAAGCTGTTTAAAAATCCCAGAGAGAAACAACTATCATAACCTGCGATGAACCGGGCCGGGCCAGGCCTCCATGCTGCGAGCCAGGCTGGACCGGACATCCATGCTGCAAGATGTGCCAGGCCAGGCTTTGTGCTGAACTGTTTGACTGGAGTTGGATATGGAGTGTGTTTATTGGAAGCATTTCCCTTCTGATTTACAAGCTGAGTTTTGTTGATGGGTCATTACTGAATATGAGAAGGTGAGGTGTAATTATCTGGGAGATGCAGAGACACATTTATTAAAATGCCTTTTAATGCTTTCTTTAAAGATTTTACCCAAAGGCCTTGGCCTTCCCCAAAATCCTGGGCTTGGATTTGATAGTTTTACCCAGTGCTGTGGCTGATAGCTGAATTTGGGATGTGCAGTCTGTATCTAATTTCCCAGGATAAACCAGAACCCTTCAATCAGCTCCACTGAAGCAATATTTTCCTTAGCTTCTAGCACTTCCTGTCCAGGACGTTTTCTTCCAACAGTTTTCTTCATATAAGCACATGGGGAGAAATTTTAAAATCTCCATTGATGTAACATTTTTCCTGAGTTTTTTTTATATATTAAACACATACTCCAAGGGGAAAACTGGTCTTCCAGCATGACTCAAGCTCATAATGAATTGATTTGTTTTACACTCCACCTGACTGTCTTTTCCATTGTCCTCATGGCACCTGGGAAGATGGGGACTGGGTGGAGGAAAGAAAGTAGCCATGTTGTCTGCTCCTGGTCACTATCCAGTGTCCCTGCTGGAAACAGAGGGTGTGTGACAGTCAAGTGAGGAAAAAGAAAGGACTTGCATCTGATGCTCCACACAGGGGAATAGCAGAATGACAAGTCACTGTGGAACAGTCTCTAATTGAGGAGTCAGCCCCTTCAGCAAAGGAGGAGAGAGAGTTGGAGGAAATCATGTTCCCTTTTCCTGTTTTACAGAAGGATTGCACCATACACCAGAGAATACAGCGAGGATAGACACCGCAGATAGATCCTGACCATCTTCCAAGGAACAACGGCACAACTGTGAGAAGACATCCAGTCCCTTCACAGCATTGCTCAACACAGAGGAGGTTGGGCCTCATGAACCACTGACTCATTTCAATGGTGAGAGGCTGTTCAAGTGTGAGGGGGGGCTTCACAGGATAGTAACATCTCCTAACAAACAAGGTGCATCTTTTACAACTACTGTTAACACACAAATAGCTACATGGAAGAAAAACCCTTCAAGTGTGAAATGTGTGATAAAAGTTTCATGACATCGACAAGTCTCCTGAGACACCAGATGATTCACACAGGGGAGAAACCATTCAGGTGTGAGTTTTGTGAGATGGCGTTCGCTCAATCCTTCAGTCTCCTGACACACCAGAGGATTCACACAGGGGAGAAACCATTCACATGTGAGGTATGTGACAAATCCTTCTCGGACTCATCCGCCCTCTGCAGACACCGACGCATTCACACAGGGGAGAAACCATTCACCTGCGATGTGTGTGATAAATCATTCTCTGACTTATCGACCTTCCGTAGACACCAACGCATTCACACAGGGGAGAAACCATTCAGGTGTGAGATGTGTGACAGATCATTTTCACAGTCATCAACGCTCGTACGACACCGGCACATTCATACTGGGGAGAAGTTGTTCAAGTGTGAGCTGTGTGATAAAGCCTTCATAAATTTCTCAAGGCTTCTGGTCCATCAGACAGGCCATACAGGGGCTAAGCCATTCACGTGTGAGGTGTGCAACAAATCATTCTTAGATTCCGCAGCACTCCGTGTACACCAACGTATTCACACCGGGGAGAAACCGTTCACGTGTGAGGTGTGTGACAAATCATTCTCGCAGTCATCGAACCTCCACACTCACCAACGCATTCATACGGGGGAAAAACCCTTCACGTGCGAGGTTTGTGATAAGTCATTCTTGGAGTTATCGAAACTCCTCCTCCATCAGAGAGTTCACACAGGGGAGAAACCATTTACCTGTGAGGTGTGTGACAAATCATTTTCACAGTCATCGCACCTCCGCGTACACCAACGCATTCACACGGGGGAGAAACCATTCACATGCGAGGTGTGTGACAAATGTTTCTCAAGGTCATCAAACCTCCTGCTTCATCACAAGATCCACACAGGGGAGAAACTCTTCAAGTGTCTGGTTTGCAGTAAAGCTTTCAGGACGTCTTCGAGCCTCCTGAGACATCAGAGGGTTCACACGAATGAGAAACTATTAAATTGTGAGATGTGTGACAAATCCTTCTCGAGGTCTTCCCAACTCCTGCTCCATCAGAGGATCCATAAAGGTGAGTAAAGCTTCAGGTGTGAGGCCTGTGATAAAGTTTCCCTTACATCTTCAACCTTCCTGGGTCACCAAAGGATTCACACAGGATAGTAACTCTTCAGGTGCAATGTTTGTGACAAGCCTTTCACCCACTCCTCTGATATCTGATGCATCAGAGGGTCCAAGGTGGTGAGAAACCATTCAGATGTGATGTGTGACAAGGCTTTCACACAGTCAGTGTATCTCCTGAATGATCAACACACTCACACAGGGGAGAAACCCTACTGGTATGAGTTCTGTAATGAAGCCTTCACACGGTTGTCGGGCCTCCTAGAGCATCAGTGAACCCACATTAGAGACAAACCCAGTGTGATGTGTGTAGGTTGGCCGGAAGTAGTTAGATTTTAGTCCAGCTTGAGAATTTTTATACTATATTCACTTTAGTAACCAGGGCAAGGAAGCTATTTTAACATTAACATGTGGCAGAGGAAGCGATTTTATATCCCATATTAACTATTCAACAAATTACTGTATTCAGTCGCAGCCAGTCATGGAACAGATGATTGTAAAAGTAATTAGTGAACCTTCACACAGTTATAATTGATGAACTGGTGTAATCAAAAGTCATATCAGAAAGACTGCATTTTCATATACATGTTAATGTATAATCAATATATGTGTCTGTGTGAGAAAGTGCAGTTTCAGGTGAAACTGCTCATACAAGGGAATCTTGTTGAAATCCTGATAAGATCCCTGGGACAGCACATCACGGCCTTGTAGAGTCTGTCCGAATAAATAGAAAGTTGTTCAAAATCAGATAAAGGAACAGTGTGAAGCAGCCCCATTGTATTCCTGGAAAAACTTAGCAGGTCTGGCAGCATCGGCGGAGAAGAGCAAAGTTGACGTTTCAAGTCCTCATGACCCCTCAACAGAACTAAGTAGGAATAGGAAAGGGGTGAAGTATATGCTGGTTTAAGGTGGGGGGGCTAGTGGAAGAAGTGGGGGGCAGTTGTTGGGACAAGCAAGAAGTGATAGGGTGGTGATATTATCTAAAAGAATGTGCTAATTAAGATTGGAGAGCAGGACAAGCAAGGTAGCTCTAGTGGGGGTGGGGTGAAATAAACCATGGGTGGAATACATTTAAAAATGATGGAAATAGGTGGGAAAAGAAAAAGCTATATAAATTATTGGCAAAAACAAAAGGGAGGGGGAAGAAACGGAAAGGGGGTGGAGATGGAGGAGGGAGTTCAAGATCTAAAGTTGTTGAACTCAATATTCAGTCCGGAAGGCTGTAAAGTGCCTAGTCGAAACCAGCTTATATTTCACCCCTTCCCCATTTCTACTTAGTTCTGTTGAAGGGTCATGAGGACTCGAAACGTCAACTTTGCTCTTCTGTGCTGATGCTGCCAGACCTGCTGAGTTTTTCCAGGTATTTCTGTTTTTGTTTTCGATTTCCAGCATCCACAGTTTTTTTGTTTTTATCCCATTGTATTCCTGTCTGAGATACTGAGGCCAGATGGCGTCTAGTGGACAGATGTATAAAAAAGGTAATCAAGTTTACCCAGCAACAGGTAGAGTCGCTCATAGGACAATAATAGCCTGACTCTGAAATGGGGTGATGGTCATCCAGGCGTTAAAAAGAGGGTTCCGTGAGGTTTTGTTGTGAGTCAGATTGTGGAGACTCCAGAGTGTGAACCACCTGTCAATGTCCACAAGTGGGATTGAGATCAGAGAGCTGAGAGGGTGAACGTGACTTACACTTGAACAGACTGTGCAACTAGCTAAAGCTACAATCATTCTCCACACTTTGTTAACAATATTGTTTCTTTCATAAACTTTCTAAAATTTACTATCCAAAGATTCCTAGTTTGCCAGTTGGTTAAGTCTCGTACAAACAAAAGTAGAGATCACACTCCACGTTTATACAATTAAACCAACTTAGAAATCACTTACAGTGAGAATTTTAAATTGGAGGCACTGTGGGACTGGGAACCAGTGAGGGTCAGCGAGCACAGGGGTGATAGATGTGTGAGTTAGGAGAGAGACGGCAGAGTTTTGGCTGACCTGAAGTTTATGGAGGGTGGAAGTTGGGAAGCTGGACAGAAGAACATTGGAATGGTCTACTCTAGTCCAGAAGCAACAACAGCATGGATTAGGATTTCTGCAGCAGATGGATTAATGTGGAGGTGGGGGTGTTGGAAATGGGCGATGTTACTGAGGGGGAAGTGGGTGCTTTTAGCGATGGAGTGGGTTTGGGGTCGGAAGCTCAGCTGGAGGTTGAAGAGGATGACACTGACCAATTGTTGTTGGGGATGAGAGTGGAGAGGGCAATCGAGAGGAATTTAAGGAATGTAGGAGCTGGAGTGATCCCTTGAGCCTGTTACACCATTCATATAGATCATGGCTGATCCCTATCTGAACTCTGTCCACCTGCCTGTGCTCTGTAACCCTTAATCCCCTTACCTAACAATAAACACTTCAATCACAGTTTTGAATTTTTCAGTTGACCCCCCCAGCTTGAACAGTTTTTTGTGGGGAGAGAGTTCCAGATTTCCAGTCCCGTTTTTATGAAGAAGTGTTTGCTGACATCACCCCTGAACAGCCTGGCTCGAATTTTAATGCTATGCCCCCTTGCTCTGGACTCTCCCATGAGGGAATAGTTTCTCTCTAATTACTCTATCAACTTGTTTAATCACCTTAAGCACCTCAAGTAGATTACCCCTTAATTTTCTACATTCAAGGGAATGCAAGCTCAGTCTGTGCAACCTATCCTCATAATTTAACCCTTTTAGCCCAGGAACATTCTGGTGAATCTATGCTGCACTCCCTCCAAGGCCAATATATCCTTCCTGAGGTGCGGTGCCTAGAACTGAACACAGTTCTCCAGATAGGGTCTAAACAGAGCTGTGTACTGCTGGAATATAACTTCCACAAGGACACAGTTGGTTTTGGGGAGGAGAAGTTGTGGGTTATCTTTTCTCTTCAGGATGGTCCTGGAGTAATGAGCAGTTTTGGCAGAGGAAAGCAGGCCCACTAGTGCTTGATGTGGTCCAGTCAGATCTGGGGATGGATGGCTAAACCAGTTGTGTACCTTCACCCCTAGGACTTGAGAAGCAGGGATTTCGACCAGGAGGGAAGAGAATAAAGGTAATTTTGGGAAAAAGGGTGTAGAAGGTGGGAGTGGTTAAACCAGATTGACGGCTACAGAAGCATTGTGGTGAATGGTGGGCCAAAGGGCAGAGAGCTGGGAATTAGTAAAGTGAGCCAGCTCTCAGGAGTGGGTATGGGGTAAAATCAGACCTTGCTTTAGTTGGTGATGTGAATTATAGACAGATCCTCTTCAGATGGCGGGTGTTTGATGAATACCATGGGGGATGTTTGTACTCTCCTGTCTGAGAGGACTAATATCCTGAGTATGGTGAGGGAGTGGGGGTGAGTCTCTACAGACCTGAGTTCCCTCAGCCCATCATACCTCAATGTAATAACGATGTGATATGTTCACCTTACAGTCTTCCAAGATTCATTTCATATTCTGGGAAAGATCTTGATTCATTTTCAAATGCTTTGTTATTTTGGTTGATTCAAAGTTTGGTGATTATTGTGTTGTTTGTATGTTGTTTTATCAATCTTTTTTGTATAGATTTATAACTTTTAATAAATTCACTTTTTTTAACTTAAACTAAACTACCTGTTCTGTCAGGATGGTGTGTTCCTATTCACTGAGACACTCAGGCTCTAACAATAAGAGTCCTGTACACAATATATTGCTCTATGCCACTGTGAGCTGGTATACTTTCTCCATCAATGGGTTTATAATTTCCAGTTCCAGCAATGTGATAATGACCAGAACATCTGTTTTTGTGATGTTGGTTGCAAGATCTGTAATGACCAGGACATCAGCAATAACTCCCCTGCTCTGCTCCGACTTATTGTCATGGAATCGTTTACATTCACTTAGTTTAACTGATCTGAAGATGGTACCTCTGACAGTGCAGCACTCCCTCAGTACTGCATCGGAGTGTCAGCTTCAGTGCTCAAGTTTCTTGCGTGAGACTTGAACGCACAACCTTCTGACTCAGATGAGAAAGCTACCCAAGACACGACTGACAACTTGTAATAAAGAGAAACTTAACATTTAAATTTGGAAGGAATATAAAAAAAGTAGAGTAGCCAACAGGCTCATAAAGAACAAAAGGTAAATCATAATCGAGACAGAGTCACTGAACTTATCCACAAAAAAACACTCACAAGTAATGGTATTCTGACAGAAACATTGGATAATGACTTTACCTCAGTTTTTACCAGTTAGGCTAACAAGATGGACTTTATATATCAAGACATATAAAAGTGAAGGAGGGGATATTATGAAACTTATAGATGGTAAATTATTGAAACTGGATGAGCTGCTTGTATCCAGCCTTGTATCCCCTTCACTATAGCAGGTTAAGGGACCATATTTTAAAATGTTTAAGATGTTTGAAGGAATAAATAGAATAGATGAAGAGAAACTAATTCTTCTGGTGGGTGACTCCAGAAGAATGAATATCCCTTAAAATTAGATTGAGACCTCTCATCTCTGTACCTCGTATTATTTCTCTTTTTCTGATTGTGTGTGAGAGTCTCTCACCTTATTATTTCTCTATCTCTCCCTCTCTATGTCTCTAGCTCTCACTTCCTTATTCTCTATCACTTCTTCCTGTGTCTATTAGCTCTCTCTTCTGCATTCTCTCTCTCTCGCCCCATCTCTGTCACTATCTTTGTCTCTCTCCTCTCTTTATAAACGAGATTCCAACTTCCTAACTTTTCATTCTCTTGTTAAAAATCTCTCTTTCTCTCACTGTCGTGGATGTGCCAGGCTTCTTCAGTGCTTTGTAGCCTTTGAAGTTGCTAATTTAGTGGATTAATCTAGTGGACTCAAAGTGTACAGATCCCATCTCTGTTCACTCTATCTGGGACATGTTGTGCCAGGATCGGAACTGGTGACTGCTGGTGAGATGAGAATGACTGCCCTTGACATCAAGGCAGCATTTGAACGAGTGTGGCGTCAAGGAGCTCTAGCAAAATTGGAGTTAATAGGAATCAGGGGGAAAGCTCGCCACTGTTTGGAGTCAATCATCTCACTCCCAACCATCTTCAGCTGCTTCATCAATGACCTTCCCTTCATCATAAGGTCAGAAGTGGGGATGTTCGCTGATGATTGCACAATGTTCAGCAACATTTGTGACTCCTCAGATACTGAAGCAGTCTGTGTCCACATGCGGTTTGGGCTGATAGTGGAATGTAATATTTGTACCAGACAAGTGTCAGGCAATAATCATCTCCAACAAGTGAGAATCTAACTATCTCCCCTTAACATTCAATGCTATTACCATCGCTGAATCCCCCACCATCAACATCAGAAACTGAACTGGACTAGCCATATAAATACTGCGGCAGGTTAGATGCTAGGAATCCTGTGATGAATAACGCACCTCTTAACTACCCGAAGCCTGCCCCCCCCATCTACAAGGCACAAGTCAGGAGTGTGATGAATACTTCACACTTGCCTGGATGAGTGCAGCTCTCACAACACTCAAGAAGCTCGACACCATCCAGTACAAAGCAGCCAGCTTGAATGGCACCCCATCCACCACCTAATTAATTCCCTCCCGCACTGCACAGTGGCAGCAGTGTGTACCAGCTACAAGATACACTGCAACAACTCACCAGTACTGCTTTGGCAGTACCTTCCAAAGCCACGACCTCTACCACCTAGAAGGACAAGGACAGCAGATGTATTGGAACAGCACTGACTGCAAGTTCCCCTCCTAGCCACACACCATCCTGACTTGGAACTGATGTTCCTTCACTGTCGCTGGGTCACAATCCTGGAACTCCCTCCTTAACAGAACTGTGGGTGCATCTAGGCTACATGGACTGCAGCGGTTCAAGAAGGCATCTAACCACTTTATATGGGCAATTAGGGATGGGCAATAAATGTTGGCCTAGCCAGAGATGCCCACATCCTGTGAAAGTATAAATAAAAGACTGAAGAGTCCCCTTCAACAAAGGAGCAGATTGAGTTGGAGGAAATCATGTTTCCTTTTCCTGTTTTACTGAAGGATTGCACCGTACTATACCAGAGAATACAGAGAGGATAGACACTGCAGATAGATCCTGACCATCACCCAAGGAACAACTGCACAACTGTGGGAAGACATCCATTCCCTTCACAACATTGCTCAATACAGTGAAACCATCATCTGGAAATCGGTCGGGTCAGGGGAGCTTTGATATATCATCAGATCTGAAACTGGTCAGTGGTGTGGAACCTTCCATTAGAACCAACCTTTCCGAAGGTTCGGCTGTGGGCGATCGGTCAGCGTGAGGCTGGGAAGAAGTGTGAGTGGGCTCCAAGTGTGGTGAGAGCTTCAATCATTTATCAAATCTCATGAACCACTGACACATCCCTACAGGTGAGAGGCTGTTCAAAGTGTGTGAGGAGGACTCCACAGACTCATAAGGTCTCCTAACACACAAGGTGCATCTGTTGCCCCACCAGTAACACAAGGACAGCTACATGGAAGAGAAACCATTCAAGTGTGAGGTGTGTAATCGAGCTTTCACATATCCATCGACATTCGAGAATCACTGACACAGTGATAGTGCAGAGAAGCCATTCGTATGTGAGGTGTGTAACAAAGGCTTTTTACAATGATCAGGCCTGGTGAGTCACTGGTTCATTCACACTGGGGAGAAGCCATTCGCGTGTGAGGTATGCGAAAAATTATTCTCGGAGCCACTAAACCTCCACGTACACCAATGCATTCACACTGGGGAGAAACCATTTATGTGTGTGAGAAATCATTCTCAGCATCAGGGAACCTCCATAAACACCAATGCACTCACATAGGAGTGAAACCATTCAGGTGTGAGGTGTGTGAGAAATCATTCTGTCAGTCATCGCCTCTCCTGGAGCATCAGAGGATTCACACAGGAGAGAAACTTTTCACGTGAGGGTATGCGACAGTTCATTCTCAAGGTCATTGGACCTCCGCATACACCGAAGCATTCACACAGAGGAGAAACCATTCAGGTGTGAGGTATGTGACAAATCATTCTCACAGTCATCTTACCTCCATGTACACCCAACGCAATCACACGGGAGATATCGTTCACGTGAGGTGTGAGACAAAACATTCTCAGCATCAGGGAACCTCTGCAGATATCAATGCATTCACACAAGGGAGAAACTATTCAATTGCAAGGTGTGCAAATCATTTTTTGAGGTCCTTGAACCTCCTGCTCCATCAGAGAATCCACACAGGCGAGTAATCCGTGAAGTGTGCGGTTTACAATAAAGCTTTTATGGTGTTGTCAACCCTCGTGAGACACCAGAAGATTCACACGGGTGAAACTCTTCAGGTTAAATGTTTGTGTGACAACTTTCAACCAGTCCTCTGGTCTGAAGCAACAGCAGATTCATACTGGAGTGAAACCATTCAGGTGTTTGGTGTGTGACGAGATTTTCACACAGTCAACCTGTCTCCTTGTCTATCAACACACTCACAGAAGGGAGAAACTCTATTGTTGTGTGAGTTCTGTAATAAAGCCTTCACACAGTTGTTGGAGCTCCTGGAACATCAGCGAACCCACACAGGATCTCTTTAACCAAGTTTTGCCCAATTTGTTGTCAGAGTGTGAATCTCTACACAGACTCACTGCAAAGGATGTTCAGTGATATTGGGGCACAGAACAAGAAGCAGCTTTCACTCACATCAAACAACTAGTGACGACAACGCCAATGCTGAGGTGCGATGATGTCATTGAAGAAGTCACCCTGCAGTGAGATGCCAGTGAAACAGGACTTGGAGCAACCCCCACGCAGCAAGGACAACCATTTGTGTTTGTATCCAGAGCATTAACACAAACAGAAGGGCGCGATGCACAGATTGAGAAAGAGCCTGGTTATCATGTTTGCTTGAGAGCATTTCAACCATCACCTCTTTAGGAGAAAGAAAAGTTTTTTTTTATTCATTCATGGGATGTGAGCATCACCGGCTGGGCCAGTATTTATTGCCCGTCCCTAGTTGCCTTTGAGAAGGTGGTAATGAGCTGCCTTCTTGAACCCCTGCAGTCCATATGATGTAGGTACACCCACAGTGCTGTTAGGGAGGGAGTTCCATGATTTTGACCCAGCGACAGTGAAGAAACAGCGATATATTTCCAAGTCAGGATAGTGAGTGACTTGGAGGGGAACTTCCAGGTGCTGGTGTTCCTATCTATCTGCTGCTCTTGTCCTTCTAGATGGTAGTGGCTGTGGGTTTGCAAGGTGCTGTCGAAGGAGCCTTGGGAAGAGTGGGTTATTTCTTGAGTTTTATTCCTGACATACTGTCAGAACTGTGGTTAAAACTGATTAAAACTCAGGTCTATAGAAACTTATCCCAACTCCCTCACCATACTCAGGATAGTAGTCCTCCTAGACAGGAGAGAACAAACATTACTCATGGTATTGGTCAAACACCCGTCACCTGAACAGGATCTGTCGATAATTCACATCACCAACTAAAGCAGGCTCTGATTCTACCCTATACCCAGTCCTGAGAACTGGCTCACTTTACTAACACGTACACATCAGGGGAAACTCTCTCAGAATACGACAGAAGTTTCTTTAAAATCTTGTGTTTTCAACTGGCTCACAATTCCTATGGTCAGAACTGACACCGAACTGTAGTAGCACAGGATGGAGCTTGTTTCCATCACATGGGATTGAAGAGATAGAGTGGTTTGTAAATCTGTTGCAGAGTGGGCATCAACACTGCAGTCATCTGCAAACTGTAGATCATGTGTCTCTATGGTGGTCAGTTTAGTTTTGGCACGGAGGTAACCGAGGTAAATAAGTTTCCCATCGAGATGGTATTTAATACTGACACCAGAGGGCAGTTGATCTTTGATGAGGTGAATAGTCATTGTCAGGTAGACTGTAAATAGAATAGGGGCTATCACACAGCTTTGCTTGACACCAATCTGAATTTTGAAGGTTTCTGTTTCAGGTCTCCCACTCAAGACAGTTGTAGTCATATCATCATGAAGCATTTGTGATTAAGTTCCTTGAACATCCTAATCTCTGAAGCACAGAGCCTCACGATTTACTGAGTAAAATGCATTGGTCACATCAAAAAACATAATGAAGAGTTCCTGGTGTTGCTAACAATTTTTTTTTGGATTTGTCTGGCAACAAAGATCATGTTGGAGGTTCCTCTGGAAGGTCTAAAGCCAAGTCAAAGCTCTAAGTGATCCTGTATCACTTGATCCATGAGGGGGCCTGATGCCTGCTGGACAGATCATCGACTTGTTCAATCGGTGATGAACATCCACCCAGCACCAAGACATCACAAGCCCCAAAAGTCCAAGAGGAAGAAGATCAATGTCTCAGCCCTAAAACAGCCCGATCGAAGAGAGGAATTCTAGGTGCAGCTCACGACCAATCTGCAAAATCTTCACACATCCAACTCACTTCCTGAACAGTGGGATCAAATAAAGTCAACTGTACTGAACCCCTGTGCCCAGACCATTGGGTTTGAGCATCATCATCACCAGGACTGGCTCGACAAACATAACGCTCAAATATCTGACCCCCACCCCCACCCTGGAATGAAAACAATCAGCCTTCATTGCCTGGCAGAACAACCCGAGGTCACAACTCAAGAGGCAGCTTTTCAACATCTCAAGGCTGGTGCTCAAAGACAAACCCAGAATATGAAAGACATGTTGGAAGAGAAAGCCTGAGACATGCGAAGATTTTTTTATATCATCAGAGCCATCTACAGACTGAGGTCAAATGGACAAAATCCCCTTTGTTCACAGGATGGTGTTTCTCTTCTTGAGGATGATAATTCCATTGTTAATGGTGGAAAGAAGATTTTGAACAACTTCACAACTCAAACATGAGTCCACAGTGGCAGCTGATACCCTCCAGTCTATTGCCCAGTGCCTGTGGTAGAATCCATGGGTGAGTCACCATCGATGGGAGAGCTTCAACAAACAATCAAACAGATGAAAAACAGCAAAGCCTGTGGTATTCCAGTTGAGGTCTTCAAAGCTGGTGGACTTCTGCTCACATCAAGACTCCATGAACTCGCCCTGCGGATTTGAGAGGAAAAGAGCTCCATCCAAATTCGGGAATGTGACAATTGTAACTACCTTCAAGAAGGGAGATAAATCATGGTGCAGAAACTATTGAGGTAATTCCCTCTTGTCCATAGCAGGGAGAATGCTGACACACATTGTCCTGAATCGTGCCTACTTCCTGTGGTGAGGAAATCCTCCCAGAGACACAGTGGCAGCTGTGCACAAGCACAAGCTTCTATACATATTGGTGTCTTAGTTGGTGATGTTTGGCGATCTGGTCAATGGATAAGTTTGCCTTCTTGAAACAATTGTGCTGATTATGGGAGAGTTTTGAGACAGACACTGCTGAGACAGACAGTGCTTTGGAACAACAGCTCCCCTGTGTGAGCATGGAGGCTTGATGACACCGAGAAGAATTTGTTACACACCTCACGTGTGAACAATTTCCCTCCTGTATGAATGCGTTGGTGTGTGTGCAGAGGTTCGCTGACTGCAAGAATGATTTATCACACATCTCGCACATGGGGGTTTCTCCCTAGTGTGAATGTGCTGGTGCAGCAGGAGTTGGGAGGAGTGCGTGAAACCCGTCTCACAAATCTCACATCTAAAGGGTTTCTCCCTTGTGTGAATCATCTGGTGTATCAGGAGGCTTGTCGATATTGCAAAAGCTTTATCGCAAACGTCACACTTGAATGGTTTCTCCCCTGTGTGAATGCATTGGTGTGTGTGGAGGGTCGATGATGAGAATAATTTGTCACACACCTCGCGCGTGAATGGTTTCTGTCCCATGTGAACGTGTTGATGGCCGCGCAGCTTGCATGACTTCGAGAAAGCTTTGTCGCACACATCACAGGGAAATGGTTTCTCCCCAGTGCAAATTTGTTGGTGTACACGGAGCTACGATGACATAGAGAACAATTTTTTGCACACATCACACATAACTAGTTTCCCCCTGGTGTGAATATGTTGGTGTACATGGAGGTTCCATGACTGAAAACGATTTGTCACACGCCTCGCATGTGAATGGTTTTTCCCTTGTGGATGCGCTTGTGAACCACCAATGCCAAGGATTGTGCGAAGCCCTTGTTACACGTAGAAACTAGGAGCAGGAGTAAGCCATTCGGTCCTTCGAGCCTGCTCCCGCTTTCTCCCCATACCCTTTGATCCCTTTCGCCCCAAGAGCTATATCTAACTCCTTGAAAACATACAATGTTTTGGTCTCAACTACTTTCTGAGGTAATGAATTCCACATGCTCACCACTCTCTGGGTGAAGAAATTTCTCCTCCTCTCAGTCCTAAATGGTCTACCCCATATCTTCAGACTGTGAACTCTGGCTCTGGACTCCCCGACCATCGGGAACATCCTTCCTGTCTAGCATCTACCCTGTCTAGTCCTGTTAGAATTTTATAGGTTTCCCCCCTCATTCTTCTGAACTCTAGCGAATATAATCCTAATCGACTCAATCTCACACATCACACTTGAATAGCTTCCTCTTTGTTTGAATGCACTCATGTGCTCAGAGGTTTGATGAAATCGAGAATGATTTGTCACATACCTTGCATGTGAATGGCTTCTCCCCAGTGTGAATATGTCGGTGATTCACAAGTGTCAATGACCATCTGAAGGCTCGATCGCAAATCCCACACTTGAATACTTTCTCTTCCATGGGGCTGTCTTTGTGCTGGGAGATCTTATCAACTTGTGGAGCCCTCCTTACACACCTCACACTTCTACAGCCTCTCACCTGTAGGAATGAGTCACTGGGAGATTGGATAGGTTGGGGTTATTTTCCTTATAACAAAGAAGGCTGAGAGGTGATTTGATTGAGATGTACAAAATTATGAGGGGAATAGATAGAGTGGACAAGATAAAATTGTTTCCCTTGATGGAGAATTCTAGAACCAGGGAACATAGATTCAAGATAAGTGGCAGAAGCTGTGGGGGGAACATGAGGAAGAACTTTTTTACGCAGAGGGTATTGGGTGTCTGGAGTTCACTGCCCAAGTTGGTGGTGGAGGCAGAAACTTTAAACTCTTTTAAAAAGTACCTGGACCTGCAACTAAAGTGCTGTAAGCTGCAGGGCTATTGGCCGGGTGCAGGAAGGTGGGATTAGAAAGGGCACCTGGGTGTCCTGGGCTGGCATGGACAAGATGGGCCGAATGGCCTCCTTCTGTGCTGTAACTTTTCTATGGTTCATGAGGCTCGATAAATGATTGAAGCTCTCACCGCACTTGGAGCCACTCACACTTCTTCCCAGCCTCACCCTGACTGATAACCTACAGCCGAACCTGCAGAAAGGCTGATTCTGATGGAAGGTTCCACACCACTGACCAGTTTCACATCTTATGATATATCAAAACTCCCCTGACCCGACAAATTTCCAGATGATGGTTTCAGTGGCCAACCTTCTGTGTTGAGCAATGCTGCGAAGGGACTGCATATCTTCGCACACTTCATCAGTAATGGAAGGGGTAATCAACAGTGCTATTAAGTGGCACTTGTTTAGCAATAGTCCGCTCACTGACACCCAATTTGGGTTCCGCCAAGGCTATTCAGCTCCTGACCTCATTACAGCTTTGCTTCAAACACAAACAAAAGAGTTGAACTCTCAAAGTGAAGTGAGGGTGATTGCCCTTGACATCAATGTCACATTCGACTGAATGTGGCACCTAGGAGCCCTAGCAAAACAGAATTCAATAGGAATGAGGGGGAAAAGTCTCCACTGGTTGGAGTCATACCTAGTACAAGGAAAGATGGTTGTTAGAGATCAGTCATCTCAGCTCCAGGAGATCACTGCTGGAGTTCCTCTGGTCGTGTCCTTGGCCCAAACATGCTCAGCTGCTTCATCAATGACCTTCCTTCCATCATAAGATCAGAAGTGGGGATGTTCACTGATGATTGCAGAATGTTCAGCGCCATTCACAACTCCTCAGATACTGAAGCAGTCCATGCCCAAATGTAGCAAGACCTGGACAATATTAGCAAGACCTGGACAATATCTAGGCTTGGGCTGACAAGTGGAAAGTAACATTCGCGCCATATAAGCATCAGGCAATGACCATGTGCAACAAGAGAGAAGTCAACTGTCACCCCTTGATGCTCAATGGCATTACCATCGCTGAATCTCCCACTATCAACATCCTGGGAGTTAGCATTGAACAGAAACTGAACTGGACTAGCCATATAAATACTGTGGCGACAAGAGCAGGTCACAGGCTAGGAATCGTGTGACGAGCAACTCACCTCCTGATTCCCCAAACCCTGTTCGCCATCTGCAAGGCAAAAATCAGGAATGTGATGGAATACTTCTCACTTGCCTGGACGAGTGCAGCTCCCACAACACTCAAGAAGCTGACACCATCCAGGACAAAGCAGCCCGCTTGACTAGCACCACAAACATTCACTCCCTCCACCACAAGGGCAAGGGCAGCAGATAGATGGGAACACCGTCACCTGCAAGTTCCCCTCCAAGTCACTCAATACTCTGACTTGGAAATATGTCACTGTTCCTTCGCTATCGCTGGATCAAAATCCTGAACTGCCTTCCTAATAGCACTGTGGGTGTACCTACACCACATGGACTGCAGCAGTTCAAGAAGGCAGCTCACCACCAACTTCTCAAGGGCAACAAGGGATGGGCAATAAATGGTGGCCCAGCCAGTGAAGCCCACATCCCGTGAATGAATTTAAAAAAAGTTGTGTAGTTCCTTGGTGGTGGTCAGGATCAATCTGCACTGTCTATCCTCACTGTATTCTCTGGCGTAGTACAGTGCAATCCTTCTGTAAAACAAGAAAAGATGCATGATTTTCTCCTGACAAAGTGGCTACTTACTCTTCTCCGCCGAGCTCCACTACCTTCCCAAGTGCCCTGAGAGCAATGGAAGAGACAGTTGAGCTGAGTGTAAAATGGGCTATCAATTCACTAGGCGCTCATATCATGCTGACAAAGGCCAGTTTTACCCTTAGGGTACGTTATTAAGATATAAACACTCAACTAGCAGTCACTGTCTATCAGTGTGGATATTATGGGATAAAAACAAAAAAACTGCGGATGCTGGAAATCCAAAACAAAAACAGAATTACCTGGAAAAACTCAGCAGGTCTGGCAGCACCGGCGGAGAAGAAAAGAGTCGACGCCCCGAGTCCTCATGACCCTTCGACAGCTTGGACTCGAGCGCAGGTTCTGTCGAAGGGTCATGAGGACTCGGGGCGTCGACTCTTTTCTTCTCCACCGGTGCTGCCAGACCTGCTGAGTTTTTCCAGGTAATTCTGTTTTTGTTTTGGATATTATGGGATACGATCTGAATAAATTTTGCTCCTTCACTCACTGGATATTCAGTCCTGAACATTAGTGTGGATATTATGGAATACAATCTGTATAAACTCTGCTCCTTTACTCACCGTCTTCTCACCTGGTTTCTGGACCCTGCAGGAAATGAACCACCTGTAGAAGAGGAAAGAGTGGCAAAGTGGGTGGGCTATCTGATTGACATCTCCCACACCCAATCAGGAACAGGAATACATTGAACTCCCGCCCACAACAACGTCAATTGCAGCTCAGCCATTCAGAATAGGGACGGGACTTTAATCGTTCACTGCTCCTCCCAATCCGCGCAGGCGTGGTGGAGATAGACGTTCACATGTTTGGAACGATATTACCCATGCTGAGAAAAACAAAAAACAGCGGATGCTGGAAATACAAAACAAAAACAGAATTACCTGGAAAAACTCAGCAGGTCTGGCAGCAACGGCGGAGAAGAAAAGAGTTGACGTTTCGAGTCCTCATGACCCTTCGACCTAACTAGGTGAATCCCAGGAAGGGTTGAAATATAAGCTGGTTTAAGGTCGGGGTGGGGGTTTGGGTGGGGGGAGATAAGTGGAGGGGGGTAGTGTGGTTGTAGGCAAAAGCAGTGATAGAAGCAGATCATCAAAAGATGTCACAGACAGCAGGACAAAAGAACACAGGTGTCGAAGTTGGTGATATTATCAAAACGAATGTGCTAATTAAGAATGGATGGTAGGGCACTCAAGGTATAGCTCTAGTGGGGGAGGGGGGAGCATAAAAGATTTAAAAATATTTAAAAATAATGGAAATAGGTGGGAAAAAGAAAAATATATAATTTATTGGAAAAAAAAAAAAGGAAGGGGGAAGAAACAGAAAGGGGGGGTGGGGATGGAGGAGGAAGGTCAAGACCTAAAGTTGTTGAATTCAATATTCAGTCCGGAAGGCTGTAAAGGGCCTAGTCGGAAGATGAGGTGTTGTTCCTCCAGTTTGAGTTGGGCTTCACTGGAACAATGCAGCAAGCCAAGGACAGACATGTGGGCAAGAGAGCAGGGTGGAGTGTTGAAATGGCAAGCGACAGGGAGGTTTGGGTCATTCTTGCGGACAGACCGCAGGTGTTCTGCAAAGCGGTCGCCCAGTTTACGTTTGCTCTCTCCAATGTAGAGGAGACCGCATTGGGAGCAACTAATGCAGTAGACTAAGTTGGGGGAAATGCAAGTGAAATGCTGCTTCACTTGAAAGGAGTGTTTCGGCCCTTGGACGGTCAGGAGAGAGGAAGTGAAGGGGCAGGTGTTACATCTTTTGCGTGGGCATGGGGTGGGGGTTGGGGAGTAGGGGGTGATGGAGGAGTGGACCAGGGTGTCCCGGAGAGAACGATCCCTACGGAATGCCGACAGTGGGGGTGAAGGGAAGATGTGTTTGGTAGTGGCATCATGCTGGAGTTGGCGGAAATGGCGGAGGATGATCCTTTGAATGCGGAGGCTGGTGGGGTGATAAGTGAGGACAAGGGGGACCCTATCATGTTTCTGGGAGGGAGGAGAAGGCGTGAGGGCGGATGCGCGGGAGATGGGCCGGACATGGTTGAGGGCCCTGTCAACGACCGTGGGTGGAAAACCTCGGTTAAGGAAGAAGGAGGACATGTCAGAAGTTTTTGAAGGTAGCATCATCGGAACAGATGCGACGGAGGCGAAGGAACTGAGAGAATGGGATGGAGTCCTTACAGGAAGCGGGGTGTGAGAAGCTGTAGTCAAGGTAGCTGTGGGAGTTGGTAGGCTTGTGATGGATATTGGTGGACAGTCTATCACCAGAGATTGAGACAGCGAGGTCAAGGAAGGGAAGGGAAGTGTCAGAGATGGACCACGTGAAAATGATGGAGGGGTGGAGATTGGAAGCAAAATTAATAAAATTTTCCAAGTCCTGACGAGAGCACGAAGCAGCACCGAAGTAATCATCGATGTACCGGAGGAAGAGTTGTGGAAGGGGGCCGGAGTAGGACTGGAACAAGGAATGTTCCACATACCCCATAAAGAGACAGGCATAGCTGGGGCCCATGCGGGTACCCATAGCCACACCTTTTATTTGGAGGAAGTGAGAGGAGTTGAAGGAGAAATTGTTCAGTGTGAGAACAAGTTCAGCCAGACGGAGGAGAGTAGTGGTGGATGGGGATTGTTCGGGCCTCAGTTCGAGGAAGAAGCTAAGGGCCCTCAGACTATCCTGCTGGGGGATGGAGGTGTAGAGGGATTGGACGTCCATGGTGAAGAAGAAGCGGTTGGGGCCAGGGAACTGGAAATTGTTGATGTGACGTAAGGTGTCAGAGGAATCACGGATGTAGGTGGGGAGGGACTGAACAAGGGGAGAGAGAAGGGAGTCAAGATAATGAGAAATGAGTTCTGTGGGGCAGGAGCAAGCTGACACGATCGGTCTACCCGGACAGTTCTGTTTGTGGATTTTGGGTGGGAGGTAGAAATGGGCCGTCCGAGTTTGGGCGACTATCAGGTTGGAAGCTATGGGAGGAAGATCCCCAGAGGAGATGAGGTCAGTGACAGTCCTGGAAACAATGGCTTGATGTTCAGTGGTGGGGTCATGGTCCAGAGAGAGGTAGGAGGAAGTGTCTGCGAGTTGACGCTCAGCCTCCGCGAGGTAGAGGTCAGTTCGCCAGACAACAACAGCACCACCCTTGTCAGCGGGTTTGATGACGATGTCAGGGTTGGACCTGAGAGAATGGAGTGCAGTAAGTACAGCGAGAGAGAGATTATACCCATGCTGCATGTGTTCCCGCACCAACAAACTGAGAGCCGGTATCAAATCAGAGGAGGTTCAGCCCGCGGTGGCTGATGGGCGTTGTAGTACTGTCATGCGCAGCGGCGGTTGGAGCCCAGCGTTCGGGAATTCGAATCTGAGAAAGCGCGAGCCCGTGCAGCTGTCATGTGGGCGGGGCTGGAATTGGATGTGCGCATCTGTAAATCTCAACCCCGGGCAGCGGGAACCAGGATCGCAGCCGTTTAACCCCCCTCTACCCCACCCCCCATTCCTCCTCTCTTCACCCCCTCCATCAACTTGGTTAAATGGATAACATGGGACTACATTGGTTTTCTGTGACTGGTGAGAGACTGTTTTCTCCAGACTGTGGAGTAAAAGTATAAAAGTTTGACTCTCCCAGTTTTGACTCCATCTCCCTTACTGGTGCTGAAGGGCCTGTCCTCCATTTAGACCCTGCCCCAGTTAAGATTGTAGATCTAAGGTGCTCCGCTCCATGGCCCAGTCCTCAAATCATTTCTCTCCCACTTGAAGCTGTCTGCTTGCCATTCCTTTGCTACTAGATTTCTGTTTTGTCTGGTGGTGAGGAGCATTTCTTTCTGACTCGAGGTAAAATGGGACAGATTGTAAGAGACCCTCTGTGAGTCTGACATCAGGTCTTCAGATGGTTTTACACAGGGGTAGCGTGTGGATGAGAAATAGGAGGGGACTGAGGATAGACCCTTGGTCAGACTCCAGAGCGATGTGGGTGGGAAGATTAACCATTGCAGGAGATTCTCTGGTTACAACTGAAGAGGCAAAAGTGGGCCAAGCGATAACAGTCCTACTCACTGGACACAAGCTCTGGGAGAAAGCAGATGGGCTAAATGGTCTGTTTCTGTGCTTTTAAAACCAGAATAAAAACAAAAAATTTTGGAAATATTCAGCAGATCAGGCGGCATCTGTGGGGAGAAAATATTTCAGCTCGAGATGACCTTTCATCAGAAAGGTTGGATTTTGGGTGGCATTTCCTATTTTCAGAGAGCACTGCTCCTCCACTCACCCCCTGACCCGACCCGACCTGACTCACCCCCAGTTTCCACCAGCACCCTCGCTCTCACCAGCACTGGACCGCCTCCCTCCATGGTCTAACTGTCCCTTATTTTATTTCCTCAGAGATCGTCATCCTGGAATCAATCTCCAAATCACTCTCCCCAAGTCATAGTGTTGCTTTCTGAGCATCGACTTCCTCCCAAATTGACTCCCCAAGTCAAACTCACTCGCTGGTAGTCACTCCTGAAACACTATTTCAATCTCCCCTCCTACTTTTTTCTCTGTTCCTCATTCCCATGCCCCTCTGCCTCATGTGCCTCTCTCTCTCACATGTCCCCTCTAACTCCCCTGTTCCCTCTCTCCCATGTCTAACTTTCACTCCCCTGTCCCCTCTGTCCCATGTCCTCCTCTCTCCTATGTCGCCTTCTCTGTCCCGTGTCCTCTCACTCTCATGTCCCCCTTTCTCTCACATGTCCCCCTCTCCCATGATCCCTTCTCTTTCTGCTGTGTCCCTTTCTCTCTCTCCCGTGTGCCCCTCTCTCTCCCATTCCCCCTCTCTCTCCTATGTCCCTCTCTTCCGTGTCCCCTCTCTCTCCCATGTCCCCCTCACTGTTCCATGACCCCCTCTCTCTCCTGTGTCCCCCTCTCTCTCCTGTGTCCCCCTTTCTCTCCCGTGACCCCCACTCCCGTGTCCCATTCTCTCTCCTGTGTCCCCCTCCCTCTCCCGCGTCCCCGCCTCTCTCCCGTGCTCCCCTCCCTCTCCCGTGTCCCCCTCTCTTTCTCATGTCCACCTCTCTCTCTCTCCTGTGCCCCTCCCTCTCGTACATGTGCTGATTCCACCACTGCGCGTCATCGCTGCCTTAGATGCTGTGGGTCTTCCTCTTCTGATCTGCTATCAAACATATCCGAGGCTACACATCCCACACTGTTGATGTCAGTCTGAAGGACTCAGAGGATGAAGAATGCTATTCCCACACTAGAAATCTCTGTCAAACATTTACTGGGGGAACTGAGACAGCAGCTGCAATAAGTGAGGTTTTATTCAGATGGGACAATGACAAGTTTAAATCCCCACCTGATCTGCTGCTCAAAGTCGCCTCCATTTCACCGGTCAGTTTCCCAAGCTTCAGCAGACTAAAACAAAAACAAAAACAGAATTACCTGGAAAAACTCAGCAGGTCTGGCAGCATCGGCGGAGAAGAAAAGAGTTGACGTTTCGAGTCCTCATGACCCTTCGACAGAACTTGCGTTCGAGTCCAAGAAAGAGTTGAAATATAGTTGAAATATATATATATATATTTGTCCCTACAACCACACCCCCCCCTCCACCTCTCTGTCTCTCTATCTCTCCGCCCCCTACACACACACCTTAAACCAGCTTATATTTCAACTCTTTCTTGGACTCGAATGCAAGTTCTGTCGAAGGGTCATGAGGACTCGAAACGTCAACTCTTTTCTTCTCCGCCGATGCTGCCAGACCTGCTGAGTTTTTCCAGGTAATTCTGTTTTTGTTTTTGTTTTGGATTTCCAGCATCCGCAGTTTTTTTGTTTTTACTTCAGTAGACTAATGTTACTCCAGAAATATTTGGATTGGCTGTGAGAGACGTCAATCAGAGAGCCCACCCACTCTGCCCATTCTCTCCTCTTCCTCTTCCATAGCTGGTTCACTTCCTGTAGGGACTGAAAACCAAGTGAGGAGATGGTGAGTGAAGGAACGGAATTTATAATAATTACATCACATAATATCCACACTAATGTTCAGGCAGTCTGACTGTCCTGTGGAGAATCAGGTGTGGAAATGCCCCTTATGCTGTGTGAGAAGATCCAGCTGAGAGAGCTGTTTACTGGGTGCTTTGTGCTGAACTGTTTGACTGGAGCTGTGTGTTGGATATTGAGTTTGTTTATTGGAAGCATTTCCCTTCTGATTTACAGGCTGAATTTTGTTGATGGGTCATTACTGAATATGCGAAGGTGAGTTGTAATTATCTGGGAGGTGCAGAGAAACATTTATTGATATGTCTTTTGATGCCTTCTGAAAAGATTTTACCTGAAGGCCTTGGCCTTCCCCAAAAGCCTGGGCTTGGATTTGATAGTTTTGCCCAGTGCTGTGGCTGATAGCTGAATTTGGGATGTGTAGTCTGAGCAAGTGCAGTGTATCTAATTTCCCAGGATAAACCAGAATCCTTCAATCAGCTACACTGAAGCAATATTTTCCTTCACTTCCAGCATTTCTGCCCAGTGTGTTTTCTTCAAATAATTGTGTAAAACAAGGGGAGAAATTTCAAAATCACCATTGAATTAAAATTTCTCCTGAGTGTTTTTTATATTAAACACATACTCTAAAGGTAAAACTGGTCTTTGCCAGCACGACTCGAGCTCATAGTGAATTGATGACCAGTTTTACACTCCGCCTGACTGTCTTTTCCATTGTCCTTACGGTGCCTGGGAAGATGGGAGGCTTGGGCAAAGGAAAGAAAGTAGCCATGTCATCTGCTCCTGGTCACTATCGAGTGCCCCTGCTGGAAACAGAGGGTGTGTGACAGTCAAGTAAGGAAAAAGAAAGGATTTGCATTTGATCCCCCTCACAGGGGAATAGCAGACTGGTACTCACTGTGGAACAGTCTCTAACTGAGGAGACAGTCCCTTCAGCAAAGGGGGAGAGGGAGTTGGAGGAAATCATGGTTCCTTTCCTGTTTTACAGAAGGATTGCACCATACTACACCAGAGAATACAGAGAGGATCGACATCACAAATAGATCCTGACCATCACCCAAGGAACAACTGCACAACTGTGGGAAGACATCCAGCCCCTTCACAGCATTGCTCAACACAGAGAAGGTTGGGCCTCGGATGTGTCAGGCCAAGGGAGTTTTGACATATCATCAGATCTGAAACTGGTCAATGGTGTAGAGCCTTCCATCAGAACCAACCTTTCTGAACCTTTCAGCTGTGGGTGATCAGTCAGGGTGAGACTGGGAAGAAGTGTGAGTGGCCTCCAAGTGTGGTGAGAATTTCAATCATTCATTGAACTTCATGAACCACTAACTCATTCCTGCAGGTGAGAGACTGTTCAATTGTGAGGTGTGAGAGGAGAGTTCCATAGACTCGTACGATCTGCTGATGCGCCAGGTAGAACTGTTGTCACCACTGTGTACACAAGGGGAGCAAAACGGAAGAGAAACGCTTCAAGTGTGAGGTTTGAGATAAAGATTTTTTGGCGCCTTTGAACATCCTGAGACACCAGGAGAATCACACTGGAGACAAACCGGTGATGTTTGTGAGATGGCTTTTACACAGTCGTCTGATGTCCTGAGGCAGCAGAGTAATAACACAGGACAGATTCCTTTTACGTGCAAAGCGTATAACAAACCATCCTCAAGGTCATCATCCCTCCGCATACATCAACACATTCATACCAGGGAGAAACTGTTCACGTGTGAGGTGTGCAACAAATCATTCTTCGAGGCATCGACCCTCCGCAAACATCAACGCATTCACACCGGAGAGAAGCCATTCACGTGTGAGGTGTGCGACAAGTCATTTTCGCAGTTAGCAAACCTCCGTGTTCACCAACACATTCACACAGGGGAGAAACCATTCACGTGCGAGGTGTGCAACAAATCATTCTCACAGTCATCGACCCTCCGTGTACACCAGCACATTCACACAGGGGAGAAACCATTCCCATGTGGATTATGCAACAAGTCATTCCCGAGTTCATCGCAATTCCTCATGCACCAGAACATACACACTGGGGAGAGACCATTCACGTGTGACGTGTGCACCAAATCATTCTTAAACTCATCAACCCTCTGTCACCACCAACGCATTCACACAGGGGAGAAACCATTCACATGCGAGGTGTGCACCAAGTCATTCTCGCACTTAGCGCACCTCCGCGTGCACCAACGCAGTCACACAGGGGAGAAGCCATTCACGTGTGAGGTGTGCAACAAATCATTCTTGCACTCATCGTCCCTCCATCAACACCAACGCATTCACACAGGGGAGAAACCATTCACATGTGAGGTGTGCGACAAGTCATTCTCTCAGTTAGGGAACCTCCGCGTCCACCAACGCAGTCACACAGGGGAGAAACCATTCAGATGCAGGGTGTGTGACAAGTCATTCTCACAGTTAACGAACTTGCGTGTTCACCAACGCAGTCACACAGGGGAGAAACCATTCACATGCGAGGTGTGTGACAAGTCATTCTCGCAGTTTGCAAGCCTCCGGGTACACCAATGCAGTCATACAGGGGAGAAACCATTCACATGTGAAGTATGCAACAAATCATTCTTGAATTCATCTTCCATCCATTTGCACAAACGCATTCACACAGGGGAGAAACCATTTACATGCAAGGTGTGCGACAAGTCATTCTCGCAGTTAGCGAGCCTTCGCATACACCAACGCATTCACACAGGGGAGAAACCATTCACATGTGATGTGTGCGACAAGTCATTCTCGCAGTCATCAAGCCTCCGCATGCACCAACGCAGTCACACAGGGGAGAAGCCATTCACATGCAAGATATGCCACAAATCATTCTCACAGTCATCAAACCTCCGCATACATCAACGCAGTCACACAGGGGAGAAACCATTCACTTGTAAAGTATGCAACAAATCATTCTCACAGTCATCACACCTCCGCAAACACCAACGCAGCCACACAGGGGAGGAACCGTTCACATGCAGGTTATGCAACAAGCCATTCTCAAATTCATTGCAATTCCTCACACACCAACACAAACATACTGGGGAGAAAACATTCACCTGCGAGGTGTGCAGTAAATCATTCTTAATCTCAACAAACCTCCACGCACATCAACGCATTCACACAGGGGAGAAACCATTCACATGCAAGGTGTGTGACAAATCATTCTCGCAGTTAGTGAGTCTCCGCAACCACCAGCGCATTCACACTGGGGAGAAACCATTCACATGCAAGGTGTGTGACAAATCTTTCACGCAGTTATCGAACCTCCGCACTCACCACCGCATTCATACAGGGGAGAAACCATTCATATGCAAGGTATGCAATAAATCATTCTCGCATTTAACGTCCCTCCGTAACCACCAACGCATTCACACAAGAGAAACCATTCACATGTGAGATGTGCGACAAATCATTCTCGCAGTTAGTGAGCCTCTTAGTCCATTGGAGGATTGACACAGGAGAAAGCCTTCAGGTGTTAAGTGTGTGATAAGGCTTTCACACAGTCAGCAGTCCTTCTGGTCCATCAATGCACTCACACAGGAGAGAAACCCTATCAGTGTGAATTATTAAGCCTGCACACCATCTGGAACATCAGCAAACCTACATGGGACACCAGAGGATCCACACAGGGGAGAAATTCTTCAGGTGCGAGGTGTGTGACCAAGTCTTCACACAATCAGCAAACCTCAGCACACGCCAGCCTATTCGCATAAAGGTGTAACCCACCAATTGTGTTATGTGGTATAGCTTTCTTGATAACTTTGACCCTCCCTGGACACCAGCAGAGTGCACCATTGAGGTGCAATGTTTGTGCCCAATCCTCCAATCTCCTGAAGCATCAGTGGATCCACACTAGTGAGAACCCATTCAGGTCTGAGTTTGAGACAAGTGCCATGAAAATATAATAATTTCATTATGTTATAGTAATTTATTGTAAAGGTAGGTTAATCGTGGGGTTTGGATTAGTATCTCTGTGTGGATGTGTGTTTGGGTTGGGGGGGTGGATTTAGTTGAATTAGAGGCAGCCGGTCTGGAGCTTTTGAGTTATCAAAAGGGAAGATAGGTTTGAAATGTTAAATATGTAAAGATGGCTGAAGTTTTAAAATGTGAGAGGTGAGGAACATTTGCATTTTTTAGATAAATTAGTTTAGTATGAATTTCAAAGAGATGGTAAGATGTTACACCTAGCCATAAAAAACTAAGCCAAACAGTGTATTTATTTTTCCCAAAGCTTAATTATAATATGAGTACTATGAAAGATTTATATTATGAGGAAAATAAAGTTGCAAAGACATATTGGAACAAAGGAATTTACATTAAAAGGGAGAAACATGTATAAAGGAGATGACGTTATGTGTCAACAGAAGGCATTCGACGATCTAATGCAAGTATGAAAAGCCTCCAGCCTCTGTGCATCAGTTGCTGTCTACAGGAACTAAAACTAAGAAAGCTCACTTTGAACATCCTTATCCAGGGTATTGTATGTTTTGCTTGGGTGTGTTGAAATCTATTTTGTTTTACTGTTGCCTTAATAGAGGTGTAACTAGGAGTCAGGATTAATTCGGGGCGTTAGGAATTATTATAGGAGTAATAATTTGTAGAACTATGTATGTGCTTAAAATCATCTATTAATAAATGTTTAATTTAGTTTTGTAACAAAGCTCTAAGTCTCGATGGACTTATTACTACTGAATTCAAAGCATGCATGTTGTAATAAAATACACATTGCAAAACAGTTGTGGCAGCTGTTTCAAGTTTCCCTCTGAGATTTGAGCAGCTCGGTGTTTACCATCCACTGTGCCATAACAAAATTGAGGGAACTTTGCGGGATCTATTTGAAATTCCTTAATTGGTTTGGGATTGGTTACATGTACGAGAAGCACTTTGAACTCAGGAGTTAGTGTAAGGTTATTTTTTAAAAGTGGTGAGACTGCAATATGGCTTTGACAGTTACTAAGACTTGTTTGAGAGTTGAAGCTATAACTTTGGTTGGTTTATAAAAGGCAAATGAAGCTAAATTAATGGAATTAGGATTACCTGCAGGGTTAAGGAAATCAGACCTAATTGAAGGTATAGCACAGCACTTGAAATTGGAAGGAATAACCTAGAGACTGAGTTCTCCAAGGGATAGGTCATTGGAATGGGAACAAACTCAGTTGCAAATGAAAAAATTGGAACCAGAGGCAGCAGAAAAAGGGCAGAGAAAAAAAAGGAAAGAGGAAGGGTATTCCAAAGGAAACAGGCAGAAAGACAGGAGAGAGAAAGAAAACAGGAAATGGAATTAGAAATAGCGAGGTTAGAAAAGGAGGAAAGAGAAAAAGAGAGAGATAGAGAATTCCAGCTTAAAATGCTGACAGTTAAAAAAGGAACACCAGATGGTGAGGAACGACTTATTTCCAGAGCAGAACTCAGTGGGGAGATGTTAAAATTTGTGCAAGCTCTTCCAAAGTTTGAAGAAAGAGATGTTGAAGCATTCTTTTTGTCATTTGAGAAGGGAGCTAAACAGATGAAATGGCCACAGGAAAACTGGATGTTGTTGTTACAATCTAAGTTGGTGGGTAGAGCACATGAGGTTTATGCTTCACTGTTCGGAGAAATGTCGACGAACTATGATGTGGTAAGAAAGGCTATTTTGAGTGCATATGAGTTATTTCCTAAGGCATACAGGCAGAAATTTAGGAATATGAGAAAACAGCCTGGGCAAACTTATATTGAGCTTGAGACAGTAAAACGAAGTAATTTTGACCGGTGGATACACGCATTAAAGATAGAGATTACATATGCAGCTCTTGGAGAAGTAATCCTTCTGGAATAATTTAAAGATTCAATTAATTTGGTAATAAGAACTCATGTGGAGGATTAGAGGGTTGAAACAGCAAGACAAGCAGCAGAGAAACCTGATAATTATGAGTTAGTTCATAGATCTAAACCTTTTTTCATCACCCTTTTAAATCAGAGATGGATAGAAAGTGGGAAGGAGAAAGGAAGATGGGTAGTCAGGAAAGAGAAGGAATAGGTGGAAACTCCCAGCAAGTTTTTTCTCAGAATAAAAAAGGTGCTGAGGTTAGAAGTGACGTTCAAAATTGAGGTATTTTCATTGCAATAAAGTTGGACACATGAAGTCAGTGTGTTGGAAAACAGGGAAAATCTGTTAGGATTATTGGGGTGCAGAAAGTTCTAGAAGTAAAAGTGTTGTGGGTCTTGAGGTTCAGGCACAGGAAAAACCAGTGGTTTGTGTACAGGTAAAACAGGAAGAATCAGTGATATGTAAAGAAGTGGGAACAAAAACAGAAAAGGCTGGAAAAACTCAGCAGGCCTAGCAGTGTCTGTGGAGAGGGAAACCGAGTGAATATTTCAAGCCCATATGATGCTTCTTCAGAGCCGGGAATATGTTCACAATTTGCTCAAGGGAGTTCTGAGGAACTAATTGCAGAAATGTGTAAGGATTTTGTATGTGATGGAGAAGTCTTTGCATATGTTCAGGGTGGAGTAGGTAAAGATGTTAAAATTTTAGGAGACACAGGGGCTCGTCAATCCTTAATGTTGTGGCATAGTGATATTTGTTGTTCAGAGGGAGTATTGTAGGAAAAGGTGATAATAAGTGGGGTTCATGGAGATGCTAAAGCTATTCCATTATGGAAGGTAAAGTTAAAGTGTAAGTGGAAAACAGGTGAGGTGATTGTTGGAATAGTGGAAAAATTGCCCATTATAGGGGTTCAATTAATTTTAGGTAATGATATAGCTGGGTCACAGATGTGGATGATGCCTATGGTAGTTGAGCAGCCTGTAGAGGTGTTTTCTACAGATGTGTTGCAGAGAGCTCATCCTGGATTGTTTCCAGATTGTGTGATAACAAGATCACAGGCTCACAGGTTGAAACAGGAAGAACAGGAAGTTAAAAGGCAGGGTGAAGATGTGCAATTCCAATTAGCTAACATTGTTTTTGCTAAGGTCGTTCAAGAAGAAAGAATGGAGGCAGTTGGTAGAGTTACAGAAGAAAGATACGCAAATAGGACACTTATATCAGACATCTTACTCAGAAACAGGGGCGGAATGTGTTCCAGCATGTTATTACCTTAAGGATAAGGTTCTAATGAGAAAATGGCGGCCTTATCATGTTTCAGCAAATGAAAGCTGAAGGAAAGTGCATCAGATTGTTATACCATTTGGATATAGAAATGAGACCCTGAGAATAGCTCATGAAATTCGAGTGGGGGCACATTTAAGAATTAGAATGACACAGGCAAAAATACAAAAGCATTTTTATTGGCCTGGATTGCATAGAGATGTAGTCAAATTCTGTGGAACATGTCAGGTGATAGGGACATCACAAGCAGTGATTAAGCCGGCACCTTTAATTCCAATTCCAGTTTTTGAGGAACTTTTTACTAGGGTCATGATTGATTGTGTAGGACCCCTCCCTAATACTAAAAGTAGAAATCAGTACTCGCTGACCATAGTGGATGTGTCTACAAGATTTCTTGAAGCGATATCTTTGAGAAATATTACAACAAAAAGAATTGTGGAGAAGTTGACTAAATGTTTTAAAGATATGTTTTATCAAAAGAAATGCAATCAGATCAGGGTTCAAATTTCATGTCACAGCTGTTAAAGGAAGTAATGAACAGTTTGGGGATAAAATAGTTTGTGTCAACAGCTTACCATCATGAGTCACAAAGAGCTTTGGAAAGGTGGATTCAAAAGAAGCTGAGTGAAGTAAGTTATTTAATAAGTACACCAAGTAGAAAAAAGGAGCAGATGGTGTCATGTAAATATGCTTAACTGGTACTTTGACAGGGAAGAAGACCAAAATTGGTGGTAGATAAAGAGAACAGGTAGAAACGAAGGATTCTGAAATTGATTTTCTTCTAATCAAATTGGATAGTAAGGGTGTATTTGAAAATTTAAATGTAATATTGAGTTACCTTCCAGACAAGTGTCAAAGTGATTTGGAGAAGTTATTGCAGTCACACAAAGCTAGTTGTGGGAATAAGCTGGAGAGGACAAATTTAGCTCTATATGATGTGTATGTAGAAGCTCCATCTTCAGTAAGGCAACATCCTTATTGTTTAAATCCGACAAAGTTATCACAAGTATAGAAGGAAATTGGATATATGCTTCAAAATGATATAATTGAGTCTAGTTGCAGTAATTGGTGTTCACCTGTTGTGTTTGGACCGAAACCTGGTAGAACACAAAGACTGTGTGTGGACTATCAGAAGTTGAATGCAGCAACAAAAGTGGATTAATATCCTATATCAGGGTTGAAAGATTGTATTGAGAAAGTGGGACTATCAAAATTTATCACAACGATTGACTTGCTAAAAGGATATTGGCAAGTACCATTATTGGAGACAGCAAACAAGATAGAGGCTTTTGTGACACCAGATGGACTGTATCAATTTAAAGTCATGCCATTTGGTATGAAAAATGCACCTGCAACATTTCAAAGACCGGCAAACAACGTAATTGCAGGACTCAGCAATTGTGCTGTTTACATTGGCGACTTGATAGATTTCAGTCAAACGTAGGAGGAGCATTTACAACATCTGAAAGAATTACTTAATTGATTACAAGGAGATTATTAAGTGATGAACTTGGCTAAAAGTGAATTTGCAAAAGTGCAGGTTACATGTCTAGTCCATACCATTGGACATGGTAAGGTGGCTCCGAGAGATGTGAAAGTCAAAGCTATCGTGGATTTCCCAGTGCCTTCAACAAAACGAGAAGTTTTGAGATTTCTGAGCATGAGTGGGTTTTACCAGAAATTTGTACCTAATTTTAGCAGTGTGGTTGCTCCATTGACTGAACTATTAAAAAAGAACAAGAAGTTTCAATGTACACAGGATTGTTAGAAGGCACTTGACAGTTTCAAAACTGTGATAAAAAGCAATAAACTGCGGATGCTGGAAATCCAAAACAAAAATAAAAATACCTGGAAAAACTCAGCAGGTCTGGCAGCATCTGCCAGCTTTCAATGCTGTTGACTATGGCAGTACTCAATTTTGGCAGTACTCAATTACGCCAAGCAATTTAAGTTATCTGTTGACACAAGCGACATAGGCATCGAGACTGTATTGTTACAAGAAGATGACACTGAAATTGAGAAACCAATAGGGTATTTTTCATGGAAGTTGAATGTACAACAGAGAAGATATTCAATGATTGGAAAGGAGATCTAGTGTTAGCATTGCAGCATTTTAAGATTTATGTTGCAAAGAATTCGTCAGAAACAGTTGTTTATACGGATCACAATCCTTTAACGTTCCTGGACAAATTTCGAGACAGAAGCGCAAGGCTATTCAGATGGAGTTTATTACTGCAACCATTTAACCTACAGATTATACTTGTGGCTGGATGAGAAAATCTAATTGCAGATGCATTGTCAAGAGTCTTTAAACTGAAAGGGAAAATTGGACATTTAAAAACCTGAACACTGGGCTAGAATGATTTCTGTTGATACAAAGGATTTGTAGATATATATTGTTATGTTAATGCATGCATTCGATAATGCAATAGTGTGAGTATATAGATAAGTATAGATATGTTAAGAAAATGAAGCCGTCTTTTTAAATTATGATGGTTCATTTTCCGGTAAGGAGGGGGTGTCATGAAAATATATTAATTTTCATTTTATTATTGTAAAGGTAGGTTAATAGTGGGGGTTGGATTAGTTTCTCTGTGTAGATGTGTGTGTTGGGGGTGGGGGGGGGCATTTAATTGATTTGTATGCAGCTGGTCTGGAGCTTTTGAGTTATCATAAGAGAAGCTGGGTTTGAAATGCTAAATACCTAAACATGGCTGAGGTTTTAGAATGTGAGGTGTGAGGAACATTTGCATTTTTAGATAAATTAGGTTTGTTTGAATTTCAAAGAGATGGTAAGATGTTGCACCTAGCCATAACAAGCTAAGTCAAACAGTGTGTTTATTTTTCCCAAAGGTTACTGATAATATGAGTACTATGAAAAATTTATATTATGAGAAAAATAAAATTGCAAAGACATATTGGAACAATGGCATTTACATTAAAAGGGAGAAATATGTATAAAGGAGATGAGGTTATGTGTAAGGAGAAGGATTCTAAGATCTAACACAAGTGTTTAAAACCTCCAGCCTCTGTGCATCATAGGAACCGAAACTGAGAAAACGCACTTTGAATATCCCTGTTCAAGATATTGTGTGCTTTGTCTGGGTCTGTTGAAATCTATTTTGTTTTACTGTTGCCTTAGCAGGGGTGTAACTGGGAGTCAGATTAATTAGGGGAGTTAGGAGTTATTATAGTAGTAATTTGTAAATCAATGTATATGCTTAAAATATTTTATTAATAAATAGGACCATGGAAAAGTTACAGTGCAGAAAGAGGCCATTCAGCCCATCACATCTGTGCTGGCCATTTGTTTAATTTAGTTTTGTCAAAAACCTTTAAGTCTTGGTGGACTTAGTACTACTGAATTCAAAGCATGCATCTCATAACAAAATACACATTGCAAAACAGTTGTGGCAGCTGTTACAAGTTTCCCTCTGGGATTTGAGCAGCTTGGCATTTACCATCTGCTGTGCCGCAACACAAGGCTTTCACACAGTCGGGGTATCTTCTGGTCCATCAATACGCTCATATAGGGGAGAAAGCCTATTGGTATGAGTTCTGGAATAAAGTCTTCACGCAGTTGTCAGACTTCCTGGAATATTAGTAAACCCACATGAGTGACAAACCCTTCCAGTGTGATGTCTCAGGATTGTTTCATCTACTGCTCCTGTCTCACCATACACCGACGTCTCCACAGACATGGAGCCGAGTCACCTGCTTCCATTACACTGAGAGTTGTCTGTGTTCTTTACCCTCCACAGGCAATGAAGGCCGATTGTTTTCATTCTTGGGGAGAGGGGGCTCACATATTTGCACGTCTTGTTCGTCGAGCCAGTCATGGTGACGATGATGCTTGAACCCAATGGTCTGGGCACAGGAGTTTAGTAAAGCTGTATTTATTTGATCTCATTGTTCAGGAATTGAGTTGGATATGTGAAGATTTTCCAGATTGGTCATGAGCTGCACCTGGAATTGCTCTCTTCGGTCGAGCTGTTTTAGGGCTGAAAGATTGATCTTCTTCCTCTTGGACTTTTGGGACTTATGATGTCTTAGTGCTGGGTGTATGATCACACAGGGGAGCTTTCATTCCAAAGCAACGTCTGTCTCAGCAGTGTCTGTCTCGACCCTCTCCCACCATCAGTACAATTGTTTCAAGAAGGCCAACCTTGACCAGATTACCAAACATCACAAAATGAAGACATCAATATGTATAGAAGCTCCTGCTTATATACAGATGTCACTGTGTCTCTGGGAGGATTTCCTTAGCCAAAGGGAGTAGGCGATTCAGGAGAATGCATGTCAGGATTTCCCCGGCTTTGGACAATAGTTTCCGCACCATGATTTATCTCCCTCCTTGAAAATAGTTACAATTGTCACATTTCTGTAGTCAGGGGAGTTCATTTTGCTCCCAAACCCATAGGATGAGTGCATGAAGTCTTCATGTGAACAAAAGTTCACCAGCTTTGAAGACAGCTGGAATGCCATCGAGGCCACAGGCTTTGTTGTTTTTCATCTATTTGATTGCTTGTTGCAGCTCTCCCATCAATGGTGATTCACCCATGGATTCAACCACAGGCACTGGAGGGTATCAGCTGCCACTGTGGATTCATGGTTGAGGAGTTGTTCACAATGTTCTTTCAGATGTTAACAGATGGCATTGTCAACCTTAAGAGAAACACCATCCTGTGAAAAAAGGGGATTTGGATGACACTGGTGAGTTCAAAAAAAGATTTGTATGTCATGATGATTAGTATATTGTTGGACTTCTCAGGCTTTCTCTTCCCACACTTTCCTTATCTTCTGGATTTCTCTTTGAGCACCAGCCTTGAGATGTTGAAATCCTGCCTTCTTGAGTTGTGACCTTGGGTTGTTCTGCCAGGCAATGAAGGCCGATTGTTTTCTTTCTGAGGGAGAAGGGGTCACATATTTGCACGTCCATCGTGGTGATGATGATGCTCGAACCCAATGGCCTGGACACAGGAGTTCAGTACAGCTGACTTTATTTGATCCCACTGTTCAGGAATTGAGTTGGATCTGTGAAGATTTTCCAGATTGGTCCTGAGCTGCACCTGGAATTCTTCTCTTCAGTCAGGCTGTTTAGGGCTGAAAGATTGATCCCCTTCCTCTTGAACTTTTGGGGCTTGTGATGTCTTGGTGCTGGGTGGATGTTCATCACCGATCGGACAAGTCGATGATCTGTCCAGCAGGCATCAGTCCTCCATATGGATCGAATGGTTTGACTTGACTTGGCTTTAGACCTACCAGAGGAACCTCCAATATGGTCTTTACTGTCACCTGAGAGGGCTGCGAGACATTGGTTTCACCTGAAACTTTTTTGAAAGATGATACTGCTGACAGTGCAGCACTCCCTCAGTAATGCACTGGAGTGTCAGTCTCAGTGTTCAAGTCTTTGGAGTGAGACTTGAACCCACAACCTTCTGACTCAGAGATAAGAGTGCTAACTAAGCCATGACTGACAATAACCTATAATATTTCTGTTGTATTAGATTCAGTTTCTAAGGGGTTACAGAATGCTTTCCCCCTATAAACTGGCAGCCTGTAAGTTTGATTTTGCCCCTCTCTATCCATGTAATCTCTCTAACCCCTCTGTACTATGTCATTAATGTATATAATGTTATTTGAAATTATTTTTAAATTACACTTGCAGTAAAGTCTGTGTCTGTGTGTGTGTGTGTTAATTGGATTAAAACTAATCTAATCACCCAGCTAATCTGGGTGCTTTGATGTATAGTAGTTTTGAGATGTTAATTCGAGAAACGTAAATTAAAAGGTAAAGAGTGCATTTGCATTTGTTGACTAAACCATTCAAAATAAGGGAGTAACATCTTGCACCTAGCTAGGAGACACCAAGCAATGTGTTTATATTACTAATAAAATTGATGCTATGAAAGGGGTTTTATTGTTAGGAGAGCTGAAGTTCAAAAGATCTGGTGATACAATGAGAATTTACATTCAAAGGGAAGGCTAGGTATATACAGGAAAGAGTTTTGTGTGTGTAAGTCAGAGGCATATACGATCTAAGCAGCCTGTAAGCCGACAACTGTCTGCAAAGGAAACAAATTGAAAGGAACCTCAGTTTGAATTCATAAGATCAATTATGCTTTGTCTGATGCTTGTTTAAAGACTTGTTGCCTTGGTGAAGATTTACCTGGCAGTGATTACTTTGGGGATTTGTTTAAAAATTATCATGCTAATAACTTGGAGACACATGTCTGTGTTTAATTTCTTGTTAAATTAATAAATGTTTAATTTACTTTATATAATAAAACCTCCTGAGGCTTGGTGGTTTCATTTCTGACCTCAGAGCTGCATCTCAAACATACCAATTGAAAATATAGGTTATGACAGTTATTTAAAGTTTCCCTTCTGGGATTTTGAATAACTCAGCCTTTACCCACTGCACTGGAGTGTCGGCCATGACTTTTTTTTGAGCCCAAGTCCTGGAGTGGGACTTGAACCCACAACCCTCTGACTCAGATGGATTTTTCCATGCACATGGATTAAAGTTGTTGTCAGGGCCACACAAATAATTCCTCAGACTCTGGGCTCCCTGTACAAACCCCACCGACCATTTATTGAAACACAAGCATGTCGTAAATGAATGAAGAAATTATCCTGTAGATGCTTACACACTGCATTGATCATGAGCCAATCAGATCACAATGTACCACCCATAAATAAAATTGCTTCAATTGGTCACATACAATGGAAAAGAAATTCATTCAAGGAAACTCCTTGACAAATGTGCAACAACCACAAGTGCACAGGTTGTGGCCGAGAGTTCATGCTAATTGATGTCAGTTTTATTCACACAACCCGGCTGAAATTGACCATGTCAGGACTTTTAAATAAAAGTTGCATAAAGTGTGATTTCAACTTACACAATCTTTAAAGCTGATTTATTAAACATCACCCAGGAAGCTGGTACCAACCACAGAAATGACCACGGCCCCAGATGGGAATAATGAGAGTGATGAGATTCTGCCGATTGCGCTTGTTTGAGGCGGCTCTTCAAATTACACCCAGCCACCAACAGTCTAGTACTGGGACATCCCGGGAGAGGTGAATGGACCAGGACATCCCGGGCGAGAAACCGGATGAGGTGAATGTTGAGCCTCAGAAATTGGAGCAGCGGGGAGATAAACCTCAGGAGGCAATCCCTGGATAGGACAGGGCTGTCAGAAATCAACTCGTGAGGCACCTACTGACACAGTGAACCCCACCTCTATCCCTAAATCATGGAGTCACTATACAGGTAACAATGTCACTCCCTGAGCACTGGATCAATCACCCCCCTCCTGCATATGTGCTGATCCCACCACTGTGAGTCATTGCTGCCTTGGATGTTGTGGGTCTTCCTCTTCTGATCTGCTGTCAAACACATCCGAGGCTACACATTTCACACTGATGTTGTCAGTTTGAAAGCCTCCGAGGATGAAGAATGCTATTCCCACACTAGAAATGTCTGTCAAACGTTTACCAGGGGAACTGAGACAGCAGCTGCAATAAGTGAGGTTTTATTCAGGTGAGACAATGACAAGTTTAAATCCCCACCTGATCTGTTTCACCGGTCAGTTTCCCAAGCTTTAGGAAACTCATGTTGTTCCAGAAATATTTGGATTGGCTGTGAGAGACGTCAATCAGAGAGTCCACTCACTCTGCCCATTCCCTCCTCTTCCTCTTCCACAACTGGTTCACTTCCTGTAGGGATTGAAAACCAAGAGAGGAGATGTTGAGTGAAGGAACAGAATTTATAATAATGACATCATATAATATTCACACTAATGTTCTGGCAGTCTGATTATCCTGCGGGGAATCAGGTGTGGAAATGCCCCTTATGCTGTGTGAGAAGATCCAGCTGACAGAGCTGTTTACTCAGTACTTTGTGCTGAACTGTTTGACAGGAGCTGTGTGTTGGATATTGAGTGCGTTTATTGGAAGCATTTCCCTTCTGATTTACAGGCTGTTTTGTTGGTGGGTCATTACTAAATATGAGAAGGTGAGGTGTAATTATTTGGGAGGTGCAGACTGTCTGAGTGTTCTTTACTTATTTCCTATTGTTGAGGTATGTGTGTGTTGGGATCTGAATATTCCCTGTCTGTTCAAACCCCTCTGAGACTACACCCTCCTGAGAGAGAGAGCAGAAGGGGCCTCGTTTGAGATCTCATCTGAAAGAGCAAACCTGCCACACTCATTTTGTGCCGTACTATTCTATGAAGGATTCTTCGTTATCATACCTGGCTCTCACTGTCATTTCCCTATGTTTGTCAGAAACTAGACATGATGCATAGGAAGAGGTGCAAGTTCCACTCACAGGAGAGACCAATGACGTCCTGTGGAGTCTTCCTCATCTGCTGCTGAAACTCTCATCCAGACTTTTGTAGGCTCTAGACTCAACTATTCCAATGCTCTCCTGGCTGCTCTCACATCTTACACTGTAAACTTGAGTTCCTCCAAAACTCTTGCTGCCCATGTCCTAACTGACACCAAGACCCAATCCCCCCTATGCTCACTGATCTACATTGGCCCCTGGTCAAGCAATGCCTCAATTTCAAAATTCTCATACTTGTTTTCAAATCCCTCCAGTGCCTTGCCCCTCCCTAGCCCCGTAACCTCTATAGCAATTCGGCTGCTATACCTGGAGACACATTTGTTGAAATGTCTTTAAATGCCTTCTTTAAAGATTTTCCCTGAAGGCTTCGGCCTTTCCCAAAAGCCTGGGCTTGGATTTGATAGGTTTGCCCAGTGCTGTGGCTGATAGCTGAATTTGGGATGTGCAGTCTGAGCGAGTGCAGTGTATCTAATTTCTCAGGATAAACCAGAACCCTTCAGTCAGCTACACTGAAGCAATATTTTCCTTAGCTTCTAGCACCTCCTGTCGTGTGTTTCCTTCAAATAATTTTGGTAAAGAAAAGAAATATAAAAATCTCCATTGAATTAACATTTATCCTGAGCGTTTTTATATTAAACACACTCTAAGGGTATAAACTGGTCTTTACCAGCATGACTTGAACTCATAGTGAATTGATAGTCCATTTTACACTCCACCCAATTGTATTCCATTGTCCTCACGGTGTCTGGGAAGATGGGGGTCTGGGTGGAGGAAAGAAAGTAGTCACGTTGTCTGTTCTTGGTCACTCTCTAGTGTCCCTGCTGGAAACAGAGGTTGTGCGACAGTCAAGTGAGGAAAAAGAAAGGACTTGCATCTGATCCCCACACGGGAAAAGCAGATTAGCACTCACTGTGGAACAGCCTCCAACTGAAGAGTCAGCCTCTTCAGCAAAGGAGGAGAGGGAGTTGGAGGAAATCATGTTTCCTTTCCTTGTTTTACAGAAGGATTGCACCATACTACAGCAGAAAATACAGCGAGGATAGACACTGCAGATAGACCCTGACCATCACCCAAGGAACAACGGCACAACTGTGTGGAGACATCCAGTCTCTTCACAGCATTGCTCAACACAGAGAAGGTTGGGCAGTGAAACAATGACGTGGAAATTAGTTGGGCCAGGGGAGTTTTGACGTATCATCAAATCTGAAACTGGTCAGTGGTGAGGAACCTTCCATCAGAAGCAACCTTTCTGAATATTTGGCTGTGGGTGATCAGTCAGGGTGAGGCTGGGAAGAAGTGTGAGGGCTCCAAGTGTGGTGAGAGCTTCAATCATTCATCGAGCCTCATGAACCACTGACTTATTCCTACAGTTGAGAGGCTGTTCAAGTGTGAGGTGTGTGAGGAGGACTCCACAGGTTCATACGATCTCCAAACCCACAAGGCGCATCTGTTGTATCACCATTAACAAAAGCATCATGGAAGAGAAACCATTCAAGTGAGTGGTGTGTGACCGAGCTTTCACACAGTCATCGGCGCCCATGAATCATACCCACATTCACACTGGGGAGCAGCCTTTCAAATGAGAGGTGTGTAACAAGGGCTTTATACAATTATCGAGCCTCATGAATCACTGGCCCATTCACACAGGGGAAAAACCATTCACCTGTGAGGTGTGTAACAAATCATTCTCATGGTGTTCACATCTCTGCAGACACAAATGCCTTTAACACAGGAGAGAAACCATTCACATGTGAGGTGTGCAGCAAATCATCCTTGTTAGCTTTGGCTCTCCACACGCACCAACGCCTTCATACAGGGGAGAAACCGTTCACCTGTGAACTGTGTAATAAATCATTCTCTGACTTATCGAACCTCTGCAAACACCAGCGCACTCACACAGGAGAGAAACTGTTCAAGTGTACGGTTGTGACAAATCATTCTCTGATTCGAAACTCCTGCTCCAGCAGAGGATTTACAAGGGAGAAATCATTCACGTGCAAGGTATGCAACAAATCCTTTTCAGTATCATCAAGCCTCCATGCACACCATTGCATTCACGCAGGGGACATTCACGGGGACATAAGTTCAAGGTGAGGGGCAGGAGGTTTAGGGGGGATGTGAGGAAAAACTTTTTTACCCAGAGGGTGGTGACAGTCTGGAATGCACTGCCTGGGAGGGTGGTGGAGGCAGGTTGCCTCACATTCTTTAAAAAGTACCTGGATGAGCACTTGGCACGTCATAACATTCAAGGCTATGGCCAAGTGCTGGCAGATGGGATTAGGTAGGTAGATCAGGTGTTTCTCACGTGTTGGTGCAGACTTGATGGGCCGAAGGGCCTCTTCTGCACTGTGTGATTCTGTGACTCTGTGTGAAGTGTGTGACAGATCATTCTCGCAGTCATGGAATCTCCAATTCCATCAGAGGAACCACACAGGGGATTAACCCTTCAAGTGTCAGGTTTGTGATAAAGTTTTTGTCATGTCTTCGACCCTTCTGGGACACCAAAGGATACACACAATGGAGAAGCTCTGCAGGTGTGGTATTTGTGACAAGGCTTTCATCCACTCCTTCGATCTGCTGACAGGGATGAAACCCATTGGTGTGAGTTCTGTAATAAAACATTCATACAGTTTTTTTGGACCTCCTGGAACATCAGCGAACCTACACAGGAACTACCTAACCAAGTTCTTTCCCAATTTCTTGTCAGAGTGTGAATCTCTACACAATCTCACTGCAAAGGATGTTCAATGATATTGGGGCACAGAACAAGAAGCAGCTTTCACTCACATCAAACAACTAGTGACAACAACACCAGTGCTGAGGGACGATGATGTCATTGATGAAGTCACCCTGCAGTGAGATGCCAGTGAAACAGGACTTGGAGCAACCCACATGCAGCAAGGACAACCAGTTGTGTTTATATCCAGAGCATTAACACAAACTGAATGACGCTATGCACAGATTGAGAAAGAGAGCCTGGTTATCATGTTTGCTTGTGCGCATTTCAACCAGTACCTGTTAGGAAGAGAGAAAGTGATGGTGCAGCCTGACCACAAACTACTTCAAAGCATCTTTTTCAAGCTGATTCTCTCTGTTCCAAAGTGTTTGCAAAGCCTGTTACTTCATTTGCAGAGATATCATTTGGAAGTGAAGTACAAGCAAGGGAAGCAGATGAACATCACCAACATGCTGTCGAAAGCTGCATTCTCTTTGAAGGAATTTGATGATGCTAGTACAGAGTGTAAAATCTTCCAGATTCAACAAGAAGCAACAGCACGACGTGCTCTGGAAGTCATCAACCCAGCAGAGACGCTGAATCTGACAGACAAGCGTCTTGCTCAGATCAAGAAAACTACACAATGAGATACAACTCTTCAAATGTTACAGGAAGTTGTGATGAAAGGATGGCCTGAAACCATCAAGGACACACCTATTGCTGTAAGAATGTATTGGACAGACAGAGATGAAGTGATTGCCCAAGATGGCATCTTCTACAAAGGGACGAGGGTCATTATCCCTAAAGAGATGAGAAAAGTCTGAGGAAGGCAAGAGAAGTGCTCTACTGGCCAAACATGAGCAATGAGATTAAGGACCACATCAGCCAGTGCAGTGTTTGTAATGAGTATCACGTTCAGCAAGATAATGAGCTGCTCATGACTCATTACATCCCAGACCATGGATGAAGCTTGAATTAGACTTCTTCACTCTCACTGGAACTAATTATCTCGTCACAGTCGGCTGCTATTCAGATGACTGGGAATTAGACCAGCTGATGTCAACAACTACCAGTGAGATTGTAGAAAGCCTGAAAGCACACATCAGTCGTCATGACATTCCTGACATTGTGATGAGTGACAATGGCCCTCAATTCATGAGTGAAGAATTCAGACACTTGATGAATGATTGGGAAATTCAGCACCCCACATCATCTCCACACCATCCCCAGTCAGGTGGAAAGGCTGAGGCAGTGATGAAAATTGCCAAAGGGCTCATCAAAAAATCGACTAGACCCAGCATGGATGTGTAAAGGGCAATGTTCGAGTGGAGAAATACACCTACTGAAGGCATAGAAAGTTGTCCAGTCCAGTGACTAATGTTACGCTGCACCCAGACTACTGTTCTAACAGCTAAAAAACTACTGAGGCCAGAAGTAGTAGCAGGGAGTGAGTGACAAGATCAAAGGGAAACAACAGAAAAACAAATTTCACTTTGATGAAGCTGCCAAATTGTTACCAGAGCTAAGAGTTGGCGAGCCGGTCAGAATGAAAACATTCAATGCATTCAACAACAGTCAGCTCACTTGGCAACTTGGGACCTGTGTAGAGAAGTTGTCACCTCGATCGTGCACGGTGAAAGTGAATGACCAGATCTATCGTCACAACCGCAGACATCTACGTGTAACCAGAGAAGCTGCTCCTTCACAGCAGATAGCTGATGAGGCAGATCTGATTTCACCAACTGAGCAAGGAACTGAATGACCATCAGTCCCAGAGGTCAACCGTTCCCCAACGAATGCAACAGATCAGCAGCAATAATTACCACAGCAACAACACTCGCCACGGCAACAACATTCCCCAGACACTCCTTCCTGTAATGTGGTGACCGGAACTGCACAGTTGTGGCCTCACCAGTGTTTTACACAATTCCAACATTATATCCTTACTTTTATATTCTAACCTCTGCCAATGAAGGAGAGCATTCCATATGCCTTCTTTACAACCTTGTCTACTTGAACTGCTGCCTTCAGGGACCTGTGTACTTATACGCCAAGATCTCTCACTTCATCTACTCCTCTTAGTATATTCCCATTTATTGTGTAATCCCTGTAACTGTTTGACCTCCCTAAATGTGTGACCTCACACTTCTCTATGTTAAAATCCATCTGCCGCTTTACCGCCCACTCCACCAACCCATCTACATCGTTTTGGAGATTATGGCTATCCTCTACACTATCCACTACTTGGCCAATCTTTGTGTCATCTGAAAATTTCCCAATCGTGCCCCCCACGTTCTCATCCAAATCGTTAATATATAACACAAACAGCAAGGGTCCCAACACTGAGCCCTATGGAACACCACTTGAGACAACTTTCCATTCACAAGGGTATCCATCGACCATTACCCTTTGTTTCCTGTTACAAAGCCAACCTTTTATCCAGTTTGCCACAATACCCTGAATCCCATGGACTTTTACTGACCAATCTGCCATGTGGGACCTTGTCAAATGCCTTGCTAAGAGACCAGCCCCTGTGTCTCTTAAAATTTTCGTATCTTTTCCTGCTCCACCCTGTACATGGGGAAAGAATTTCCTTTCACATACAAAATCTTTGAACATTTCTGCAATGTGCTCGTCAGAACTCCCTTGGGTAAACTGTGAACACATTCCCACTTCTTTACCTATCACTGATTCTTCCTGCTTTACCTGTACACAAACCACTGTTTTTTCCTGTACCTGGACCTCAGAACCCACAGTACTTTTACTTTTAGAACTTTTCTGCGTTCCAGTTACTGCAACAGATTTTCCCTGTAACCTCCAACACATTGACTTACCTTATTACAATGAAAACACCTCCATTTTTGTGTCGCTTCTACCCTCAGCCCCTTCCTTTTTAGCCTGAGAAAAAACTTCCTGAGAATTTCCAACTACTTCTTCTCTTCCCTGAATGCTTACCTTTCTTTCATCTTCCAATTTTCTATCCTTGGATTTAAAAGGGCAACGAGAAAATGGTTTAGATCTATGAACTAACTCATAATCATTAGCTATCTCTGCTGCTTGCCTTACAGTTTGAACCCTCTGTTCCTCCACATGAGTTCTCACTACCAAAGGAATTGAATCTTTGAATTCTTCCAAAAGGATTACTTCTATAAGAGCTGCATATCTTGTCTCTACCTTTAATGCCCACATTCACCGGTCAAAATTACTTTGTCTTACTCTGTTAAACTCTATATAAGTTTGCCCAGGCGGTTTCCTTATATTACTAAATTTCTGCCTGTATGCCTCAGGAACCAAATCATACGCACTCAAAATACCTTTTTTTACTGCATCATAATCCACCTGCACTCCTTCTGGCAGTGAAGTATAAACCTCCTGAGCTCTACCCACTAACCTAGACTGTAATAGCAATGTTTAGACTTATTTGTGGCCATTTCATCTGCTTAGCTATCTTTTCAAATGAGGTGAAGAATGCCTCTACATCCCTTCCTTCAAACTTTGGAAGAGCTTGCACAAATGTAGACATCTCCCCACTGGGCTTTGGACTGGAAGTGGTTGTTTCCACACCAGAACCTTTCTCAGCATCTGAGTTTTCTTCTCTTTTTTAACTTCCAGCTTTTTAAAGCTGGCATTCTCTCTCTCTCTCTCCTGCTCTATTTCCTCCACTGCTAATTTCTCCCTCTGGAGGTCAAGTTTTCACATTTCCATTTCCCTTTGAAATACTCTCTCTTTCCCCTTTTCTGCCCTTCCTCTTTCCTTTTCCTCTGCCTCCAATTCTAGTTTTTTCATTTCCACTGTTGGCTCGTGTTCAAGCTTCTTCATTTGTAACTGATATCTCAATACCGCAGCTGTGATTCACTGGTGTCAGGTATCCCTTCCAACTTCAAATGCTGTACTCTCACTTCAACTATGTCTGCTTTCTTTTCCCCTACTGATAAACTCAACTGCAACTTACCTGCCATTTCTATTAATTTACCCTTAGATATTTTTTGTGACCCAATATTTTTTAATATATTCATTCACAAGATGTGGGCTTCACTGGCTAGGCCAGCATTTATTGCCCATCCCTAGTTGCCCTTGAGAAGGTGGTGATGTACTGCCTTCTTGAACCTCTGCAGTCCATGTGGTGTAGTTACATCCGCAGTGCTGTTAGGAAGGGAGTTTCAGGATTTTGACCCAGCGACAGTGAAGCAACGGCGATATATTTCCAAGTCAGGGTGGTGTGTGACTTGGAGGGGAACTGCCAGGTGGTGGTGTCCCCATTTTTCTGCTGCCCTTGTCCTTCTAGGTGGTAGTGGTTGTGGGTTTGGAAGGTGCTGTCTAAGGAGCCTGGGTGAATTCCTGCAGTGTATCTTCTGGCTGCTGTTAGTGTGCGTTGGTGGTGGAGGGAATGAATGTTTGTGGATGTGGTGCCAATCAAATGGGCTACCTTGTCCTGGACAATGTCAAGCTTCTTCAGTATTGTAGGACCTGCAATCATCCAGGCATGTGGGGAATATTCAATCACATTTCTGACTTGTGCCTTGTAGATGGTGGACAGGCTTTGGGGAGTCAGCAGGTGAGTTACTTGTCACAGGATTCCCTACCTCAGACCTACTCATGTAGCCACAGTATTTATATGGCTAGTCCAGTTGGTTGGGCCTAGGACACTACCCTGAGGAACTTCTGCAGTGATGTCCTGGAGCTGAGATGACTGACCTCCAACAGCCACAACCATCTTCCTTTGTGCTCAGTATGACTGCAACCAGCAGAGAGTTTTCCCCCTAATTCCCATTGACTCCAGTTTTGCTAGGGCTTCTTAATGCCACGCTTGGTCAATGCTGCCTTGATGTTAAGTGCAGTCACTTTCACCTCACCTCGGGAGTTCAGCTCTTTTGTCCATGTTTGAACCAAGGCAGTAATGACGGCAGGAGCTGAGTGGCGAAACCCAAACTGGACATCAGTGAGCAGGTTATTGCTCAGCAAGTGCCGCTTGATAGCACTGTTGATGATCGAGATTAGGCTGATGGGTTGGATTTGTCCTGCTTTTTGTGTACAGGGCATACCTGGGCAGTTTTTCACATAGCCGGGTAGATGCCAGTGTTGTAGCTGTACTGGAACAGCTTGGCTAGGAGCGCAGCATGTTCTGGAGCACAAGTCTTCAGCATTATTGCTGGAATATTGTCAGGGGCCATAGCCTTTCCAGAATCCATTGCCTTCATCCGTTTCTTGATGTCATGTGGAGTGAATCAAATTGGCTGAAGACTGGCATTTGTGATGCTGGAGACCTCTGGAGGAGGCCCAGATAGATCATCTGGCATTTTTGGCTGAAGATTGTTGTGAATGCTTCAGAATTATCTTTTGCACTGCTGTGTTGGGCTCCTCCATCATTGCGGATGAGGATAGTTGTGGAGCCTCCTTCCCCAGAGAGTTGTTTAATTGCCCACCACCATTCACGACTGGATGTGGCAGGCCTGCAGAGTTTAGATCTGATCCGTTGATTGTGGGATCGCTTAGCTCTGTCTATCACTTGCTGCTTATGCTGTTTGGTACACATGTAGTCCTGTTTTATAGCTTAACCACATTGACACCTCATTTTCAGGTATGCCTGATGCTGCTCCTGGCATACGCTCCTGCACTCTTTATTGAACCAGGGTTGATCCCCTGGCTTGATGGTAATGTTAGAGTGAAGGATATGCTGGGCCATATGCTGGGCCATGAGGTTACAGATTGTGTTCGAGTACAATTCTGCTGCTGCTGATGGCCCACAATGCCTCATAGATGCCCAGAGTTGCCAGATCTGTTCGAAATCTCTCCCATTTAGCACAGTGTTGTGCTAGTAGTGTTGCACAACACGATCCTTAATGTGAAGGTGGGACTTCGTCTCCACAGTGACTGTGTGGTGGTCACTCCTACCGATATTGTCATGGACTGATGCATCTGCATCAGACAGGTTGGTGAGAATGAGGTCAAGTATGTTTTTCCCTCTTGTTGGTTCCCTCATCTCCTGCCGCAGACCCAGTCTAGCAGCTATGTCCTTTACAACTCAACCAGCCCTGGTGCTACCGAGCCACTCTTGGTGATGGACATTGAAGTCCCCCACTCATGGCATCAAGTCAAATATGGTCAAGAAAACCTCCTGCTGATTACCACCCACAATCCTCCCTCAGCTGATGAATCAGTGCTCCTCCATGTTGAACATCAAATATCCTGGAAGAGCCCCCAATTTTGTTATGAAGTGGCAGATGATGTTTGCCAGGCAGACCAAATCCACAAGGGAAACTTGGCCAAGCTAGCACAATGATTTTGCAATTGCGTTTATTATGAGAGGATGTGTACACTGAAATCAGAAGTAATGAGTCCACCAAGACCTTTAGAGATTTTAAAAATTAAATTAAAATATTTAACAAAAGAAAATATTTCAAGCACATACATAAGATTATAATTACTTACTACTATAACAAAATCCAAAAGTTTATAATTAACCAGTCTCCCAATTGCACACCCCCTTTAAGGCAACAGTCCAAAATAGTTTTCAAATGTAAAAAGCAAGCCAGCAAGTTACCGAAGTACCCACTTGACTGTGGATTTCCAAAAGTTTGTCTCCAGCTTTAGTTATTGGACATAGCAGACTTTTGCAAAAATGGCTGGAGGCTTCCCAAACGCTGTTTCACACACTCCTATTAGGCCTTACAGGGCCCCCAACTTAGCCTTTCATTCACCATCATATGTTTCTAGCTCTTTAATCTGTACTTCCATTGTTCCATATGCATTTGGAAATGCCCTTTTCCAATAACATAAAAACTTACATGTTGCCAAAATTGTCAGTAACCTTTGGAAAAAATAAACACACTGCTTGGCCTTGCTTCTCTGGCTAGTTGTAAACATCATAACATCCCTTTGTCATCCATACATTCCTTCACTTATCTAAAAATGTAAATTTCCTTCACACCTTATATGCTAAGGCTCCATCCATCTTTACTCATTAGCATTTCAAACACATTTCTACACCTAACTTTATTTTAATAATTTCAAGCTTGCAGCCTACCTGACTCCAAGGTAATTAAATCACACACCAAAATCCTCATCCATGCTGTTGTTGCTTCTAGACTAGGCTAGAACATTCCAATGTTCTCCTGTCCAGCTTCCCATCTTCCACCCTCCATAAACTTCAGGTCAGCTAAAACTGCGGTCTCTATCCTAACTCACACACTTATCACCCCTGTGCTCGCTGACCTACACTGGTTCCCAGTCCTCCAGTACCTCCAATTTAAAATTCTCATGCTCCAGTACACATTGCTCCATGGCCTCACCCCCTCCCTATCTCTGTTACCTCTTGCCCCATCTCCCTCCAAGATCTCTGCAGTCCTCCAATTCTGGCCTTTAATACATTCGCCCCATTTCTTTCACTTCACCATTGATGTCTGTGTCTTCAACATCCAGGCTCCATGCTCATGAATTCCTTTCTTAAACCTCTATGCATCTTGATCCCTCTCATCTCCTTTAGGACCCTCCTTAAATCCCACCTCTTTGGCCATATTTTTGGTCAGCCCCTCCTAATATCTCCTTCTTAGTCTCGGTGTTAATTTTCTCTGATTATGTCTCTATGAAACACTTATGGGCGTTTCACTATATTAAAGCGCTCTATAAATACAAGCTGTTGTCCTCTCACATTCCCTGTGGTCCTCAAGGTACTGACCTGGAGTACAGACTGTGGACATTGATTGGCGTCTAGTGCTCTATTCAAGTGGCCATTCAGCATGTGTAGTCCCAGACACTGAATGTTGTGAGACAATGGAGACTGTCACATCCGAGACACATCCTGGCCTCCCCCTGACTTCCCAGCCGGGGTCACTGATGAGGAACGGGATTCCTGGCTGATTCTCCCCCTCCATAGACCAGAGATGCTAAGGCTAATTGAAGTCCCTCCATTACTACTCCAGGAATGGCTCCTCCCCCGGGTGCTTGTGCTGTTGACTGACTTCTACTCAAAGAGAGAGAGTCAGTGAGTGACTTGTATCTGACGCTGCACTGAAAGGATGCTGAGTTTATATAGGAGATTCTAAACATGTTGATGTCTTTTTTTGGTGATGTTTGGTGATCTGGTCAAAGGTTAAATTGACCTTCTCGAAACAATTGGACTGATGGTGGGAGAGGTTCGAGTCAGACTTTGCTGAAACAGATAGTGCTTTGGAACGATAGCTCCCCTGTGCGAGCACTGGAGGGTAAACAACACAGACAACTCTTAGTGTAACAGAAGCAGTTGTCCCGGCTCCAAGTCCGTGAGGATTGTTCACGAGACACTAGATTGCAATAGAAAAGCCTCTTCTATGTGTGAATCTTCTAGTGTCTCAGGAGGGTTGCCGATGTTGCGTAAAGCTTTATCACAAAATTCACACTTGAAGGATTTCTCTTTCATGTGGATTGTCTGATGAACCAGGATGCTTGATGACTGGGTGAAGGCTTTGTCACACACCTCACACATGAACAGTTTCTCCGCTGTGTGCATACTTCCATTTGAGCGGAGATACGATAAACGTGAGAATGATTTGTCATACACACTACATGTGAATGGTTTCTCCCCTGTGTGAATGCGTTGGTGTACACAGAGGGTTGATGAATGTGAAAATGATTTAATGCACACCTCACATGTGAGTGGCCTCTCCCTAGTGTGAATACGTTGGTGTTTCACCAGTTCTGCTGAATGTGCAAAGCCCATATTGCACACCTCACAGTTGAACAACTTCTCTTCAGTGTGAAGTCTCCGGAGGCCAAAGGAGTTGGTAAAGGTCATCTCACAATCCTCACATCCGAAGGGTTTCTTGCCCCAATGAACGCTGTGGTGTATCAGGGGAGTCACAGATGGTGAAAAAGGTTTATCGCAAATGTTCCAGATGAATGGTTTCTCTCCTGTGTACATGCATTTGTATTTGAGGAGGGTCGATGACTGTGAGAATGATTTGTTGCTTACCTCGTACATGAATGGTTTCTCCCCAGTATGACTGCATTTGTATATGCAGAGTTCAATGACAATGAGAATGATTTGTCACACACCTCAGGCATGGAAAGCTTATGTTGGTGGACAAGTTGGTGTTGCATGATTGTCAATCACTTTGTGAAGTCTTGGTCACACTCCTGACACTTGAATTGTTTCTCTTACATGTTGCTGTACATCAGATGTGCTTTATGTATTAGGAGATCTTATGAGCCTGTAGAGCCCTCCTCACACACCTCACACTTAAGCAGCTCCTTACCTCTAGGAATGAGTCCACGGTTCATGAGGCTCGATGAATGATTGAAGCTCTCACCACACTTGGAACCCATTCACAATTCTTCCCAACCTCACCCTGGCCGATCATCCACAGCCAAACCTTTGGAAAAGTTGGTCCTGATGGAAGGTTCCACACCACTGACCAGTTTCAGATCTGATGATATGTCAAAGCTCCCCTGACCCGGCCGATTTCCAAATGATGGTTTTACTGCCCAACCCCCCCGCTCCCCCTGTTCTGACCATCATCACCTCTCTCAGCAGCACTGGTCCACCTCCCCCCATGGTCCCATGGCCTAAGTGTACTTTATTTTATTTCCTCAGAGTTGGTGACTCTGAAATTAATCTCTAAGTCACAGTCAGTCCATAAGTCAGTGTTACTCGCTGAGCAAAGATTCACTCCCTGAGTTAGACTCACTTTCTCAGTAACAGAATCACTCACCAAGTACTGGCTCAATCACACCTTCCACTCTCTTCCCTCTTCCTCCTTCCCCTTCACCCCTCTCCCATGTCTCTTTCTCCTGTGCCACTCTCTCCAGTGCCACTCTCTGTCCAGTGCACTCTCTCTCCCTTTGACCCTCTCTTCTTTGCCCCGCTCTCCATTTGCCCATCTCTCTCCTGTATTCCTCTCTCTTGTGCATATGCTGACCCTACAACTGCACTTCATCACTGCCTTCGATGCTGTGGGTCTTCCTCTTCTGATCTATTTTTTTTATTCATTCATAGGATGTGGGCTTCGCTGGTTGGGCCAGCATTTATTGCCCATCCATAGTTGCCCTTGAGTAGGTGGTGGTGAGCTGCTTTCTTGAACCACTGCAGTCCATGTGGTATTGTTAGGAAGGGAGTTCCAGGATTTTGACCCAGTGACAGTGAAGGAACGGCGATATATTTCCAAGTCAGGATGATGTGTGACTTGGAGGGGAACTTCCAGGTTCTGGTGTTCCCATCTATCTGCTGCCCTTGTCCTTCTAGTGATCGTGGGTTTGGGAGGTGCTGTCTAAGGATCTTTGGTGTCTTGGTGATTGTTTCTGCACTGGTGTAAAAACAAAGACAAAAAGCAAAATACTGCGGATGCTGGAAATCTGAAACAAAAACAAAAATAGCTGGAAAATCTCAGCATGTCTGACAGCATCTGTGGAGAGGAATACAGTTAATGTTTTGAGTCGGTATGACTCTTCATCAGAAATAAGGAAACAAAGAAATGAGTTGAAATATAAGCTGGTGGAGGGGGATGGGGCAGGTAGAGTTGGATAGAGGGTCAGTGATAGGTGGAGGCAAAGAAGAAATTGCCAAAGATGTCATAGACAAAGGACAAAGGGCTGTAACGGTGGTGATATTAGCTAAAGGATGTGCTAATGGTGACATTAAGGGTATAAAGCAGGACCCACCTGTTGGGGGTGGGTGGAGGGGAGGGATTGAAATAGGCTAAAAGGCGGAGATAAAACAAAGGATGGAAATAAATTTTAAAATATTGGAAATGGGTGGGAACAGAAAAGTTTATTTTAAAAAATTATAAATTATTGAAAAGGGGGGATCGGAAAAGGGGTGGGGGTGGAGGACAGATTTCATGATCTGAAATTGTTGAACACAATGTTAAGTCCGGAAGGCTGTAAAGTGCCTATTCAGAAGATGAGGTGCTGTTCCTCCAGTTTGCGTTGAGCTTCACTGGAACATTGCAGCAGACTAAGGACAGACATGTGGGCATGAGAGCAGGGTGATGTGTTGAAATGGCAAGCGACAGGGAGGTCTGGGTCATGCTTGCAGACAGACTGAAGGTGTTCCGCAAAGCGATCACCCAGTCTGCATTTCGTCTCTCCAATTTAGAGGAGACCGCATTGGGAGCAGTGAATGCAGTAGGCTAAGTTAAGGGAAGTGCAAGTGAAGTGCTGCTTCACTTGAAAGGAGTGTTTGGGCCCGTGGATGGTGAGGAGGGGGAAGTAAAGGGGCAGGTGTCACATCTGCGGTTGCATGGGTAGGTGCCGTGGAAGGGGGTAGAGGTGTAGGGGGTGATGGAGGAGTGGACTAGGGTCTCCCAGAGGGAACGATCCCTGCGGAATGCTGCCGGAGGTGGGGGGTGGGGGGTGGTGGGGGGCAGGTGGGGGGGGGGTGAAGGGAAGATGTGTTTGGCGGTGGCATCATGCTGGAGTTGGTGGAAATGGTGGAGGATGATCGTTTGAATGCGGAGGCTGGTGGGGTGATAAGTGAGGACAAGGGGGACCCTATCATGGTTCTGGGAAAGAGAGGAAGGCGTGAGGGCAGATGTGGGGGAGATGGGCCAGACATGGTTGAGGGCCCTGTCAACCACCGTGGGTGGAAAATCTCAGTTAAGGAAGACATGTCAGAGGAACTGTTTTGGAAAGTGGCATCATCGGAACAGATGCGACGGAGGCAAAGGAACTGAGAGTAGGGGATGGAGTCCTTCCAGGAAGCGGGGTGTGAGGAGCTGTAGTCGAGGTACTTGTGGGAGTCGGTAGGCTTGTAATGAATATTGGCGGACAGTTTATCACCAGAAATGGAGACAGAGAGGTGAATGAAGGGAAGGGAAGTGTCATTGATAGGCCAAGTGAAAATGATGGAGGGGTGAAATTGGAAGCAAAATTAATAATTTTTTCCAGATCCAGGTGAGAGCATGAAGCGGCACCAAAGCAGTCATCAATGTACCGGAGAAAGAGTTGTGGGACGGGGCCTGAGTAGGACTGGAACAAAGAATGTTCCACATACCCCATAAAGAGACAGGCATAACGGGTCCATGTGGGTACCCATAGCCACACCTTTTATTTGGAGGAAGTGAGACGACTTTAAGGAGAAATTGTTCACCGAGAGGACAAGTTCAGCCAGACAGAGGAGAGTGGTAAAAACAAAAAACTGTGGATGCTGGAAATCCAAAACAAAAACAGAATTACCTGGAAAAACTCAGCAGGTCTGGCAGCATCGGCGGAGAAGAAAAGAGTTGACGTTTCGAGTCCTCATGACCCTTCGACAGAACGACAGAGGAGAGTGGTGGTGGATGGGGATTGTTCGGGCCTCTGTTCGAAGAAGAAGCGGAGAGCCCGCAGACCATCCCGGTGGGGGATGGAGGTGTAGAGGGATTGGACGTCCATAGTGAAGAGGAGGTGGTTGGGGCCAGGGAACTGGAAATTGTTGAAATGGAGTAGGGTATCAGAGGAATCGTGGATGTAGGTAGGAAGGGGCTGGACAAGGGGAGAGAGAATGGTGTCAAGATAGGAAGAAATGAGTTCTGTAGGGTAGGAACAGGCTGACACGACCAGTCTGCCGGGACAGTCCAGTTTGTGGATTTTAGGTAGGAGGTAGAAGCGGGCCTTCTGAGGTTGGGAGACCATGAGGTTGGAAGCTGTGGAGGGAAGATCTCCAGAGGAGATGAGGTCAGTGACAGTCCTGGAAACAATGGCTTGATGTTCAGTGGTGGGGTCATGCTCCAGGAGGAGGAAGGAGGAAGTGTCTGCGAGTTGGCTCTCAGCCTCTGTGAGGTAGAGGTCAGTGCGCCAGAAAACAACAGCACCACCCTTGTCAGCGGGTTTGATGACAAAGTCAGGGTTGGACCTGAGAGAAAAGGAGTGCGGCAAGTTCAGAAAGAGACAGGTTGGAGTGAGGGAGAGGAGCAGAGAAATTGTGACGACCTATGTCACGCTGACAGTTCTCAATGAAAAGATCAAGAGCAGGTAAGAATCCAGAGGGAGCGGTCCAGGTGGAGGGAGAATATTGGAGGCTGCCAAAAGGATAAATAATAAAGGGTGCTTGACGTCGAACGACCGATCCTGTGTTGAGTGTTGGTTTAAAATATTCCGCAACAAATTGGTGAGGAGGATGGGATCCCGCTAAGGACGGAGGAAATGGACGAGTGACGGCCGAGCCACCGCATGAGTACCTTTTAAATTACCAGACATCTTGAGGGCAAAGCCAAAACTGCCCACCATTTGCCGCCCTGGGACCAAAAGAATTTACAGGTGTAAGTCAAACCTCAATGAGTCGGTAAGAGTTTGGGTGAAACGTGTCTAGCAAGATGCTCGGTTTTAGTTTCAAGTAAGGCGCTCACTTCAGGAGGAAATGAAGATGAGGCTGACAACAAATAACCCAAACCAACAATGGCCGTGGAAAAGAAGTTAGAGCTCGAGTGGGGTCCAGAGGGATGGTTAACTAGATATCTAGGAGAAAAGAATCAGACACAAGGGGTGGAATCCAGATGACCCGACTGGGAAACAGAGGGCATGATGGAAAAAAGTAGAGAAACAAAAGGAGGAAAAGGCGCTTTGTTAGTAGCCAGGGCGATCTGAACAAAAGGTGCAGAAACACATCAGTTGAAGCTGACATTTACCCAGTACCACCAACATCCCCACAATACCAGACCAAAGGTCCAGGTGATTGGGATATAAACAGTTAGGCATATAGTTATGAAAAAAACAAAGAAGGAAAATAACCGCCCCCATCATATGATGGTGCCACTGGAGTGGCACCAGCTAAGGTAGAAGTTGTGCCCGGACCCCCTGATGCCCAAGGCCAACCGGGACCGGTCCGATTAAGAACATGTGTCCCGTTTTCCTTCGACAAAATCAAATTATTGGAAACGTTGCCAAAACTGACACACCCCCGCCGGAGCAATGAACTCTTCTGGGACAAATTGAGAGAAATGCGAATATCCCACCAATTACATAACCGGGACACAGACTGTCTCGTACGAGCTAAAATTCCTGAGACAAAACGGGAGGAACTAGGCGACGGGACATGCTGCGCGGCCGTCACTCAGACCGGCCAAGAGTCTCAGACAGCGTTTGGTCATTTTAAAACAGCAGTGACTACCGCACCGGGAGCTGTGCCAATGAATTGGGGTATGATAATAGGAATAACACAGAGTAAAGGGGAATCAGCACACAACTGTGGGGAGAGAAAGTTGACATTCTATATAGCGCACTCAGGTGTACGAGACCCAGCAAGGAACGATGCAGCATTCTTAAAAAATGTTTAACGATGGACTGGGCAAAGCACATCAGGACGTAATGAGGACGGGACTAGTCACGATGCAGGATTTCGACTCCTTAGTTAGATGGGCTATGGACATAGATAATCAACAGAAGACTAAACTAGCCGCAGCAGAGTCAGCGACAGACTTAGCAAAAACAGGAGGAAAAAGTGAGGTTTGCTATAATTGCAACAGTCCAGGACACTGGTGCAATGAGTGCCATATGCCAAAAAAGGACAACAGGAGAAAGTGTAGGAACTGTAACAAGCCCGGCCATGAGGCCAAGGACTGTTGGTCGGCCAGGGAAGGCAAAGCAGGACAGGGCCCCAAACAACAATCCGTTCTGTCGAAGGGTCATGAGGACTCGAAACGTCAACTCTTTTCTTCTCCGCCGATGCTGCCAGACCTGCTGAGTTTTTCCAGGTAATTCTGTTTTTGTTTTGGATTCCCAGCATCCGCAGTTTTTTTGTTTTTATATCGGTCCCTCCAATTGGACAAACATCCTGTATGGAGGACATGAACAAAAACCAACTAACTGATCGAGATAATCAAAACCCTGAGTCAGGAACTAAATAGGTAGCAGCGGCCCCCGGAGAGGACCAAGACCCCCGAATATATTTAGCGGCACTGTTAGGGGATCGGCAGTGCGGGGCGCTAATAGATACAGGGGCCTCGGTGTCCATGACAAATTTGAAACTTTCCCTCACCCAACGTTCGATATTAATACAAGGTGTGGAGGGGAAAACAGGTTAGGGTGTATTAAAGTGAGACACAAGTATTGGAGATGGGAGGTATAATCCTCCCAGTACGCTTGTGGACGACCTTAGGAATAGATATACTGAGTGAACTAAACTTATTAATAGAGGTTAAAGACAAGGGATTAATATGGAGGGACCTAGGAGAAAAGTCCAGGCGTCCAATATGTGACACAAATATCCAGCGCAACTCCTAAGCCGGGATTGGAGGAAGGACTGCAAATGTGTGTGAGGCGATAGAAGGGGTTTAGGCAGAATCTAAATAAGACTGCGGACTGGTAAGGATGGAACCGATTAAGATACCGGTGCCGGAGCACTGAGCCTGTAGACGATACCCAATAAAACCAGAGGCAAGGGAAGCCATACAGAATATAGTAGCAGATCTAGTAGAACAAGGGGTGTTGAGCGAATCTATATTGACCACTAATTCCCCTATATGCCTGTAAAGTCGATCATATTGACTGACGGTCGACTATACTGCCCTTAATAAGGTAATCCCACGAGAACACCCCATAGTGGCGAGTCCCTCCACAATATTTAACGGAGTAAAACCTGAACACAGAGTGTTCAGAGTCTTGGACATTGCCAACGGGTTCTGGTCCATACTATTGGATGGTGAGTCACAAGAAAAATTCAGATTCATGGTGGAAAGGAAACAATACACTTGGACCAGAGTCCCACAGGGATTCCATAACAGCCCTAATATATTCCACCATCTAATGAATCAAGCCCTGGAAGGACTGGATTTTGCACAGCACCAAAGTGCACGACTACAATATGTAGATAATATACTGATAGCGTCAGAGGATGAAAAGGGACATATGGACGCACTAATATGTGTTTTTCAGGCCCTAAAGGAGACAGTATTTACAGTAAATCTGAAAAAGGCACAATTGGGACTACCACAGGTTAAATACCTGGGACATGAAATTAGTCAGGTTGTAAGATACTCCCCCAAGAAAGAAAAATCGCCATCAAAAACATGCCAAAATCGATAATCATCAGAGGAGTGAGGAAGGTGTTAGGACTATTTAATTGCTACGGAAGTTTTGTACCAGACTTCACGGCAACTGCAGAGCCAATACAGCGATTAGTAAAGTGAAGAAGGCCGGCAACGGGACAGGTAAAGTGGGGGCCAGGGCAGGATAAGGCCTGTGCAGAGTTGAAGGCTGCCCTGACTCCAGCCCCGCCCTTAGATTGCCCAATATGTTCCGACCATTCCACGTGCTCTACAATGCGGACAATGCAGCAGTGTTACATGGGTATGGCGGGGACATGATGCCAGTAGCTTATTATTCCACCCAGTAGTCCTCAGTAGCCCAGGGTATGGCAAGTTGCGTAGCCGCATTAGATTGTGCGGCATGTGCAGTGCGAGTCTGTGAACCGATAACCATGTCAGGACAGGTAGTGTTGCACACGTGACATCCACAGGTGGACCTGCTGATTACAGGGAAATTTAAATCTGTCTGAGACAGTAGAAGAACTGCATGGGAAGCAGTCCTAATACCTAAAGACAGATCAGTTCAGATAGTGATGAATACTTGAGTAAACCCTGCTGAAGACATATTAGCGGAAGGGGAGACGCATGAGTGTCAGGCCACAATAGACGAAGAAACTCAAGGGACCGCCACTGACGACCCCCTGGAAAACCCCGACTGCACCCTTTATGTGGATGGATCTTGATATATATATGGAGAGCCACATACATGTTGGACAGTGGTAAGAGTAGATGGTGAAGTGGTAGTCAAAGGAAGTGTCTCAGCCCAGGTGGCCGAGCTGACTGCCCTTACAGAAGCCTTTCGGGGTTGTACATGATTATATGAAAGCCTGGAGTAGGCGAGGATACATCACCTCCGGAGGAGGACACATAACGCACGAGAATGTGTTGGGAGGGTCAGTGGAGACACGCACAAGGGCCGGAAGACATGTCAGAGGAACTGTTTGGGAAAGTGGCATCATCAGAACAGATGTGACGGAGGCGAAGAAACTGAGAGAATGGGATGGAGTCCTTACAGGAAGCGGGTTGTGAGGAGCTGTAGTCGAGGTAGTCGTGGGAGTCAGTAGGGCACTTTGCAGCTTTCCTGACTTAATATTGAGTTCAACAATTTCAGATCATGAACTCTCTCCTCCATCCACACCCCCTTTCCCATTCCCTTTTTTTCCTCAATAATTTATCATTTAAAACAATATATATTTTTCTTTTCCCACCTTTTTAAAATTTATTTCGATCTATTGTTTTATCTCCACCTTTTAGCCCATTCTGATCCCTTCCCCCCACCCCATCCCCACTGGAGCCATCTGCCACTAGCTTGCGCTGCTTGCTACCATTCATGTCCCCATTAGCACAATCCTTAGATAACGTCACCACCATCAACACCTCTTTGTCCTTTTGTCTATAATATCTTTGGCAATATCTCTCCTTTGTCTCCACCTAATACTGGCCCTCTATCCAGCTTTACCTGTCCCACCCCCCTCTACCAGCTTATATTTCACCTCATTTCAATATTCCCTCAGTTCTGATGTAGAGTCATACGAACTCAAAACATTAGTTGTATCTCTCTCTGCAGATGCTGTCAGACCTGCTGAGTTTTTCTAGGTATTTTTGTTTTTGTTCAGATTTCCAGCATCCACAGTATTTTGCTTTTATCTGTGTGAGTCACATGGTTTGTTTCAGTAAATAAATTCACAAACACATCCCCTGAGGACATCCTGCTTGATGATTGTTGCTTAGCCCCCACTTTGATCCTGCAAGTCTGTCCTGGACAGACATTAGTGCTGATGTTATTTCTACAACTGAAAACAATGGAGCCTACCAAGGTGAGCTGTCCCTGGCTCCAAGGCTGATCTTTGTTTAGAGGGTTTCTCTCCTTCCGTGACAGGGGTGAATGGATGTTGTCTGGGGCCATTTGGTTGTGACAATTGCCTCCTTCATTTCTTTATTAGGGGGTTATCCTGTGTCATTGTTGTGATGTATTAAATTCCAGTCCTTTTCAATATCAGTTCTGCTGTAGGTGGCACTGTGATTGTAACGCAATTAGAATAGTTTATAAACTGCTCACAACTATATTGTTGGAGAGGTTTGCTGGTTTACTAGTAGAGATTGTCTCCTAGCGATGTAAAAATAAAGGCTGCTTGACGTTTGAACGAAAGACTCTATTGAGTGTTGATTTAAAATACTCCACAGCACCATCCTGATTGACACACTATTTGGCCAATGATTGCTCCTGTTCTGAACAACAGCCAATCAGGGGCTGAGTGGGTGCTGCCAGATTGGTCACTGACCTGTGCAGTGATCTGATTGGGTGATGTCAGCTGCTGCTTTCTTCACTCTTCTTCAGAGCTGGCTGCAGGCTGCTGGAGAGCAAGTCAGGTAAAGCGCGTAGTGCCTCTATGTTTAGTTTATCCTCACAAGGCCCTTCCCTTCCTGACCTCTCCACCCATCCGCCCTCAGTCCTGGGTGTCTCGGGCCCCCATTCCTTCCCACCACAGAGTCTGCCCTCAGGCTTTGGTGGCTGTAGCCCTGGATTCCCTGTGTGAATGAGAGAGTGAAGGAGTGAGTGAGGGAGTGTGAGGGAGATAGCAAGTGTGAGTGAGATAGAGACTGTAAGTGGCAGGCAGTGAGAGAATGTGTTCGAGGGTGTGGGAGAGAGTGAGTGTGTGGGGGAGAGAGAGTGAATGTGTGGGGGAGAGTGTGCGCATGTGTGTATGTGACAGAGACATAGTATGTGAGTGAGTGACAGAACCTTGAGACTGGGAATGAACCAGACACACACACATCTGCTTAGTGGGGACACACACCAAAACCCTCCCCTTCTTCCTCCCTCCCCAAAAACTTATCCACACACCAGGCCGGGAGAGGAGGAACATCCAGGCTGAAAGGCAGCCTACTTCCGACCCCCACTTTTATATGAATTCTGCCAAGTCCAGCTCAGTGTGTGGGCCACCAGAGACAAACACAAGGTCAATGTTAATCCAACCCAACTCCTTAGGTCAGCCCTGGTCCCCTCCCCCTTCCCTGTGACCAGGACTTGGGGCCTATTCTAGCTCTCTCTCTCTCTCTCTCCCCACCCCCGTCTCTTTTTCTCTCTCTTCCTCTCTCTCTCCAGATCTTCTTAAACAAAAAGGCAACAAAGATTTTATTTGTTAGCTCTGCTGCTTGGCAGTTTTTAAATGGTCATTTTTATTGATACTCATTTATAAAATTATCAACTTATTGCTTTGGCATTGATTATGATTTTGCCCAGCAGATTGTTTACGCTTTCTTCACATCTTAATGTATTTTGTAATTGATGTTTAGTGTTGTTCCAAACCAGATTCAGGCAGCTGCTGCTGGGGGTCTTGCTGAAGGGGAATGAGGGGCTCCCAGGAATCTGATTGCTTTACGGAGGGCTGGTGAAAGGGGTTATTTTTGTTCCAATAGAAATGGGAGGTGTTTAGAAACGTTCAGCATGTCTGGTGGCATCTGCGCAGACAGAAAGAGGTCAGTGAGCCTTCGTCAGAGCCAATGCAGATCATGGACCTGAAACATTGACTCTGTTTCTTTCTCCACAGGTGCTGCCTGGCCTGCTGAGTATTTCCAACATTTTCTGTTTATATTTCAGATTTCCAGCGATCTGCAGTAGTTTTCTCTCCTATTATATGCTCCACTCTGGGCATTTGAGTGTCATTAGTTTCAACTTAAAATGAGAAAATATTTATCACTCAGTGTAAAGTGTAATTTTTCTATTAACAAAGCCCTCTTGTGTGGATAGAAATAGCACATTATTACAGGTGAATTGTTGGTGCTAATTTACTGGATGGTTTTGCTATTTTTAAACTTGGAAGTGAAAGCAGGAATCATTGACCAATAGAATATGTCACTGTTAGTTCAGATATTCTCATTTGCACATGGGATTGTTGTTTCCGGTGCTTGTTAGGTTCAAGTATTTTGGATATTGCTGTCTGGATATTGCATAGGACCAGAATCAAAGAAGTGGAGCAGGTTGCATAGTATGAATGACCAAGTTGTGTGTAATTGTCTGACAAAGCCGTGGTTTTAAAATCTATCATACTGAAACCTGTGCTTTCCATGGGCTTTATAAAAAGATGCGTAGAGAACAAAAGCCAACAAGTTTTTAATAAAGCTATTGGAAACAGTTTGACCGCAGTGTGACTATGGTTCACAATTCTGGGTGCCTGAAGGATGAAGGGGAGGGTTCAAGGGGGTGGGGGTAGGGGTGGGTGTGGTGGAGATAAGGGGCCTGGAAACAGGAGAAGCGCCAGGGCCCATGATTTCTCTCCATGGCCCTGGCTGCACCTACACCACATGGCCTGCAGTAATTCAAGAAAGTGGCTCACCACCACCATCTCGAAGGCATTTAGGGAAGGGCAGCAAATGCTGTCCTAGCCAGTGATGCCCACATCCTGTGAAAGTACAAATAAAAACAAACTGAGGAGTCAGCCTCTTCAGCAAAGGAGAAGAGGGAGTTGGAGGAAATCATGTTTCCATTTCCTGTTTTACACAAGGATTGCACCGTACTACACCAGAGAATACAGAGAGGATAGACACCACAGATAGATCCTGCCCATCACCCAAGGGACAACTGCACAACAGTGGGAATACATCCAGTCCCTTCACAGCATTGCTCAACACAGAGAAGGTTGGACAGTGAAACCATTATCTGGAAATCGGTCGGGTCATGGGAGCTTTGACATATCATCAGATCTGAAACTGGTCAGTGGTGTGGAACCTTCCATCAGATCCAACTTTTCCGAAGGTTCGGCTGTGGGTGATCAGTCAGGGTGAGGCTGGGAAGAAGTGTGAGTGGGCTCCAAGTGTGGCGAGAGCTTCAATCATTTATTGAGCCTCAAGAACCACTGACTCATTCCTACAGATGAGAGGCTGTTCAAGTGTGAGGTGTGTGAGGAGGGCTCCACAGGCTCAAAAGGTTTCCTCACACACAAGGTGCATCTGTTGTAGAATTGGTAACATAGGGGCTGCTTCATGCAAGAGCAACTGTTCGAGTGTGAGGTGTGTGATCGAGCTTTCACACATCCATCGACATTCAAGAATCACTGATGCAGCCACACTGGGGAGAAGCGTTTTGAATGTGAAGTGTGTAACAAGGGCTTTGTACACTCATTGGACTGGTGCATCACGGCCCATTCACACAGAGAAAAACCATTCTCATGTGGCATGTGCGAGAAATCATTCTCAGTCATCAACCCTCCTCGTGCACCAACACATTCACACAGGTGAGAAGCCATTTACCTGCAAGGTGTGTATCAAATCTTTTTCGCAATCATCTCATCTCCATGTACACCAGCGTATTCACAGAGGAGAGAAACCATTCATGTGTGAGCTGTGATAAAACATTCTCTAACTCATCGAATCTCCACAGACACCAATGCACTCACACAGCGGAGAAGGTATTTACATGTGAGGTGTGTGACAAATCATTCTTGCGGTCATCAGCTGTCTGCACACACACCGCATCCACACGGGAGAAACTGCTTCAGTATAATGTGTGACAAATCATTCTCTGGCTCATTGAGACTCCTGCTTCATCAGAGAATCCACACAGGGGAGTAACCCTTCAAGTGTGAGGTTTGTGATGAATCTTTCTTTGACTCTCCTGGATCATCAGAGGGTTCACGTGGGGAAAAACTCTTCAGGTGTGATGTTTGTGACAAAGTTTTCACCCACTCCTCTGATCCCCTGAATCACCAGCAGATTCACATTGGAGAGAAACCATTCAGGCATGAGGTGTGTGACAAGGCTTTTACACAGTCAGTGTATCTCCTGGTCCATCAATGCATTTACACATGGGAGAGACCCTATTGGTGTGAGTTCTGTAATAAAGCCTTTACACGGTTGTTGGTCCTCCTGGAACATCAGTGAACCCACACAGGGACTCCCTCACAGCTGTAGCCAATCTGTCATCAGACTCAGAACGTCTACACAAGCTCACTGCAAAGGATGCTCACAGAACAAGGAGCAGCTTTCATTCACATCAAACAATGAGTGACACCAACGCCGGTGCTGAGGGACTGAGATTGAAACATAGAAGATCCTGAGGGGACCTGACAGGGTGGATGTGGAAAGGATGTTTCTTCTTGTGGGAGAATCTAGAACCAGGGAGTCACTGTTTAAAAATAAGGGGTCACCCATTTGAGACAGAGATGAGGAAATTTTTTTCTCTCAGAGGGTTGTGAACCTTTGGAATTCTCTTTCTCAAAAGGCGGTGGAAGCAGAGTCTTTGAATATTTTTAAGGGAGAGGTAGATAGATTCTTGATTAACAAGGGGTGAAAGGATATCGGGGGTAGGCGGGAACGTGGAGTTGAGGTTATATCAGATCAGCCATGATCTCATTGAGTCATGGAGCAGGCTCGAGGGGCTGAGTGGCCTACTCCTACCCCTAATTCGTATGTTCGTACGATTGTAAGTTTTAGAAGGGGTGTTTTGATATTTTAGACTTGATTTAATTTAGTGATGCACAGTCTAATACTGGAACCCAAATGGCCCTTTTAAACTGTTTGAATTTGTCAGAGATATAACCACCAGGCAAAGACACAGACACCAAATTAGTAAATGGTATCAGAGCTTATTGATTATAAGCAAATTTTAGAAACTTATCAACTAATTAATAGAGGAAGAATAGAGGAAAAGTTTACTTATCAATGAAACTCTACCAACTCCACACTTTCGAATGGGTTATCAATCCAAGAGAAGTGGACAACAACTTCAACTCCTCAAACCATTGGAGAAACCGTCACTGCCTCTGAGAAGCACTACACCTTCCTGGGATTTCTACTGGCACTGAACCAATCCCAGGATGAACCATGCTCAATATTCACCTGTCCCTGAGGTTTGGTGGAAACGACCTTTGTGCTGATAGGAGGACGCTCACCTATCCCCGAAGATCTAAACCAGTTCTTCCACACTTGATGTACATAATAGGAACATAGGAACAGGAGAAGGCCATTCAGCCCATTGAGCCTGCTCCGCCATTCAATATGATCATGGCTGATCGAACACTGTCTCCATAACCCTTTACATTATTTTTAATCAGAAATCTAACAATCTCTACCTTAAACATATTCAATGACTGAGCTTCCACGGCCCTCTGAGGTAGAGAATTCCAAAGATGCACAAGCCTCTGAGTAAAGAAATTTCTCCTAATCTCGGTTCTAAGTGGCTTCTCCCTTATTTTGAAATTGTGTACCCTGGCTCTAGACTCCCCATCTAGGGAAAACATCTTACCTGCATGTACCCTGTCTATTCCTTTAAGTATTTTGTAGGTTTCAATGAGATCACCTCCCATTCTTCGAGACTCTAGAGAATACAGGCCCAGCTTGCCCAATCTCTCTCCATAAGACAGTCCCGCCAACCCCGGAACAAGTCTGGTGAACCTTTGTTGCGTTCCCTCTATGGCAATAATATCCTTTCTGAGGTAAGGGGACCAAAACTGTACACAGTACTCCAAGTGCGGTCTAACCAAGCTTCTATATAATTGAGCAAGACTTCACTACTCCTGTACTCAAATCCTCTTGCGATAAAGGCTAACATTCCATAAGCCTTCCTAATAGCTTGCTGCACCTGCATGTTAGCCTTCAGTGACTTTTGACAAGAACACCCAGGTCCCTTTGTACATCTACACTTTCTATCTCTTACCATTTAGGAAACACTCTGCACATCTGTTCCTTCTACTAAAGTAGATATCCTCACATTTTTCCACATTATATTCCACCTGCCATGTTGTTGCCCACTCACTAAGTCTGACCAAATCCTCCTGTAGCTGCTTTACATCTTCCTCATAACACACGTTCCCACCAACCTTTGTACAACCGCGAACTTGGAAATATTACATTTGGTCCCCACATCCAAATCATTGATATATATTGTGACCAGCTGGGGCCCAAGTACTGATCCTTGCAGTACCGCACGAGTCACAGTCTTCCAACGTGACAATGACCTGTTTATTCCTAATCTCTGTTTTCTGTCTGTTAGTCAATCCTTAATCCATGCCATGACATTGCTTCTTATCCCATGTGCTTTTATTTTGCTAATCAACCTCCTGTGGGGGACTTTATAAAAAGCCTTCTGAAAATCCATGTGGATATTTGCCCAATCAGATCATGATTATCCAAGAATCCATTTATCTCATCATTTATAATAGATTCTAGAATTTTCCCTACTTCTGATATAAGGCTAACAGGTCTATAGTTCCTTGTTTTCTCTCCCTCTCTTTTTAAATAGTGGGATGACATTTGCTGCTAGACCTGCTGAGTTTTCCAGCATTTTCTGTTTTTGTTTCAGATTTCCAACATCTGCAATATTTTGCTTTTGTAATATATTGCTGTGGTAACTGTTCTGTCTCTATATTAAAAACATTGTAAAACCAGATTGAGATTTTTCTTGTCCTTTGTCCATGTGATTTAAGCAGGGTTTCTGTATTAATTGAAACGGACTCAAAATGTTAACTCTGTCCTCCTCTCCACATATGCTGTCAGACCTGCTGAGTTTTTCCAGCAATTTTTGTTATGTTTCAGGTTTCCAGCAGTATTTTGCTTTTATTCTGTATTAACTGTTCTGTCTATATTAATAAGTGTTGAAACTGTTTGAGTTTTTCTCGTCCTTTGCCTTGACAGTAGCGAGGAGTCAGCTTGAGGTGAGGGAGCAGCGACCCCAGATGAGAAGTATTCATATTGCAGCCAGCATTTCAGGAGCGTTCTGGAGAAGAGTCATACGGACTCGAAACGTTAACTTGGTTTCTCTCTCCACAGATGCTGCCAGACCTGCTTAGTTTTTTTTTAGCTTTTTCTGTTTTACTCCAGGAAGACGGTTCATTTCCTTTTAAGGGAAATATTCAAATAAGGGTGAAAGGTTCTGTGTTGTTGCAACCTCTTCTCTAGAGGAACATTCAAGCATGTAACTGCAATGGGTGGGAAGGATTGACTTGTCAGAGTGACAGCAGAGCCTGAACAGGGCGACGATACGACTTAAAACGGGGTCTGTGTGGTGGTGAGAGGTTGATTTGGGCTGATAATGTTTGAAAATGATTAAACATGCTTACCTGGCAGGGGAGAAACAGCGATCGGGAAGGTTGTGTTTCCTGGGATGAGACTATCCTTTTGCACATTGACGCCTGTGATATCTTCAAAGACGAGATACTCGACTGTGAAATTTGTGGTAGCGGGGGGACTAGGTTCGCGTTTTCCCCTTGTTTACAAATCAAAAGCAGAGTTTAGTAATTAATGCGCAGCAAAGGTGCTTGCATGTGGATACTTTTCTGAAGACGCATTCAACTAGGTAATGACTAATTAATTTTCCCCACCAAGATTGAGTCAAATCTTCGCGCTTCATCCACTGCAGCTACAAGCTTTTCAAAACGGCATCCAACGCTCCACTTTGCAAAGTAGAGACTCACAAGTACAGTCACACAGGTGGAAGGACAAAGAAAGAACCCCAAACTCTGGGAGTGAAATGAAAACAGAAAATGCCACAGATTCTCAGCAAGCCTGGAAACATCTGTGTGAAGGGAGAAACAGCAGGAAAGCACAGAAGGTTCTGCATCAATGCAGCCTTTTCACTCATGGGCGGTTCAATCATGTACTGTAATACTTGGGTAGAATTGACTTGTTGGAGTGGCAGCAGATTCTGAACGGGGCGACCTTATGACTTTTAAAATGGGGTGTTTGTATTCCTTGTGATTTCTCATTGATTGATGCTGTGGGATGCTGCTCTCCCTCTTATTGAATAGTGCACATCCGCCACCAGAGGGTCACAAGATAGAGAAACAGGTTTAAAGAAGAGACGCTTTGATCCTTTTTAAATCTTTTCACGCAGACAAATGATCTTCTATTGCAGCGGTCAGTTGATTCTTAAATGAATTCTGGCTTTAAGCGCAGAATGGCCATTCTCTAAGTTAATTCAATATGGAAATGGCGGACCATGCTACCCAGAAAGCATGGCGTGGGTGAATACGGTCTATAATCCATCAGAAGGGGTGCACCGCGCAGGCGTAGATAGGCCGTCTCTCTCTCTCTCTGCCCCCTCCCCTCCCCCTACAGTCAGCCAGTCCTGACCAACTTTCCAGAGACTTAATTTTAGCTAAACTTTTGACAAGGTCCCACATAAAACCCCATGGGATCTGGGGGAATGTAGCAAGCTGGATACAAAATTGACTCAGTGGCAGGAAACAGGGTAATTGTTAACGGGCGTTTTTGTGACTGGAAGGCTGTTTCCAGTTGGATTCCAGAGGTCTCAGTACCAAGTCCCCTGCTTTTTGTGGTATATGTTAATTATTTATACATCAACCTAGGGAGTATGACCAAGAAGTTTGCAGATGACACAAAAATTGGCCTCGTGGTTGATAGTGAGGAGGGTAGCTGTAGACCGCAGGAAGATATAAATGGACTGGTCAGGTGGGAAGAAAAGTGGCAAATGGAATTTAACCCGGAGAAGACTGAAGTGAAGCATTTTGGAAGGTCAAACAAGGCAAAGGAATACACAATTAATGGGAGAATACTGAGAGATGTAGAGGAAGTGAAGACCCTTGGAGTGAATGTCCACAGATCCGTGAAGGTAGCAGGGCAGGTCAATAAGATATTTAAGAGGACATATTAGCCAAAGTATAGAATATAAGAGCAAGGAGTTTATGCTGGAATTGAATAAATCATTAGTTAGGCCACAACTAGAGTACTATGTGCAGTTCAGATCACCACATTACAGAAATGATATAATTACAATGGAGAGGGTATAGAGGAGATTTACGAGGATATTGCCAGGACTGGAAAATTGCAGCAATGAGGAAAGATTGGATAAGCTGGTGTTGGTCTCCTTGGGACAGAGGAGGCTGAGGGGAAATTTCATTGAGATTTACAATATCATGAGGAGCCTGAATAGAGTGGATGGGAAGGACCTATGTACGTTAGCAGAGAGGTTAGTGACTCAGGGGACATAGATTTAAAGTGCTTGGTAGAAAGATTAGAAGGGAGAGGAGGAGAGTTAGGCAACTTCAGAGGGCAGTTCAGAGTAAAACATGTGTGAGACTGGAGTCACATGTAGACCAGAACAGGCAGTTGGAGCAGGTTCCCTTCCCTGAAGGAGAATAGTTGGATTTTTAGGACAACCTGAAAGTTTTCATGTTTTCATTTTGATTCTGTTCAAAAATTCCAAAATTTATTAAATTCAGTTTCACAACATGAAAAGGTTGAGGTGAATAGCAAAGATAGCTTTAATTAGAATAGAAACTAGATAAGCACATGAGGAAGAAAGGAACAGGAGGATATGCTGAGGTGAAGAGGCTTGAGAGGAGGTTCGTATGAAGCATAAACACCAGCATGGACCAACTGGGCTGTTTTTGTACTGTAATTCTATGTATGTAACTTCCCGTAGTTGGATTTGAACTCTCAATCTCTGGATTGTTAATCCAGCATTTTAGCAATTCGGCTGACATGCCTGAAGACACATTTATTGAAATGTATTTTTATGCCTTCTTTAATGATTTTACCTGAAGGCCTCGGCCTTTCCCAAAAGCCTGGGCTTGGATTTGATACTTTTGCCCAGTGCTGTGGCTGGTAGCTGAATTTGGGATGAGCAGCCTGAGTGAGTGCAGTGTATCTAATTTCCCAGGATAAACCTGAAGTCTCACGGCTGCTGGGAAGATGCGGGACTGGGTGGGGGAAAGAAAGTAGCCATGTTGGCTACTCCAGGTCACTATCCAGTGTCCCTGCTGGAAACAAAGGTTGTGTGACAGACAAGTGAGGAAAGTTAGAGAAGAATCACCAATTAGGGGTCTTTTCTTTCATTTTTTACATTAAAAAGAGAAATATAGAAAAACAAACACACAACTCATGTACTTATAAAACACTATTACCCGCCCCCAATAACATCACAAATAATGCATTGTAACATAATCGGGTTAGAAACATTTGCAGAGAGCAACATGGGTGTAAAATTCCTGCTTGTTTTCTCAGTACTGATGGGTGTGAAGTGAGAGACGGGCCGAAGTCCCACTGAGCCGCACTGATCCCGAGCTGAAGATGAAATTATCTGAAGGACAATCTCCAGCAGTGATATGCTGCAGAGAGGTCCTGGATCAGGGAGAGATTTTCTCAGACTGGTGTTGAATCACATTTAGATCAAATACGCCTTGCTCTCTCCCTCTCTCTCTGCCGGGGTCATTGCAGAGCAGAGGAGCGCCGAAAAAAATAAAGCACAAACCGTCCAAATGAAGCTCAAAACACCGAGCCTGAGATTCAGGGTCTCAAGTTTCAGCGAGTGAGAAGCCAGGTCTGTCTCACATGTCTGTGCAGCAAATCGGATTTGGAACAAGATGTATCCAAACATAATACAGAGCATGATCCACTTTTCAATGACGAAGTCAGAGATCATTTGTAGGAACCGAACTCTAACGGAGACCTTGAGGAAGTAAAGGGTTTATTAGTGGAGTGAGCTAAATGCGGATGGATTTGAACTCACCCCTCCACGGAGAGTGAAACTTTCATCTCACGCAATAGATCACTCAAATACAACACCACACAGAGCCTAATTCAATTTGTTCATTTTTGTTTGTTGGTTGAAAGTTCGATTTCTTGCTCACTGTCCTCTGTATTAAGAGTTTTCCATTCAAATTAGGAATTAAAGTATTTCCAACACAATTCATGTTAAACAATTGGCCAAGTGGTTACACTGTTTAATTTTAGGGATCTTGAGTTTAACCCATTCGGAAATTACATTGGATGTTTTTTCATTGCTGGCTTCCCTTTGTTTGCTTAAATCAGCAAATAACTGATTGCTGCCCGCAGCTGTTGAAATTGGAAACTGAACTCACTGAGGTGTCGGTCAAAGTGCACGAAGATGGTAACGTGAGTATCTCTCCACAGATGTTGTCCGACCTCCTGAGGACAGCCGGAAGCTTCTGATCTTCGGTTTTTGTTTTCACTATAACAGTTTTTCTGACAACACAAACTTACCTTAAATATGCAGCTGAAAACACAACTTTCTGTGACCTTTTCAAATACAACCTCGCTGTATACTTTCCTACACGCCCACTTTACAGTCTGTCATTTCCAAACACAGCGTCCAACAATCTCCTTTATGCTCCTTTATTTTAGTTAGTCCTTTCCTCTTCCCAATCGGTCCATTAAGCCCCATTCAGATCAAAGTGGAATGTGAGTCACGTCTCAGGTTAGCCTCAACAACTTTAGTTACCCTTCTCTTGTCATGTGCAATGCGAAATTATGAATCAACATTCTGTTTCTGTATTACACTCTTGCCTCTACCTGATTATTTGCCAAAATCGTTCATGGCCTTAAATGTCTTTCACTTTTCAATGTTATATTTCAGGTTTTTTGTTCATTTACAGGATGTGAACATCGCTGACTAGACCAGCATTCATTGCCCATCCCTAATTGCCCTTGAGAAGGTAGTGGTGAGCTGCCTTCTTGAACAGCTGCAGTCCATGTGGAGTAGGGGCACTCACAGTGCTGCTGGGGAGGGAATTCCCGGATTTTGACCCAGCGATAGTGAAGGAACGGCGATATATTTCCATGTCAGGATGGTGAGTGACTTGGAGGGGATCTTCCAAGTTATCTGCTCCCCTTGTCCTTCTAAATTTAGTGGTCGTGGGTTTTCAATGTGCTGTCTAAGGAGACTTGATGAATTCCTGCAGTGCATCTTGTAAGTGGTACACACTGCTGCTACTGTGTGTCGGTGGTAGAGGGAGTGAATGTTTGTGGTGGGAGGGTTGGGAAGGTTGGGTGGGGGGCCCAATCAAGTGGGCTGTTTTGCCCTGCATGGTGTCAAGCTTCTTGGGTGTTGTCGGAGCTGCACTCATCCAGGCAAGTGTGGTGTATTCCATCACACTCCTGACTTCTGCCTTGTAGATGGTGGACAGGCTTTGAGGAGACAGGATGAGCATTACTTATAGCATGATTCCTAACCTCTTAGCTGCTCTTGTAGCCTCAGTATTTATATGGCTACTCCAGTTCAGTTCCTGTTTAATGGTAAGGCTCTGGATGTTGATAGTGGAAATTCAGTGATGTTAAAGCCAGTGAACATCAAGGGGCGATGGTTAGATTGTCTCTTCTTGGAGATAGTCATTGCCTGGCACTTGTGTGGCACAAATGTTACTTGCCTCTTTTCATACCAAACCTGGATATTGTCCAGGTCTTGCTGCATTTGGACATGAGCTGCTCCAGTACCTGAGGAGTCGTGAATGGTGCTGAACATTGTGCAATCATCAGCGAACATCCCCATTTCTGACCTTATGATGGAAGGAAGGTCATTGTTGAAGCAGCTGAAGATTGTCGGGCTGAGGACACTACCCTGAGGAACTCCTGCAGTGATGTCCTGGGACTGAGATGATTGACCGCCAACAACCACAACCATCTTCCTTTGTGATAGGTATAACTCCAACCAGTGGAGAGTTTTCCCCCTGATTCCCATTGACTCCAGTTTTTTAGGGCTCCTTGATGCCACACTCAGTCAAATGCTGCCTTGATGTCAAGGGCAGTCACCCTCACCTCACCTCGGGTGCTCAGCTCTTTTGTCCATGTTTGAACCAAGGCTGTAATGAGGTCAGGAGCTGAGTGGCCCTGGCAAAACCCAACTGGACATCGATGACCAGGTTATTACTAAGCAAATGCCGATGATAGCAATGTTGATTACCCCTTCCATCACTTTGCTGATGATCGAGAGTGGAATGAGGGGCTGGTGATTGGACGGATTGGATTTGTCCTGCTCTTTGTGTACAGGACATACCTGGGCAATTTTCCCCATAGCTGGGTAGAAGCCGGTGTTGTAGCTATACTGGAGCAGCTTGGCTAGGGACGCAGGGAGCGCAAGTCTTCAGTACTATTGCCAGAATGTTGTCAGGGCCCATAGCCTTTGTACTATCCAGTGCTTTCAGTCGTTTCTTGATATCATGTGGAGTGAATTGAACTGGTTGAAGACTTGCACCTGTGATGCTGGGAACCTTAGTAAGAGACCGAAATGGATCAGCTACTCGGCATGTTAGTCTGGAGATTTTTGTGAATGCTTCAGCCTCCTCTTTCACACTGATGTACTGGGGTCCTCCATCATTGAGGATGGGGATATTTGTGGAGCCTCCTCCTCCAGTGAGTTGTTTCATGATCCACCATCATTCATGACTAGATGTGGCAGGACTGCAGAACTTACATCTGATCCATTGGTTGTGGGATTGCTTAGCTATGTATATCATTTTCTGCTTATGCGGTTCAGCACGCAAGAAGTCCTGTGTTAAAGCTTCACCTGGTTGACACCTCATTTTTAGGTATGCCTAGTACTGCTCCTGGTATGCCCTCCTGCACTCTTCATTGAACCAGGGTTGATCCCTTGGCTTGATGGTAATGGTAGAGTGGGGCATATGCCAGACCATGAATTTACAGATTGTATTCGAGTGTAATTCTGCTGCTACTGATGGTCCACAGTTCTTCATGGTTGCCCAGTCTTGAGTTGCTAGATCTGTTCAAAATCTATCCCACTTAGTACGGTGGTAGTGCCATACAACATGATGGAGGGTACCCTCAATGTGAAGGTGGACTTCATCCCCACAATGACTGTGCGGTGGTCACTGCTACTGATACTGTCATAGACAGATGCATCTATGGCTTGCAGGTTGGTGAACATGAGGTCAAGTATGTTTTTCCCTCTTGTTGGTTCCCTCACCACCTGCCACAGACCCAGTCTAGCTGCTATGTGATTTAGGACTCGGCCAGCTCAGTCAGTGGTGGTGCTACTGAGCCGCTCTTGGTGGTCGATATTGAAGTCAGCCACCCAGAATATATTCTGCGCTGTTGCCACCCTCAGTGCTTCCTACAAGTGGCGTTTAACATGGTGAAACACTGATTCATCAGCTGAGGTGGGGGGTGATGGGCTGGGTGGGGGCAGCGGGGTGCAGTCAGCAAGCGATAATCAGCAGGAGGTTTCCTTGTGATGTTTGACCTGATGCAATGAGAGTTCATGGGGTCCGGAGTCAATGTTGAGGACTCCCAAGGCAACAACAAGACTGTACAACACTGTGCCACCACCTCTGCTGGGTTTATCCAGCTGTTTGGGACAGGATATACCAGGTGATTGTCGTGTCTATGACATTATCTGTAAGGTGTGATTCCATGAGTATGACGATGTGGGACTGTTTCTTGTGTAGTCTGTGAGACAGCTCTCCCAAATTTGGCACAAGCCCCCAGATGTTAGTGAGGAGGAATTTTCAGGTCCAATATTGCTGGATTTGCCGTTGTCATTTCCGGTGCCAAGGTCGATGCCGGTTTGATACAACCGAGTGGCTTGCTAGAACATTTCACAGAGCAGTTAACAGTCACGTGTTAACAGACCAGGTGAAGGCAGCAGTTTTCCTTCCCTAAAGGCTATCAGTGAACCAAATGTATTTTTACGACAATTGACAATGACTTCATGAGGACTTTAATTCCATCATCTGCCCTGTGAAATTTCAACCCAGGTTCTGGGCTACCAATCCACTGTCAAAACCACTACACCACCGCCTCCTCTCAAATTCTGTTCAGCGAAGCTGTACTAAAATGAAGCTCAGACCCTTTGCCTTGCCCACGTCCACATTGATCAATTGCTGTCAGAATTCCCTCCTGGAAGGAACTCCACGATACAACTACTGTGAACACCCACATCTGCTTCAAACACTCCTCCACATTCTATTAGTTCAAGAAGGGGATTCAAGGTGTTCAGAGTCAACATGTTCCCACAAAGAGAAAGGGTGGGACACACAAATCTAGAGCCTCCCATATGACAAGGTGCATAGAGGGTAAGGTAAAAGGGGGAAGCTGATATCAGACATGGAGCTTATTGTACAAAGCCGAGAAGAATACACAAAGTATCTGGTGAAAGTAAGAGGGAGATTAGAAAAACAAAGAGAAGGTATGAAAATATACTGGCCGGTAAGGTCAAGGAAAGTCCAAAGATGCTTCTTAAGTATATAAAAAGCAAGAGGATAACTAAAGAAAGAATAGTGTCTGTTGGAGCCCCAAAAGACAGCCTATGTGAGAAGGCAGGGGCGTCCTTCATCACTTCTTTGTAGTTGTCTTCACAAAAAGTCTGTGTTGATGATTACATTGTAGTTAAGTAGGAAGAGTATTAATATTAGATGGAAGATATATTGTAAGAGAGAAATTATTAAAGAGTTTGAAGTCTTTGAAAATGCATAAGTTGCTTGTCACGAATGAAGTTTATGCCAGGTTATTAAAAGAAGCAGGGAGGGCATTGTAAAGGCTCTGAAATCATATTTCAGTCCTCCCCGGATACAGGAATGGTGTCAGAAGATTTGAGGATAGCTAACATTGTACAGTTGTTTAAAAAGGGAGGAAGGCTAATATGAGCAATTATAGTCCCATTAGCTTAACTTCCGATATTGAAAAATTGATTAAATCAATTCTGAAAAAATTTAGAAAGACACCATGGAAAGTCAGCATGGATTTCTTAAAAGGAGGACAAATCCGACAAATATGTTTGTCTTTTTTTAAGTTGGTGACAACGGTGGTAGCTGTGGGTAATACAGTGGTTTTGAATTTTAGCAAGGCTTTTGCCAAAGTTCCACATGACAGGCTTGTCATAAAGTAAAAGATCTTGGGATCCTAGGAAGAATGTCAAACAGATCCTAAATTGGTTGAGTGGCAGGAACAAGGTGTAGTGGCTGATAGGTGTATTTTTGCGACTGGGCAATGCTATCAGTACGTTCCACAGGGAACTAAGCTGCTGTAGTTTAAATTCATTATTTAGACTTACATATAGAAGCATGATGAGGACGTTTTTGGATGACACAAGAAGTGTCCGTGTGGTGACAGCAGGAAGGGGAGATTTAGATGGAAAATAGATATAGATCAGTTGGGCAATAACGTGCAAAATAGAATTCAACCCTGAGAAGTGTGAAGTAATGTATTTTGGGAAGTGCAAAATGGCAATGGAATACACAACAAATGGGAGGACACTAAATAGTGTCTATGAACTGAGGAACATTGGAGTGTAAGGCCACAGGTCTTTAAAGGCAGATAACATCGATAAGGTGGTTCAGTGGGCTAATAGCGTGTTTTACTTCATTAGCGAGGCATAAAATAGAAGAGAAGGGAGGTCATGCTCGAAGTGAATGCAACACTGGTTCGATGGCAGCTTCAGTGCTGTGTACAGTTCTGGGCACCACATTATGAAGAGATGTGATTCCACGACAGACTGTGCAGAGGAGATTCACAAACATTCTCCCAGGAGTGGATAAATGTAGCTATGAGAAAAGAATGGATAAGCTGGGGCTGAACTGAGAGAGAGGCGAGGTTTATTTGAGGTGTATTAAAGTTATGAGAGACCTGCAGCCCTGTTCACATGAGCAGAGGCGTCAAAAAATAGGTGGGGGGTGGGGGGAGCAACATTACATTAACTGAAAAATGACTAGAGGGGAGATCTGAGAACATCTTGTTATCCAATAGTTGTAGTGGAGTTGGAAATCACTGCATGAAACGATGGGAGAGGCAGAAACTCTCACCACTTTAAAACAGTTCTTGCATGTCCACTTGAAGGGCCGTGACCTGCAGGGCCGTGGACTTTCGTCGAATGGCACAGACACGATGGACCGAATGGCCTCCTTCCTGTGTTATAGACTTTCTATGATTTTATGATTCTGTGACATCCTCCCTCTCCAGCTCCGTAATATCCCACCCACCCTCGTCCATTCTTTCTTTCCCGCTCTTCCCTGTAAACACGTTATCCCGGAACCAATAGCACCCAGTCCTGTCCCTTTTCCCAGATAGGTCTCTGTTATTGCCGCATCATATTCCCACCTATAATAACCTATAAGTAAGAGCTATGAGTGAAATCAGGGATCAGTTCTACACGCTCAAGGTGGCTGATGTTTGGAATTCTCTCCCACAAATGGCTGCTGATGTTGGATCAATTGTTAATGTTATATTTGAGATTGAGAGATTTTGGAGTAGATTGACGGTGTCGGCCTCATACATTCTGTTTGCTCAATGACTGTGAACCCCAGTCTTACTGGGGTCAATCCGTCTCACCAGGGGGTTTCTCTACACAATAAATAAGCGGCTCCTTTCAATAATATCTCCCTAGCAAGAAACACAGACCAACACCGGAGAAAAATGCATGAGAGCTCATCATGTTCTGAAAAACCATTAGACAAAAACAAAAAAACTGCGGATGCTGGAAATCCAAAACAAAAACAGAATTACCTGGAAAAACTCAGCAGGTCTGGCAGCATCGGCGGAGAAGAAAAGAGTTGACGTTTCGAGTCCTCATGACCCTTCGACCGAACCACTAGACGTTCGGATACTGCGAACTCCTGAAGATACTATCCGCTCCTAGCTGCCGTCGGTGTTTCTTGTAAGTCTGTGTAAACATCTACTTACTCTGTACACTGTAGCTGTATTCCTGTCTTTCGATGTAATGTCCTCCATTCTTTGTTGTGGGTGTGACTGGTAAGGCTTCATATCCAGTTTTAATTCACTAAACCACGTTTACCTGTATAATTGTTCTTTTAATTTACTGTTCCCTACAAGCCCAGCCTGTAACCCATGTTTAACTAGATTACTATAGTGGTTCACTATTCGCTCCTCGCTTCTGTTTGTACCTTTGTAAATCAGCATATCCGGTTATAGCGTTTATAACGCATGTTTGTGAACTGAACATATGGACGAGAACAGAAATAACTGCTGGTGGCTTCACTCCTTTAGCTGCTGCGGATTACGGATATTTGTCAAATGCAGAGACACGAACCAGTTAGAGCCCAAATGAAGCAACAAAAATATAATATCGCATTCAATCTGTCATTTCTCCATCTCCGTCTCCGCAATCGCATCCATGTTTCTGGATAATTATATAGGATTACAGAAGTCACTTTTTTTTAAAAAGTCGCAATACATCTTTATTGAGTTACATTTCAATGACTGCATATCTGATAAACCCTGGAATTTTACATTGCCGGTCATGTTATCACAGTACTACAACTCAATCGAGTTAGACTCTTTGCGTTTCAGATATAGGTTAAGGAAGTTTCCGTTCAAAGGAGGATTGTATTTGTAATTAATGTTTGCTACTTTTTGACCAACATTTGAGACGATGACGCCACTAATGTTTGATGTATCCACTGTGCATTCTCTGATTATTTATTTCATTCGCTGCTCCCTCTCTGGCCCAAGACCAGGAGCAGCAACCTGTGCTGATTCCTCTCTCTAATCCAGGACAACTGTATAGAGATCAGGAGCAAGAACCTGTGCTGATTCCTCTCTCTAAATCAAGGTAACTGTATAGAGATCAGAAGCAGGAACCTGTGCTGATTCCTCTCTCTAAATCAAGGTAACTGTATAGAGATCAGGAGCAGGAACCCCTGCTGATTCCTCACTCCAAAACTCATATCATGAATATTCCCTCAAAATGCTTTACTTTACGAAGACCAGAACATATGCTGGGTCTTTCTATCCATTTTATTTCCTACTTTACTACTCGCCCATGACAAAAATGTTTCCCTAAAGATGGAAATGATATATCATTCTTATCAGTGATGTTGGATTATATCTCATATGAACTAATATTCCATTATGTGTTGCAGTTCATCACTGCCATTCATCCATTATGTTGTGTAATTCATTGCTGATTGTTTTGCAGTAAAATCGGTCTTGAATAGAAAGAGCTGTCACGTCGATAATAATTCTGTTCATCAATGAATTCTGTCACAAAGTTCCACCTTTCATCTTGAACTTCACCAAACTGCTGATTTTGCTCCCAGACGCCTGTATAATTATAAGCTTTATTCCCTGTCCATACAGTCAACTTTGTGGTGATTGTGATTCTTTTTTGGGTCAAGTGTGGACTCTCCAAATGTGTCACTCACTACCTGGTGGCCATGGCAGTGGCAGATCTCCTGGTTGTTATCATTGACCTGATACTGAGACAAATTCCAGCCCTTGAAACTTTTGTACTGTTTTTTACAAATTGAAGAGGTTGCTTCACATTTTAATTCCTTGATATTTTTCTCAGCTTATTCTGTTTTTCACTCCATGAATTATTCTGATAGCTCACATTTTTCACACTCTAAATTAAGGTGATCTCAGCCCAGTGAAATCTGCAAAGTCTCTCTTACTATGGTCTGAGGACAAGTATCCGAGTGAGGAGAGCTGCCCCACAGACTGGTCAAGTAGCAGTGATACTCACTGAATCTTATCAATCTGGAAACATCCCAGACTCCTTCGTCACCATCCCTGGGTATATCCCATCCCACTGGCGGGTGGGGAAGTCTCAATATTGACTCCATGGAGTCTCATGGCTTCAGGTCAAACAAGTTCAAGGAAACCCACCACTCCCCTGATGAATGAGAACTTCACCATGTTAATCATCACTAGGGAAGTAGACTAAAGGTAGATAACAAAACTGGGTATCCATGAGGCGTAGTGAGCCATCAGCAGCAGCAGGATTGTATTCCACCACAAACTCACAGTCCGGTACAGCCCTCATTCCATGATTATCATCAAATCAGTAGAGAGACATGTCAGGAGCAGCATTGGGTATAGTTTAAAGTGCAGCTTTGAATCTATTGAAGGTTATTATTGAATCTGCATCCACCATCCTATCAGACAGTGCATTCCAAATCCTAACCAAGTCACCTCTGATTCTTTTGCCAATCACCTTTTATTTGTAACCTCTATATATCATTCTGCCAATGGAAACAGTTTCTCTTCATTTATTCTGTCTAAACCCTTCATGGTTTTAAACATTTCCAACAAATCTCCACTTTGCCTTTTCTGCTCTCATGGAAACAATCCCAGTTTATCCAGTCTATCCACGTAACTGTAATCCCTCAATCCTGGAACTATTCCAGTAAATCTCTTCTGTACCCTCTCCAAAATTCAGAGATAGGGTGTTGGGAGGTCTTGGAGGGATTTGAAAAGACAGGAAAGATCCACACCCCAACACACAGACAGAACCGTCTATTCGCAGTCCTCGGGATAATAATTAGTTCCCAACATGAATGGGCAGTGGGCGGGCTCTTGTTTGACGTCTGTAGCAACTAATCAGGGCTAGAAGGAAGATGTCAATCCCCCGCTCAGCCAATAAGAGAGGAAAGGCGGGACTTTTCCTATTCGCAACGCCTCTCGGCTCTGCGCAGGCGCAGTATAGACAGACTCTCACCAAATAGGAACGACAGTGCTCATCAGTGCTCTACATCCACCCTCTATTCTTCCTTTCTTTCTCCCTCCCTCTCTTCTGTGACTCCCCACTCTCCTGGGCCTCCTCTCTCCTGTGTCCCCCTCTTTCCTGTGCACCCCACACCTGTGTCTCCCTCTCTCCGTCCACCTTTCTTCTGTGCCCCTCTCTCATGTGCCTCCCTCTCTTGTGTGCCTCCTTCTCTCCTGTGTTCCTCCTATCTGTCCCCCTCTCCTGTGCATATGCTGATCCCATCAATACACGTCATCACTGCCTTCGATGCTGTGGGTCTTCCTCTTCTGATCCACTGTCAAATACATCCAAGGCTACATATCCCACACTGATATCAGTTTGAAAGCCTCCAAGGATGAAGAATGCTGTTCCCACACTAGAAATTTGTCAAACATTTGCCAGGGGAACTGGGACAGCAGCTGCAATAAGTGAGGTTTTATTCAGATGGGACAATGACAAGTTTAAATCCCCACCTGATCTGCTGCTCAAAGTCACCTCCATTTCACTGGTCAGTTTCCCAAGCTTCAGGAAACTCATGTTGCTCCAGAAATATTTGGATTGGCTGTGAGAGACATCAATCAGAGAGCCCACCCATGTCCATTCTCTCCTCTTCCTCAAAAACAGAATTACCTGGAAAAACTCAGCAGGTCTGGCAGCATCGGCAGAGAAGAAAAGAGTTGACGTTTCGAGTCCTCATGACCCTTCGACAGAACTTGAGTTCGAGTCCAGGAAAGAGCTGAAATATAAGCTGGTTTAAGGTGTGTGTGTGGGGGGCGGAGAGATAGAGAGACAGAGAGGTGGAGGGGGTTGGTGTGGTTGTAGCGACAAACAAGCAGTGATAGAAGCAGATCATCAAAAGATGTCAACAACAATAGTACAATAGAACACATAGGTGTTAAAGTTAAAGTTGGTGATATTATCTAAACGAATGTGCTAATTAAGAATGGATGGTAGGGCACTCAAGGTATAGCTCTAGTGGGTTTTTTTTTTATTTTATATAATGGAAATAGGTGGGAAAAGGAAAATCTTTATAATTTATTGGGAAAAAAAAAAGAAGGGGGAAACAGAAAGGGGGTGGGGATGGGGGAGGGGACTCACGACCTAAAGTTGTTGAATTCAATATTCAGTCCGGAAGGCTGTAAAGTCCCTAGTCGGAAGATGAGGTGTTGTTCCTCCAGTTTGCGTTGGGCTTCGCTGGAACAATGCAGCAAGCCAAGGACAGACATGTGGGCAAGAGAGCAGGGTGGAGTGTTAAAATGGCAAGCGACAGGGAGGTTTGGGTCATTCTTGCGGACAGACCGCAGGTGTTCTGCAAAGCGGTCGCCCAGTTTACGTTTGGTCTCTCCAATGTAGAGGAGACCACATTGGGAGCAACGAATGCAGTAGACTAAGTTGGGGGAAATGCAAGTGAAATGCTGCTTCACTTGAAAGGAGTGTTTGGGTCCTTGGACGGTGAGGAGAGAGGAAGTGAAGGGGCAGGTGTTGCATCTTTTGCGTGGGCAAGGGGTTGTGCCATAGGAGGGGGTTGAGGTGTAGAGGGTGATGGAGGAGTGGACCAGGGTGTCCCGGAGGGAGCGATCCCTACGGAATGCTGATAAGGGGGGTGAAGGGAAGATGTGTTTGGTAGTGGCATCATGCTGGAGTTGGCGGAAATGGCGGAGGATGATCCTTTGAATGCGGAGGCTGGTGGGGTGATAAGTGAGGACAAGGGGGACCCTATCATGTTTCTGGGAGGGAGGAGAAGGAGTGAGGGCGGATGCGCGGGAGATGGGCCGGACACGGTTGAGGGCCCTGTCAACGACCGTGGGTGGAAAACCTCGGTTAAGGAAGAAGGAGGACATGTCAGAGGAACTGTTTTTGAATGTAGCATCATCGGAACAGATGCGACGGAGGCGAAGGAACTGAGAGAATGGGATGGAGTCCTTACAGGAAGTGGGGTGTGAGGAGCTGTAGTCGAGATAGCTGTGGGTGTCGGTGGGTTTGTAATGGATATTGGTGGACAGTCTATCACCAGAGATTGAGACAGAGAGGTCAAGGAAGGGAAGGGAAGTGTCAGAGATGGACCACGTGAAAATGATGGAGGGGTGGAGATTGGAAGCAAAATTAATAAATTTTTCCAAGTCCTGACGAGAGCATGAAGCAGCACCGAAATAATCATCGATGTACCGGAGAAAGAGTTGTGGAAGGGGGCCGGAGTAGGACTGCAACAAGGAATGTTCCACATACCCCATAAAGAGACAGGCATAGCTGGGGCCCATGCGGGTACCCATAGCCACACCTTTTATTTGGAGGAAGTGAGAGGAGTTGAAGGAGAAATTGTTCAGCGTGAGAACAAGTTCAGCCAGACGGAGGAGAGTAGTGGTGGATGGGGATTGTTCGGGCCTCTGTTCGAGGAAGAAGCTAAGGGCCCTCAGACCATCCTGGTGGGGGATGGAGGTGTAGAGGGATTGGACGTCCATGGTGAAGAGGAAGCGGTAGGGGCCAGGGAACTGGAAATTGTTGATGTGACGTAAGGTGTCAGAGGAATCACGGATGTAGGTGGGAAGGGACTGGACAAGGGGAGAGAGAAGGGAGTCAAGATATTCTCGTTATCTTGACTCCCTTCTCTCTCCCCTTGTCCAGTCCCTTCCCACCTACATCCGTGATTCCTCTGACACCTTACGTCACATCAACAATTTCCAGTTCCCTGGCCCCTACCGCTTCCTCTTCACCATGGACGTCCAATCCCTCTACACTTCCATCCCCCACCAGGATGGTCTGAGGGCCCTTAGCTTCTTCCTCGAACAGAGGCCCGAACAATCCCCATCCACCATTACTCTCCTCCGTCTGGCTGAACTTGTTCTCACGCTGAACAATTTCTCCTTCAACTCCTCTCACTTCCTCCAAATAAAAGGTGTGGCTATGGGTACCCGCATGGGCCCCAGCTATGCCTGTCTCTTTATGGGGTATGTGGAACATTCCTTGTTGCAGTCCTACTCCGACCCCCTTCCACAACTCTTTCTCCGGTACATCGATGATTATTTCGGTGCTGCTTCATGCTCTCGTCAGGACTTGGAAAAATTTATTAATTTTGCTTCCAATCTCCACCCCTCCATCATTTTCACGTGGTCCATCTCTGACACTTCCCTTCCCTTCCTTGACCTCTCTGTCTCAATCTCTGGTGATAGACTGTCCACCAATATCCATTACAAACCCACCGACACCCACAGCTATCTCGACTACAGCTCCTCACACCCCACTTCCTGTAAGGACTCCATCCCATTCTCTCAGTTCCTTCGCCTCCGTCGCATCTGTTCCGATGATGCTACATTCAAAAACAGTTCCTCTGACATGTCCTCCTTCTTCCTTAACCGAGGTTTTCCACCCACGGTCGTTGACAGGGCCCTCAACCGTGTCCGGCCCATCTCCCGCGCATCCGCCCTCACTCCTTCTCCTCCCTCCCAGAAACATGATAGGGTCCCCCTTGTCCTCACTTATCACCCCACCAGCCTCCGCATTCAAAGGATCATCCTCCGCCATTTCCGCCAACTCCAGCATGATGCCACTACCAAACACATCTTCCCTTCACCCCCCTTATCGGCATTCCGTAGGGATCGCTCCCTCCGGGACACCCTGGTCCACTCCTCCATCACCCCCTACTCCTCAACCCCCTCCTATGGCACAACCCCTTGCCCACGCAAAAGATGCAACACCTGCCCCTTCACTTCCTCTCTCCTCACCATCCAAGGACCCAAACACTCCTTTCAAGTGAAGCAGCATTTCATTTGCATTTCCCCCAACTTAGTCTACTGCATTCGTTGCTCCCAATGTGGTCTCCTCTACATTGGAGAGACCAAACGTAAACTGGGCGACCGCTTTGCAGAACACCTGCGGTCTGTCCGCAAGAATGACCCAAACCTCCCTGTCGCTTGCCATTTTAACACTCCACCCTGCTCTCTTGCCCACATGTCTGTCCTTGGCTTGCTGCATTGTTCCAGTGAAGCCCAACGCAAACTGGAGGAACAACACCTCATCTTCCGACTAGGGACTTTACAGCCTTCCGGACTGAATATTGAATTCAACAACTTTAGGTCGTGAGTCCCATCCCCCATCCCCACCCCCTTTCTGTTTCCCCCTTCTTTCTTTTTTCCCAATAAATTATAAAGATTTTCCTTTTCCCACCTATTTCCATTATATAAAATTAAAAAAAAAAACCCACTAGAGCTATACCTTGAGTGCCCTACCATCCATTCTTAATTAGCACATTCGTTTAGATAATATCACCAACTTTAACTTTAACACCTATGTGTTCTATTGTACTATTGTTGTTGACATCTTTTGATGATCTGCTTCTATCACTGCTTGTTTGTCGCTACAACCACACCAACCCCCTCCACCTCTCTGTCTCTCTATCTCTCCGCCCCCCACACACACACCTTAAACCAGCTTATATTTCAGCTCTTTCCTGGACTCGAACTCAAGTTCTGTCGAAGGGTCATGAGGACTCGAAACGTCAACTCTTTTCTTCTCCGCCGATGCTGCCAGACCTGCTGAGTTTTTCCAGGTAATTCTGTTTTTGTTTTGGATTTCCAGCATCCGCAGTTTTTTTGTTTTTATCTCTCCTCTTCCTCAGCTGGTTCACTTCCTGTAGGGACTGAAAACCAAGTGAGGAGACAGTGAGTGGAGGAACGGAATTTATAATAATTACATCACATAATATTCACACTAATGTTCAGGCAGTCTGTCTATCCTGTGGGGAAATCAGGTGTGGAAATGTCCCTTATGCTATGTGAGAAGATCCAGCTGAGAGAACTGTTTACTTTGTGCTTTGTTTGACTGGAGCTGTGTTGGATATTGAGTGTGTTTATTAGAAGCATCTCCCTTCTGATTTACAGGCTGAGTTTTGTTGATGGGTCACTACTGAATATGAGAAGGTGAGGTGTAATTATCTGGGAGGTGCAGAGTGTCTGAGGATTCTTACATATTTCCTATTGTTGAGTTGTGTGTGTTTGTGTTGGGAGCTGGTTATTATCCTGTGAACTGTAAATGGTCAGTTCTGTCTGTGTGTTGGGATCTGGATGTTTCCTGTCTTCAAATCTCTCGAAGACCTCCCACTCCCTTATCTGTGTAACCTCCTCAGAAAAAAAGAAAGACTTGCATTTATATCAAGCCTTTCACAATGTCCCAAAGCTCTTTACAGCCAATGTACTTTTGAAGTGTTGCAATGCAAGAAACGTGGCAGCCAATGTGTGCACAGCAAGCTCTCACAAGCAGAAATGTGATAATGACCAGACAATCTGTTTTTAGTGGTGTTGAATGAGGGATTAATGTTGGTCAGGACACCAGAGATAACTCCCCTCTTCTTCAAAATAGTGCCATGGGATCTTTTACACCCACCTTAGAGAGAGCAGAAGGGGCCTTGTTTGAGATCTCATCTGAAAGACAGCACCTCTGACAATGCAACACTGCCACACTCCTTTTGTGCCATACTATTCTCTGATTCTATGAAGGGTTCTCCATTCTCTTGGCTCTCACTGTCATTTCCCTCTGTTGGTCAGGAAGAGGCACACTGTGCACAGGAAGAGATGCAAGCTCCACTCACAGGAGAGATGAGTGACGCCCTGCCTCAGCTCATCTGCTGCTGAAACTCTCATCCAGACCTTTGTCAGCTCCAGACTCAACTATTCTAAAGCTCAAATAAAAACAAAAAAACTGCGGATGCTGGAAATCCAAAACAAAAACAGAATTACCTGGAAAAACTCAGCAGGTCTGGCAGCATCGGCGGAGAAGAAAAGAGTTGATGTTTCGAGTCCTCATGACCCTTTGACAGAACTTGAGTTCGAGTCCAGGAAAGAGCTGAAATATAAGCTGGTTTAAGGTGTGTGTGTGGGGGGCGGAGAGATAGAGAGACAGAGAGGTGGAGGGGGTTGGTGTGGTTGTAGGGACAAACAAGCAGTGATAGAAGCAGATCATCAAAAGATGTCAACGACAATAGTACAATAGAACACATAGGTGTTAAAGTTAAAGTTGGTGATATTATCTAAACGAATGTGCTAATTAAGAATGGATGGTAGGGCACTCAAAGTATAGCTCTAGTGGGTTTTTTTTAATAATTCTAAAGCTCTCCTGGCTGCTCTCACATCTTGCACTGTAAACTTGAACTCCTCCAAAATTCTGCTGCCCATGTCCTAACTGACACCAAGACCCATTCCCCAATCACCCCTGTGCTCACTGATCGACACTGTCTCCTAGTCAAGCAACATGTTGATTTTAAAATTCTCATCCTTGTTTTGAAATCCCTCCATGGCCTGGCCCTCCCTATCTCTGTAATCTCCAGAGCAATTCGGCTGCCATACCTGGAGACACAATTATTGCAATTTCTTTCAGTGCCTTGTTTCAAGATTTTATTTTGAAGACCTCAGCATTTCCCAAAAGCCTGGGTTTGGATTTGATAGTTTTGCCCAGTGCTGTGACTGATAGCTGAATATGGGATGTGCAGTCTGAGTGAACACAGTGTATCTATTTTCCAGGATAAACCAGAATGCTTCAATCAGCTACACTGAAGCAATATTTTCCTTCACGTCCAGAACTTCGTGCCCAGCGTGTTTTCTTCAAATAATTTGGAAAACAAGGGGAGAGATTTCAAAATCTCCATTGATTTGACATTTCTCCTGAGTGTGTCTTATATGAAACACAAACTCTCAGGGCGACACTGGTCTTTGCCAGCACGACACAAGCTCAGAGTGAATTGTTAGCCCGTTTAACACTTTGCCTGACTGTTTTTTCCATTGCCCTCACTGCACCTTGGAAAATGGGAGATTGGGTGAAGGAAGAATGTAGCCACTTGGTCTACTCCTGGTCACTATCCAGTGTCCCTGCTGGAAACAGAGGGTGTGTGACAGTCAAGTGAGGAAAAAGAAAGGACTTGCATCTGATTCCCCTGCACAGGGGAATAACAGACTGGCACTCACTGTGGAACAGTCTCCAACTGAGGAGTCAGCTCCTTCAGCAGTGGAGGAGAGAAAGTTGGAGAAAATCATGTTTCCTTTTCCTGTTTTACAGAAGGATTGCACTGTACTACACCAGAGAATACAGAGAGGATAGACACCGCAGATAGATCTTGACCATCACCCATGGAACAACTGCACAACTGTGGGAAGACATCCAGTCCCTTCACAGCATTGCTCAACACAGAGAAGGTTGGCTAGTGAAACGTTCAGCTGGAAATCAGGTGGTTCAGGGCAGCTTTGACATATCATCAGATCTGAAACTGGTCAGTAGTGTGGAACCTTCCATCAGAACCAACCTTTCCGAAGGTTCGGCTGTGGGCGATCGGTCAGGGTGAGGCTGGGAAGAAGTGTGAGTGGGCTCCCCAAGTGTGGGGAGAGCTTCAGTCATTCATCAAGCCTAATGAACCACTAACTCATTCCTACAGGTGAGAGGCTATTCAAATGTGAGGAGAGCTCCACAGGCTCGTACAATCTCCTTGCACACAAGGTGCATCGGTTATACAGCTGTAAGACAAGGGCAGCTACATGGAAGAGAAACAGTTCAAGTCTGAGGTGTGTGACTGAGTTTTCCCAAAGTCATCGACACTTGTGCAACATCGACACATTCACACAGGGGAGAAACCATTCATGTGTGAGGCATGTGACAAATCCTTCGTGTGGTCACTGAGCCTCCATGTACATAAACGTGCTGAGAGAGGTGAGAATCTATTCACTTGCAAGGTATGCAGCAAATCATTCACACAGTCCTGAACTCGGCGAATTAACAAAGGAGAGAAGCCATTCACGTGTGAGGTGTGTGACAAATCCTTCTCACAGCCTTCGTCCCTCTGTGAACACCAACGCATTCACACGGGGGAGAAATCATTCAAGCGCAAGGTGTGCAACAAATCATTCTCCTGGTTAACAAACCTCCAAGAACACCAGCACATTCACACAGGGGTGGAAGAGATCAAGTGTGAGGTTTGTGACAAAGGCTTCCCAAACTTAAGCATCCCGCTACATCAGACAATCCACACAGGAGAGAAATACTTCAATAGTGAGTTTTGTGTAAAAGCTTTTGTGAGATCTTCAACCCTCCTGATACACCAAAGCATTCGGACAGGGGAGAAACCATTCAAGTGTGAATTTTGTGAGATGGCTTTCTCCCAAACCTATCAATTCATGAGGCACCAGAGGATTCGCACAGCGGAGAAACCCTTCAAGTGTAAGGTGTGTGATCAAGCCTTCACACAGTCATTGACGCTGGTAAAACATCGATGCAGTCACACTGGAGAGAAGCCATTTAAGTGTGAGATGTGTGACAAATCATTCTCACAATCATTGCACCTTCATTGACACCAATGCATTCATGCTGGGGAGAAACCATTCATGTGTGAGGTGTGTGACAAATCATTTTTGCACTCATCGTCCCTCTGTACACACCAACACATTCATACTGAGGAAAAACCATTCAAGTGTGAGGTGTGCGACAAGAGCTTTGCAGAATCATGAGACCTGCTGAAACATTGGTGAGTTCAAACTGGGGAAAAGCCATTCACGTGCAAAGCGTGTGACAGATCATTCTCAGACTCATTGTCCCTCTATACGCATCAACACATTCACACAGGAGAGAAATCTTTCCCATGCAAGGAGTTCATCAGATCTCCTGTTCCATCAGAGGATCCACACAGGGGAGTGAGCCTTCAATTGTGAGCTTAGCATGGGGAAAGCAGTGCTCTAACTGCAAGAAGCTGAACCAATTTGCACACATGATCGGATCAAAGAAGAAATTGTAAATGATGTTCTTGGAACAACCAATGAAGTTCAAAGGCTGTATTCAGCACGGACTGTCTCAAAGACTGAGTTTGAAAATTCACCTGTGAATGAGAATGAAGAATCTTCTTTTGCAGGTGGAACTTCGGACTATAAATATTGTAAGAAGAAAAATTTTCAGAAAACATCCCAAAAAGTAATATTGTACATCTTAAACTGGACATGGAATTCAGCAGAGAGCTGATGAACTTGTGAAGTTGATTGGACAATGGGAGGATGATTATTGTGTGTATTGGATGTGGTCAGATAATTGTTAAGATATATAACATATTGTAAAGTGTAATATTCTACATGGTATAAATGAAAACACAGCAATTGGTGACACATTTTCATTTTCTTATGGCAGGGAGTGTTCTGAATACTTTGTTCATCTTTCATGTGTTTTGGAATATAATTTTTAATTTTAGGACATAACTTTTATGTTGTGGGTTAAAATGATCAAAATAGAGAGAGCTATAAACAGCAGGTGGGCTTATTTAGCTGAAGAGCTGGAGACGTGGTGTCTGCACTTCTTGAAGTAATGACAGTCCAGAGAGATTGTTTTGTTTTGGGAATTAGAGCTAAATTAGTTGAAAAGCATTCAGTGAGCCCTGAAAGGCTATAAAACACATTCACTTCATCAGATCAAAGAAGAAATTGTGAATAAGGGAGAATTGATTTAAAGGTCATTTTGAGGACAACCCAGAGCAGGCTACATCCTCGTGGAGATGGGTAGAGCTTAGGAAGGCTCTCTAACTTCAATTTATCTGGTGTTTGCTCGGAGAGGCTTTAGTAGCAGTTTGGACCTCCTGTGGTTTGCAACTCACTGAGAAATAAATGTCAGTTCAACAGAGCTGTATTGTAAGCAGAGTAAAACACTAACATCCTCATTGACCACGTGGAGGGCGAGTGAGGCTTAATCTTAGTTTGAATTTTGTGAGGAACAGAAGCTGGAAGATTAAGGTTAAGGATATGTCCTCAGGGCTGGATGGAAACTTGAAGTGGAATGGGAAGAATCCAGTTTTCATGGTCCATGTGCATACTAATGACATAGATAGGCCCAGGGAAGAGGTTCTGCTGAGGGAGCAAGATCAGTTCGGGTCTAAGTTAAAAATCAGAACCACAAAGGTAATTATCTCTGGATTACTACCTGAAACACAGCACATTGGAAGGGGAAGACCCACAGCATCCAAGGCAGTGACAAAGGGATCAGCACGTGCACAGGAAAGAGTGGCACTGGAGAGAGGTGGACACAGGAGAGAGAGATATAGGAGAGGGGGACATGAAAGAGAGAGACATAGGAGAAAGAGGAACGGTGGGGGGGGTGGGGGGGAGCACAGGTGATCAGGAGTACACAGGAGAGAGAGAGAGAGGACACAGGCAAGAGGGTGATGGGAATGATGGGGCACAGAAGAGGGGCACAGGAGAGGGGAGCACAGGAGAGCCGGACATGGGAGAGGGGCGGCACATGAGAGAGGGAAGAGGAGAGAGGGGGTACAGGAAAGAGGGAGCAGAGGAGGGTTACAGGAGGGAGGGGGCACAGGACAGGAGGCACAGGAGGGAGGGGCACAAGAGAGAGTCAGCAAAGGAGACAGGGCAAGGACAGAGGGATTACAGGAGGGAGGGGGGCACAGCAGAGAGGTGTGAGGTGCACAGCAGAGAAGGGCACAGGAGAGAGGGAGAGACTCACACAGCAGAGAAGGGAATAGGAGAGAAACACACACAGAAGAGAAGGACAAAGAAGGGAGGGGCACAGGAGGGGGAAGATTGACCCAATGTTCGGAGACTGACTCTGCAACTGCTGGAGCAACTTGGGAATGATCTCTCCCTTCTTGACAGAGTCTTCACCTCTTGCTTCATTGTTCACCCCTTACCAGATCTCTCTGTCGGCCTCTCTCCACATGTCTGATTTCACACCCTTTGCCTGACCTCTCGCTCTGTCCCTCACCACTCGCCTGACCCCATGTCCTTTTCTGAGCCCCTGCCACAGCCCTTACCAGCCGCAGACCCTCAGAGTCTCAGTCCTCGAGTCATTGTAGCAGCTTCTCTGTCCAGTAACAGGTGGCAGTGAGAGACAGTGAGTCATAGTCCCAGAGCCCATCGGATCTCCATTCCTCATCATTCAGTAGGGAGACTCACTGAGCACAGTGCCTGGCACACAGTGTACGGGGCATCAGGGAGAAGAGCTGGTCTAGGCATGAGGAATCTGGAGGGAAGTGGAGTATTTAATTCCTGTTTCTGACACCTCCACTTTCTCCTTCTTGTCCAAAGGCAGAGTTGGCACAGAGTTGATTGCACATTTTAAATAATTATTTACTCGTTTGCATTTTACTGACATTTTGTGAATGATTGCACTTTCTTCAAAATGAAACATTTTATTTCCCAATTAGTGAAACTTCCAAAATAAATATAAGAATGTTTATAAAATATTAATATTTTTGATATGCTGTAATGTGGAAAGATGTCATTTATCTCTATTTATGGAACTGAACAATTCTATCTATTTAACTCTTGCTAATTAATGTTAAAAGTTAATAATTGGAGATTGTAGTAAATCATCTCTGTTTAAATCAACATCCTGGTTTTGTTAGACTCTGTCTGTGATGTATGAGAGGTGGGGAAGTACAGTGGGGCATGAGGTGAGACTCATTGTGTGAGTATATGGCCCCTGTCCCTACAGCCTGTCCTGTCCAGGGGTTGCCCCCTCAGCTCCAATTTCAGGGATCAACATTCACCTCGTCAGGTTCCTCGCCTGGGATGTCCTGTTCCATTCACCTCTCCCGGGATATCCCACCCAGTCCATTCACCTCTCCTGGGAAGTCCAGGCCCAGTCCGTTCACTTCTTCTGGGATGTCCTGTCCATTCACCTCTCCCGGGATGTTCCAGTCCATCCACTTTTCCTGGGATGTCTCAGTCCATTCACCTCTCCTGGTTCCTCCCTGGGCTGTCTGGAACTTGTTTGAGAGTGATATTGTTCAGTATGCAGCACACTTGGATGGTTGTGAATATTCTCTCTGTCTGGGGAAAACTGCGATCCACCCCTAGATGTACCCAGTACCTGAAACAGTTCTTCAACATCCCACTATCTTCTCTCTGTGAGCTGCCTCAGAGAGACACGGGCATCAAGAGACAACACCTCCTCCTCAGTGTGTGGTGCATGAAATGGTGGCATCAGTCCCGGAAGGACGGGATGGACCTTGTCCTTAATCAGCTGACCATCAGGTCACTCCCCTTCCCCGAATTTGGGTCTGATATCCGAGTTCCTGACAATGAGAGCATTGTGAGGTAATCCAGTGTGAATGACATTCATATGGTGTATTCTCAGATGACCATTACACACTACATGAAGGAGGGGAACTGCTTTCTGTTCAGGTAGTTCTGTGAGTCTCCTCGGGTGACCTTCAATGCCAGCACTCCCAGCACCTCAGGAAGCAGCTATTCCATAAAACTCCAGTGAACTCTGCTGCAGTTATCTGAGTATTAAATTTAGTGAAGTCAATTACTCTGCGGAGTTATTTACTCTGCTATCGCTCCTCTTCCTCATTCCTTCTCCTTCTCTCTCACCTCTATCTTTCCAAATTGCATTTTCAACCTTTCCCCTCCTACCTCCCCTTCCTCTCGCCAATCTCTCTCTCCTCCCCTCTCACTCCTCCTCCAGCATTATAAAGATGAGAGGGATAGAGAGACAGTTCGCCATTTTAAACTCTATCGTAGATTTAAAAACTAAGCAGAAACTCCAAGTATATTATTGAGGTAATAATGTAATTATGACTATATTAAACTATTTATAACTATTTCTGCTGTTTATGTGACACAACTGAAATAAACTATTATCTGTGGGCCTGTAGTTTGCTGAAATAATTGCAGACCACAGCATGTAGACTGGAGTCATGAATATGACTGACTGTTGGTGCCTGAATACCTAAAAATCCTGAGTGTAATTTGAAGAGCCTCCTCAAACAGGCACAATCGGCAGAAACTCACCACTCTCATTATTCCCATCTGGGGCCGTGGTCATTTCTGTGGCTGGTACCAGCTTCCTGGGTGCAAACCAGCATTAAAAATTGTGAATGTTTGATTTTAAACTTACATATAAAATTCCTAAATTGTGGGTTCAAGTCCCACTCCAGGTCTTGGGCTCAAAAAAATCATGGCTGACAGTCCAGTGTATTACTGAGGGATGGAAGAGATTACAGAGATAGGGAGGGGAGAGGCCATGAAGAGATTTGAAAACCAGCTTTAAAACCTTACTAAGACTAACACTGAGCTTTCCTGGGGAAGAGTGAGTTATTCCTCGAGTTTTATTCCCGACAGACTGTTAGAACTGTGCCTAAACAATGAGTGAATGAAAGCAGAATGGTTAATCAGCAGTATTGATTGAAGATAATCCCTTAAGATGTCCCTTCCAGCTGACACCAGGGACTTTACCACCTTTCACAGCTTCACACACCTGCTCCTAAAGCTGTCCAGAATGCTTCCAACCTGGTTCAGGACTTCCAGGAATATCTGAAGAAAATAGCAGCAAAGATCAAAACCAGAAATAATCTACCAAACTTGCTGGATCAAGTGGGGAGCTGCTGCCCAACACTCCGGACCTCAGCGCTCACCCTAACAGACTCCACAGCACAGTACTGTGTACCCTCTGGCAAAGGCCATCACACACACATCTTGCTGAGACTCAAGTGAACTCAACAATGTGCATCATAACTGGAACCCTCCACTCAATTCATCTCCCTGGCTTCCTGTCTGCATCACTCCCTCACACATCCACCAACTGACGATAACCCACAAGCTGCTTGAAACCCTCTGTGCTGGACCTCACTTACCATTCCATGATGAACTGTTCAACCCAACTACTGCCCGCCTTCCATCCCAGTCCCCCATATGGAGCAACTTTCCTGAGCAAAATCAGACCAGCAGACATCCTTTGGATCAAGGAATGGGAAACACAGGAAGTCACTAACAAATTCCTTGTGACAAACTCTGTCGAATGGCTTTGAACTACCACAGCAAGAATGATCCTTCTTAAAGAGTTTCAGGACAGGTCAAGATCCCTGTGCAGACAACTTCCATCACTGGGCCTCAGTACAAACCCCTTATGCACTTGTGGAGAGACACAAACAATGCTACACATTACCAAGGAGTGTCCCCTCTACAGAATAATCACCTTAAATTTGGAAAATGAGAAGGCGATCACTTGGCTTCGGGGATTTGCATTCACAAAATAAACACAAAACAGGAACCCAGACACAAAGAGAACCCTGACACCTGCAGCTCTAACTAGTTACCACTTAAAATCAAATCAAACTTTCAGGCTACCAGTTTAAAGGGGGAAAAGCATTCTGTAGACAACCTTGGGACTTAACCCCTTGGAAACTGAATCTAACACAACAGAAATTTCATAAGTTATTGGCAGTAGTGGCTTTGTTAGCACTCTCGTCTCTGAGTCAGAAGGTTGTGGTTTCAAGTCTCACTCCAGAGACTTGAGCACTGAGGCTGACACTCCAGTACAGTACTGAGGAAGTGCTGCACTGTCAGAGGGACCCATCTTTCAGGTGATTTAACCAAAGCCGCTCTCAGGTGAATGTGAAAGATCCCTCGACACTATGTTGTAGAAGAGCAATGCAGTTATCCCTAATGTCCTGGTTTGTATGGATCCTGCAATCAACATCACAAAAAACAGATTATCTGATCATTATCACTTTGCTGTTTATGAGAGCTTGTTGTGCACAAATTGACTCTCACACTTCCTATCTTACTACAGTGACTACACTTCAAAAAACACCTCATTGGCTGTAAGGTGCTTTCGGACGCTGAGTTTGAGAAAGTTGATATATAAATGTAGCTCTTGCTTTCTTAGAGAAATTTCCTGCTTCTTGTAAACTGGAAATTATAAACCCATTGATGGAGAAAATATACCAGCCCACAGTGACATTGACCAATATATTGTGTACAGGACTCCTACTGTAGGCTCCTAAGTGTTTCAATGAATAGGAACATACCATGCTGACAAATCAGATAGTTTGGGTGAAGTTAAAAAAAATGAATTTATTGTGAGTTATAAATCAACATAGAGGATTGGTAAAACACTAGACAAACAACATCACAATAGTCAGCTTACACCAAACTTTGAATCAACCACAATAACAAACCATTTGAAAATCACCATCTAAAGCAGGGTCTGATTCTGCCCCATACCCAATCCTGGGAGCTGGATCACTTTATCAGCACAGGGAGCATAAGCATGAAAACTCAAGCTAGGGCTTTCAGGGAAGATGTCAGGAAGGCAGGTAGTGAAGGTGTCCTGAATACTGATGAGAGTGGTGGCTGATCTGGGGAGTGCAGCCAGAGCCAAGTCCATGGCACCACAGGATCAGCTGTACAGGGGGCAGAAAGAGTAATAGGAAGCTAACATAAAAAGGAATCCAAAAATCTTCAATAGGCATTCAAAAGGGTGGTAAAAGGAGGAGTGGGGCTGATTGAAGGCCAGAAAGGGGATTTCAGCATGGAGACAGGGGGTATGGCTGTGGTATTAAATTTATACTTTTCACCTGCCTTTACCAAGGAAGAAAATGCTGCATGAAATGATTGCCTTCTTGGTCAGAATGAGAGTCAGTGAGTGACTCGTACCTGACGCTGCACTGAGAGGATGCTGAGTTTATACAGGAGCTTCTATGCATATTGATGTCTTGATGATCTTTGGTGATCTGGCCAAAGATTTAATTAGCCTTCTTGAAATGATTGGATTGGTGAAAGAGGAGGTAGTTCAGTGCTTGTAACAGATGCACTTAGGTATTATGAGATCTTTGGAATTCCCTCCTTAAACCTCTCTGCATCATTATCTCCCCACCACCCCCCCCCCCACCCCCCTCAAGACCGTCCTTAAATCTCACTTCTTTGACCATATTTATGGTCATCCCCTCTTAATAGTTCCGTCTTTGTCTCGGTGTTAATTTTTCTCTGATTACGTCTCTACAAAATACTTGTAATGTTTGACTATATTAAAGTGCTCTATAAATACAAGCTGTTGTCCTCTCACATTCCCTCCAGTCGTCAAGGCACTGACCTGGAGTACAGACTGCGGACATTGATTGGCCTCTAGTGCTCTGTTTGAGTGGCCACATTCAGCATGAGTAGACCCAGACAGTGAATGTTGTGAGGCAATGGAGACTGTCACAGCCGAAACACATCCTGCCCTCCCCCTAACTTCCCAGCTGGGATCACCGACGAAGAATGGGATTCCTGGCTGATTTTCCTCCTCCACAGACCAGAGATGCTAAGACTAATTGAAGTCCCTCCATTACGACCCCAGGAATGGCTCCTCCCCCGGGTTCTTGAGCTGGTAGATCACAAGCTGAAGCCTTTCTAACAACTGAGTATCTGATTGCCTTCTTGGTCAGAATGAGAGTCAGTGAGTGACTCGTACCTGACGCTGCACAGAAAGAATGCTGAGTTTATACAGGAGCTTCTATGCATATTGATGTCTTGATGATCTTTGGTGATCTGGCCAAAGGTTTAATTAGCCTTCTTGAAATGATTGGATTGGTGAGGTTTGAGACAGACACTGCTGAGATAGACAGTGCTCTGGAATGAGAGCTCCCCTATGTGAGCACTGGAGGGTAAGCAACACAGACAACTCTCAGTGCAACGGAAGCAGGTGACCCGGCTCTAAGTCTGCATGGAGACGTTGGTGTATGGTGAGAGAGGAGGAGTAGGTGAAACATCCTGACACATGTCACACTGGAAGGGTTTGTCTCCCACATGAGTTTGCTGATGTTCCAGGAGGAACAAGTCTGCACAGGCTTTATTACAGAACTCACAACGTTAGGGTTTCTCCCATGTGAATGTGTTGATGAACCAGGAGACGCACTGACTTGTGTGAAAGCCCTGTCACACACCTGAACAGTTTCTCACCAGTGTGGATCTGCTGGTGCTTTAGGAATCAGAGGGGTGGGTGAAAGTCTTGTCACAAACATGGAACCTGAAAATTTGTTCCCCTGTGTGAATCCTCTGGTGTTCCAGGAAAGCCGAAAACATCAAAAATGCTTTATCATAAACCTCACATTTGAAGGGTTACTCCCTTTTGTGGATCCTCCATTGAAGCAGAATGTTCAATAACTTTCTGAAGGCTTTGTCACACACCTCACACTTGAACGGCTTCTCCACTGTGTGAATGCATTGGTGTTTCAAGGGCTGGTGACTGTGTGAAGGCTTGGTCGCACACCTCATACTTGAAAGGTTTCCCCCGTGTGAATCCTCTGGTGCCTCAAGAGATCAGAAGATTGGGTGAAAGCCTTATCACAAACCTCACATCTGAATGGTTTCTCCCGTGTGGATCCTCTGATGCATCAGGAGAGTTGAGGGTGTCACATAAGTTTTATTGCAAACCTCACATTTGAAAGGTATCTCCCCAGTGTGCACATGCTGGTGCATGTGGAAGCTTCGTGATTTTGAGAATGATTTGTTGCAACCTCACTTGAACAGCTTCTTCCCTGTGTGCATGGAGTTTCAAAGACTGTGAGAATGATTTCTCACACACCTTACAATGAAATGGTTTCTCTCCTGTGTGACTGTGCCGGTGATTAACCAGGTCCGATAATCGCGCAAAGTTCTTGTCACACACCTCACACTGGAATGGCTTCTTCCCTGTGTGAATGCACTAGTGTGCGTGGAAGTGAGATGAGTGTGAGAACGATTTGTCACACACTTCACAGTTAAATGGTTTCTCCCATGTGAAGGCATCAGTGATACACAAGGTGCAACAATCATGCAAAGTTTTTGTTACACTTCATTTGAATGGTTTCTCCCCAGTGTGAATGCATTGGTGTATGCTGAAGTGAGATAAATGTGAGAATGATTTGTCGCACACCTCACACTTGAATGGCTTCTCCCCTGTGTGACTGTTGCTGTGATTAACCAGGTTCGATAACTGCGCAAAACCCTTGTTACACAGATCACACTTGAAAGTCTTCTCCCCGGTGTGAATGTGTTGGTGATTCAGAAGTGTCCATGGGTCTGTGAAGGCTTTGTCACACATCTCACTTAAATGGTTTCTCCCCAGTGTAGGTGCGTTGATGCATTCGGAAGGGAGATGAATGCGAGGATGTTTTGTCACAGACCTCGCACTTGAATGGTTTCTCCCTTGTGTGAATACGCCAGTGATTCACCAGGCCCGGTGACTGTGTAAAGCTTTTGTTACACACCTCATACTTAATTGGCTTCTTCCCAGTGTGAATGTGTCAGTGATTCATGAGCGTTGATGACTGTGCAAAAACTTGGTCACTCAAAACACACCCGAAGGGTTTCTCCCCTGTGTGAATCCTCTGGTGTATCATGAAGGATGTCGAATTTGTGAAGGTTTTGTCACACACTTCACATTTGAATGGTTTCTCAGCCATGTAGGTGTCCTAGTGTTACAAGAGGAACAACGGATGCACCTTGTGTGTTAGGAGATCTTATGAATCTGTGGAAACCTCCTCACATATGAACAGCCTCTCACCTGTAGGAATGAGTCAGTGGTTCATGAGGCTCAATGAATGATTGAAGCTCTCACCACACTTCGAGGCCACTCACACTTCTTCCAAGCTTCACCCTGATCGATCTGATTCTGATTGAAGGTTCCACACCACTGACCAGTTTCACATCTGAAAATATGTCAAAGCTCCCCTAACCTGACCAATTTCCAGACAATGGTTTCACTACCCAACTTTCTCCGTGTTGAGCAATGCTGTGAAGGGATTGGATGTCTTCCCACAGTTGTGCGTTGCTCCTTGGGTGATGATTGGGGTCTACCTGCGGTGTCTATGCTCTCTGTATTCTCTAGTGTACTCCTTCTGTAAAACAGGAAAAGGAAACATGATTTCCTCCAATAAACACAGAAAATGCTGGAAAAACTCAGCAGGTCTAACAGCATTTATGGAGAGAAAGAGAGAGTTAATGTTGCGAGTCTGTATAACTCTTCTTCAGAAGAGTCTTTCTCTCCACAGATGATGTTAGACCTGCTGAGTTTTTCCAGCATTTTCTGTTTTTGTTTCAGATTTCCAGCATCCACAGTATTTTGCCTTTATCTTATGATTTCCTCCAATTCCCTCTCTTCCTTTTCTGAAGGGGCTGAATCCTCAGTTAGAGACTGATCCACAGTGAGTGCCAATCTGCTATTCCCCTGTGTGGGGGATCAAATGCAGGTCCTTTCTTTTTCCTCACTTGACTGTCGCACACCCTCTGTTTCCAGCTGGATAGTGACCAGGAGCAGACAACGTGGCTACTTTCTTTCCTCCGCACAGCCCCATCTTCCCAGGCACCGTGAGGACAATGGAAAAGACAGTTGGGCGGAGTGTAAAACGGGCTATTAATTCAATATGAGCTCATGTCATGCTGGCAAAGCCAGTTTTAGCCTTAACAGCATGTGTTTAATATAAAAAACACTCAGGAGATATGTTAATTCAATGGAGATTTTGAAATTTCTTCTCGTTTCCATAATTGTTTGAAGAAGACACACTGGGCAGGAAGTGCTAGAAGTTAAGGAAAATGTTGCTTCAGTGTAGCTGTTTGAAGGGTTCTGATTTATCCTGGGAAATTAGGTACACTGCACTCGCTCAGACTGCACATCCCAAATTCAGCTATCAGCCACAGCACTGGACAAAACTATCAAATCCAAGCCTAGGCTTTAGGAAAAGGTCCAGTCCTTCAGGTAAAACCTTTAAAGAAGGCATTAAAAAACATTTCAATTAATGTGTCTCCAGCTATGACAGCTGAATTGCTATGGTGCTGGATTAACAATCCAGAGGTTGAGAGTTCAAATCCAACTGCAGAAAGTTACATACATAGAATTATAGTGCAGAAACAGGCCATTCGGCCCAATTGGTCCAGGTGGTGTTTGTGCTTCACATGAGCCTCCTCTGACCCCTCTTCATCTCAGCATATCCTTCTGTTCCTTTCTCCCTCATGTGCTTATTTAATTTTCCCTTAAAGTATATGTGCTATTCAGCTTAACCACTCCATGTTGTGAAACTAAATTTATTAAATTTTGGAATTTGAGGAATAGATTCAAAATAAAACCTTGAAAACTTTCAGATTGTCCCAAAAACCCAAATATTGCCCTTCAAGGAAGGGAACCTGCTACGAATGCCTGGTCTGGTCTACATGTGACTGCCGTTCCACACAATGTGGTTGACTCTCAACTGTCCTTTGAAGTGGCCGAGCAAACAATGACAAACAATCACTCCAAAGTCCAACAATAAGAGGAAAATCAGATCGATCTGGACAATCCTGGCATTGTGTCAGAATAAGATTAAGGTGATCTCAGCCTAGTGAAATCTGTAAAGTCTCTCTTACCAAGATCTGAGGACAAGTACCCAAGTGAGGAGAGCTGACCCACAGACTGGACAAGTAGCAGTGATACTCACTGAATCGTATCAATCTGGAAACATCCCAGACTCCTCCGTCACCATCCCTGGGTATGTCCCATCCAACTGGCAGGTGGGGAAGTCCTCAATATTAACTACATGGAGTCTCATGGCTTCAGGCCAAACAAGTTAAAGGAAAACTACCTCTCCCTTCCCAACTGATGAATGAATACTTCACCATGTTAATCATCGCTGGGGAAGTGGACGAAGGACAAGTCCCAAAAATGGGGTATCCATGAAGTGCAGTGAGTGATCAGTTGCAGCAGGATTGTATTCCACCACAATTTCACAGCCTGGCACAGCCCTCATTCCATAAGTATCATCAAACCAGTAAATAGACATGTCAGGGGCAGCGCTGGGTACACTTTAGAGTCCAGGTTTGTACCAAGTTTCTCTTTATTTACTCTGCCTAAACCCGTCATGATTTTAAACATATCTAACAAATCTCTTAGCCTTCTCTGCGCTAAGAGAAACAATCCCAGCTTCTCTGATCTATCCACGTCACTGTAATCCCTCAATCCTATAACCATTCCAGTAAATCTCTTCTGTACCCTCTCCAAAGATCAGAGATAGGGTGGTGAGAGGTCTTGGAGGGATTTAAAAAGAAGGAAGCATCCAGATCCCAACACACAAACAGAATTGACCATTCACAATCTACAGGTTAATAACCAGCTCCCAACACACACACACACACAGAACTCAACAATAGGAAATCAGTAAGAATCCTCAGACACTCTGCACCTACCAGATAATTACACTTCACCTTCTCATATTCAGTAATGACCCATCAACAAAACTCAGCTTGTAAATCAGAAGGGAAATGCTTCCAATAAACACACTCAATATCCAACACACAACTTCAGTCAAACAGTTCAGCACAAAGCACCAAGTAAACAGCTCTCTCAGCTGGATCTTCTCACACAGCATAAGGGGCATTTCCACACCTGATTCCCCACGGATAATCAGACTGCCTGAACATTATGTGGATATTATGCAATGTAATTAATATAAATTCTGTTCCTTCATTCACCATCCTCGAACTTGCTTTTCAGTCCCTACATGAAGTGAATCAGCTGTGGAAGAAGAAGAGGAGAGAATTGGCAGAGTGGGTGGGCTCTCTGATTGACGTCTCTCACAGCCAATCCAAATATTTCTGGAGCAACATGACCTTCCTGAAGCTTGGGAAACTGACAGATGAAAGTTAGGCCACTTTGAGCAGCAGATCAGGTGGGGATTTAAAATGGTCATTGTCCCATCTCACTTATTGCAGCTGCTGTCCCAGTTTCCCCTGGTAAACGTTTGACAGAGATTTCTAGTGTGGCAATAGTATTCTTCATCCTCAAAGGCTTTCAAACTGAGAACATCAGTGTGGGATGTGTATCCTCGGATGTGTTTGACAGCAGATCAGAAGAGGAAAACCGACAGCATCTAAGGCAGTGATGAAGTGCAGTGGTGGCATCAGCACATGTACAGGAAGCAAGGAAATGGGATGCGGGGGAGAGAGGACAAGGATCCTGTGTTTGGGCATTGACTCCGGGTTTGAGTATATGCCACATATGACCCACACCCCTCTGTGCAGCTTCAATCCCCTCAGCTCCAAATTTGGAGGCTCAAAATGCACCTTGTCCAGTTCCTCTCCAGGGATGTCCCAGTCCATTCACCACTCTTCAGATATCCTAATTCTCAATATCATCCTTATGAATGTTTTTCACATCTTCTCCAGTTCCTTTATGTCCTTTTTCAATCTGGAGATCAGAACTGCGCACATCTCCAAGTGTGGTCTAACCAAGGTTCTATACAAGTTTAACATAACTTCTCTGCTTTTCAGTTCTGTTCCCCAAAAAAATGGACCCCAGTGCAATTGTGGGATTTTTTTGTTAAAAATATTGTTGTTGACCTACCTTCCTGTGGTCCTCTTGAACCTATCCTTTTTTTAAATTTAATTACAGGATGTGGACATTGCTGGCTAGGCCAGCATCTATTGTCCATCCCCAATTGCCCTTGAGAAAGTGGTGTTGAGCTGCCTTCTTGAACCACTGCAATCCACGTGGAGTAGATACACCCACAGTGCTGTTAGGGAGTTTGAGGATTTTGACCCAGCGACAGTGAAGGAACGACGATATATTTCCAAGTCAGGATGGTGAGTAGCTTGGAGGGGAACTTCCAGGTGGTGGTGTTCCCATGTATCTGCTGCCCTTGTCCTTCTAGATGGTAGTGGTCATGGGTTTGGAAGATGCTGCCTAAGAAGGCTTGGTGGGTTCCTGCAGTGCATCTTGTAGATGGTACACAGTGCTGCCACTGTGCATCGATGGTGGAGGGAGTGAATGTTTGTGGGTGGGGTGCCAGTCATGCAGGCTGCTTTGTCCTGCATGGTGTCAAGCTTCTTGAGTTGCAAATATCCAAGAAAGGGGAGAGTATTCCAACACTCTCCTGACTTGTGCTTTGTAGATGGTGTTGAAGCTTTGGGGAGTCAGGAGGTGAGTTACATGCAGCAGGATTCCTGCCTTCTGACCTGCTCTTGTAGCCACAGTATTTATATGGCGACTCCAGTTCAGCTTTTGGTCAATGGTAACACCCCACCATGTTGATAGTGGGGGATTCAGGGATGGTAATAGCATTGAATGTCAAGGGGCGATGATTGGATTCTCTCTTGCTGGAGATGGTCATTGCCTGGCACTTGTGTTGTGCGAATGTTACTTGCCACTTGCCAGCCCAAGCCTGGATATTGTCCAGGTCTTGCTGCATTTGGACATGGTCTGCTTCAGTATGAGGAGTCGTGAATGGTGCTGAACATTGGGCAATCATCAGCGAACATCCCCACTTCTGAACTTATGATGGAATGAAGATCATTGATGAAGCAGCTAAGATGGTTGGGACTCAGACACTACCCTGAGGAACTCCTGCAGTGATGTCCTGGAACTGAAATGATTGACTGCAACAACCACAACCATTTTCCTTGTGCTAGGCATGACTTCAACTAGCAGAGCGTTTTCCCCCTGATTCCCATTGACAGCTGTTTTGCTAGGACTTCTTGAAGCCACACTTGGTCACATGCTGCCTTCATGTCAAGGGCAGTCACTCTCACCTCTGGAGTTCAGCTTTTTTGTCCATGTTTGAACCAAGGCTGTAATGAGGTCAGGAGCTGAGTGGCCCTGGCAGAACCCAAACTGAACACCAGTGAGAAGGTTATTTTTAACAAACTGCCGCTTGATAGCACTGTTGATGACCCCTTCCATTACTTTACTAATGATCGAGAGCAAACTGATGAGGCGGTAATTAGCCGGGTTGGATTTGTCCTGATTTTTGTGTGCAGGACATACCTGGACAAGTTACCACTTTGACAGGTAGATGCCAGTGTAGTAGTTGTACTAGAACAGCTTGGCTAGGGGTGCGGCTTGTTCTGGAGCCCAAGTCTTCAGTACTATTGCCGGAATATTGTCAGATCCCACAGTCTTTGCAGTATTCAATGACTTTAGCCGTTCTTGATATCGCTTGGAATGAATCAAATTGGCTGAAGACTAGCATCAGTGATGCTGGGGAAGGCCGAAGTGAATCATCCACTTGGCACTTCTGGCTGAAGATTGTTGCAAATACTTCAGCCTTAACTTTTCAACTGATGTGCTGGGCTTCCCCATCATTGAGGATGGGGATATTTGCGGGGCCCCTTCATCCAGTGAGTTGTTTAATTGTCCACCACCATTCTGGATGTGGCAGGACTGCAGAACTTACATCTGATCACTCATTTTGGAATCACTTAGCGCTGTCTATCACTTGTAATTAGTCCTGTGATTATAGCTTCGCCAGTTTGACACCTCATTTTTAGGTATGCCTGATGCTGTTCCTGGCATGCCGTCCTGCACCTTCATTGAACCAGTGTCGATCCCCTGGCTTGGTGCTAATAACAGAGTGGGGGATAGCCAGGCCATGAGGTTACAGATGATTAATGTGGTTGAATAGAATTTTGCTGCTGATAATGGTCCACAGCGCCTCATGGTTGCCCAGTCTTGAGTTGCTAGATCTGGTTGAAATCTATCCCGTTTTGCACGGTGGTAGTGCCACACAACATGAGAGCGGGTATTCTCAATGTGAAGACGGGATTTCATCTCCACCAGGACTTACAGTGGTCATTCCTACCGATACTGTCCTGGACAGATGCATCTGCGACAGGCAGGTCGGAAAGGATGTTTTTCCCTCATGTTGGTTCCCTCACCACCTGCCACAGACCCAGGCTAGCACAAATATCCTTTACGACTAGGCCAGCCCCGGTCAGTAGTGTATGACTGAGGAAGACTTTGCAGGGTTGACAGGGCTGAGTTTGCCGTTGTTGTTTCTGGTGCCTAGGTCGATGCTGGTTGGTCCGTCCAGTTTCATTCCTTTTATACTTTTTAGCAGATTGATACAACTGAGTGGCTTGCTAGGCCATTTCAGAGGGCATTTAAGAGTCAACAGCATTGCTGTGGATCTGGAGTCATATGTAGGCCAGACCAGGTAAGGACGGCAGATTTCCCTCCCTGAAGGACATTAGTGAACCAGGTGGGTTTTTCCAACAATCCACAATGGTTTCATGGTAATCATTAGACTTTTCATTTCAGATTTTTTTTAATGAATTCAAATTATACCATCTGCCATGGTGGAATTTGAACTCGGGTCCCCAAAACATTACCCTGGGTCTCTGGATTAATGGTCTTGTGACAATACCACTATGCCACCACCACCCCTGCAACTAAAATAATTTGTCCACTTGCAGTCATGAACAAAAATGTTGTTATTTTCAAATCTGCATCAAATCATCCCATAGTCTACACTTCCCTGAAGTGCACACACCCAGCTCTTCAAATACAATGGCAACATATTGTGAATGCTGGAAATCTGATGTATATTCAGAAAATGCTGGAAATACTCAAGTCAGGCTACATCTGTGCAGAGAGAAGTAACCTCTCTGCAGCCTTTGACATGCCCAAATGTCCTCCTCCTCCAACTCTTCTCTGTTGTCCAGTATGTAGGACGGCTATTGCTTGGTCCACTTTTGCCTCTTCAGTTGTAGCCAGAGGATCTCCTGTAATGGTTAATCTTCCCACCCCCATCGCTCTGGAGTCCGACCAAGGGTCTATCCTCAGTCCCCACCTATTTCTCATCCACACGCTGCCCCTGTGTAAAACCATCTGATGACCTGATGTCAGATTCACACAGGGTGTCTTACAATCTGTCCCATTTTAAGTCGAGTCATAAAGAAATGCCACTCACCACCAGACAAAGCAGAAAACTAGTAGTAAAGGAATGGCAAGCAGACAGCTTCAAGAGGGAGAGAAATGATCTGAGGACTGTGCCATGGAGCGCAGCACCTTAGATCGACAATCTTAGCAAAGTGAGCATTGGTCCTATAGAAAGTGAGTCTGGAGAATTAATAATGGAAAACAAGGAAATGGCAAATGAATTGAACAGGTATTTTGCATCAGTCTTCACCATAGAAGTGTGGCCAGGGGCTGCAGCTGAACTGCTGACATATAGGCAAAAGCAACTTTTGACCTGAGGTAACCCAAGTCCAGTCACTGGCCTGAGCTGGCTGGAACTGGTTTGAAATAGCTGAGTTTCGTGAAAAACAAAGGGAATGTGATAAGACACAAGTCCTTCTTTAGAAAAGGAGTAATGAGGTAATACGACCTAAGTCCTTGGGACAGAGCCAATAAGGAGATGTCACAGACTAGGCAAGCAAACCTAAAGCAACAGGAGAGAGACAGCACAGCTTGAAGAGATAAGATTCAGAATAAGATTGGAGAATCTCGAGCGTGGAGCCAGCAAAGACTCCAGAGAACAACCATCACAGAAGTGGAAGAACCTACTTCAGCAACGTAGAGACAATGTTGAAAGAGAGACAGAACGGAACGCCTGGCCAGCATCAGCTCTCCTTTTCAGGTATTAGCTTTTATATTCTGTGACCACTCAGGGAGTGTCAGAGAAAACTAGTGGGTGTGCGTTTCGATCCTAGCTTGGGTATAAAACTGTATAACCTGCTGTAAACTGCATATCCACATTTAACCAGACGTATAAGCTATATGTATATGATCTAACAATATGAATAAAGCGAATTGAGAGTTCAGAGAGAATTGACTCTTCTCCTCTTTGTACTAAGCCAATAACCGTTACTGGTGGACCTCCGGCAACATATTTGGCGTCCCTGGGTGGGCTCAAGAATAAATCTCTCCATTGAGTCAGTGGGAGACTCGAGCCAAACCAAGTTGGCAAAGTAAACAGAGAACAGCAGTTTGGGTTAATTCATAGCTATTAACATAAGACGACAAATCAAGGGGAATCTCCAAGCCCTGGATACTTGGTTTGTTTTGACTGGAAGGGACTCCTCAAAAAATATGTAATAGGCAAGTGGCCACAATACTGGGAGTATGCAGGTCACATTAGCAACAAGGGAAAACCCGCTGAGGAGGCCCTTTGGAGAATTGCGCAAACAAAGATGTCAGATAAGAAATTTAAAAAGGTACAGAAATCCGTAGTGGTCAGATGTTTACTTGAGCAGTGGATAGAACTCCGACAGCAGGCTAGGAGAGAGAGGGACGGACTAGAGGAAGAGAATAAAAAACTCCGTGAGGAGATAGCCCACCTTAATGAGAAGGTAACTGATCTAAAGGGACAGAGAAGTGCAGATTAGATGCACATGAACCAATATCAGTTACAGTGCGAAAAATTGGTTAATGAAAAGAGTAAGAGAGAGGGAGAAGCCCAAGCAGCTAGAGCTGAGGTGGAGGGATGGAAACAACAATGTAGTGATTTAAAAGCTGCTATGAATGTGATTCACAGAGCAGCTCAGGAGAAGTAGTACTGGTGATCACACAAAGTGTCAGAAACTGATAGTGAGGCTGCAAGATCAGGTAGCTGCACAGAGGGGCATACGGTGTGCTTTCGCACTCGGAAGAGGTGAAGAAATTGGTCAAGGATATGTAGATTGGGATGATTTAGCAGACGGGGCGGATATACCACCAGCATATGCTCCAGAGCCGGAAAAATTGTCTGCCCCAATGGCCCCCCTTGTAACCACTAGAGCACAAGCAGGGGAAGATGGCCAGGGGTACAAGAACTGAGGGATATTGCGAAAAATATTGGGACGTGTGTGCCCGGGGATGATCTTAGGGAGTTGTTCCTAGCGGTCAGGCAACAGAGGGGGTTACATGGCTTAGATGATGCTGAAGAAAGAAAATTAATCCTAATGTGCCTACACGCACATATACACTCCGGCCTACCAGAGGAACAAAAACTTGGTAGAGGCACAAATGAGGCCTGAAAGAACCAGGTATTATCTAGTCATGGGCGATAATAGAGGGGACCCATTGGAGGCGCTGATGAAATGCTATCAAAGAAAAGGTGAACACCCCACCGTATTTTTGGTTCGTATTTGGGCGGTGATTCAAGGGGACTACGGCACAGGCCTAGATAAGGATAACTTACAGCCAGAGGTTAGGAACCGATGGCTGAGAATGCTAGTGTCACATGGCACTGAGGAGACGAGGAGAGCATTAGATCAGTTTGATCCCACTAATGACACACATACAGAGCCCTGGATAATTAGGAAGATGGTTAGAGTATGGGAAAGGGAAACAGCAAAACTACCCAAGGCATCCGGGGGCAGAGCAATCCTGATAAGGATCAGGCGACAACCTGGAGAAATGAAGGGAGGGGACCTACTCAGAGGGAACCCCTCCAGCTTATCAGACAGTGAGAAGTAGAGGCAGAGGAAAAGGAAACTTCTCGGGAGCAGGGAGAACTCAGGGTGAGATGCCCAGATGCTATAACTATGGCCAAGAGGGACACTTCGCAAGTGACTATCCGAACCTGAGACGAAAGAATGCAGGTCGGGGAGGAAACCAGAGCCTACCCGTGGTAGGGCCAAATAGACCAAATCCTCAGTGTGATATGATAGAAATATCACCGAGTTCTGGGTTATACCCCAAACTGCAATGACGGTCTCAGGCCTCTCCGTTATGGGTGTGTGATACGCAGTGGGATGACATAGGGAGACCCCTATTGAATGGTAGGGTTGGAGGCCACCTTATTACATTCCTTTGGGACACAGGGGGATCCCGAACCACCATTAACACCACTCAGGTCAATGACGTAGATTGGAAATTTCAAAACAAAATTGTTCTAAGCGGATTCACAGGGCATTCACAAGTAGGATATGTGAGTGTACCGTTGGAAGTCGGTGTGGGAGACATAGTGATAGAGCATTCAGTGGTCCTTATCAAATTAACCAGAGAACAAAAACATGTATTAGGAAGTGACTATATGGCCAAAGCGGGACTCTGCTTTGAGCCCGTTAATTGTATAATTTGGCAAATGCCTTGGGGCATAGGCAGTATAAATCACACACTTGTCCCGGTGGGGGAATATCAGGATAGGATATGTACGATCGGGGAAATGTGGATAGAACCAGGAGAAATGAGTGATGATCGGAAGGTATAACAAATTATTGCACAAAACTCAATAGTATTCGCCCAACATAAACAAGATTGTGGGAAAATGACTGGGAGTGCGTGTATACAAGGTCCAGACCCCAAACCACAAAAGCAGTACGGTTTCCCAAATCAAGCAGAAGAAGATAGGGAAGATGATACAGAGTCTGCTGCAGCAAGGGATATTAAGACCAATAGCTTCTACTAACACCGCACCTATTTGGCCGGTGAGGAAACCTGACTGTAGCTGGCGACTAACAGTAGACTACAGAGAATTAAATAAAGTCATCCCGTTAACAGCCCCTACTGGAGCAACTAGCCCAGAGATAGTAGTTCGACAAAATGAGGATGTGCAGTGGTTTACGAGTTTTGGAAATAAGTAACGGTTTTTGGTCTATTCCACTGGAAAAAGAATGTCAATATAAATTCGCATTTACTTTCCAAGGACAGCAATATGCATGGACCACCCTGCCGCAGGGATTTCACAATTCCCCGTCCATATTTCACCAACGACTGAGGGAAGGGTTAAAAGGATTCTCGAGGCCTGAATGCCTAGTGCAGTATGTAGACAACTTACTCCTACAAACTAAAACCAAAAAGGAACATTATCAACTGCTAAGTGAATTACTGCAGTTATTACATGATTTGGGATTAAAGATTAACCCTAAAAAAGCACAGATCATGAAACAAAAAGTTACTTACTTGGGAATGATTCTGACACCAGGGAAGAGGGACATTGACAAGCGAAGGATAGAGATGGTTGGCAGACTCCCTGTTCCGCGGGATCTAAAAGGGTTAAGGCCCTTCTTATGCTTGGAGGGATATTGCAGGGACCACATTGATGGATTCACCACAAAAGCGGCCCCGGTGATGGAATTATTAAAAACGTGTGGCCTGGGAGTGGAAAACAGAACACACCCAGGCCATGACCATTCTAAAGCAAGCACTAGCTTCCGCGCCTGCTCTGAAAACCCCAAATCCAACTGAGCCATTTTCATTGGAGGTGGCTACCACAGACACCACCCTTTCGGCAGTTTTATTACAGGAGACACATGGGAAATTACGACCAGTAGCGTACGCCTCACACATGCTCTCACCAGTAGAGCAAGGGTTTACGATATGTGAAAAACATTTGCTAGCTGTCTTTTGGGCATTGCAGCATTTTACCTATATAGTGGGACTAAACCCACTTACAATATTAACAGAACACACCCCCGTACAGCTACTGTTAGATGGAAGGATTAAGGATGATGCAGTTAGCCAAAATAGAATCGCTAGATGGACATTGTTGCTACAAGGGAGAAATTCAACCGTAAAGGGGGTAAAAACCACCACTATGTTAGAAGACAACTTAGTTTATCAGGGAGAAAAACATGAATGTCAATTGATGATAGCAAATGACCCCAAGGGCCCATTTACATCAAAGAAAAAGGGAGGGAGTAAGACGGGGCCTGAAAGCAGAAAAACAAAGGAAACAGGAAAGGAAGAAACCAATTTTAAAATTTTTGTGGATGGCTCTTCATCAATACAGGATGGGGAAAGGCGAACTGGCTGTGGGATATACATGGAGGATGAACATGGACAGGAAAGATATAGTGCGGCTTTGAAATTACCTAAAACCATGAGTGCGCAGGCAGCAGAACTAGCAGCCAACACATACGTGGTTGGCCACCCGGAATATTTTCCGCCTAGATCAGTCATATATTCTGATAGCATGTATGTTTGTAATAGCCTCACAGAACATTTGCCCCTATGGGAAGCGAGAAGATTTGTCTCAGCGGATGGAAGGCCCCTTCCTTCGGACCCGCTATTACGGTACATCTTTGAAGAAGCACGGGGCAAGGATTTGGGGTCACAAAAGTGAAAGCTCATTCAAAACTATCTCCTGAAGGGAACAGGAAAGCTGATGAACTAGCCAAATGAGGTGCTGTAAGTGGACAGGAATGGCAGCCACCGATTGGGGAAATTGGGGGCCAGAAGGAGAAGCTGGTCAAAGTAATGGATTTAACGGAGGAGCAAAAGAAAGATGGAGAATTGAAAAAACTAATAGATGGAGCAGAGTCAGACACATACAAAAGGCCCGAGGGGGTCTATATTCAAGACGGAGTGGTTTTATGTGAGGGGAAATTTGTGGTGCCAGAGGGGGGATGAAACCAAATTATCCACTGGTACCATGACTTATGGGGACATAAAGGGATGGAGAGCACCCTGGATCAGGTAAAGGAGGTGTGCTGGTAGCCCGGAATGAAAGGTGACGTGGGACACTATGTCAAGAATTGTTTGATCTGTGCACAACACAACCCCGATAGAAATGTTAAGAAAGGAGCCCTCCGACATACTAGACCAGTAGAAGGGCCTTGGACTAATTTACAGATAGACTATGTAGGACCCCTTCCCCCCACTCCAGAAGGATACAAGTATATTCTAGTAATAGTGGATACTTTCACTAAATGGGTGGAAGCTTTTCCGACCAGAACAAACAGCCAAAATTACTGCGAAAATTCTATTAGAAAAGGTGTTTACCCATTAGGGTTTACCCCGAAATATAGAATCAGATCAGGGAACACATTTTACAGCCCAAGTAATGCAAGATGTTATGACCCTTTTTGGGGTCAGACAGAGATTCCACATACCCTATAGGCCACAGTCTAATGGAATTGTGGAAAGAATGAATCGGACATTGAAAAACATGATAGCCAAAATGGTGCAGTAGCACAAGACAACCTGGCAGGTCATTCTGCCATATGTGCTGATGATAATCAGAAATACCGTGGCTTCATCAACAGGCTACAGTCCTTATAGACTCATGACAGAAAGGGACATGAGGGGAATGGAGGGGTTGGTAGGTTTGGATTTGTTCGAACCTGAGGTGGACCACATTATATCAGAAAAATGGGTACAACAGCTAGTAGAAACAGTAAAAGAAGCAAATTATGTACCTGCTCACCAACAGGAAAAGAAGAAATAGCAAGGTAAGGCTTATTTCAACGCAAAAGCCAGCCCGATAGAGTTGAGCCCCGGACAAAGAGTAATGATTCGAACACACCTGCGCACCTCATTCCTGAGTCCAAAATTTTCTGGCCCCTATGAGATAGTAGATAAAGCTAGCCCATCTGTATTCAAGATATTAACAACACCAGATAAGAGTGGCTGGTATCACATTAATCAGCTAAAGTAAATGGGAGAAAAACAAGATAATCACCATTGGCATATACTGCTCGATGCTAATGATGTTCCGAATCCCAAAGGTCAGGGAGATCAAGAACAGGGCCAGCTACAGATCAAAGAGGAGGTGATTGAAAACAAATTTGATACTGTCCGTTCACATGCAAAGGCGAATCCAGGGAGAAAATGAAAGAAAAATAAAACAAAGAGGGGGAATAAGTGGGTTAGAAGAAACGGACGGTTAGAATCTGAAACAAATTGGGAACAGGATATGGACGGTCTGGCTCAGTATATGGAAAGACTGGACTTAAAATAGTACTTAAAAGAAACTGTAAATAAGGACAGAAATTACACTTGTTCATTACAGGTCCAGCCTAAAATGAAGAGGATAATGCATTTTGTTGCTATCCGATTGACTATCATCAAAACTGCGGTTGAACCTGCCTCGGAGCCGTCACAACGAATAAACGTGCCTGAAGCAGTGTCGACAGCGGATGGATATCCCGAGACCAAGAACAACTTTGCTCTGCAGAATAAGACAGTCCAAACCAACAAAGGAAAAAGAGAGGCCTTAAATTTCTATTATACGGGAGTGGATGGGTTAGCGTGTGCAGGAAAGACTTTGGGTATACCGGAGGGAGCAGGAGTACAGTTTTCATGCAACAAAGTTGTAGGGGCGACATTGTCAGTCATCCCAGAAATCTTTAGTCAATTTGTGGGTCCATTAATTGAGCAACCATCGGGGAGCGACGATCGAGGTAAAGTTATAGTCCACTGGGACCACACCTATGTGAATATTGACTGGGGTAGCGACTCATACCAGAGATGTCCATTCTGCCTGTTAAAAGCCAGTCCTTTTTACAATACGCCCTTGTGGGACAAACATATTACACAGCCACAGCGGCTATGAACTATAACAAAGGATGGAAACAGTGCCCTCTGGAAGGACAGAATGTGGTCATTAACAATGTGACCTTAGACCTGGTTATCGGTGGACAAGTTCTGCCTAAGCCAATAATGAGGATGGTAATAAATGAAAACCTCACAGTCCAACGTACCGATATAGACCAAGATCTGCGGAAATATGTTCCTACTGAACTACCACCCATTCCGCACCTGACTGCAGTTTAGACTGAAATAGCGGAGGAAGCCAATGAGATAATTCATCAATGGACTAAACATTCTAAAATAATTAGAACTCAGGCTGATAAAGCAGAGGAACTGCTACGGGACCCCAGGTTCTGGGATAAGTTTTGGAATTGGGGATCTAATGTTCAAATACATCCATGGGTCAGGATTTTATCACGTGCTGCTGTAGTTGTAATCATATGTGCTTTAATACTTGTCATATTCAACATATATCAGTTTAGAAGGTGGAAAATTGAAATTTTGTACCGATTGAATGTTAGTGCTATAATGAAACAGAAGAAACGATTATCAATATAAGGACACTGTGTGAAGTATATCTTATATACGCTTCTCTTTTATATTTTTATATAACCATATGATATGGCGGATGTAACATACTCATTTGGGGACAATGACAACGTCAGGATTGGTACACAGAAAGGGAGAATAACGATCCTAAGATAAGTATCTTTGGCTCAAAAGGGGGGAGATGTTAGCCAGGGGCTGCAGCCGAACTGCTGACACATAGGCAAAAGCAACTTTTGACCTGAAATAACCTGAGTCCAGTCACTGGCTTAAGCTGGCTGGGACCGGTTTGAAATAGCCGAGTTTTGTGAAAAACAAAGGGAATGTGATAAGACACAAGTCCTTATTTAGAAAAGAAGTAATGAGGTAATGCTACCTTGGGACAGAGCCAATAAGGAGATGCCACAGACTAGCAAGCCTAAACCAACGAGAGAGAGAGAGAGAGACAGCACAGCTTGAAGAGATAAGATTCAGAATAAGAATAGAGAATTTCGAGGGTGGAGCCAGCGAAGACTCAGGAGAACAACCATCGCGGAAGTGGAAGAACCTATGTCAGCAACGTAGAGACGACATTGAGAGAGAGAGAACGGAATGCCTGGCCAGCGCCAGCTCTCCTTTTCAGGTATTAGCTTTTATATTCTGTGACCACTCAGGGAGTGTCAGAGAAAACTAGTGGGTGTGTGTTTAGATCCTAGTTTGGGGATAAAACTGTATAACCTGCTGTAAACTGCATTCCTATTTCTAACCAGACATATAAGCTATATGTATATGATCTAACGACGTGAATAAAACGAATTGAGAGTTAAGAGAGAATTGACTCTTCTCCTCTTTGTACGAAGCCAATAACCGTTACCGGTGACCTCCGGTCAACAGAGGATACAAGTAACTTCCCAAAAGCAGCTATAAATCAGGAAATGGAAGGAAGGGAGGAACTCAGGAAAATTACAATCACCAGAGAAGCGTTACTGAGTAAATTGTTGGAGCTGTGGGCTGACAAGAGCCCAGGTCCTGATGGACTTCACCCTCGGGTCTTAAAAGAAGTGGCTAGTGAGATAGTTGATGCACTGGATCTCCCTAAATTCTGGAAAGAGAGATTGGAAGATAGCAAATGTAACTCCATTGTTCAAAAAGGGAGGGAGACAGAAAGTGGGAAATTACAGGCATCTGCAGTTTTTTGTTTTATCTCTGTGTTTAATTGACTGCCACTTCTCTTCAAGAAATGCCTACCTTGAAGAAGTACTGCTCCTCTCTCTGACAGGATTTCCATATCTTTCTTTTGCCTTGTTCACCTTCATTGCTTTCCATTTCTCTCCTGGTGTTTGACAAGATGTTTACTAAAACCCGCTTTTATAGCCATATTTACCTTGTGTGTCCTGCCATCCATTCTTAATTAGCACATTCGTTTAGATAATATCACCACCTTCAACACCTCTTTGTTCTTTTGTCTGTGACATCTTTTGCTTATCTGCTCCTATCACTGCTTGCTTGTCCCTACAACCACACCAACCACCCCCCCCACTTCTCTCCCCCACCCACCCCCATCTTAAATTTCACCCCTCTCCTAATTTTACTCAGTTCTGTTGAAGGGTCATGAGAACTTGGAACGTCAACTTTTTCTTCTCTGCCGATGCTGCCAGACCTGCTGAGTTTTTCCAGGTAATTCTGTTTTTGTTTTGGATTTCCAGCATCTGCAGTTTTTTGTTTTTATTTTTAAATTACAGGCCAGTTAGCTTAACATCTGTCATAAGGAAAATGTTAGAAGCTATTGTTAAAACAACTATAGCAGAGCACTTGGATAAGTTCAAGGTAATCAAGCAGGGTCAACATGGTTTTGTGAAAGAGAAGTCATGTTTAAGCAACATATTGGAGTTCTTTGAGGAAGTAACATGTGCTGTTGATAAAGGGGAACCAGTACTGTATTTAGATTTCAGAAGGCATTTGATAAAGTGCCACATCAGAGTTCACTGCAGAAAATAAAAGCTGATGGTATATGGGGGAAACATATTGACATGGATAAAAGATTGGCTTGCTAACAGGAAACAGAGAGTAGGCATAAATGGGTCTTTTTCAGGTTGGCAAGATGTAACAAGTAGTGTGCCACAGGGATCAGTGCTGGGACCTCAACCTCAACAATTTATATAAATGACTTGGATGAAGGGATGGTTACAAAATTTGCTAATGACACAAAGGTAGGTAGGAAGGAAAGTAATTTTTGAAGAGGACATAAGGAGGATACAAAAAGATATAGATAGGTTAAGTGAGTGAGCAAAGATCTGGCAAATGGAGTATAATGTGGGAAAATTTGAAATTGTCCATTTTGGCAGGAAGAATAAAAGTGAAAGATTACAGAGCTCTGAGATGCAGAGAGATCTGGATACCTTTGTGTATGAATCGCAAAAGGCGAGTACGCAGGTACAGCAAGTAATTAGGAAAGCTAATAGAATGTTATCATTTATCGTGAGGGGAATTGAATGCAAAAATAAGGAGGTTATGCTTTGGTTATAAAGAGCATGAGTGAGACCATACCTGGAATACTGTGTACAGCATTCGTCACCTTATTTAAGGAAGGATGCAAATGCAGACTAATCCCTGGAATGGGTGGGTTGTCTTATGAGGAAAGATTGGACAGGCTAGGCTTGTATCTGCTGGAGTTTAGAAGAGTAAGAGGTGACTTGATTGAAACATACGAGACCCTCAGGGGACTTGACAGGGTGGACGTGGAGAGGATGTTTCCTCTTGTGGCAGAATCTAGAACTCAGGGACACGATTTAAAAATAAGGGTTTGCCCATTTAACATGGAGGTGGGGCGAAATTTCTCTCTCAGGGGGTCATGAGTCTTTGGAGCTCTCGTCCTGAAAAGGTGGTGGAATCAAAGACTTTGAATATGTTTAAGGCAGAGGTGGATAGATTCTTCATAAGCAAGAGGGTGAAAGGTTATCAGGGATAGGTGGGATGCAGATTTGAGGTTACTATCAAATTAGCCATGATCTTATTAAATGGCAGAGCGGGGAAGGGGGAGTCAAGGAGGGGGAATGGGGGGAAGGAGGAGGGGATCCTGAGCATTAAATTGGGGGGGGGGGAATGGGATAGAGGGAGTTAAGCGGCTGCGATCCTGGCTCCCGCCGCCCGGGGCTGGGATTTACAGGTGCAGCACCTCCAATTCCAGCCCCGCCCACGTGACAGCCACTCGGGCTCACGCGCTCTCAAATTCGAACTCCCGAACGCTGGGCGCCAACGGCCGCTGCGCGAGTCAGAACTACAACTCTCACTAGGCCCCTGGCCCCAACCGCTTCCTCTTCACCATGGACGTCCAATCCCTCTACACCTCCATCCCCCACCAGGATGGTCTGAGGGCCCTTAGCTTCTTCCTCGAACAGAGGCCCGAACAATCCCCATCCACCACTACTCTCCTCCGTCTGGCTGAACTTGTTCTCACGCTGAACAATTTCTCCTTCAACTCCTCTCACTTCCTCCAAATAAAAGGTGTGGCTATGGGTACCCGCATGGGCCCCAGCTATGCCTGTCTCTTTATGGGGTATGTGGAACATTCCTTGTTCCAGTCCTACTCCGGCCCCCTTCCACAACTCTTTCTCCGGTACATCGATGATTACTTCATGCTCTCGTCGGGACTTGAAAAAATTTATTAATTTTGCTTCCAATCTCCACCCCTCCATCATTTTCACGTGGTCCATCTCTGACACTTCCCTTCCCTCCCTTGACCTCTCTGTCTCAATCTCTGGTGATAGACTGTCCACCAATATCCATTACAAACCCACCAACTCCCACAGCTATCTCGACTACAGCTCCTCACACCCCGCTTCCTGTAAGGACTCCATCCCATTCTCTCAGTTCTTTCGCCTCCGTCGCATCTGTTCCGATGATGCTACCTTCAAAAACAGTTCCTCTGACATGTCCTCCTCCTTCCTTAACCGAGGTTTTCCACCCACAGTCGTTGACAGGGCCCTCAATCGTGTCTGGCCCATTTCCCGCGCATCCGCCCTCACGCCTTCTCCTCCCTCCCAGAAACATGATAGGGTCCCCCTTGTCCTCACTTATCACCCCACCAGCCTCCGCATTCAAAGGCTCATCCTCCGCCATTTCCGCCAACTCCAGCATGACGCCACTACCAAACACATCTTCTCTTCACCCCCCTATTGGCATTCTGTAGGGATCGCTCCCTCCGGGACTCACTGGTCCACTCCTCCATCACCCCCTACTCCTCAACCCCCTCCTATGGCACCACCCCATGCCCACGCAAAAGATGCAACACCTGCCCCTTCACTTCCTCTCTCCTCACCGTCCAAGGACCCAAAAAATCCTTTCAAGTGAAGCAGCATTTCACTTGCATTTCCCCCAACTTAGTCTACTGCATTCATTGCTCCCAATGTGGTCTCCTCTACATTGGAGAGACCAAACGTAAACTGGGCGACCGCTTTGCAGAACACCTGCGGTCTGTCCGCAAGAATGACCCAAACCTCCGTGTCGCTTGCCATTTTAACACTCCACCCTGCTCTCTTGCCCACATGTCTGTCCTTGGCTTGTTGCATTGTTCCAGTGAAGCCCAACGCAAACTGGAGGAACAACACCTCATCTTCCGACTAGGCACTTTACAGCCATCCGGACTGAATATTGAATTCAACAACTTTAGGTCGTGAGCTCCCTCCCCCATCCCCACCCCCTTTCTGTTTCCCCCTTCCTTTTCTTTTTTTTCCAATATAGATTTTCCTTTTCCCACCTATTTCCATTATATAAAAAAAACATCTTTTATGCTCTCCCCACCCCCACTAGAGCTATACCTTGAGTGCCCTACCATCCATTCTTAATTAGCACATTCGTTTAGATAATATCACCAACTTTAACTTTAACACCTATGTGTTCTTTTGTACTATTGTTGTTGACATCTTTTGATGATCTGCTTCTATCACTGCTTGTTTGTCCCTACAACCACACCCCCACTCCACCTCTCTCTCTCTCTCCGCCCCCCACACACACACCTTAAACCAGCTTATATTTCAACTCTTTTTTGGACTCGAACTCAAGTTCTGTCGAATGAGGACTCGAAACGTCAACTCTTTTCTTCTCCGCCGATGCTGCCAAACCTGCTGAGTTTTTCCAGGTAATTCTGTTTTTGTTTTTGTTTTGGATTTCAAGCATCCGCAGTTTTTTTGTTTTTAACCCATCTTTTCCAACTCATTTTATTCAGAGCTGTCGCTGCTGCGAATGCAGCATGGGTAATATAGTTCTGTATGTATAAGAAGCTCTCTCTCCCTGTTGGTCGGAACGCACGTCACCTCGCCCCCTCATCATGGGCATCACGTACTCAGTACTCCGCCGCTGCATCTGTTGGACTTGGTTGCCCGTTACCTCATGTTGTGCTCTAAAAATTTGTGTTTTATTCGAATCCCTTACTCGTTGTCTGTCCGCCCGCTTCGTCATCCCTTACCCCAACCACGGAGCTCACTCACTCGAGCGTGGTGGCGGAAAACTAACTCTCGGGCCTATTCCGTTCCTCAGCGTCCGCCTTTACCCCTGGATTCCCGCACGCATGCGCAGTGCCGGCCTACTTGATTTGAGATAAAAACAAAAAAAAACTGCGGATGCTGGAAATCCAAAACAAAAACAGAATTACCTGGAAAAACTCAGCAGGTCTGGCAGCATCGGCGGAGAAGAAAAGAGTTGACGTTTCGAGTCCTCATGACCCTTGCTGCCAGACCTGCTGAGTTTTTCCAGGTAATTCTGTTTTTGTTTTTTCTACTTGATTTGAGCTGAGTGAGCATGCGCACGGCGCCCTGCCTATGATCTGAATATTTAAAGAGGCACTGTCCCTGTGTCATGTCATTTAAAGGGACAGTGACACTTCGAGAGAAACAGAGGAGGGAGAGCGGGTTTTGGAGGAACAAAAATGATGTAAACTGGAAAACTTTCAATTCTGAATTCCCCTGCTTTCTTTTTGGTAATTGTAAACTTGTTTTACAGGGAGAGGGTTTGCAGACGGGAAGCTCAGACCTGATATTGTGTCAGTCTGACCAAGTCACTCGATTCCTCAGGACCTGAAGATCATCGACAATTTGTAAGGGGAAAGCAGCACTTGCAGCTCGGACAGACCGTACACATGTTCCGTGTTGTGTGTGGATTTGACTGACTGACCGACTGGGGAGGTTCAACTCAAACAAAGCTGGGAGAGTCCATGTGGCAGGAAGGGGTTCAGTTATCACTCTAATCTGGAAACTTATTGATACGGTCAGACCTGGGGAAAGGCTGTTCACCTCTTCCGTTGTGATAAGGGATTCAGTCGATTTTCAAACATGTTGAGAAATGAGCGGGTTCACAGTCGGGAAAAACCCTTCACCTGTTCTCACTGTGGGAAAGGATTTAATAAGTCAACCCACCTGCTGAGACACCAACGAGTTCACACTGGGGAGAGGCCATTCACCTGCTCTCACTGTGGAAAGGGATTTTCTGAATCATCAGCCCTGTTGAGACACCAGAGAATTCACAGCGGGGAGAGACCGTTCACCTGCTGTCAATGCAGGAAGAGATTTAATCAGTCATCTCACCTGCTGACACACCAGCGGGTTCACACTGGGGAGAGGCCGTTCACCTGCTCCATGTTTGAAAAGAGATTTGCCAAATCATCGACCCTGCTGAAACACCAGCGAGTTCACACCGGGGAGAGGCCTTTCACCTGCCCTGTGTGTGGGAAGGGATTCACTGAATCATCAATCCTGCTGAGACACCAACGAGTTCACACCAGGGAGAGACCGTTCACCTGTTCCGTGTGTGGGAAGGGATTCAGGCAGTTGTCCATCATGGTGAGGCATTAACTTATTCACGCTGAGGAGACACCGTTCACCTGCTCCGTGTGTGGGAAGGGATTCACACAATCATCCCACCTGCAGAGACATCAGTTAGCCCACACTGGAGCGAGGCGATTCAGGTGCTCCACGTGTGGGAGAGGATTCAAGCAGAAATCTAACCTGCTGAGGCACCAGCGAGTTCACACTGGGGAGAGGCCACTCACCTGCTCTCACTGTGGGAAGAGGTTTAACCAGTTATTCCACCTGTGGCGACATAAACGACAGCACAGCAGTGAGAGAGCTTTTCAATGCTCTGACTGGGAGAAGAACTTCCAAAGCACTAAGGAACTGAAACAGCACCTTCACACTGAGGAGAGATCGTTCACCTGCTCTGTGTGTGGGAAGGGATTTACTGAGTCATCACATCTGCTGAGACACCAGCTAGTTCACACTGGGGAGAGGCCGCTCACCTGCTCCATGTGTGGAAAGAGTTTTAATCGATCATCCAACCTGCTGAGCCACCAGCGAGTTCACAGCGGGGAGAGGCCATTCATCTGTCCCACATGTGGCAAGGCATTCACTCGATCAGGGAACTTGCTGAGACACCAGCGACTTCACACTGGAGAGAGGTCATTTACCTGCTCCGTGTGTGGGAAGGGATTCACACAATCATCTCACTTGCTGAGCCACCAGCGAGTTCACACTGGGGAAAGACCATTCATCTGCTCTCTGTGTGGGAAGGGATTCACTCGATCCACCATCCTCAGGGAACACCAGCGCATTCACACTGGGGAGAGGCCCTTCAGCTGCTCTGTGTGTGGGAAGGGATTCACACAATCATCCAACTTGATGAGACACCAGCGAGTTCACACGTGCCTGCCCTGCTCCGATTCTACAGTTATTGCTGATGTTAATCAGATTCAGGGCTGAAGCTTGTTAATTATGGCAATGGGGAAGACTTTATGCTGTTGCTGCTAACCATAGTAACTGGGCTGCAGTTGACAGAATTTGCCTTTATATGACACCTTTCACGACCTCAGGATCTCTCTGTGTGCAGTCAGTCTCCACAACCAGCAATGTGATAATGACCAGAGATGATCTGTTTTCAGTGAGATTGGCTGAGAGTGAAATATTGGCCAGGACACTGGGGAGAGTTCCCCTGCTCTCCTTCAAAATAGAGTCTGTGGGATCTTTTACATCGTCCTGAGAGGGGCCTCGGTTTAACATCCTCATATCTTCTTGTCTGGCTCAGGGTCATTGCTTCTGTGAAGCACCTTGGGATGTTTTACACTATGTGAAAGGAACGTTATAAATGTGGGATGAATGTGATATTCAGACGCAGACGCAGACGGGCTGGGTGAAGCCGAGCTGGGTGCGGATGTGCCAAATGAAGCCGAGCCGGGTGCGGATGTGCCGGATGAAGCCGAGCCAGGTACGGATGTGCCGGGTGAAGCCGAGCCGGGTGCTGATGTGCCAGGTGAAGCCGAACCAAGTGGTACCTGCAGCTGAGAGTTGAACACACAGGAATTGTCATAAAACCTGGAAGAAACAGCAAGATCCCCAAAAAAACCCCAGGATGATTGAATCTGTTGTAAAGTGCCTCATGGCACCTGTGGGAATCTGTGCAGCTTCTGTAAAACAATAATACAGAGTGGGGAGGGAACAGTGCCAGGCTGACCTTAACATTGGGCGACGTGTTGTGTATCATTCTCAACTTCTGATGTTATTAAAACCGCATTTCAATATAACAACTATTAGGAAGTAAATTGAATAAACGGGGAAATGTTTCTTTCAGTGATCCCAGTGGAAGGAGCATTAATTTACCTATCGCACTGTAAAATTAATTTGAATCCAACCCCACAATGCCAGCCAAACTATCCGCGAGCTGCTTGGCCCCATAGCACCAGCCAAACTATCCACAAGCTCCTTGGTCCCAGAACTCCAGCTAACCTACCCACGAGCTCCTTGGCCCCATAACCCCAGCTAACCTACCCATGAGCTCCTTAGTCCCATCATGCCAGCCAAACTACCCACGAGCTCCTTAGTCCCATCATGCCAGCCAAACTACCCACGAGCTCCTTAGGCCCACAGCGCCAGCTAACGTACCCGGAAACCCCTTAATCCTGTAGCGCCAACTAACCTACCCACAAGCTCCTTAGTCCCAGCTCTGTGGAGGTGCAACCCATTCATTTGAACAGCTCCCTCTGAAGTCCTTCCTGCAACAATTCTTCAGCTCCATTTGAAGCTGCTGTGTTCTCATATTCCTGTCCTTACAACCGCTGGACAGTGGGAGTAATCTTAACCCATTTATGACCAGAACAGTTTCTCCCAATCTACCCTGTCCAGACCCTTCATGATTTTGAAAACTTCTATCAAGTCTGCTCTTAGCCTTCTGCTCCGCAGGGAAAACAGTCCCAACCTTTCCTCATAATTGAGATGTCTCATCCCTGGAACCTTTCTCGTTAACCTCTTCTGCACTCCCTCCAATGCATTCACATCCTTCCTATAGTATGGCGCCCAAAACTATACACAGTATTCCAACTGAGGTCTAACCAGTGTCGTATATAAGTTCATCATCACCTTCCTGCTCTTGTACTCCATGCCCCTGTTAATGAAGCCCAGAATACTGTATGCTTTAGAAACAGCTCTCTGTACCTGTCCTGCCATCTTTAATGATTTATGAACGTATACACACAGGTCTTTCTGCTTCTGCACATCCTTTAGAATAGTATCCTTTATACTGACTTTCCATGTTCTTTGTACCAAAGTGTATCACCTCACACTTCTCCGCATTGAACTTTATCTGTCACCTATCTGCCCACTCAACCAATGTGTCAATGTCTTTTTGAAGTTCTACAGTGTCCTCCTCACAGTTTACAGTTCTCCCAAATGTCGTGTTGTCCGCAAACTTTGAAATTGTCCACTGCACACCAAGATCTACATCATTTATATATATCAGGAAAAGCACAGGTTCCAATACTGACCCCTGGGGAACTCCACCACAAACCTTTTTCCAGCCCGAAAAATACCCATTAACCATTACTCTCTGTTTCCTATCGCTCAGCCAATTGTGCATCCACGTTGCTACTGTCCCTTTTATTCCATGACCTATAACTTCCCTCACAAGTCTGTTGTGTGGCACTGTATTGAACACCCTTTGGAAGTCCGTACACACCACATTAATGGCCTTGCCCTCATCCACCATCTCTTATATCTTCAAAAAACTCTAGCAAGTTAGACAATATTTTCCTTTAACGAATCCATGCTGACTCTTCCAAATCAATCCACATTTCTCCATGTGACTATTAATACTATGTTGAATAATTTTTTCTGGAAGTTTCCTCACCACTGAAGTTTAACTGACTGGTCTGTAAATGCAAGACAGGTCTTTACAACCTCTTTTGAACAAGGTCATAATGTTTGCAATTCTCCAGTCCTCTGGCACCTCTCCCAAATCCAGGGAACATTGAAAGATTATTGCCAGTGCCTCTGCAATTTCAACTCCCTTCAATATTTTGCATGTATCTCATCCTGTCCTGATGCCTTATCAACTTAAGTACTGATAGCTAATCCAATACCTCCTCCTTATCAATTTTAAACCCTTCTAGTGACTGAGTTTCCTCTTGGACAGCATCTGCCTCGTAGGTAAAGACAGATGCAAAGTATTCATTTTACACCTCAGGCATGCCTCTTGCCTCTATTGTAAATCCCCCTTTTTGGTCACTAGTTGGCCCTACTCCTCCTTTTACCACCCTTTTACTACTGATGTGCTTATAGAATATTTGGGACTTCCTTTTATGTTAGCTGCCAGTCTTTTATCATAATCCTTCTTTGCTTCTCGTATTTGTTTTCTCACATCCCTTCTAAACCTTATGTATTCAGCTTGGTTCTCAATTGTATTTGCTACCTGACACCTGTCGTAAGCACACTTTTTCTCCTTTAATTTAATTTCTATCTCCTTTGTCATCCTGGGACCTCTGGATTTGTTTGTCCTACCCTCCCCTTTTGAGGGAAAATACCTTGACTGTACCCAAACCATCTCCTCTTTTACGGTAGCCCATTGTCCAGCTACTGTTTTTCCCACCAGTCTTTAGTTCCAGTCTATCCGGCCCAGCTCCATTCTTGCCTATTGAAGTCCGCTCTCTGCCAGTAGATTATTCTTACTCTGGATTGACCAATGTCATTTCCCACTTTTATCCTAAACCTTATGATACAATGATCACTATCCCCTAAATGTTCCCCCACTGTCACTTGATTTACTTGGCCCACTTCATTCCCAAGAACCAGGTCCAGCAGCGCCTCCTTTCTTGTTGGACTGGACACATACTGCTGTAGGAAATTCTCCTGAACACAATCTAGGAACGCTTGTCCCTCCACTGCCCCTTAAACTACCACTATCCCAGTCCAAATACGGGTACTTAAAGTCCCCCATTATAATTATATAATGTTCACACCTCTCTGTAATTTCCTTGCAGGTTTGTTCCTCTATATCCTTCCCACTATCTGGTGGTCTATATATTACACTGAGCAATGTAATTGCATACTTCTTCTTACTTAGCTCTAGCCAAATCAATTCTGTCCTTGAATCCTCTGACACATCCTCTTTCTCCAGTACTGCAATGCTCTTAACCAAAAGTACCATCCCTCCTCCTTTTTTGCCTTTCCTATCTTTTCTGAACAGCTTGTAACCAGGAATATTTAACACCCAGATTTGCCCTTCCTTAAGTCAGGTCTCCTCTATCACCACAACTTATTCCCACAAGGCAATCTGTGCCTGTAACTCCCCAATTTTATTAACTATACTCCGTAAATTCCCATACATGCAATGTAACCCTGAGTTAGACTTCATTACTTGCTCCCTTACTCCGACTCCATCTATTAACTTACTATTCTCTATATTAGTGCTATCTGCCTCTCCCAGCATTTGGTGTAGCCCAGTATTACTTTCTAATATTTTCTCCTGGTTCCCACACCCCTGCTGAGTTAGGTTAAACCCTCCCCAACATCACTAGCAAAACAACCACAAGGAACTCAGACCTGGCTCTGTTCAGATGCAACCCGTCCACTTGTACAGGTGCCATCTCTCCCAGAGCCAGTCCCAGGAATTTAAAGCCCTCCTTCCTGCACCATCTTTCCAGCCACACATTTATCTGTGAGGTGGTGGCATAGTGGTATTGTCACTGACTAGTATTTCAGAGACCCAGGTTATTACTCTGGGGACCTGGGTTTGAATCCCACCATAGCAGATGCTGAAATTTGAATTCAATAAAAATCTGGAATTAAAAGTCTAATGATGACTATTGTCGTAAAAACCCATCTGGTTCACCAATGTCCCTTAGAGGAGAAAATCTGCTGTCCTTACCCAGTCTGGCCTGCATGTGACATCACATCCACACCAAATGATCTCTGAACAGGGGCAATTAGAGATGAGCAAAAACTGCTGGCCTAGGCAGTGATGCCCACATCCCTTGAACGAATAAAAAAAAACAACTATACTCACTTGTACGTGGCACTGGGAGTAATCTGACATTACAATTTAGTCCTGTTTGCTAATTTTCTACATAGCTCCCTAAATTCTAATTGAGGACCACACCCCATGTCATCAGTATCAATGTGGACCACAACATCTGGCTGTTCGCTCTCCAGGCAACAAATCATCCTGGACTCACATAGAAGGCTGCAGAAACACCTGTCTGCTCCCCTAACTAAAGAATCCCCTATCGGTACTGCCCTAACGCTCTTCTTCCTCCCCTCCTGTCCAGCTGGGCCATCCATGGTGCCATGGGCTTGGCTTTGCTGCACTCCTCCAAGGATCCATCGCCCTCACCGATATACAGAATGGAAAACCGGTTGGTGAGCAGAACCTCTGGGGACTCCTGCACTACCTGCCTATTTCTCTTGGACTGCCTGGCGGTCACCCACTCCCTATCTGTCTGCTTGCCCCTAACTTGCAGTGCGACCAACTCTCTAAACATGCTATCCATGTAGTTCTCTGCCTCATGGATGCACTACACTGTCTCCAGCTGCTTCTCAAGCTCTGATACACAGAGCTCAAGCTTGTGCAGCTAGTAACACTTCATGAACATGGGCTTGTCTGAGCCACAAGAAGTGTCCACGACTCCCCTCATGCCACAGCATGGGCATTCTGCTTGGATGAGCTGTCCTGCCATGCCTTAATCTTAAACTTTTTAATCACTTTATTTACTTTAACTTTAGTTACTTTTATTTACTTTAGCTTACTTTAACCTTACTCTTGTACTGTTAACTATAAACTAGAGATTAGTATAAAGTAGAAGTGCTTTGCCCTTACAATCAGCTCCCTCTCCCATGCCTCGAAATTCCTACTTTCCTGTGTTTGTTTAGAAATGTATATTTTTCAAAATTACTGGAGTTGAAACACAGTCCCGAACAGCAGCTGCTCAAGAACTAATCAACTCACAACTTTCCTGTGATAATCATGGAATGAGGGCTGTGCCGGGGCTGTGAGATTGTGGTGGAATACAATCCTGCTGATGGATGCCCAATTTTGGAATCTGTCCTTAGTCTACTTCCCTAGTGATGATTAACATGGTAAAATACTCATTCATCAGTTGGGAGGTGAGTGGTAGTTTTCCTTGAACTTGTTTGACCTGAAGCCATGAGACTCCATGGAGTCAATATTAAGACTTCCCCACTTGCCAGTGGGATGGGACATACCCAGGGATGGTGACGGAGGAGTCTGGGATGTTTCCAGATTGATACGATTCAGTGAGTATCACTGCTACTTGACCAGTCTGTGGGGCAGCTCTCCTCACTTGGTTACTTGTCCTCAGACTTTGGTAGGAGAGACTTTACAGATTTCACTGGGCTGAGATCACATTAATCTTATTCTGACACAATGCCAAAATTGTCCAGATCTATCTGATTTTCCTCTTATTATTGGACTTTGTAGTGATTGTTTATCAACGTTTGCTCAGCCACTTCAGAGGGCAGTTCAGAGTCAACAATGTTGTGTGGGACTGGAGTCACATGTGGACCAGACCAGGAAGTTGTAGCAGGTTCCCTTCCCTGAAGGACAATATTCAGGTTTTCTGGGACAAACTCAAAGTTTTCAGCTTTTTATTTTGATTCTATTCAGCAATTTCTATTAGTTATCAAATTCAGTTTCTCAACATGGAGTGGTTGAGATGAATAGCATAGATGCCTTTCAGGGGAACCAGATAAGCACATGAGGGAGAAAGGAACGGAAGGATATGCTGATAGGGTGAGGTGAGGAGGGGTGTGGGGAGGCTCGTGTGAAGCATAAACACCAGTATGGACCAATTGGGCTGAATAGCCTGTTTCTGTACTGTAATTCTATGTATGTAGTTTATGGTGGTTGGATTTGAACTCACAATCTCTGGATTGTTACTCCAGCACCATAGCAATTTGGCTGCCAAATCTGGAGACACATTTATTGAAATGTCTCTTAATGCCTTTCCCAAAGGATTTAATTTCCCAAAAGCCTGGGCTTGGATTTGACAGTTTTGCTCAGTACTGTGGCAGATAGCTGAATTTGGGATGTGCAGTCTGAGTGAGGGCAGTGTATCTAAATTCCCAGGATAAACCAGAACCCTTCAATCAGCTACATTGAAGAAATATTTTCCTTAGCTTCAAGCACTTCCTTCCCAGTGTGTTTTCTTCAAATAATTTTGGAAGACAAGGGGAGAAGTTTCAAAATCTCCATTGAATTAACATTGCTCCTGTGTTTTTATATTAAACACATACTGTAAGGGTAAACCTGGTCTTCACCAGCATGATTCAAGTTCACAGTGAATAGTTAGCCTATTTTATACTCCACCCGACTGTCTTTTCCAATGCCAGGGATTGTCAGGATTCTGGGATGATTCCAGATTGATACAATTACATGCAAACATATGAACAAGGAGCAGGAGTAGGCCATTCAGCCCCTTGGGCCTGCTCTATTTAATAAGATCATGGCTGCTCTAATAATAACCTGAAATCCCACTTACCCCTGATAACCTATCACCTCCTTGCTTATCAAGAACCTATCCACCTCTGCTTTAAAAATATTCAAAGACTCTGCTTCCACCACCTTTGCAGGAAGAGAGTTCCAAAGACTCAAGGACCGTCTGAGTGAAAATATTTCACCCTATATCTGTTATAAATGGTGACCTCTTATTTTTAAACAATGACCCCTAGTTCTAGATTTTTCCACCAGAGGAAACATTCTTTCTACATCCAACCTGTCAAGACCCCTCAGAATCTTATTTGTTTAATCAAGTGGCCTCTTATTCTTCTAAACTCCAACGGATACAATCCTAGCCTGTCCGGTCTTTTCTCATAAGACAACCTGCCAATTCCAGGTATTAGTCTGGTAAACCTTCTCTGAACTGTTTCCAATGCATTTACATCCTTCCTTAAATAAGGTGACCAATACTGTACACAGTGCTCCAAATGTGGTCTCACTAGTGTCCTGTCCAACTGAAGTATAACCTCCCTACTTTTGTATTCAATTCCCCTCGCAATAAATGATAACATTTTATTAGCTTTCCTAATTACTTGCTGTGATGCGAGCTCATAGTGAATTGATTGCGTGTTTTACATTCCGCCCAACTGTCTTTTCCATTGCCCTCAGTGTGTCTGGGAAGATGGGAGGTCTGGGTCGAAGAGGAAAAGTAGCCATGTTGTCTGCTCCTGATCACTATCCAGCGTCCCTGCTGGAAATAGGGTGTGTGACAGTCAACTGAGGAAATAGAAAGGACTTGCATCTGATCCCCCACACAAGGGAATAGCAGACTGGGACACACTGCAGAACAGTCTCTAACTGAGGAGTCAGCCCCTTCAGCAAAGGAAGAGAGGGAGTTGGAGGAAACCATGTTTTTCTTGTTTTATGGAAGGACTGCACCATACCACACCAGAGAAGACAGAGAGGATAGACACCACAGATTGATCCTGACCATCAGCCAAGGAACAACTGCACAACTGTGGGAAGCCATCCAGTCCCTTCATAGTATTGCTCAACACAGAGAAAGTTGGGCAGTGAAACCATCATCTGGAGATTGGTCTGGGTCAGGGGAGCTTTGACGTATTATCAGCTCTGAAACTGGTCAGTAGTGTGGAGCCTTCCATCAGAACCAACCTTTACAAAGGTTTGGCTCTGGGCAATCGGACAGGGTGAGGCTGGGAAGAAGTTTGAATGGGCTCCAAGTGTGTTGAGAGCTTCATTCATTCATCATGCCTCATGAACCATAGACTCATTCCTACAGGAGCAAGACTATTCAAGTCTGAGGAATGTGAGGAGGGCTCCACAGGCTTATATGATCTCCTAACACACAAGGGGACTCTGCTGTCTAACCTTTAACACAACGGGAGCAACATAGAAGAGAAAGCATTCTAGTGTGACGTTTGTCAGATGGCTTTCATCCAATCCTCTGATCTCCTAATGCACCAGAGGATTCATACAGGAGAGAAACCCTTCAAGTGTGAGGTGCACAAACAAGCTTTCACATATTCATCAACCTTTGTGAGACACCGATGTATTCACACTGGAGAGAAACCATTCAATTGTGGGGTTTGTATCAAAAGCTTCCACTATCATCAGCCATGGTATATTATTGGCATGTTCAGTCAGGGGAGAAACCATTGCTGTGTGGATCATGAAAAAAAACATTCTTGAATTCATCGCAAAACCTCATGCTCCAAAATATGCCCATTGGAAAGAAACTCAGCGAAAACCACTAAAAACCAGATTATCTGGTTATTAACACACTGCTGTTTCTGGGAGTTTTCTGTGCGCACATTTCAATGTGTGCGACAAATAGTTCTCACACTCATGGTACCTCACCATGTCCCAACATATTCACACAGGTGAGAAACTGTTCATGTGCATGGTATGCGCCATATCATTCTCAAACTCATCGACCCTCTGCAGGCAGCAGCACATTCACACAGGGGAGACACTATTGACATGAGGAATGCAACAAATCATTCTTGGATTAATTGATGCTCCACAAACATCAACACACTCACATGGGGAGAAACCCTCTAGGTGTGAGTTCTGTCATAAAGTCTTCATGCAATTGTCGGACCTCCTGGAACATCAGGGAACCTACACAGGAGACAAACTCTTCCAGTGTGACGTGTGCCAAGATTGTTTCACCTACTCCTCCTCTTGCCATGAACCAATGATTTTGTAAAATTTCATGGGATATGGGCATCGCTGGCTAGACCAGCATTTATTGCCCATCTCTAATTGCCCTTGTGGTGGTGAACTGCCTTCTTGAACAACTGCAGTCATGTGTTGTCGGAAAACCCGCATGGATGTTAGGAAGATAGTTCCAGGATTTTGACCCAATGACAGTGAAGGAACAACGATATATTTCCAAGTCAGGATGGTGAGTGACTTAGAGGGGAACTTGCAGGTGGGGGTGCTCCCAAGTACCTGCTGCCTTTGCCCTTCTAGGTGATAGAGGTCAGGGTTTGGAAGATGCTGTAGATGGAGCCTTGGTGGGTTGCTGCTGTGCATCTTGTAGGTGGTACACACTATACATCAGTGCTGGAGAGTGTGACTATTTAAGCTGGTGGATGGGGTGCCTAGCAAGCAGGCTGCTTTATCCTGGATGTTGTCAAGCTCCTTGAGTGTTGCTGGCAATTGGAGAGTATTCCATCACATTCCTGACATGTGTCTTGTCGATGGTGGACAGGCTTTGGGGAGTCAAAAGGTGAGTTACTCCCTGCGGAATTCCCAGCCTCTGATTTGCTCTTGTAGCCACAGTATTTATATGGCAGTTCCAGTTCAGTTTCTGGTCAATGGTAACCCCCAGGATGTTGATATTGGGGGTTTCAGCGATGATAATGCCATTGAATGTCATGGGGCGATAGTTGGATTCTGTCTTGTTGGAAATGGTCATTGCCTGGCACTTGTGTGGTTTGAATGTTACTTCCCATTTATCAGACCAAGCCTGAATGTTATCCAGGTCTTGCTGCATTTGGACATGGATTGCTTCATTATCTGAGGAATCTTGAATGGTTGGAGCTGGGTCACCTGCTTCTGTTACACTGAGAGTTGTTTACCCTCCATGCTCACACAGGGGAGCTGTCATTCCAAAGCACTATCTGTCTTAGCAGTGTCTGTCTTGAACCTCTCCCACCATCAGTCCAATCATTTCAAGGTCAATTTAATCATTGACCAGATAGCCAAACATCACCAAAAGAAGACATCAATGTGCATAGACGCTCCTGCTGATGCACAATTTTCCCTGTGATGGACATGAGGGAAATGACTGAACAGATTCTTTAGCATGACATATCTCCCTTCTTGAATTTATTTTTCCTAAGTCTAAATGCACTGTATCCGAATACACGGAGCATTCGCAGTAAGGTAGATGAATTAACAGCATAGGTATGTGTAAACAGGTACGATATGATTGTGATTACGGAGACATAGCTGCAGGTTGACCAAGGCTGGAAACTGAATATCCAAGGGCATTCGATATTTAGGACAGACAGGCAAAACAGAAAAGGAGGTGGAGTGGTATTGTTAGTTAAGAATGAAATCAGTGCGATAGTTAGATAGGATATTGGCTCAGAAAATCTAGAAGTAGAATCAGTCAAGGTGGAGCTAAGAAGCAACAAGGAGCAGAAAAGATTAGTGGGAGTTGGCTTTAAGCCTCCAAACAGTAGTGATAAGGTAGAGGACGGCATTAAACAGGAAATTAGAGATGCATGTAATAAGGGTGCTACAGTAATCATGAGCAACTTTAATCTACGTATAGACTGGGCAAACCAAGTTAGCAATAATGCTGTGGTGGATGAATTCTTGGAGTGTGTACAAGATGTTTCTTTTGGACCAGTACATCAAGGAACTGACTGGGGAACAGGCTATCCTAGATTTTGGTATTGTGTAGTTTAGGAATGAAACCGGACAGACCACCCGACATCGACCTGGGCACCAGAAACGACAAAGACAATCTCAGCCCTGCAAAGTCCTCCTGACTAACATCTGGAGGCTAGTCCCAAAATTGGGAGAGCTGTCTCACAGGCTAGTCAAGGAACAGCCTGACATAGTCATCCTCACGGAATCATACCTTACAGATAATGTCCCAGACACCACCATCACCATCCCTGGGTATGGCCTGCCCCACCGACAGGACAGACCCAGCAGAGTTGGCAGCACAGTTGTATACAGTTGGGAGGGAGATGCCCTGGGAATCCTCGACATCGACTCCAGACCCCATGAAGTCTCATGGCATTAGGTTAAACATGGGCAAGGAAACCTCCTGCTGATGACCATGTACCGCCCTCCCTCAGCTGACGAATCAGTGCTCCTCCACTTGGAGGAAGTCCTGAGGGTGGCAAGGGCGCAGAACGAACTCTGGGTGGGGGACTTCAATGTCCACCAACAAGAGTGGCTCGGTAGCTACTGATCATGCTGGCCGAGTCCTAAATGACATAGCTGCCAGACTGGGTCTGCAGCAGGTGGTGAGGCAACCAACAAGAGGGAAAAACTTACTTGACGTCATCCAACCCACCTGTTGCAGATGCATCTTCCATGACAGTTTCAGTAGCAGTGACCACCACACAGTCATTGTGGAGACGAAGTCCTGGTTTCACATTGAGAATACCCTTCATTGTGTTGTGTGGTATGTGGCATGACCACCGTGCTAAATGGGATAGATTTTGAATAAATCTAGCAACTCAAAACTAGGCATCCATGAGGTGCTATGGGCCATCAGCAGCAGAATTGTACTTGAACACAATCTGTAATTTCATGGCCCAGCATATCCTCCACTCTACCATTACCATCAAGCCAGGGATCAACCCTGGTTCAATGAAAAGTGCAGGAGGGCATGTCAGGAGCAGCACCAGCACCAAGCATGCCTAAAAATGAGGTGTCAACCTGGTGAGGCTATAACACAGGACTACTTGTGTGCCAAATAGCATGAGCAGCAAGTGATAGACAGGGCCAAGCGGTTCCACAACCGACGGATCAGATCTAAGCTCTGCAATCCTGCCACATCCAGTCATGAGTCATTGTGGGCAATTAAACAACTCACTGAAGGAGGAGGCTCCACAAATATCCCCATCCTCAATGATGGAGGAACCCAGCACAGCAGTGTAAAAGATAAGGCTGAATCATTTGCTACAATCTTCAGCCAGAAGTGGATGATCCATCATGGCCTCCTCCAGAGGTTCTCAGGACCACAGATGCCAGTCTTCAGCCGATACAATTCACTCCACATGATATCAAGAAACAGATGAAGGCACTGGATACTGCAAAGACTATGGGCCCTGACAATATTCCAGCAATAGTACTGAAGACTTGTGCTCCAGAACTTGCCGCGCCCCCAGCCAAGCTGTTCCAGTATAGCTACAACACTGGCATCTACCCGGCTATGTGGAAAATTGCCCATGTGTGTCCTGTACACAAAAAGCAGGACAAATCCAACCCAGGCAATTATTGCCCGATCAGTCTACTCTCCATCTTCAGTAAAGTAATGGAAGGGGTCATCAACAGTGCTATCAAGTGGCACTTGCTTAGCAATAACCTGCTCACCGATGCCCAGTTTGGGTTGTGCCAGGGCCACAGTGATTCATTCCTTTCTGGCGCAAATACACAACAGGAAAAGCAGCCCAGCCATGGCTAACAAAATAAATTAAGGGTAGTATTAAATCCAAAGAGGAGTCACATAAAGTTGCTAGAAAAAGTAGCAAGCCTGAGGATTGGGAGAAGTTTAGAATTCAGCAAAGGAGGACCAAGAGATTGATTAAGATGGGAAAAATAGAGTATGAGAGTAAACTTGCAAGGAACATAAAAGCAGACTGTAAAAGCTTCTATAAGTATGTAAAAAGAAAAAGATCAGTGAAGACAAATGTAGGTCCCTTCCAGTCTGAAATGGGAGGGTTTATAATAGAGAACAAGGAAATTGCAGAGCAATTAAACAACTACTCTAGCTTTGTCTTCACAGAGGAAGACACAAATAACTTCCCAGAAATACTATGGAACCAAGAGTCTAGTAAGAAGGAGGAATTGAAGGAAATTAGTATTATTAAAACAATAGAGCTGGAGAAATTAATGGGATTGAAAGCTGATAAATTCCCAGGACCCAATAATTTACATCCCGGGGTACAAAGGGAGGTGGCCATGGAAATAGTGGATGCATTGTTTGTCATCTTCCAAAATTCTGTAAATGCTAGAACAGCCCCGGCAGATTGGGGGGTGGCAAATGTAACACCACTGTTTAAAATAGGAGAGTGGGAGAAAACAGCGAATTACACATCGGTTAGTTTAACATCAGGAGTCAGGAAAATGCTAGAGTCTATTATCAAGGATGTGATAACACGACACTTAGGAAATTTCAACAGGATTAGACAAAGTCAACATGGATTTATGAAAGGGAAATCATTTTTGACAAACCTACTGGAGTTTTTTGAGGACGTAACTAGCAGAATAGATAAAGGAGAACTTGTGGATGTGGTGTATTTGGATTTTCAGAAAACTTTTGAGAAAGTCCCCCATAAGAGGTTAGCGTGTAAAATTAAAGCACATGGGATTGGGGGTAATATGTTGGCATGGATTGAGAATTGGTTTTAAATGGTGATAGATTGGGAAATGTTGATATACAAAGGGACCTGGGTGTCCTTGTACACCAATCACTGGAAGTAAGCAAAACAAAAACAGAATTACCTGGAAAAACTCAGCAGGTCTGGCAGCATCGGCGGAGAAGAAAAGAGTTGACGTTTCGAGTCCTCATGACCCTTCGACAGAACTTGAGTTCGAGTCCAGGAAAGAGCTGAAATATAAGCTGGTTTAAGGTGTGTGTGTGGGGGGCGGAGAGATAGAGAGACAGAGAGGTGGGGAGGGGGGTGTGGTTGTAGGGACAAACAAACAGTGATAGAAGCAGATCATCAAAAGATGTCAACGACAATAGTACAATAGAACACATAGATGTTAAAGTTAAAGTTGGTGATATTATCTAAACGAATGTGCTAATTAAGAATGGATGGTAGGGCACTCAAGATATAGCTCTAGTGGGCTCTAGTGCTTACTGGAAGTAAGCATTCAGGTGCAGCAAGCAGTTAAGGCAAATGGTATGTTGGCCTTCATTGTGAGAGGACTTGAGTACAGGAGCAAGGATGTCTTACTGCAACTGTACAGGGCCTTGGTAAGACCACACTTGGAATATTGTGTGGAGTTTTGGTATTCTTACCTAAGAAAGTATATACTTGCCATGGAGGGAGTGCAGCGAAGGTTAACTGATTCCTGGGATGGCAGGATTATCGTATGAGGAGAGATTGGGCCAATTAGGCTTGTATTCACTAGAGTTTAGAAGAATGAGAGGGGATCTCAATGAAACACATAAAATTCTGACAGGGCTGGACAGACCGGATGCAGGGATGATGTTTCCTCTGGCTGGGGGTCTAGAACAAGGGGTCAGTGTCAGGATACGGGGTAGACTATTTAGGACTGAGATGAGGAGAAAATTCTTCACTCAGAGGGGGGTGAACCTGTGGAATTCTCTAGGCTGTGGAGGCCAAGTCACTAAATATTTTTAAGACGGAAATAGATTTCTAGACTCTAAAGGCATCAAGGGGAAAGAACAGGAGTATGGCATTGAGATAGAGGATCAGCCATGATCATATTATATAGCAGAGCGGCCTTGCAGAGCCGAATGACTGACTCCTGCTCCTATTTTCCATGTTTCTATGTTTGTCCCAAATCCGCAGGATGAGTTAATGGAGTCTTGATGTGTACAAAATTCCACCAGCTTTGAAGGCCTCAGCTGGAGTACCATCGGGGCCACAAGCTTTGTTGTTTTTCATCTGTTTGATTGCTCGTTGCAGCTCTCCCATCAATGGTGATTCACCCATGGATTCTACCACAGACACTGGGAGATAGACTGGAGGGTATCAGCTGCCACTGCAGATTCATAGTTGAGGAGTAGTTCAGAATGTTCTTTCCAGCGTTAACAGATGGCATTGTCATCCTTAAGAAAAGAAACACTATCCTGTGGACAAATGGGATCCTGTCACATATTATGATGATCAGCATGTTGTTGGATCTCTCGAGTTTTCTCTTCCCACCACTTGTCTTTATCTTTCAGATTTGACTTTGTGCACCTTGAGCTGTGGAATGTTGCTTTCCTGAGTTGTGACCATGGGTTGTTCTGCCAGGCAATGAAGGTTGATCGTTTTTGTTCCAAGAGGTCACATATTTGAGCGTCATGCTCATTGGGTCCTGACGATCACGAAACTCAAACCCAATGGTCTGGGTTTAGTACAGCTGACTTTATTTGATCCCACTGTTCCAAGAGTTGAGTTGGATGTGTGATGATTTTCCAGACTGGTCTTCCCAAGAGTTGGAAAGATAGGCCCCATGCAATTGCAAAGGCTTTGAATAATAGTGGAGAAGAGGATAGCAAGAAGGAGAGAACAGATTCTCTCCAAGATGATCAAAAAGATAGTGTAGAAGATAGTGGTGAGTCAAAAAGACTGATACTTTCTCACTGTCATGAAACTAGACAAGTGTAGTTCAATTGTTGTAGGTTAAAGCCTAAATCAGTGGCACTGGTGCAAATAGTGGGAATTTCTGGAGAGAAATCAGCATCAGACAGTGAAGCTTGTGAGAGATCCATTGCTTCTAATGCTTTTAGAGTGGGAGTAGATAGAGATGTGCAGGATTATAAAGGATTTATATTTAATGGGGAAGTCACTCCATTTTTGTCCAAGGAAGAACCTAAAAAGATTCTACAGGATACTGGTTCAGCTCGAAGGTTACTGGTAGGAAAAGATTTGGACTTTTCAAACATTTTTCTGAATAAAGATGTATTAGTAAGAGGTATTTTTTATTATTTGATGGGATGTGGGTGTCGCTAATTGCCCTTGAAATTTCTAGGCAATTTCAGAGGGCACTTAGGAATCAATCACATTGCTCTGGGTCTGGAGTCACAAGTAGGCCAGACCAGGTACGGGTGGCAGATTTCCTTGCTTAAAAGACATAAGTGAACCAGATGGCTTTTTACAGCAATAAATGATAGTTTCATGGCACCAATACTGAGACTAGATTTTAATTCCACCAGCTGTTTTGATGGATTTGAACCCACATCTCCAGAGCATTATTTAGGCCACTGGATTAATAGTCCAATGATATTAACATTATGCCTGCCCCTGTTACAACCTCAAAATTATTGGAATAAATTATTTTGTGAATTACGTGGAAGACTCAAAAAAATGAGAAAGACAATTAAAGGTTTAAAATGATGACAGAGTAATTGAAGGATTTTAAATTGTTCAAAACTCAGACCAGCCAAGAATATCAAACCTTTCTGCTTGAACAGAAAAACTATCCCAATGACATTCTTGGAACAGCCAAAAAGGATTTTGATCAAAGAAGAAGCCATTTTGAACTTTTTGGCCCAGATCTTCCGATCAGCATCAGAACCGTTCCAATTGATGCTGATCACCTAAAAGAGTAGAGACTCACCTGGAAGTGATTTTTCAGGTCAGATTTCCGATCCTGGCTGCTCCCTAGAGCCTCCATCATAGCCAGCCGGGCAAACCTCATCACAGCACAGGAGAGTCGAAGCCCCAACCCCCATGATGTGAGTGGAGCTGCAAATGTCCCTTAAGGGCAGCCAGCAGACTGCTTTGCATTTTAAACAGCTAAGTAACTTGATTCAAACTTCTGCACCAGTTGTCATGTATAATAGAGTTTTTCTATTTTTAAAAAAAACATTTAATGTTATTGTTCTATAATTCTAAGTTTAAAAGTTTAAAAGAATTAAAAAATCTAATTAATGTTATTTAATAATTCTAAGTGCAATCCACTGAAAAGTACTGATGTTTTCCCACTTGGCAGATGGCAGCATTTGGAACAGCAGCTGCAGCAGAGGAAAGAGGGGAGTGTCAGGAGAATAAGATGCCTGATTTGGAGGGTAGTGTTGATGACAGTGCAATGGTAAAGATAAATGTTCTGGTTTGTGAGGAGGCCTGTGATGCTATGGCTGCTGTGGTGGAGGGAGGGCACTCAGAACCTTCAGAACGTGACGAAGCTGTGGCTTTGGGAGCAGAAGCTCTGCCATCTCCACAGGCACACAGACAACAGCGGGCTCACGTTGGTGGTGAAGAAAAGAAAGACGATCTGAAGTTTCTTGAGCACTTATATCAGGAACAGGTTCAAAGTATTGAGAGTTTTAAGACCACTTCTAACTTACTTCAGCAAACTTTGACTGAATTTAAGATGGTTGTTAGCCAGAATCAATGAGATTCTTTAGCAGCAGAATGAGGTTCTAACCCAGAGACACATTTGTGGGAGATAAACTGTTCTTTGTGGGAGGTAAGCTGCCCTTTGGGAGAAGAAAATGTCCTTTGAGATCGTTAGAAGTAGGCATGAATGTGCATCAAAAGTGCATAAACTCATTGGAAGTGAGAGCTCAATGGAACTGTCAAAAACAATTGTCAAAAGTATCAAGATGAAATGTCAAAAGGAGATGTCAAGCTAAAAAGGCTTTTAAAACTTCTGCCTTTAAGTCTTTAAAGAAACTGTCTGGAGTGTTAAAAATTAATATCTGCTATTTCACTCTGTCTGTTGACAAGACTCAGGAGTTGACTGGATTAGTGCTGCCTGACAGATTTTACAACCATCAATTATGACAGTGGGGTGCCAGTTTGATTGACAGCTCCAAGTAGTTATGAACTCTTTAAAGCAGGACTATGAATTTCACTACTTGTTTTGTAGGGGTGAGTCAATTGAATGAATTGTTTGTTGTTATAGCGGATAATGTAATTGAAGGAATGTAAGTGTAGTAATTGAGTTTTTATGAATGAATGTTGTTTTGAAAAAATAAAATCTGTAACAAATTCTTGGAAGTTATTCTTATTTAATCTCAGCATAGGTCCTGAGGTCTGCCCATTGTTGGTACTGCAATGGATGGTGTAAGTGTAAAGGGCGATGGATGGTGGCATGTGTTGATTTAAGTTGGCACTAATTTGGCATAGGTTCTATAAAGGGCCATGGGGAGCAGGTATGGGGCATAGGTTGGCACGGAGGATGTAAAGAGCCATGGGGGTGTTTGGATGCATAAGTTAACATGGAAAGTATGAGGGGCTTTGGGTGGGGGACATGGGATAGCATAGAAGGTATGAGGGGCTATTGGGGGGTTGGGAGGTGGCACTGTAGAGAGGGGCACAGCAGAGAGGACAAGGATCTAGTGCTTGGAAATTGACTAAAGGTGTGAGGCGGGACTCATTCTGTGAGTATATGCCCCATGAGTTGATATCTGTCAGCGCTGCCCTATCACGTGATGCCCTGGTCTGTCCACCTCTCATGGTACCTCTCCTGGACTGTCCCAGTCTAGAGTGGTATTGTTCAGTGTGCAGTACACTAGAATGATTGTGACCATTCTCTCTCTCTGGGGAATACTGCGATCCACCTACAGGTGTAGCCAGTACCTGAAGCAGTTCTTCAGCATCCCACTAGCTTCTCTCTGTGAGCTGCCTCAGAGAAACACCGGCGTCAATAAACAACACCTCCTCCTCAGTGTGTACCACTTGGTTTCAGGAATTTGCATTCGCAAAATGAAACAAAATCAGGAATTCAGACACAAAGACAAAACTGACACGTCCAAGTTTAACTAGTTACCACTTTAAATCAAATCAAACTTTTAGCTGCCAGTTTACAGAGGGAAAAACATTCTGTACACAGCCTTGGAACTTAACCCCTCAGAAACTGAATCTAATAGAACAGAAATATTATAAGTTACTGTCAATCATGACTTAGCGCTCTCGTCTCTGAGTCAGGGGTTTGTGTGTTCAAGTCACACATTACAAGTGGCTTCATTTCAAAAAGTACTTAACTGGCTGTAAAGTGTTTCAGATGTCTTGAGTTTGTGAAAGGTGATATATAAATGCAAGTCTTTCTTTCTTTCTTAGGAAATGTTACGCTTACTGTGGACTGGAAATTATAAACCCATTGATGGAGAAAGCATACCAACCCACTGCCACATTGACCAATATATTGTGTACAAGACTCTTAATGTAGGCTCCGAATGTTTCATGGAATAAGAACACATCATGCTGACAAATCAGGTAACTTGGTTAAGTTTATAAACATGAATTTATTGTCTTATAAATCTATACAGAAGATTGATTAAACTGCAGACAAACAACAACGTTATGTTCAGCTTACACAAACTTTGAATCAACCAAACTAACAAAGCATTTGAAAATGACTCAAGATCTTTCTAAGAACACGAATTGAACCTTGGAAGAGTGTAACGTGAACATAGCACACCATTATTACATTGAGATATGATGGGCTGAGAGAACTCAGGTCTGTAGAGACTCACCCCCACTCCCTCACTATACTCAGGATAGTAGTCCTCGGACAGGATTGTACAAACATAACCCATGGTATTAGTTAAGCACCCATCACTTGAAGAAGATCTGTCTATAAACACACCTCCAACTAAAGCAGGGTCCAATTCTACCCCATACCCACTCCTGAGAGCTGTCTCACTTTACTAACACCCACACACACATCAGGTGAAACTCTCTCAGAATACGACAGACAGAAGTTTCTTTAAAATCCCTGGCCTTTAGTCTGGCTCCCAATTCCAATGGTCAGAAATGACATCAAACTTTAGTGACACAGGATGGAACTCGTTTCCATCATACAAACCCACTAATGGTTACAGAGATCCAGTGATCACATGGGTCCATGGACCAATCAGTTTCCATCCCAGATGAGTTGGACAGTGCTTTCTAATTCTCTGTCCTTTGGCCCTCCATTTACCACAATGCTTCTGTAGCCATCAATCTGGTTTAACCACTCCCTCATATCCACCTTCTTATTGAGGACATTGGAGGAAGGAGTGAAAGTCTTGTCACAAACATTGCACCTGAAAAGTTTCTCCCCTGTATGAATCCTCTGGTGTCCGAGGAGAGTCAAAGACATCATGAAAGTTTCAGCACAAACTTTACAATCGAAGGGTTAAGCCCATGTGGTTCTGATGAAGTAGGAAGCTTGAAGACCTCAAAATGATTTCTCACACACCTCACACCTGAATGGTTTCTCCCCTGTGTGGATCCTCTGGTGGATTAGGAGGCCTGATGACACTGAGAATGATTTCTCACACACCTCACACCTGAATGGCTTCTCCCCTGTGTGGATCCTCTGGTGGAGCAGGAGACCTGATGACACTGAGAACGATTTGTCACACACCTCACACTTGAATGGTTTCTCCCCGCTGTGGGTCCTCTTATGGCGCAGGAGGCTTGATGACACTGAGAATGATTTCTCACACACCTCACACTTGAATGGTTTCTCCCCTGTGTGAGTCCTCTTATGGCGCAAGAGGCCTGATGACACTGAGAATGATTTCTCACACACCTCGCATCTGAATGGTTTCTCCCCTGTGTGGATCCTCTGATGGAGCAAGAGTTTTGATGACAGTGAGAATGATTTGTTGCACGTCTTACACTTAAACGGTTTCTCCCCTGAGTGAATGTGCTGGTGTCTGTGGAGATCTGATGATGATGAAAACGATTTCTCACACACCTCACACATGAATGGTTTCTCCCCTGTGTGGACTGTCTGATGGAGCAGCAGTCTTGATAGATGCGAGAATGATTTGTCACACAACTCACATTTGAACGGTTTCTCTCCTGAGTGAATGTGTTGGTGTACGCGGAGAGTTGATAACGAGAATGATTTGTTGCATACCTCACACTTCTCCCCTGTATGAATGAGCTGGTGCTTTAACATGCCCGATGACTGTGCAAAGCTCTTATTACACACCTCACATTCAAAAGGTTTCTCCCCAGTGTGACTGCGTTGCTGATACTCGAATGTCGATGGATGTGCAAAAGCTTAATCACAGACGCCACACTTGAATGGTTTCTCTTCCATGTAGCTGTCCTTGTATTACTTGTGGGACAACAGATGAATCTTTTGTGTGAGGAGATCTTATGAGCCTGTGGAGCCGTCCAGTAGTTCATGAGGCTCGGTAAATGACTGAAGCTCTCACCACACTTGGAGCCCACTCATCCCAGTCTCACCCTGATCAATTGCTCACAACTGAACCTTCAGAAAGGTTGGTTCTGACAGAAGGTTCTACACCGCTGTCCAGTTTCCGATCTGATGATATATCAAAGCTCCCCTGACCCGACTGATTTCAAAATGATGGTTTCACTGCCCAACCTTCTCTGTGTTGAGAAATGCTGTGAAGGGACTGGATGTCTTCCCACAGTTGTGTACAGTTGTTCCTTGGGTGATAGTCAGGATCTATCTGCGGTGTCTATCCTCTCTGTATTCTCTCGTGTAGTACAGTGCAATCCTTCTGTAAAACAGGAAAAAGAAACAGGATTTTCTCCAACTCTCTCTCCTCCTTTGCTGATGGGGCTGACTCCTCAATTTTTTACTTATACTTTCATTGGATGTAAGCCAGCATTTATTGCCCAACCCTAATTGCCCTTGAGAAGGTATTGGTGAGCTGCCTTCTTGAACAGCTGTGTCCATTTGGTGTAGGTACACCCACAATGCTGTTAGGGAGAGAGTTCTGGGATTTTAACCCAGCGATAGTGAAGTATTATAGTCCCAAATCAGGATGCTGTGGATCTTGGAGGGGAACAGGCAGGTGGTTGTGTTCCCATGCATCTGCTGCCCTTGTCCTTCTGGGTGGTAGAGTTTGTGGATTTGGAAGGGGCTGTCAAAAGAGCCTTGGTAAGTTGCTGCAGTGCATCTTGTAGATGGTACACACTGCTGCCACTGTGTGTTGTGGTGGAAGGTTTCAGTTGGTGGACAGGGTGCCAATCAGCAGACAGCTTTGTCCTGGATGGAGTCGAGCTTCTTGAGCGTTGTGGGAGCTGCATTCATCCAGGCAAATGGAGAGTATTCCATCACACTCCTGACTTGTGCCTTGTAGATGGTGGACAGGCTTTAGGGAGTGAGGAGGTGAGTTACACACCGCAGTATTCCCAGTCTCTGATGTGCTCTTGTAGTCACAATATTTATATGACTGTTCCAGTTTACTTTCTGGTTAATGGTAACCCCTCGCCTGCCCCTGCCCACCTCCCTACCCCAGGATGTTGACAGTGGGGGATTTAGTGATGGTATTGCCATTGAATGTCATGGGGAAATGGTTGGATTCTCCCTTATTAGAGTTGGGGTCATCGCCTGGCACTTTTGTGGCATGAATGTTACTTGCCATTTAACAGCCCAAGCTTTAATGTTGTCCAGAAAATAGTGTATATGGGCATGGGCTGCTTCAATGTCAGAGGAGTCAAGAATGGTGCCTGAACATTGTGTAGTCATCAGCAAGTATCCACATTCTGACAACATAGGTTTGAAGTCGAAGTTGAAGACTCCCAGGGTAACTCCCTCTCAACTGTATACCACTGTGCCCCCACCTCTGGTGGGTCTGTCCTGCTGGTGGGACAGAACATATCCAGTGAGGGTGATGGTAGTATCTGGGACATTGTAAGGTTTAATTTAGTGAATATGACTATGTCAGGCTGTTGTAGCTGTAGGACAGCTCTCCCAATTTTGGCAGAAGCCCCCAGATGTTAGTGAGGAGGATTTTGCAGGATTGACAGGGCTGGGTGTGCTGTTGTCATTTCCGATGCTTAGGTTGATACCAAGTGCTCTCTCCAATTTCAAAGCTTTGTGGCTTTGTGGCGTTTTGATAGAACTGGCTTGCTCGTCCATCTCAGAGGACAGTTCAGAGTCAACTACATTGCTGTGGACCTGGAGTCACACGTAGGCCAGACCAGATAAGGGTGGCAGATTTCCTTCCCTAAAGGACATTAATGATCCAGATGGGTTATGATGACAATCGACAATGGTTTCCTGGTCACCATTACTGAGACTAGCTTTTAATTCCAGATTTATTAATTTAATTTAAATTCCACCAGCTGCTGCAGGGGGAGTTTGAACTCAGGTTCTCCCTGGGCCTCTGGATTACCAATCCAGGTACTATACACCACCTTCCAGTTAGAGACTGCTCCACAGTAAGTGCCAGTCTGCTATTCTCCTATTGGGAGAATCAGATACAGGTCCTTTCTTTTTCCTCAATTGACTGTCAGACGCCCTCTGTTTCCAGCAGGGACACTGAAGAGTGAACAGGAGCAATTTGTATAAATTCTGTTCGTTCACTCACCTACAGGAAGTGAAGCAGTTGTGGAAAAGGAAGGGAAGGGAATGGGCAGAGTGGGTGGGCTCTCTGAATGACGTCTCTCACAGCCAATCAGGAGCATGTTAAAAATCCTGTCCACGGTTAAAATGTCAATCATTTTGCTCAGCCAGTCATAGAAGAGGGGAGGGGGCCTTTTCTGATTTGACTATGCCTCCCAGTTCTGCGCGGGCGCAGTGGAGGAAAAAAAAATAAAAACAAAAAAACTGCGGATGCTGGAAATCCAAAACAAAAACAGAATTACCTGGAAAAACTCAGCAGGTCTGGCAGCATCGGCGGAGAAGAAAAGACACGCAACCACAAGGGACTCACATTTCCCTTGCTGCATGTGCCTGCGTAGTGAGGAGCAACATGGAATCAGGGGAGACCCAGCCCGGGCCTGATGGGAGTTGTAGTTCTTGCGTGCGCAGCGGCGGTTGGTGCCTAGCGTTCGAATTTGAGAAAGCGCGAGCGTGGGCGGTGCTGGAATTGGAGGTGTGCATTTGTAAATCCCAGCCCCGGGCGGCGGGAACCAGGATCGCAGCAGTTTAACCCCCTCTCCTTCACCCCCATCACCCCACTCCCTGAGTAACAGAATCACTCCCCAAGCACTGGTTCAATCTCTTCCCCCAGTGTCTTGTCTGTTCCTCTCTCTCATGCCCCTCTCCCCTGTGCCCCTCCTGTGTTTTGTATCCTTTCACAGGATGGGGGCTTAGCTGGCTGGACCAGCATTTATTGCCCAACCCTAATTGCCCTTGAGTAGGTGATGATGAGCTGCCTTCTTGAACTGCTGCAGTTCATGTGGTGTAGGTACACCCACAGTGCTGTTAGGAAGGAAGTTCCAGGATTTTGACCCAGTGACAGGGAAGGAACGGGATATATTTCCAAATCAGGATGGTGAGTGACTCGGAGGAAACTTCTAGGTTAATGTGTTCCATTCATCTGCTGCACTTGTCTAGATATTCGAGTTCGTGGATTTGGAAGGTGCTGTCTTGAGCAGCCTTGGTGAGTTACTACAATGTATTTGAAGATGGTACACAGGCTGCTACTGTGCAATGATGGTTGATGGAGTGACTGTTGAAGGTGCTGGATGGGGTACGAATCAAGCGGACTGCTTTCTCTTGGATGGTGTCGAGCTCCTTGCATTGTAGGAGCTGCACCCATCCAGACAAGTGGGGAGTATTCCATCACACTCCTGACTTGTGCATTGTAGATGGTGGACAGGCTTTGGGGAGTCAGGAGGTGGGTTTCTCATCGTAGGATTCCTAGTCTCTGACCTGCTCTTGTAGCCACAGTATTTATATGGCTAGTCCAGTTCAATTTCTGGTCAATGGTAACCCCAAGGATGTTAATAATGGGGGATTCAGCGATGATAATGCCATTGAATGTTATGGGGTGATGGTTAGATTCTCTCTTGTTGGAGATGGTCATTGCCTGGCACTTATGTAACATGAATGTTACTTTCCACTTGTCAGCCCAAGTCTGGATATCATCCAGGTCTTGCTGAATTTGGATATGGACTGCTTCAGTATCTGAGGAGTCGCAAATGGTGCTGAACATTGTGCAATCATGAACGAACATCCCCACTTATGACCTTAGGATGGAAGGAAAGTCATTGATGAAGCAGCTGAAGATGTTAGGCCTCAGACACTACCCTGAGGAACTCCTGCAGTGATGTCCTGGAACTGAGATGATTGATCTCCAACAATCACAACCGTCTTCCTTTGTGCTAGTTTTCTAAAACTCCAAGTTTTCCTCCTGATTCCCATTGACTCCAGTTTTGCCAGGACTCCTTGATATGAACAAGGAGCAGGAGTAGGCCATTCGGCCCCTCGAGGCTGCTCCGCCATTTAATAAAATCATGGCTGATATGATAGAACCCTTAAATCTGCATCTGGTCTATCCCTGGTAACCTATCACTCTCTTGCTTTCCTCCTGCACTCTTCATTGAACCATGTTTGATCCCCTGGCTTGAAGGTAATGGAAGAGTGGGGGATATACCGGGCTATGAGGTTTCAGATTGTGGTTGTATACAATTCTGATGTTGCTGATGGCCCACAGCGTCCCTCATGGACGCTCAATCTTGAGTTCCTAGATCTGCTTGAAATCTATGAAATTTAGCACGGTGGTGGTGCCCCACAACACGATAGCGGGTATCCTCAATATGAAGACGGGACTTCATCTCCACAAGGACTGTGCGCTGGTCGCTCCCGTCACCACTGTCATGGACAGATGCATCTGCCACAGGTAGACTGGTGAGGACGAGGTTAAGTAGGTTTTCCCTTCTTTTTGGTTCCCTCACCATCTGCCCCAGACTTAGCTTAGCAGCTACATCCTTTAGAACTCGGCCAGCTTATTCAGTTAAGTGCTACCAAACCACGATTGGTGATGGACATTGAAATCCACCACACCCAGAGGACATTCTTGCCACCGTCAGTGCTTCCTCCAAATGGTGTTCAACATAGAGGCGTACTGATTCATCAGCTGAGGGGGGGCATTTCCTTACTTGATAATCAACAGGAGGTTTCCTTGCCCCTGTTTGACCATGAGACTTCATAGGGTCTGGAACCAATGTTGAGGACTCCTGACTGTATACCACTGTGCCGCCACCTCTGCTGGGTCTGTCCTGTCAGTGGGAGGGATGGTGATGGTGGTGTCTGGGACATTGTAAGGTGTGATTCAGTGAGTGTGACTGTGTCAGGCTGTTGCTTGATGAACCTGTGAGACAGCTCTCCCAATTTTGGCACAAGCCGCCAGATGTTGGTAAGGAAGAATTTGCAGAAGTGACAGGGGTGGGTTTGCTGTTGTCATTTCCAGTGTCTACTTTGATGATGGGTGATCCTTCCTTTTCATAGACTTTGGAGCAGTTTTGTTAGAACTGAGTGGTTTGCTAGGCCTTTTCAGAGGGCACTTAAGAGTTAACCACATTGCTGTTGTTCTGGAGTCAAATGTAGGCCCAAAGAGGTAAAGACAGCAGTTTTCTGTGCCCCTCTCTCTCGTGCTACCCCCTCTCGTGCGTCCCCCTTGCTCGTGCGTCCCTCTCGCTCGTGCGTCCCACTTTTTCTTATGTCCCTCTCTCTCTCTCTCTCTTGTGTCCCGCTCCCTTGTGCATGTCCTGATCCCACCACTGCACATCATCACTGCCTTGGATGCTGTGGGT